>NC_062549.1:14421168-15046168 GCF_016906955.1 Phacochoerus africanus | reverse complement strand
GGGAAAACCCTCCAGATCAACGTGGTAACTCAGCCATCAGCAGCATGATGACCATAAGCTTCAACCCCCACTGAAGTCTCTCTCCCTTTAGGGGGACAATACATTTAAAGATGAGAAATTAAACCAGAGGGTTCCTGAGTCAGAAGACGGGGGTTCTGTCCCAACCCAGGTCCCCCTCTGTTTTCTTTTCTTTTTTTTTTTTTTTGGTCTTTTTTGCCTTTTCTAGGGCCATTCCCATGGCATATGGATGTTCCCAGGATAGGGGTCTAATCAGAACTGCAGCCACCGGCCTACACCAGGGCCACAGCAACGCGGGATCCGAGCCGCATCTGCAACCTACATCATAGCTCATGGCAACGCCAGATCCTTAACCCACTGAGCAAGGCCAGAGATCGAACCCACAACTTCATGGTTCCTAGTCGGATTCGTTAAGCACCGAGCCACGATGGGAACTCCCCAGGTCCCCCTCTGATTCCAGCCACTGAGGGTGGTCAGGACCCAGGTTTTGTGATGGCTGCTCCTGGCACCCAGAGCACCCTTACCTGGTTGGGGGCCTCTGGCGGCATGGGGGATGGCGACTTGGACTGGAAAGCGTCCTGGGAGATGAATCCTGAGTCGTGAGAGGACACGCTGGAGAGCCGCACAGGTGCCTGCTGGGCCAGGCTGGAGCCGCGGTAGCGGTAGTGGGAGCTGGGCGAGTGCGAGTGGGAGCCGTGGGAGCCGCTGGACCTCGAGTCGCTGCTGTTGACACTGTTCAGGCTGCTGTGGGGGGGGGAAGGGGACAGACAGGGGAAGCACAACATGATGCCATCAGCCCCAAGGAGCTGCGCAAATGGTGAGAGGTGTTTTTAAAAGACCCAACTATCAAGCTGATAAATAAAAGTTTTTTCTCATGAGTAAGCGGGGGAGATCCAGTCAACGGTGCAATGAGGCAGCCTTAGGACGCAGGCCTGTGATTCTTAAGAGTCCAGTGCTTATGGGAAAATGTTCAGCATCGATAATTATTAGAGAAATGCACATCAAAACTACAATGAAGGACCACCTCACACGGGTCAGAATGGCTACAATTATTAAGTCTACAAATAGCAAATGCTGGAGAGGGTGTGGAGAAAAGAACCCTCCTACACTGTGGGAATGTAAATTGGTACAAACACGATGGAGAACAGTATGGAGGGTCCTCAAAAAACTAAAAATAGAACTACCACATGATCCAGCAATCCCACTCTTAGGCATATATCCTGACAAAACTACAAAAAGATCCATGCATGGGTATGTTCATAGCCGCACAATTCTCAATAGTCAAGATATGGAAGCAACCTAAATGTCCATCAACAGATGAATGCATTAAGAAGATATGGTACACATATTCCATGGAGTATTATTCAGCTATTAAAGAGAATGAAATAGTGCCATTTGTAGCAACATGGATGCTATTAGAGATTCGCATACTAAGCGAACTAAGTCAGAACGAAAAAGACAAAAACCATATGCTATCACTTACATGTGGAATCTAAAACATGGCACAAAGGAACCTATCTACAAAACAGAACCAGACTCACAGACATGGAGAGGTGGCAAGAGAGAGTGGGATGGACTGGGAGTTTGGGGTTAGTAGATGCAAACTATTACATCTAGAATGAATAAACAACAAGATTCTACTGTATAGCACAGGGAACTATATCCAGTCTCTTGGGACAGACCATGGTGGGAGATAATAAAGGGGTGTGTGTGTGGGTGTATGTGTCTGGGTCACTTTGCTGTACAGCAGAAATTGACACAACACTGTAAATCAATTATACTCTAATAAAAAATAGGAAGCAGATGTCTCTTTTTTTTTTGTCTTTTTACCATTTCTAGGGCTGCCCCAGTGGCGTATGGAAGTTCCCAGGCTAGGGGTCGAATCAGAGCTGTAGCCGCCGGCCTACACCACAGCCACAGCAACACAGGATCTGAGCCGCGTCTGCGACCCACACCATAGCAATGCTGGACCCTTAACCCACTGAGCAAGGCCAGGGATTGAATCAGCAACCCCATGGTTCCTAGTTGGATTCGTTAACCACTGAGCCATGACGGGAACTCCCGGAAGCAGATGTCTTAAAAAAAATAAAAGAGTTCAGTGATGCCCAATTATGCTGTGTCACCTATCGCCAAGCCAGAGGACCCCACTGTCTGTGGCACGAAAACAGGGCTCATCTCATCTGCTCACCAAAACCACGGCCCTGAAGCCAAAACCATGAAGGCTGCAGCATGACCCAGCTGGAACACACCAGTATCTTCCTTAGATGGACCACCCGGGCCCAGGAGACCAAGGTCACCCCAGCCAACCACCACTTTGCATCGAGAGACTCCTTGAGGTGATTTAATCCTAAGGGAGCCTTGCGCAAGAACCCCGCACAGAACACCAGCAAAGCAACCCTGTGTTTGCATCCATGTGTTTTAGATTTTATTAACAAAGTTGGTGCTTTACTAAATGGCTTGGCCACAGGGGTTTCTCTATTAAAATACCTATAGGCCTGGCATCAGAGAACACCTGGCAAGACTAAAGGCCATCAATCTACGCTGTTTGCTTCCGAGGAGGGAGAGTAAACAGGATGCTGGGAAGTGAGGCATGCCCGCTGGTGCTCTGTCTGCATCCTGCTTGCAATCCTAAGCAATACGTTGTACACTCTGTCTGATCACTCACATGATGAAACCCAGAAAACTACACAAAGCCACGTGGTCCAAACAAGCAGAGCTGACACAGATGGGGCAGCTGGTAGAAGCATCAGAAGGTGTGAAATAGGAGTTCTGGTCATGGCACAGTAGTTAACGAATCTGACTAGGTACCATGAGATGGCGGGTTCGATCCCTGGCCTTGCTCAGTGGGTTACGGATCTGGCGTTGCCGTGAGCTGTGGTGTAGGTTGCAGATGTGGCTCGGATCCTGAGTTGCTGTGGCCCTGGCGTAGGCCGGCGGCTACAGCTCTGATTCCACCCCTAGGCTGGGAACCTCCATATGCCTTGGGAGCGGCCCTGGAAAAGGCAAAAAAAAAAAAAAGGTGTGAAATAAATAACCCGGCCCGGGATTAGAAAATTTGTGGTTTCTGCTGCTAATTGCGCAAGAGACACGTCAAATTTCACAAACTCTGACAGCTAACAAGGCAGTCAAGGGCCGTGTGACTATTCCACACTAGAATTACTTGTGTGAATGTTCCTACAGATACAGGGGACTCTTCTGGGGGAAGTCACTGCTACGGGGGATAGTTATCATGACTGTGGCTTTTCCTGTCCCGTCAGCCAGAAAAGGGCATTTGGAGACTGACAGCAAAGCTCATTGCAAGTCCGCTGCAGCAAGCTCAGAGCTGATGGTGTCCACGCAGCATGATTTTCTATTGAAACTGAAACTATAAGAAAGAAAAGATACTCCTGTAGCTTTCTTTTAGACTGAGGAGATAGTTTTCTTGGTCACTAAAGAAAAAAAACCCCTCGATAAAAAACCCTAAATACACATGTCATACTCACGAGGACACACACAGGCCACAAAAGATGACAAGGAGTTCCTGCTGTGGCTCAGAGGAAACAAATCTGACTAGCATCCATGAGGATGTGGGTTTGATCCCTGGCCTTGCTCAGTGGGTTAAGGATCTGGCATTGCCGAGAGCTGTGGTGTAGGTTGCAGATGCGGCTCGGATCTCGCATTGCTGTGGCTGTGGTGGAGGCCAGCAGCTACAGCTCTGATTTGACCCCTAGCCTGAGAACCTCCATATGCCTAAAAAGACAAAAAAATAAAAAACAAATAATAAAAAGACGACAAGAAGAAGGCAGCCAACATTTGCAGGTTGCAGAAGTCAGGATGGAGCATCCTAAATCTGAACTTCCCACTCCGTGTACAGTACACGAGCTCAAAAAAAAAAAAAGACTACACACACACATGTTGCCATACACAGATTCTGCAAATCCATCCTGCTCTTTCCTCTTAGTGCTAATTTACAGGACGTGGAAATTCATTTGGCTTTGAAAAGTCAAAGAAAAAGATGAGCAGGTGCGGTAGACCAAGAAAAGTGAGGCATGAAGATGTTTCCACCCTTCCAGTAGAGAATAAACTTGGCAGTCAGCAAGCCAAGAATGGTCTTGGACAGAAAACTGCCAAAAACCAGCCTTGCAAATGGCAAACTATTCCAATGGATTCTCACTGTGAGTCGGTAGGTGACACTGATAACAGGCTGCTGCTGCTGCTGCTGCTGAATAGATCGAGAGTTCTATTCACTCTACGAAGCCCTGAGCCTAAATTTGGGGGGAAATGAGGGCCTGAGCCACTGTTACTGCCTTCATTTGTTCTGGCAATGATGAGATGAGCCCGCACAAGAACCAACCTCTTTGCCCTTTTGCAGCCCATGTGGTTTTTACTGGGCCCAATAGGAAAATTCATGAAATGGGAAAACCCATACAGTGCACACTGAGAAAGCTGTGTCCGCTCGTCTAAAGCCTGGTGGGATTTCTTCCTTCTGACTAGACTGGAGACCCAAGAGTGAGCCCAAAATCAAGATGAGATCCTTTCACCCGGTCATATCAACATCTCCTGTTAAAATGAGCCATTCTGGAGCTCAGCACTCACATGTGCATCAAGAAAAATGCCTGGTCCCTAAAGCAGCAGCCCAGCCCGCCTTCACTTACCTGCAGACACTGGATTTGCGGGACATGGTGGTGCTGGGAGAGGAGGGTGGTGTCTGGTATGACCAACTGTAATCAGAACCTTTCAAGTCCAAAATCACCTATGGGGACAGAGCCAGGAGGGTGAGCAATGTGCCGAGAAGGGAAATGTTATCCATCAAATCTTTTTTTTTTTGTCTTTTTGCTATTTCTTTGGGCTGCTACAGTGGCATATGGAGGTTCCCAGGCTAGGGATTGAATCGGAGCTGTAGCCACGGGCCTACGCCAGAGCCACAGCAACTCAGGATCTGAGCCGCGTCTGCAACCTACACCACAGCTCACGGCAACACCGGATCGTTAACCCACTGAGCAAGGGCAGGGACCGAACCCGCAACCTCATGGTTCCCAGTCGGATTCATTAACCACTGCGCCACGACGGGAACTCCTATCCATCAAATCTTTATACCCATTGTAACACTGAAATTTTGCCATCATTGAGGAGTGGCGATCAAAGAAAAAAATGTTAAGAATTTTTTTAAAAATCAAAAAATCATGGAGTTCCTGTTGTGGCTCAGTGGTTAACGAACCCGACTTGTATCCATGAGGCCATCGGTTCAATCCCTGGCCTTGTTCAGTGGGTTAAGGATCCGGTGTTGCTATGGCTGTGGTGTAGGTTGGCGGCTACAGCTCCGATTTGGCTCTTAGCCTGAGAATTTCCATATGCCTCAGGTGCAGCCCTAAAAAGACCAACAAAAAAAAAAAAAATTAAAGAATCATAGTACCAATCCATTAAAACTATATTCCTTATTCTGAGACAAGCAAAAACATAATTACTGGGGTGCAGGAGAGGGGGGACCACTAACAACGTGACAACAACAAAAGAAAAAGATTTAGTTACACATTAACAATTTTATAAGAGCCATTTACACCCAAGGTTAGAATATATAGGATTTTTGTCTTCTGGCACCACACAGACAATCACAGATTCAAGGTGTGATGATCTTACGTCTAGGTCTCTTGACAGTCAATGGTCACTTGTGTCCTATTTGACCATTAAAACCTGGCGGAATCACGACCAAGCCAATTCTCTTACAATTGCTTCCACATGTGTCTCCCTTACTTGGCACCAGGCTGTTTGAGTGTAAGATTCACCTTCCGTTATACCGCAGGTGCTCAATTAATGTCTACTCACTGGGTGAAGGCCTGCATGCTGCGGTCTAATAAAAGCCATTTCCTAGGATGGAAAACATAAGCTCTCAAATTCGTCTTCTGTGTTGGCTCCCAGGGAGGTGGTGAGAATTTTACAAAGGGCTGAAGCCAGCAAGGGATTTATCAGCTGTTTCCCCAAATAGGCCTCTTCCCACTGGATCTAGTGTTAATGTCAATGGAACCACATGAATCAACATTAAAAAAAAAAAAATCGCCGTTTTCATAAGAGAAACCCTCGTACATGACTTAACTTAGAATGGGAGAAGTTCAGTGAGAATGACTTATAACGATAACTAAGACACACCACTGACATGCTCCTATGAGCTTTTATTTCTAGAGGGTCAGTGAACACGGTGGCTTAGAGCATATGGGCTCTGGACACTGATAGCTTGGTTTAAATCCCAGTTTTACCAGTAACTAGCTAGGTGAACCTGGTTGAGTGATTTTCTCTCTCAGTGCCTTCAAAGTTCTCTGGAAAGTGGGGATAAGAGTGAAGATTAGGAGTTCCCGTCGTGGCGCAGTGGTTAACGAATCCGACTGGGAACCATGAGGTTGCGGGTTCGGTCCCTGCCCTTGCTCAGTGGGTTAACGATCCGGCGTTGCCGTGAGCTGTGGTGTAGGTTGCAGACGCGGCTCGGATCCCACGTTGCTGTGGCTCTGGCGTAGGCCGGTGGCTACAGCTCCGATTCAACCCCTAGCCTGGGAACCTCCATATGCCGCGGGAGCGGCCCAAGAAATAGCAACAACAACAACAACAAAAAAGACAAAAGACAAAAAAAAAAAGAAAAGAGTGAAGATTAGCAGAGCAAGTCTATGCGAGGAGCTTAGAGCAGTGCCTGAGAGACAGTAAGTGCTCTGTAATGACCAGGGACAATGTAAAACACAGGTGTTATTTTTCTCTTTTTTAGGCCATAGCCGCAGCATACGGAGGGTCCCAGGCTAGGAGTTGAATCGAATTGGAGCTGCAGCCGCCGGCCTACATCACAGCCACGGCAAAGCTGGATCCAAGCTGCATCTGCAAACCTACGCCGCAGCTTATGGCAACGCTGGATCCTTAACCCACTGAATGAGGCCAGGGATCGAACCCACCACCTCATGGTTCCTAGTCGGATTCGTTAACCACTGAGCCATGACAGGAACTCCTATGTTGGGTTCTTAATGCACTGAACCACAAAAAGAACTCCGACATGGGTATTATTTTAAGTGAGATATTGCCGCAGGGAACCCTCAGGACCTTGAACTTTGACCTCTGTGGTTTGCTCTCCCGAGGCCCTAGCCCACAAAACCTGCCTGTTCACTTGAGGAGGGCAGCTTGTGAGGGTCCATGGTCAGGCTTTTCAGATCTTCTGATATGGTCTGAAGGTGCGTTATTTCCCCGAGCATCGAGATTTCTTCTTCCTGAAAGTAATTCACAACCTGTTGTCACCAGCAATTCACATCTATCATCTTGATCCCACTGTTTTTATTAGGGACAGTATGTAACGCTTTCAACTTCTCAGAAAAAGGCATCCAGGGGCTGGCAAGGTTTTTTTTGTTTGTTTGTTTGTTTTAGGGCCGCACATATGCGCGGCACAGGGAAGTTCCCAGGTGGGGGGGTCGAATCAGAGCTGCAGCTGCCAGCCTACACCACAGCCACAGCCACGCAGGATCCAAGCTGCGTCTGTGACCTACACCGCAGCCCATGGCAACGCCGGACCCTTAACCCACTGAATAAGGCCAGGGATCGAACCCGCATCCTCATGGATACTAGTTGGGTTCATTACCACTGAGCCACAATGGGAACTCCCAGATTCATCTTTGCTGAAGCCATTACGAGCCCTTTCTTTGGGGTCACGGAGATGAAAAAGTAATCAGCCATAATCATGGCGAGATCCTGCACAGGGAGGAACAAGCCACAGCAAACACGTGGGGCTTGCCCCTAGTGTCTGGGGGCTGGCAGGCCTGCCTGAAGGTCTGCCGTGCACTCTCACAGGAGCCTCGGCACTGCCCCCGCCCCATGGGCCAAGGGCCGCCTCCCCCGCTTCAGTGGATGACATCATTTGGAGATATTTCGGTCCGGATCTGGCTGCGCTGCGACAGCCCACTGTGTTTCCTGGAGATTAAGTGCCCCCTTCTTTCTTGTTTTTTCCACCAACTTAATCCGTGGCAGGTGAGGCAGGAATGGGGGACTATGGAAGAAACAGTCATGCACTGTCCCAAAGCGCCAAGCCGGGGCTGTGGGCCCAGGTAAGAACGAGTCATGGAAAAGCAGAACAGCTCACACGTGGGCATTTTGCTACAGGGCCGAGGGGAGGGAGCTGGCGCCTGGGTGTCAAGAAAGCCTACGACCGAAGTTCTCAAGGCACGCAGCTGATTTACTTAAAACTTAGGTCTGCCCTGATTCCTGGAGGCTTTTCCATTATTACTTTCACAGCCACTTGCTGGCATTTGGCTTGGCTGGTGGGTCTCAGTATCACCTGGAGGACTGATTTATTTAAAACCAAGATGCATCGGTCCCCACCCTCAGAGCTAGGTATTCAACAGCTCTGGGTTGGGCCTGACAATGTGCATTCCTAACCCGTTCCCAGGTGCTGCTGCTGGCCTGGGGCCCACACTCTGAGAACCACTCTGAGGGCCTTCTGGCCTTGGGGAGAAAAAGTAAGTGGAACCCCTGGGGCTAAGAACACAGATGCTGGGGCTGCGTGGCCATCAGCAAGTTGTGATAACTACTGGTCCCCAGAAATGACTCCATCATGATGCCTGACGCATCGCAGCTTCTCAAGGCCTCTAGAGTGGGTGGGCAAATCAAGGAGGGTCTTCTCCAAACTGGCAGTTTCAGCCTTCTGGAACTTTCCACCAACTCACAATCACAGGCCGCAGCATAGAGATGAAGGTGCAGAACCGGCCCCGTTCTTCGATCAAAGCCTTCCGGACAGCCTGCTTCTCTGTTTCTTCCAACAGGAGATACTTATCGTTGACGTCTTGGAGCGCGCTGTCCAACTGGGGCTGGATGTCGCCTCGCCCTGCAAACAAAACAAAAAGCCCCAAGTGTGGCTTGCTGAAATACCAGCTCCTGGAACCAGTACCCTCGTCCCTCTGTCCTTGCTGGAGTGGAAACCACAATTTTCCAGGACATTAAAAAAAAAAAAAAAAGTATTTATTTATACCCAGAATGGATTTAAAGAAGCTGCTTTTCTAGGACCAGACATTTCCAATTTCCAAGGCCCACAGGGCACATCTCCCCCAGTTTATCTGTGACAGGTAAAATTTCCTGGCCTAGCTCTTCATGCCTTGCCTTCTAGAACATTCTAAAGGGATAAACGAGGTGAGTGCCTATGGACATTTCCAAAAATGGGCACGAGCTGGCTTTGTTGGGTCATTCTCAATGAAAGAGCCTCTGTTGGGACAGAAGTTTCTGTCCCAGAATACAACGCTGGCAAACATCAGCTTGCCTGGCTCTGGGGGACCCCTGGGACTCTTTGGCAGTTATTTGAATTCCCCAGTGGAGAGTTCTGAATGCCTTTCCTGTAAAACAAGGCAAGCAGCAAAAAGACCTGCAGTCAGATCTCTTACTGGGGCAGGACTAAGGCGGTGGGATGGGTGCCGAGCCTGGCTCACGCTCAGATATCATCTGGCTCCGTCCACAGACCCCAGCTGTGCAAAGGCAACACTTCAGTAACTCTAGAACCTGGTGAGCAACTGTCTTTATGAATAAAGTTTTATTTGAACACAGCCATGTCCATTCATTTCAGGTTGTCTCTGCCTGCCATCACCACACCTGCCAGCTAAAGCTGTGTCTCTCAGACTGGCCCCTAGACTGAGAATATTTACAACCTGACCTGCTAGAGGGAAAAGCCTGTAAAACACAGATAAATATCAACAAACGTGCTGGTTCTGAGGGTGTGGCTACTAGAAATCTGACCTGCAGGTGGGGACAAGAGGGTGACCTCCCGGGAGGCCAGCTCATGAGTGTCCACCCTGGACTCTCCATGCTCACCTACTGCCTGAACCAGAGGAAGAATTTCTAAGCTCCTTCAGGATGGAGGCTTGGACTCCCCCAGCCTAGCCCCCAGTAAACTGCCATCTGTGTATCCCACGAGTGCTCCATGAACGCTTAATCATTTTAAACAGAATGTTAGAGATGGCGGGGGCTAGGGGTTATCCAAGCTGCCCCCAGTTCAGTGGAGGAGGAAGCCTAGAGAAGGTGAGAGCCCTTGTCCCAGGCCATGCAGGGAGGGACAGGCACATCAGGACAGAGGCCACCCCACCTGGCCCTCAATGCTGGACTCCGCCACCTCTACCCGCTGCCTCAAGCCTGGTGCATGTATTCCCTCCCCTCCTAGGAAGGGGCCTGACCAGTCCCCACTCAGCCCTCCTAGAATGACGTACAGAACACCAAATGCAATGTGTTATTCCTTTGAGGAAATGAAGGGTCAGGGAAACTGCCTTGCCTCTAGGAGTATCGTCTGTATTTCCTCACAAGCAGATGAGAAAGCTTCATTTGGAGCAAGAGGCTTCAAGAATGTTTGCCTAGAAACAGTCATTGGATTTGGGGCAGGGATCACGTTGTAAGCACAAAAGAGAAAAATCACAGGCAATCAAAGGTCACCCTCAAAAACACCTTAGACGGCAATTTGAGTACAGTCAATGGCCTGTACCTGGAGTCAGGTGAGCGCACCTGTGCCCTGCATGCACACGGGCAGTGCTGGATTCCATGCCGGAGGGGTTTTATCCAACAATGGCATCATGTGCAAATTGGCTCTAAGGAGTTGGGAGGTATTTTCTTTTTTTTGTCTTTTTTTGTTTTTGTTTTTTCTAGGGCTGCACCCCCAGCATATGGAGGTTCCCAGGCTAGGAGTCAAATTGGAGCAGTAGCCACTGGCCTACGCCACAGCCACAGCAATGTGGGATCCGAGCCACATCTGTGACCTACACCACAGATCACGGCAACGCCGGATCCTTAACCCACTGAGCAAGGCCAGGGATCGAACCTGCAACCTCATGGTTCCTAGCCAATTCATTAAGCACTGAGCCATGACGGGAACTCTGGGATGTATTTTCAAGGGGACCCACCCACCCATTCCTCCACTTAGACAGTATCTCCCCCCACCCCCCACGATTAATTCTCACCACTGCTCCCATTTCCCACCAGGATGCCCGGGGAGCCACCCTCACACTGTTCCTGGACCCTGAGTCATACGTTTTACAAGTTTTTAGTGGACAGGAAACTTGTCAAATTATCATCCTAGTCTCCCAGGGGGACTTGTTGAGGGGAGGGGGGCAAGGGTTCCCTCTTGAGGGAACCCCCCCACCCGTGGACACAGGCCTCACGGAGGAGGGGGCACCCCCCCCACCCATGAGAATAGGAGTTTTCTCTATTTAAACATGCTGGCCTACGGAGTTTCCATTGTGGCTCAGCAGTCATGAACCCAATGAGTATGCATGAGGACTTGGGTTCAGTCCCTGGCCTCAGTAGGTTTAAGGATCCAGTGTTGCTGTGAGCTGTGTAGGTCGCAGACATGGCTCGGATCCTGCATTGCTGTGGCGTAGGCCAGCCGCTGCAGCTCCAATTCGATCCCTAGCCTGGGAACCTCCCTATGCCACACACATGTGCAGCCCTAAAAAGACCTAGGACTAGCTTGTGTGGCCGAATCCACATACCCCAAATGTGTACATGATACAAGCCCTCCAGTAATGAAACTCTCTGTTATTCTACCCAATTCCCAGGGCCTGTGGGGTGAGGTCACGTGGTCACAGCCGGTCCAGTGGCCTCCTGGTCAACCTCTCCCTCTCTTCTAGGATGCTCCAACTAGGGACCCAGGGAGGGCTAGGGACCAATCGGCGTGTTCTTCACTCCAGAGGAGGAAGCTTTGATGGTGAGAGCAGTTTCTTTTAATCTCAGCCTAGAATTCTAAGAAACTGGGAAAACAGGTATCTTTTCTTCCTTTCACAAGTTATAAGGCACACGTCTATCTGTAATGAATAACACTGACTTTTACAAATACCCTGGCATAGGAAAGCAAAGTGACTAGAACCAAGCGTTACCTCATCTGGTAAATATAAATTTAAATCATTCCATGATTAGTCAAGTTATTTTCAATATGTATTATAATTAAAGGACTTTCAAATTGTAGTATTTGAAAATAAGTATAATCTGTAAAGATGGCTATGATTACAGCCCTAGTGAGTACATTTCACTTTGGGATAGATCATAGCCTAAAAACACAATGTTTACTTCTTAAATTCACTAACACAACATGTAATTATATTTATTAAAAAAATAACTGTGGGAGGAATTACTCCGTGTCCCCACTGGATGTACTGGTTTTAAGACACAGTCATCTTCTCAGGTCCACAAGCGCAGAGTTGTCTCGGCGCTGACTTCATGCACACAAGCCTGTTCACTTCTTTCCCAGCAGTAGCGTCGGGAGGACAGCCACTGCCCATGACCCCAGCACAGGTCCTGGCGATTCTAGCTCCCAAACGGACTTGACTCTGTCTCCTGCTTCACCTCTGTGACTGCCATCTCCACCGTGCCATCCCGACCTCTCACCTGGACAGCTCCACCAGCCCCTAAACATGTCGCCCCGACTGCACGTGGTCCAGCTGTGCCCAGAGCAGCCCCATGTGACTTTCAAAACACAAATCGCCACTTTTCACCGTCCCATGACCTTAACCTGGCCTGTCCTGCAAGGCACCCGTGGATCAGTCTGTCCACTTGCGCCTTCAGCTTCTTGGACCACCCTCTGCCCTCCTTCCTGCCCTCCTCCCTCCACTTTCCAGGCAGGCGCTTCTCCAGGGTCTGGCTCCATCACACCTGCACGTCCGCTCGTGCCCCTCCCCCCACCAGTCCAACACCTGTTCATCCAGCAGGTCATGGTCCTTCAGGAAAGTCCTCCTTGAACCCTCTCACCAGACTAGGGTTCTCTTCTAGGAAGTTCCTTATATGTATCTTTCATGACACTCCTCCCAGCCCTAAATTCATCTGTATTTCTTCAGTTCTGTGATGTATGGCAGTCTCCCCTACTGACCACCCATGAGGACAGAAACTGTAAAATTTTTTTTTTTTTTGTCTTTTCCATGGCCGCACCCGCAGCACATGAAGGTTCCCAGGCTAGGGGTCTAATTGGAGCTGTAGCCGCCGGCCTATGCCAAAGTCACATCAATTCGGGATCCAAGCCGTGTCTACAACCTACACCACAGCTCATGGCAATGCCAGATCCTTAACCCAATGAGCAAGGCCAGGGATCGAAACTGCAACCTCATTGTTCCTAGGCAGATTTGTTAACCACTGAGCCACAACAGGAACTCCCCAGAAACTGTAAGAAGACAGTACCGCGTCTTCTCCCTCAGCTCACCTACCTGCAAGGCAGGTACTCAAATATTTGCGAATGGGGAGTTCCCATTGTGGCTTAGTGGTAATGAACCTGACCAGTATCCATGAGGACATGGGTCCAATCCCTGGTCTCGCCTGGTGGGTTACGGATCTGGCATTGCAGTGTAGGTCGCAGACGTGGCTTGGATCCCGTGAGTCTGTGGCTGTAGCTCCGATTCAACCTCTAGCCTGGGAATTTCCATGTGCCACAAGTGCGGTCCTAAAAAGCAAAAAAAAAAAAAAAGAAAAGCAAATGATTGAGGCCCTGATATAATCATTTGATCTGAGTTTGCTCACTGGCTCAACCACTGTGCCCTTAAATGGCCTAACACTGGAAAATGAGCAAATTCCAGGACCGCTCATCAGCCAAAAGCGGGGCCGGGGGGGATGGGTGGCGGGTGGTGCCTGAAACGGCCTTTCCAGACAAAATTCCTGAGCAAAGCCTTGCTTGTGACCTTTTCTGTAAAATCTAAGCCATCTCAGTCTTGAGATTTTTCTTCCCCCTGCCAGTTTCCAGGCGGTAGCTGGATGCATGCTGGAGAATTCTGCTGAACAGCCGCCAACAGCCCCTTACTCCCCCCCCCCACACACAGGGGAAATCATATGATTCTTCTTTTTACAAAAAAAAATGCTCCTGGGGCAAAGCATTATTAACAGGCACCAAGTTATGGGCCAAAGCAGCACCCCTAAAGGAGAAGGGATTTGATCTGATTTTTTTTTTTTTAAGTAGGTAGAGTTCACAAAGCTTTTTGGAATGAAATCAAGATCCTGTATTTCCCCAACATTTACATTTCAATTTTCCTTCATCTTGACGTAAACGTTCAGGGTGGGAATTAATGCCCCTTTTGATGGGGGGGGGTGGGGAGACAGGCTGGGGGGAGGTGGGAGGGGCCTTGCACAGGACCCCTGAGCTGGGAGTGGGCACAGATGCCACCCCTCTGTCTTTCTCATTCAGGAGTCCACAGTCTTTGAAGCTTCCCTTGCACGGCAAACATAAGCCCTGGGAACAAAGGGGGTGAAACGCTCTGCGTAGTAACAGCCCAATCAAAAAGCCAGTCAAGTGTGACAAGCATCATCTGGAAGCCCCCAGCCTCTTCTTGCACACGCTGCAGCCTACAGCGGAGCCTTGTGGCTAAACCAAGCCAGATGTGGTTCTCAGGCAAAGGGCTTTCAAATGGGCAAGAACCAACTGGAGACACGCTGGGCCATCCGAAAAGAACCCAAAGCCATCTCTTTTCGCCCAGACAGATGCATGGAGAAGCCATTAGAATCCCACAAAACGACTCCCATCTGCTCCTGACACATGCATGCAAATACCGTACTTCATCTGAAGATGCCTGCTTTTTCACATTTTTATATCTTACAAATTAAGATGTCTTACAGTCAGTGGGGCATCAGTTTAATGGGGATTTTTTTCTTTTTTCATAGTCCAGAAAACAATAGTGCATCTTACAACTGATGGCATCTGAGTCAACAACATATGGGATATGAATACTGAAAAATGGGCTATAATTATAGCAATGCAAGCTGATGCTGGAGACTAGAACTTGGAATTAAAAAATACCCCTTTTCCACCAAAGGAGGCTCTCCTTATCACCCCTTCATACATCAGCTTCCCTGCCTAACACCCTGCAGCAGTTTTTGATCGATTCCCAAAGCAAAACCAAACAGAAATCAAAAGAAAGAGACGTTTCATCAGACAAGACTTGACGCTTTGGAACTTAAAACATTTTGAAACAATTCAATTTCTGTTATTCTTTCCACAGGCTGTGCCTCAGTTTCTACTCATCTGTTAGATGTAAAACACAGCTCTGAGCTCACACGATTGCTGTGAAACCAAATGCATTCATTCCCAGAAAGTGGTCAGCCCAACACCCAGCACCTGGGGGGGTTCTCGCAATGTGTCGGAGGCCACGGGCAGTCATTCGGCATCTTTGAAGTCCTCCTTCTAACCCTGGGCACCTCGGCAGGGGACAGCATGCCTCTGGGGCAATGACAGGCGATAAAAACTCTGGAGCAGCGAGCCTCAGGGGACTTCCTGGTTGGTGACCGTGTGGATATGCCTGGCAAGGGAGGAGGGGCTCTGCACCCACCCCCCAAGCCCCCCATCCTCTGGAGCTCTTTGCCTTGGTGTATTCTGTATCCTTTATAATAAACCAGTGGTCACGAGCATAGCACTTGCCTGAGTTCTGTGAGTTATTCAAACACATCATCAAACCTGAGAGGGTTCATGGGAAACTCTGAATGTGAGGCGGGTTGGCAGAAGAATGGGTTGCCCATGCTTGCAAATGGTGATGGACGTGGAGAGGCCTTGTGGGACTGAGTCTTTAGCCTGTGGGGTCTACACTCGCTCCAGGAACTTAGTATCTGAACTGATGCAACCTGTAGGTTGGCGTCAGAGAATTGACGCCCCTACCCTGCCATCCAGTCCTGCACTACACACCCTGCTCAGTGTTCTAGGAGTAAATCAAATCCACATTGTGCAAGGAATTGATATGGTGAAATTAACACTGAGAAAAGCCCTGGGCTCCCAGTGGTGCACTCTCCCTGCCCCCACCCCCCACTCTAAACACATCTTCCCGGCTTCCAGATGCGGCTCTCCACACCTTGACACTGTCTCATCGTTCACAGGGGACATGCCAAGGCCTTTGTTTCCACTCCTGCAACCAATCGTTTGCAGCCAGAGTCACAAGCAAGGAACAGAGCAAAGAAGCCTCTGCACTGTGCACAGCAAGAAAGCCAGGGGACCCAGCAACAGGTAACTGGGGCTTCAGATCTGTAGGTGGGAGTTCCCTCAGGGGAAGAGGGCCCCCAGAGCCACTCCTCTTCGAAGAAAAAAAAAAGGGGGAGGGGGGATTGGAGGGGGCTGAGACACACTCGGTTTTTACCACTGAGGCAGGGACAATGATTCTGATCCGCTCATTGGCTGCACGTTTCTGGGGCATCTAGAGAGTGGTTTCTGCCAGCTTCATAAGAAACAGGCGGGGAGATGCAAGCATCCCCCATACAGCCAGGGGCTGCAGAAACCACTGAGCCAGAGGAAAGGATTCAGCAAAGCACAGGCTTTTCGCTTTCTCTGCTTGCAAGAAAAGAAGGGTGATGGGGGAGGGGAGTTTAGTTTAGTTTGGGGTCTGATCAGAAATGGGGCGAGTGGTAGAACCATCCAGAAGCAAGCTGTTGGGGCTGAGCAGTGGGTGGGGGTCACTGTGGTTCTCAGCCCCCAAAAAGCCGGCTTGGGGTATCACACGATTCCCTTTGGGCCCCCCGCCACAGCACGGTCATCTTTCTCTGAGGTCCTGATGCTCCCGTCTAATCGGTGACGGCCACATCGTGGCGCACGCTGTCCCTTACACCTGGCGCAGCCCTCGCTGCATTCTCCACAGCCAATCCCTTCTTGTCCTCCTCGTCCCCTGCCCACGTCCAGCGTCAGTGGGTTCCTCGAGCCTCACCCCATTGCTGGCTCTCTTCTTTCTACTCATCATGGCACCAAGCACAACAGATTAAACTACAGGTGACCCTTGAATAACATGGGTTGGAACACGGGTCCACTTACATATGGATTTTTTTTTTCAAAAAATATGGAGTCAGCTTCTGAAGCCACATTCTGCATCTTGCAACTATGTTTACGAGCTTGGGGTGGATCCGCGAATGTGGAGCTGCAAATACGGAGGGCTGACGATGGGCCTCGGGCATCTCGTGGTCGGCGGCACATCCCAGAACCACGTGCCCTCAGATCCCGAGGCATGACTATAACTGGTTTTCTTCCACTGGAGTCTCAACTCAGGGAGCAGTGTATTCCCGGCTCAATAGATTTTACTGAGTTATAAATTTCGTCCCTCTGGAGGCCCCCTGTTATTGCTTATGCAGGGACCTGGGATCCAAGGTAAATATTTCTAAGCCACAGGAACGTTCCATATATATGCATTTTTTTTTCTTTTGTTAAACCAGAACATTTTAACTACCATGAAACTTGGTTAACACACAGATTTCCAGGTTCAAAAATGATTTAAAACTTGTACAATGAGGGAGTTCCCTGTGGCTCAGGATCTGGTGTGGTCACTGCAGTGGCACGGGTTGGAACCCTGGCCCAGGAACTTCTGCGTGCTGTGGGTGCAGCAAACAAACGTGTAAAATAAAACTTGGGAGGGCTTCAAGCCATTCGGCTTTCTCACATCCTCATGCCCACGTTCACTGATGTGACTATACGTCACTGAGGCTTAGACCTGGGAATCCACCTCTGCACGAGCGAGAACTGGGAGCACGGGCTGCAGAGATTCTCCCGAGAGGAGCTGAATCTAAGCCACAAACGAAGAGGCTGAGTGGTTCCTCCTCATATACTCATCATTTAAAACAAACAGTTGCCCCATTTTTTCCATGCACTGACTCATGCCAGGCCTTCAAGCAAAGGTCCTAATAAAACTCTATGTCCTCAAAAAGCTACCTATTATATGATTCCTTTCCCCCTTTTTTGGCCACGCCCATAGATAGCCCTTGGAAGCTCCCAGACCTGGGATTGGACCTGTGCCACGGCAGTGACCTACGCCACAGCAGTGACAATGCCAGGTAACTGCTAGGCCACCAGGGAATTCCCTGCATGATTCCCTTTACAAGAAACGTCTGGAATGGGCATATCCATAGAGACAGAAAGCAGACGAATGGTTGCTGGGGGCTGGGGAGGGAGGATGAGGCATGACCGCTTCAAAAGGCAGGGCCTGTCTCTTTGAAGTGATGAAAACGTTCTGAAATTAGCAGAGATGGCTGCACAACACTGGGCACACACTAAAAGCCACTGAAACGTATGCTTTAACGTATGCATTTTATGTTACATGAATGTTATCAAAATAAGCCAAAGAGTGGCTGGGTCTTACCTTCCTTCCAAAGGTACACTACCAACTGCTCAAGCTGTTTCATGACCACAATACTGAGAATCGGAAAGGATTATCACTTTCAAAAGGTGAGGACACCACCCCAACGTCATCGTGGTGACGGGAAGGAGGCAGAGCTGTGTCCCCGGTGACCGCCGGTCATCCTGCCCCCCTGGCCCCATCAGAGGGGCCCTGGGTGGTTTGGGTTCATTGCGGAGGACAGAATCCAATGCAAAAACCTCCTTGGAGCTGTTCAGCGAAAAGGCTCAGCGAACACTCAGGCACACCAAGGCAAGATAAACCACACAGACAGCTCACGGACAGACCTTTCCAAGACAGAGGGACAGCCACGACACTCCGAAAGCCACTTGAAGTTTTAGTAGCGATGCCACCCACAGAACGAGGATCAACATTCAGTCAAGAAGAATCATTTTGATTATTGGATTCGAAGAGCAGAAACCTTTGAAATGAAACGTTTCACAAACTCTGCTGAAATTAGAAATACTTCCGATTTTTTTAAAAAATAAATGGTTGATTTTGAAAAAACTATAGGATCCTGGGGGGGGAGGGGACAAAGGTAAAGATAATTGGCAAGCTTAATACAACCAAATCTGATCTGGGATTTCTTCTGAGGAGCTTTTTAGTGTAGCTCTACATTGTTTGGTTTGCAATATAAATACACACATATACACTTAGATATATATGTATGTATACATACATTTATTTCCTGTGGAAAGGAAGGTTTGAGTCACTCTGTATTTCTTTTTTCCATGAGTCTAGCACTGAATTATGAGGATGCAAAGGCTCTTAGAATGTTGAGCGAACCCATTAAAGGGACAGACTTCGAAGAAAGAAAATGATTAATTGAAACACAGGCACACACAGATTTTCTTAAAGTGATGGGAGATTAGGAAGGCAGCACGATTGATTGTTCTGAACTGGAAGGAAAACTGGGGCAACTAGCATAGGTCTGGACAACCACGGAAAGCCCACAGCAAGGACCACACCGTGACCAGCCACCAGAGATTCAGGATGACAGACTTACCGAGGGCGTCCACTGGCGGGGGGGCACACGGTGAGAAAGTGCAGGATACACAATTGACACAAAAAGGAAAATAATAAAGTCAAACTGGTATTCGAGCAGCAGTCCTACCTCCCTTTCATGTGTTAAAACAGTCCATGGCTTGGCCACCGAATTTTATACCAGGGCGAGTACACCCATATCCACTAAGAGCTGCAAATCCAAGTTTCCTCCTCTGACTTGCTAAGAGTCTCTCCTTCCCATCTCAACAGAAATCTTTCTAGTTAGTAATCATTGCTCCCAGAGAATGCAGCCAGTGTTTTGTTTTGTTTTTTTTTCTTTTTCCTTTTTTCTTTCTTTTTGTTCAGCCACGCCTGTGGCACGTGTTCACTCCCAGGCCAGGGATCAAATCTGAGCCACAGCAGGGATGGCATTGGATCCTTCACCCACTAGACCCCCCAGGAAACTGCAGTCAGGTTCTCTCTTAAAAAGAGCGATGAAGACTATATTTCCATAAGAAGCCAATTAAGATGCTTGAACAAGAAAAGCTTCTCGGTGTAATTTATTGTATCTTGAGAGGTAACCAGGGAAACCGGGATCTAAAGTTCAAGCTGGGGTGAAAATGGAAAAAAAAAGTTAAAGAACTTAAAATTTTCATACAATAGCAAAGACTATGCTAACACGGGACTCTGTGAGTCTCTTTATCAGGTTTATAATATTAGCTTTATAGCCTCTGCTGAAAAGTGACACATTTATCAATCATAATGTCAGCCTCAAGGCTTCCCCTGGTACAATGCTCCAGTTCCCTCCCTCAAAGTCTCTGATCACCTTTTAGTAGTTACGGATGGAAACAGAAGGCTTTGCCATAATTCACGTCTGCATTAAAAATTAATAATTATATGGGAGCTAAGTGAGAAATAAGGCTACTGAGGTTGTACACAAAAGTGCGCAGAGAGCATCAAATGTTTCCCACTCGAAATCCTCTCTGACTCCCCCCACCCCCCCACACCAGCTGGGGGAATTCTAGGACCAACTCTAGGACCACAAGTGTCATGAGCTGACATCAAACAGCAGGGCTTGAGGAAGGTTTAAGAGAAGCCAACCAGGGGGGTGGGGGGATGTGCCTGGGCTGTGGGATGGAAATCCTGTGAAATCAGATTGTTATGATCATTATACAACTACAGATGTGATAAATTCATTTGAGTAATAAAAAAAAGGAAAAACAAACAAACAAAAACAAATTATATGATCCTCTCAAAAAAAAAAAAAAAAAAAAAGAGAAGCCAACCAGCTTGGGGCTTCTGGGTCAGCTCCACATCACGTCCCCACCTGCCTGCAGCCTGCGTCTTGTTCCCTCTCCTGTCGGCAAGGCTGGCTCAGCCCCATGCACTAAGCCCGGGCACTAGCCTGGAACTTCTCAGAGGGCAGAGACCGCCCTTCCAGCCCCAAATCCCTGCCTCGTGTTTGTGCCCAGCAGGTGTTCAGCAAGCCTGCCTTCTGCAAAAATAGCTATGTTCACCCACAGCTGGAGCACATGTCCAGGATTTTTTTAAAAAATGACTTTAAGGAGTTCCCATCATGACTCCGTGGAAATGAACCCAACTAGGATCCATGAGGACGCAGGTTTGATCCCTGGCCAAGCTCAGTGGGTCAGGGATCTGGTGTTGCCGTGAGCTGTGGTGTAGGTCACAGACGAGGCTCAGATCTGGAGTGGC
Source organism: Phacochoerus africanus (assembly GCF_016906955.1). Taxonomy (NCBI): domain Eukaryota; kingdom Metazoa; phylum Chordata; class Mammalia; order Artiodactyla; family Suidae; genus Phacochoerus; species Phacochoerus africanus. Next base: position 15,025,376 of record NC_062549.1, on the reverse strand, counting down.
TGTGGCTGAGGCTGTGATGTAGGCCGGCAGCTGTAGCTCAGGTTCGACCCCTAGCCCTGGGCACTTCCATACATCGAGGGTGCGGCCCTAAAAAGCAACAAAATAAAATGACTTTAAGGTAAATTCTAACTAATCACAGTCCCCCAAAATATTAGTTTCTTGACAGTAATATTTAAATTCTTTTAGAGTACAAATTACCACTCCCTATAGGATAGTTGAAAAGAGTGAAATACAGAATGTGGCAAAAGGTGACATAGATGCAGAGTGAAAGTCAAGGCAGATTAGTCACGCACCAAAATTACATCCCATGTGTGTCAGCCTATATCAAAGGGAAGTGCCACTCATCTTACTTTTGAAAAGGAGAGTCAAAAGAATTTTTAGATCAAAGATCAGTTTTGGCAGAAAGCTGCCTGATAATCTCCTGAAAACATATTTAAAAGGAAGTGATTATTGGGCCGTATAAAATCAGTTCTATCGGGACAAAAAAATTTCAGTTCTATCAGGACAAAAAAAAAAAAAAAAAATGCATCCAAAGCATTTGTCCATCCTAATACATGGTATAAGTCTCAGAAGGAACTACTTTATAAGCCAAGAGTCTAGGAAGCTCCCACTTGAAGGAGATGAAATAGATGGGAAGGTGTTTGAGCAAAAAGGGAAACTTCGGCTAACCAGGCCCCCAAATAACTGGAAGCCTCAAATAACCAGATTTCACCTAGCCCTTAACTTGCAGACTTCTAGTCCATTCTCAGGCCATACATTTTCTAGGAAAGCCCTTTATAACAAACATTCACACAGAATGATGACTCTGGTACCTTCTAGAAAGTCCCAGTCACCCCAGAAATATACAAATGTGAGTTTTTAAAAAGCGCTTATAGGAGTTCCCATTGTGGCTCAGCGGTAACGAACCCCGCTAGTATCCACGAGGATAGGGGTTCACATGCCTGGCCTCACTCAGTGGGTTAAGGATCTGGCGTTGCCATGACCTGTGGTGTAGGTCGTGGATTCGGCTCCGATCCAGCATTGCTGTGGCTGAGGTGTAGGCCGGCAGACGCAGCTCCGACTCAACCCCTATCCTGGGAACTTCCATATGCCATGGGTGTGGCCCTAAAAAAAGCTGGGGGGGGGGGGAAGTGCTTATGCATTTTTAGAAAAAGAGTGTTTTATAAAGGAAAGAAAGAAAACCTGTTTCCTGGCTGTACCCTGGGAGTTACTACAAAATCATCTGGAACCTTCTTAGCTACTGATCTAACGTGACTGGTAGGTGGAAGAACGGCATCACGGGTCCCTCGTCTGGAAAGACCAAGACCATCAGAAACATGGTTGGGGCTGAGAAGACAGACACTTCAGAAAAGCCCTGTTCACAACCTCCATGCTCTCAGCCTTCAGGCTCACATGGCCCCAGAAACCTCATGAGTGAATGACAATGGTTCCCAAGTCCTGGACCAGAAGCACTTCCTCGGGCTCTGTGTCTGGCACCTGTGTATCCTGAACCCTTTCTATCTGGCGCCTTGATGGGAAGCTCGTTATCCTCACGAGGCAGCCCTCCCAGGGCTGGGCATGTCTAATCGCCAGAAACTTCCTTTTGTGTTGCACTGCAATCAGCCTATCAGGTGTCCCCTGCAGGTCCAAATCCTGCACTTTGAGTGACAGATGAAGCCTGTTTCAGCCTCCATGCAGAGTTCAGATAAAAGGATTGTCACTGCAGCCAAGACCTTAAAGGCCTCTGAAAAGAAAACTCTGGAAGAGGGAAAGAAAAAGAGCTCCTTTTTCCTACTTCATCCTTTTCACCAAACTCCCCAACCTTTTCCAAGCCACAGACCTTTCTGAGACCCTCTCTCCAAACCCACCAAACTTTTCTATCTCAACCTGCCATGTTCTCATTTGAGTTAAGCTCCAAATTTTTACCAGCAAGTTCTTCCAGGGGACCTCAGATTCAGTGGAATATGGTTGCAGTTGTATTGACATTGACCTCAGACTCACTCAAAGGTTACTGGCCACAAACCCTATTACTTGTCAAATACTAGCTCCCAGGTGCTCCAGCTGGACAGAATGTAAACTGCTGAAGCACCAAGACCAGGAAAACACATCCACAAGAGACAACTGGGTCCAATACTAACAGAAAAACTGACTGTGGATGAAAATTCTGTTGCCTTTAACTTGAACAGCCTCATGGTTTTTATAAGAACTGGGGGGGACATTTTTTAGAAATGCCGAAGCTTGCAAACTTTGTCCTGTCCTTGCCCCTTCCACCCAACTATCTTCTCCCTCCAAAGGTATTTTCTTTTCAAAAAAAAAAAAAAAAAAAAATTGGGGGGGCTGCACCTGTGGAAGTTCCCAGGCCAGGGATGGAGCCTGAGTTACAGGGGTGACCATGCCGGATCCTTAACTGCTGGACCACCAGGGAACTCCTCTAGATGTATTTTCTTTTCATTCCCAATGAGAACTCCTCAGGTAGATGAGGAAATTTGGTTTTTGGAGTTTCTACCTTAAAAAGTTGTCTCAAACACACACTAAACACTACCCACCTACAGAGAATACTGATGTGGCCCCAAAAAAGCCCACTTTAACAGTTGTGGTGCAACAAATTCAAAACCATCCTGTGGAGATGAGCCTAGAGGGACTGTCACCTTCTCAAGTTCAAGAGAGAGTCCCTACATCTTATAGGTCTTGGCAAAATGTTATGAATGCTTGCAAAGTAGATGTTTGAGCAAGACTGTTCTCTTTAAACTCCTGGTCCAAGCTGGAAGAACAAAGCTGGGTCAAGGATGATCAGCTGGCAGGGGGTGGGGGGTTGGGGGGCTCCTGCACCGGCAGCCTCGTTTCCCTTATCCAGCTCCCGCCCTCATGAACACCATGAAAAATCTCCCTTAATACAGCAAGGATTCCCGGCTCCCACTGCAGCCATTTCTAACATGCTCACAAGACCTAATAAAGGGTTTCGGAGATTAGAGGCTGTGAAGGATGGAGGAGAAAATGACATAATTTCTGCAATAATTACTACAGAACATGTGCACAGAGGCTTTTATGCCTTCTCCCAAGGCTTCCAAGAAATTTAGGTTTCATCACAACGCACAATAAGCATGGAAACTGTCACATTCTGGGGACGGGAGGGGGAGGGAACGAGTCAAGTGCTACTTTGCAAAGGTAGCAAATTAAGAGCTATTCTGCACTCGGGGACTTTAATTCAGCTAGAGTCTATCAGCTCCTTGCTGTTCGCAGGGCTATCACGCAAGCAAGTCTGACTGAAGACTTTTCTGCTTCCCAAAAAAATCAAGCCACATGCTCACTTGCCCAAAGCAACACATGAAGGGCAGAATTTGTAGAGTTACCTTTTTTGGCTTTCTTCTGCAGTTTCAGTGTATCTGAGGACTTCTTTTTTATCTCTTGGCGAGCTTTTTTATATTCTAAGAGAAAGGAGAATATTGAGTAATTTTACCACTTTGCTCAACAGAAAACATTTTAAGAACAGCCATCACTTTCAGCATTGCAAGCATAAACCCCGACATGTGATAAAATAGCTTTCCTGGAGTAGGATAAAAATCTCATGAGGACATTTAAAACCCCGGGGCTGGGAACACAAAAGCCAAGAACATGCACGGGGGTCTTTCCATATAGTGTCCACTCATACCAGCTTCGAAGACAGACAGCACTTGGGAATATTTCAATAAAAATGAAACATTCACGATTGCTCAAGCTCAGGTCTCAGGACCTATTTTCCCTACTATCTACTTCCCCAAGGCCCAAATGCACAGTGCTTCACTCCAAAGAGAACTCATGTTGCTGAGATGCTGGCCGGATGTCACAAATCAGAAAAGAGCAAGCACCTCAGGCTACAGCAGAAGAAACCAGACCACGTGGGGAAAACCTGGGAAAGGCCCCGCTGCCTCACTGCACTTTAATGCCCAGGCCAGACACGGCGACACGGAGGAGGGGCAGCCACAGGATCCACGTTCCCCACCAGCCACCTCCTCTCCCCCCACCCCTTCCCATTTCTGATGCTGGCATCTTCGTCACCCAGGCAGAGACACCTGAAATGACAGTCGCCTCTGACACTTCTCTCCTGTGCTGCCTTCATATTCAATTAATTGCCAACTCGGCCCTTTGTCACAAAGCCATCACTGACCTTTCCCTCCAACCAGCCCTACGTCTAACAGAGCTGTTCTATGCTCTTTGGCATCACCCCTTAGCCAACCCTCTCCAGTTGCATCCCTCAGAGCTGCCCACATGCTGGCCCTCACCACACTTACTGCAGGTCGTATGACGGCGGAGCAAGGCCTCCTTGGCCTTCGCACTGCCAGCGCCCTCACCCTTTGGCTCTAGGAAGACCCACGGGGGGTGGTACCTGTCTGGACCACTCTGTCCCCAGAGCTGGCACGTGAGGGACTGAGAACCACTGGCTGAAGGTATACACAGAAGCTGGCCAGTTCTGGGCAGGAGACCCAGGTTAGCTTACATCATTAAAAGTCTGGCTTAAAAAAAAAAAAAGTGGAGGTCCCACTGTGGCTCAGTGAGTTAAGAACTTGACGTAGTCTCCATGAGGATGCAGGTTTGATCTCTGGCTTCGATCAGTGGGTTAAAGATCCGGCATTGCTATAAGCTGCAATATAGGTAGCAGATGCAGCTTGGAGCCAGTGGTGTAGGCCAGCAGCAGCATCTCCAATCCGACCCCTGGCCTGGGAACTTCCATATGCTGCAGGTGCAGCCGTTTAAAAAAAAAAAGAAAGAAAGAAAGAAAGAAAAGGAAAGAAAAATTTGGTTTTCAAAATGTGCTAAGATGTTTTAAGCGTAAGTCTCTGGGATTGAAGCCTGCTGTTACAATTCACCTTTCTGGGGGAGTCGTAGCATGCAGCAGCTTAACGTGGGATCTCAGTTTTCAGACCAGGGATTGGACATGGGGCCATAGTAGTAAAAGCTCTGAATCCTAACCACTAGACCACCAGGGAACTCATAAATGCCTTTAACTCAGCTGATCACGATCAATGCCACTGACTGATATTTCATGCCCCAAAGCCAGCACTGAGTCCCTTATCCACCAACCCTGAAATATCCCAGGGAGAAGTGGGGAAAGAGTGGGTCCTTAGGGTGACATCAAGGAACCCAGCATGCACAGGCAGCAGCTGGTGACACACCATTGGAGACTAACATGCGGCAGATGCCTCTCCCCGTACCTTTCGCGTGGTCTTTATCCAGCTGGTTGGCTACTTTCTTCCACTCTTCCATCTGCTCTTGAAGTGGGTTAATCAGACAATCGATTAAAGCACTTGAACCAAAAGAGAAAGGGAAGGAGAAATCAGACAATCTGTTGTCTAAGTTTACACTTGAGGTCCAAACATCACAGTTACCTGAAGCAAGACAAGGGGTCACACTAAGCCCAAGGTCACATCCAAATCCCCTAGTTTCATCACAACTGTGTGTGTGCTTTTCAATGACGGTTAAGAAGCTGTACCACGTGACTTCTCATTGCCCCTGTTTCCAGCCCAATACCGGTATTAACACGCAAGGCTGCAGTCGCCCCTCTGGTGCCAAGGCCCTCACCTGATACCTGATAGAAACTTGGAGGGTGGGGCCCCAGCATCCCTTTTTAAAGACCCCCCATGAGTCTGATCTGCATCCAGGACACTCAGTTGTGCCTGGAGACTATGTGCGGGCAGCCTGGAGAAGGCACGGGGGCGTCCAGATACATCCCTTCATTTCATGCAGTCTCCCCAGCAGACCACAGGGAGTGGAAAGGTAGCTCCCCAGAGAGAGCAGTCATGCACCTCGGGGGACCTAAGTGGTTTTTGTGCAATGAAGGGAAAAATCAGTGCGTTCCTACACTATAGAGATGCTGCTGAAAAATTAGAAAACGCCCATCAATTGTCTGAATCGAACTGGTGAGAACTACCAAAAAAAAAAAAAGCGTTCTGAAGATTGCTGTTTGATTTTGGGCCTCCTGAAAATCTCCAAGTTCTGGGTATTACCTCCTCCTCTTCTTATTAGCAGTTAAGCCCCACCCCTGCAGGGGCCTCCTCCAGCCCTCACTTCCTCCAGGTCTCTGTCCAAATCTTCCTTTGGAACAGAGACGCTCCCTAATCAGCCTGTGTGCAACAGCCACCACCCATCCCCTGTGTTCCTCCTCGAGTCACTTATCACCACTTGACATTCCAGCCAGTTTATATAGTGTCCGGAGCGTAAGCTCCGTGAGGGCAGGACGTGGTCCTGCTCATGGTTGTTGAATTGGCATCTCGTCATGGCTAACACAGGGTGAGCTGTCGCAGGACTGGCCCAAGAATAAGGGAGGAAGCGCTGTGGGTGCTATTGAAGAATTTCAGCACCTGCTCCAGTGGGCGCTTCTGCTGTGGGAACGCTGCATACATGTGCACTGAGAACCCTCCGGAGGTTCTGACACCCATGGGACAGGGTCTGGGATTCCTGCCCGAGATCATGGCCTGTCAGCAGCCGGCCCAGGACACAAACCCAGGCCTGGCTGCCTCTAGGACCAGGCACGTCCCACCACATTCTATAGCCTCTCCCAGCGGCCATACGAGAGAGTCAGAGGGTGTCTGCCCGGGGAGCCTCTCCTACAACCTGCAACCCATAAGGCAGAGCAGTGCCCAACTGCCCAACTATGCTGATGTGTGTGGAAGAACGTCTTCGTCTCCCTGGAACACTGGAGATTCCACATCCTCAAGCCAGCCTCCCCATCCTGGATGCTTGGGAAACAGACCAGAGGCTGGCATGTGGAAGCTTCCAGGAGCTACCAATGCCCTCCTCGGTGGCCCGGGAACAGGATGGCAGCCCACACCTCACACTCCAGCTTGTCTTCCTAAGAGGCTCCTGTGGGGGGGGGGGGTCTCAGGGGTGACACCCCGCTCCTCACACTGAGGGGTGAGGGGAGACACACAGAGAAGAGCCTGAGGGGTGTGCAGGCTCCACCTAGACCATCCGATTCTCCACGGTGGTCCCAGCGCCCAGACCCGGCACCTAGCACATAGCAGGTACCCAGCCAAGTACTTGTTCAGTGAGTGAGCAGCGCGATGGGCTGTGGGGGTTTCACGTTACAGGGACACGGGGGCTGCTGGAGGCGAGTGGCGCCACACGTCCCTGCTTCCTTAAGCTGAAATCAGTGAGGGCATCCGAGAGCCTCAGGTCACCTGGTCCTCACCTGGAGAACTGCCTCAGCTTGGCTTCTATGCTCCGGTGTCTCATACACATCCTGGTCAGGGCGGAGCCGATCTCCCTGGTACCACCTGAAAAAGCAAGAGGTGAGGTTGAGGGACCAGAGACCAGCAGGAATCCCTGCGAGCCTTAATGAGAAAATGAACGGGTTTAAAGACTAGCCAGATGTCGCCACGTTCTAAAACCCAAGCCACTGTCCTTCAGCCTTCTCACCAGGCGTGTGCAGAGATGGAAATGTACTGAAATGGCCACATCTTTCTATATCATCCCCAAAGCAAAGCTACCTTCATATGATACGCTCCAATTGTTTCTAGTCCACCTGGGTTTTTGTAAGATGCCGAGTGTGACCCAGAAATTGATTTTACAACCCACTGATGGCTTTGAAACATACTTCTCTGGGGGAAGATGATCAAAATAGCATCCGATGTTTAGGGAAAAGCTGCAGTGTTGTTGGGTTATTTTCCACTTCTGGCCAAAGGATCCTCTCCACATTATTCATAACTAATAAAGCCACACCAACTAGCTGTGTCAAGGCACACATTCTAGAATGTAAGGAATTTAGAGAAGAGCAGGGCTAGAGTAAAATGAAAGCATCTTTTTTTCCCCCCATGGGTTTGGGTAACACCAGTAAAAAGACATCTTCAAATGCATGCAAATGTCGAAGAAAGTTGAAATACAGATTGGTTTCCCCAAAATTCTTGTCATACTTTTCCCTTCAGGCACACCCTTTTCTAAGATTATTTTTGAAGTCCCCTTCCTTCCCCCTGTTAGAAGCAATGCTTAAATCAGCATTAACTTGGGTGTGGGGGAGGGGGACGCAAAGCATAACTACAGATGGCAATTCTGCACTGACCGCTGGAAAGCGCAATTATAAACGTTATGAAATCACCAGGGCTCGTGAGACCAGAGGGACAACTGTCAAAAAAAAAAAAGCGCTATTTTTAACCGAGAAGGCCTTCAAGGGGGAAGCTGTAGGAATTTATGGCGGGTTTAACCAAGTCAAGTTAATAGGAAAAAATTCCCTCCCTTATTCATACACGTGACATTATTATGGGTTGTATTTTCCATTGTGCCTTCTCTTCTAGAAATGCCAATGTGCTGTTTTAGTGCCACCAATTTTCCATTTTATTCTGCAAAACAATCAGGCTTCCAGAACCAAAAAAAATCAGTAATAATAGTAATAGATGCTGAATATGTCTATAGTTTCTTTTAGTCTGAAAAGAAGCCTTCTGAAGCAAACCTTCCATTCCTCTAAACAGGGTTTCTCAATCTAAACACTACTGACACATAGAGGCGGATGGCTCTCTGTTGGGGGCTGCCCTGCATGTTATAGGCAGCACCCCTGGCCTCAGCCTCCCGAGAGCCTGTGACATCCAGGTCTCCACACAGTACCCGGGGGTCCCTGGGGAGCAAAACGTCCTCCGATGAAGCCTGCTGTGAAGAACCTGAGCAAGAACCAAAAGCCACCTGAAGCTGACTTTCTAAATGGCCAGAAGGGTAAAATGTTGCCCCATGGCTCCTGGCACCTGCCAGGAGGTAGCGACCACCTGAACCTGGCCATCTCTTCACTGCAGCTCACGCTGCTCCACCGGGGAAAACCAGTAGAGGGCGCTGTTTTCACACCAGCAACGTGCCTTCTGGGCTCACTTCAGGTTGTGAAGCGTTTATTGCTTATAAGCAAGGACCAGGAACACTTTATCCCCAGGGAAATAGCTCCCGTTTGTCCTGGGCCTTCATTTGATTAAAAGTTAATCGCCTGGCCATGCAAGCAAGAAAACTATTCACGGGTGGGAGGACTATAAGCTAGTACTTTCCGGGAGGAAAATTTTGCAGCCTCTATTAAGAAATGCCTTTAAAAACAAGCCCTCTCTTTGACCCAGCATTTCGACTCCTAGAAATTTTACTGGAGGAAACAAGGGTGAGAGCAAATCCTCACACCTATGAGGACAGTCACAGAAATGCTGTTTACGGCGGAAAAAGCTGGAAACAACATCCTGTTCTTGGGGGGGCGGGGGGGGGGTGATAAAGCCTAGGACACGGCCACCATGGCAGAGCACACGCAGTCACCTAAAGCGCTGGAGAGTGATGTTCTGGGCCCCAGGAAGTGAGTGGTTTGCGTGCAGGGGAGCATGTGCTGGGCCCTGGGATGCGTGCTTTACACACGTGAACCCATTTGAGCTGCACGACACGCCCAGGCGCGCTGGTGTTATTATCAGCCCCGTTTTACCGACAGGAAAAGCGCCCTCCGTAATGTGACTCTGGTCACGTGGCTAGTAAATGGGAATCCAGCCCAGGCTGAACCTCCAGAGCCCATGCGTGTAGCCACTTAGCGTGGGACACTACAGACAAAGCGAGGTGGGACAGGGCAGAGCCAAAAGCCCAGACACTCTGTTAACGTAGCCATACACCCTTACAGGTGTTAGGGCTTCACAGTCCAGCTTACCAGTTTGGGCTCCTAAGCCTCGAATGATCGAATTGGCTCCGATCCTTGCTAGGTGGCTACAGAGAGCTGCCTGATGGAGAGCTGCATGGATGGTGAGCCACGCCTCAGGTTCCCCAAAACAGAACTACTGCTGGAGATCCCCTCAGCCTGGCTCCCTGACCCCATTTCTCTGCTCCATGATTTCTGCTGGCTTCCCAGATGCTTTCCTAGGTTGCCCCTGGTCATCTGTCATCCCCAGGAAAGCCCAGGGCTTCCCAGAAACAGCTGAACAGTGATAACAAGCAGTTGGGGCACATGCTGCGTGCGCTCCATCACGGGGCCGCTGCAGCACAGGCCTTCCGGCGACAGGAGGAGAAAACCTCCCAACAGCTGTGTCTGCATCCAAGTGGCACGAGGACAGGAGAGAGCCAGCCGACATCCTCCACAGACCTCAGGGCCCACCCAACCCATTGGAATTACTGCTGATCTCGGCCACCGGGGGCCCCCCTAAAAATAGCTCTATCTGTGTGTGTGCTTCACTGAGTCTTCTGCTCTCCGGACCCTTGCTAATACTTTAAAAAACAAACAAACAACAAAAAACAAAAACAGCAGGTCTGAAAAAGTTTCCGAGGAAGCCAGCTGGAGTGACCAAGCCAGGGCAGACATCTGGAAGAGCCCCAAGTTGACCGTGAGAATATTTATGGAATCAAATGACTGAGACGTACTTAGCAGCTTGTGAGTGAGGATGAGATTCTCCTTGTTTCGGTTTTTCCTGTATCCAGCACCCGTACTGAATGTCCCTTTGCAGAGAGAAATGGTAACAGTTTGGGCTATACCAGGAGGCAGGATAAGGGGCTGGGTTTGTCTTTTGTTTATTTATTGATTTTTTTCTTGTTTTGGCTCTACCTGTGGCATATGGAAAAGGGCCCAGGACTGAATCCAAGCCACAGCTGCGACCTACGCCACAGCTGCAGCAACACTGGATCCTTAACCCACTGAGCGAAGAAGCCAAGGATGGAACTTACATCCTCACGGACACTATGTCGGGTTCTTAACCCCCTGAGCCACGACGGGAACTCCCTCCTTGGAACTCTTGAGCTGTAGGGACCCACTTTAATCATCCAAGATACTCTCAAGATCCTTAGCCGAATCCTATCTGCAAAGCCCCTTCTGTCGTGTACAATAAGATAGTCACAGGTTCTGGGGATGAGGACATGGATGTCGGGGTGGCAGTGGCGGGGGGCCATTATTCTGCTGACCAAAGAGGAGTAGGAATTGTTAATCTGGAGAGTGCATGGAGCACGGTGGTCACCTCCCCAGAGTCCATTCATTCATCCCCAGATACCTAATCTGGGGCAATGATCTGACTCCATCCCTTTCGGCAGTGGCTGGTTTGGGGAGAAGACAAAAATGGTGAGAAGGTTGTTGGGGAGGCCTTTGGTGAAAATGTTCCTGGATCTTAAGATCAACACACCAAAGGGACCCCCACAGAGTGTGAACAGGAAGCAGGCTGCCCAGTGGCTGCGGTCAGCCAGCTTTATGGGCGTGGGAACCCCTGCCTCAGGATGCAGCCCAGCCTGTGGACAGAACACAGAAGAAACCAGAGTCTCCAATGACCTGGGTGAGCCAAATTAACACACTCGGAGCCTGCTCTCTTGGACCTGGTTCTCCTGTTCTGCAAATTCACACATTTCCTTATCTTTTTTATTTTTTCATTTTTTAAAGTTTTATTTTACTTGATTGCAATATCCATATTTGTGAAAGCCACTCGCTTTGTTCTTATCTTTCTAAACACTTATTTTGCAGAAACAATCATATCCGAAAGATTTACATCCGTTATGATTAAATAGCACAATGACATACGCCTGGCACACACAGGGCTGGGAACACGCACGACCGGCCCTTGGTTAAACCTACGACTCGGGTAGAAGGAATGTGTAGACAGAGAGAGAGAGCGAGAGAAGCCCATTTCGCTTCAAGCTTACTGCAGGCAAGGGTTGGCGTATTTTAGAGAGAAAACAAAAAAGCCCTGGTTACATCAGTGGGTTCTGATGCAGCCATCAGATGTAGCCATCACCGGCCAAGTCCCACAAGAAGGCAGAGGCCAGAGTAACTCACTCAGGCCTGGCCAGAGCATCCATCCACATGGATGGACCAGCCACCACATGGCAGCCCTCACTTCTCCCACATCTAAGATCGCCCTTCTCCTGGCTAATGGGTGCGTGGAAGGCAATTAACAGTACAAAAGATGGCTTCTTTCTTTGGAAAGCCAGAATGGCTCTGTTGGGGCTCGGTGGACCGCCCCAAAATGTGCTTATTTTGAATTAAACTTAAGAAACGACCAATGCAAAGCAGACACACTGGCCCTCCTCTGTCTCCCTGAAAACAGGAAATACCTCTCTCTTGTGAACGCTGCCCTCCCTGAATCCAGAGGCAGAGGGACACCCTATTGCCAGAGACAGGGACCCCAGGCTGAGAAGCCTGTACAGACAAACCTGGTTACTTCTTTTTTTTTTTTTAAAGGCCAGAACCTACAGCACATGGAAGTTCTCAGGCCAAGGGCTGAATCAGAGCTGCAGCCACTAGCCTATGCCACAGCTACAGCAGATTCGAGCCGCGTCTGCAATGTACACCACTGCTCAGAGCAACACTGGATCCTTAGCCCCCTGAATGGGGCCAGAGATTGAACCTGAATCCTCAGGGATACTAGTCGGGTTTGTTACCCCTGACCCATAACGGGAACTCCTCCCAAACCTAGTTACTTCTTTAATTGACTTCCCCAAGCCCAAACTCTGCTTAGGTTCTACCCTAATAGGGCACCCCAAATCTAAGTTTCTTTGTCCCGTCAACTTCTCACAAATTTATTGTCTAAAAAGTCTAAAAGTTGCCTGCTTTGGGCACTTCATTGGTCCCAGTTCTATGAGGCCTCCGTGCACAAGAATTTAAAATGTGTTTCTTTTTCTCCAGCAAATCTGTCTTGTGTCAATTTTCTTATTAGTCCAACTCTGAGCACGTAAGAGGGGTGGGGAGCAATTCTGCCCTGATAGTCCCTTCTTCCTAACATCTCAGCTGAGAAGGAGCATCCCGAGGGGGCCCTGGAAGGAACTCCTCATTATCAACAGGTGTGCACCAACCAAGTGGTCATTGGAGGCAACCTGAAGCTGTAGCAGTGAGAGGTTCAAGGTCAACTGGCTGCACGGAGTCCATCTCTTGGTGGTTCTGGTAAGCTGCCCTGGATAACCAGCTTCTAAAGGTGTCCCCAGCCCTCAATCTCTCTTTGTTGTTTATTTTCATGTCACAAAGCTCAAGACAGTTGTGTCACCAGCCTCCCGCTAACAAAGCATGGAAAGTTCCTGCGGAATCCGGGACCACTTGCACAATGACCACGGCAGGTTGTAATGCTGTGGGGGTTCAGCATGCAAGGGAGGAACGTCTCTCTTTCACCTTCCTCTCAAGCCCCGGCTCTCAGAGCCCAGAACCTGCCACGTCAGGTGTCTTTTCATCTTGATGGCCGGCTGGAGGGCTGCCGTGCATCGCACCATCTGCTGCCCTGGGGGATGCCCGGCGCTTGGCACGGCACCCGCAGCTCTGCATACACCAGCATCATGCCTGACGGTAAAGCCGGCACCCTCCTGCAATCTGGCTGCCGTGTTCGGGATGCTTTTATTTCGAGTTTAAGCTGCTACGGAGTTCCTGTCCTAGCTCAGTGAAAACGAATCTGACTAGTACCCGTGAGCATGCAGGTTCGATCCCTTGTCTCACTCAGTGGGTTAAGGATCCAGCGTTGCTGTGAGCTGTGGTGTAGACCAGTGGCTACAGCTCCAATTTAACCCCTAGCCTGGGGAAATGCCATATGCCACGGGTGTGGCCCTAAAAAAAGAAGCAAACAAAGTTTAAGCTGTTACACGGCCTTTTGAAAGGGAGAGTGAGCCTCAAAGTGACACCTGGGTGTGAGTCTGAATTCTAAGAAGGGAGCTCAAGTCTGATGTCCCAGCTACTAAGGTCCAAGCTTTACCCAGATGTTCGGTCAAGGGACCAAGCCCAAAAGGCCATCAGGTGGACCCCTATGGGGAGACCCACAAAAGGTCAGCAGGCAGCCCTTGAGAACCCCAGGCAGGGAACCAGTGGGACCTCAGCTGGAGATGGGCAAACCCACTTGAGTTCTAGAACACGGAACTTCTGCGTGACCTGGTCTAGGCTGGACTAGGTGAGCTCATCCCCCATTTAAGAGATCTGCTCCCATGGGAGTTCCCGTCGTGGCATAGCAGAAATGAATCAGACTAGCATCCATGAGGATGCAGGTTCAATCCTCGGCCTTGCTTAGTGGGTTAAGGATCTGGCATTGCTGTGAGCTGTGTGTATGTCACAGAGGCAGCTCGGATCCTGAGTTGCTGCGGCTGTGGCATAGGCCAGCGGTTACAGCTCCAATTTAACCCCTGTCCTGGGAACCTCCATATGCTGAGGGCGCAGCTCTAAAAAGACAAAAAAATAAATAATAAAGAGAGAGAGAGAGATGCTCCTATGGCTGCCAAGATGCTGGAGGAGAGACAGGGGTTGTTGCTATGCTCTACAGACACTGAGGCTACTGGCATCTGACTCCCGTGTCGTGAGCTGAGGAGGCAGCCCCTGCCCTCTTGGGATGCACAGCTCATCTAAACTCAGAAGCCATAGATTTTTGGAGTGACCATGGGGCTGAAAGGTCATGAAGCAACAAACTAGCAGTTTCTTGCTGCTCGGCATCCCACACTTGCCCTAATGAGCAGAGAAGCCCGATGCCCCCTCAGGGGTCCCGCACTCACTGCCATTCCTGTTGCTCAGGAAAACACATCCAAGTTCTTCAATGCGCATTGGGGAGATGGCTGATTCCTGTCGGGGACACCGTCGTTTTCATTAAGGGTCAAAGAAGGCACTCAGGGTATTAAGAACGTCAAACTAACAAACTGCTTCTTCTGGCTTCATCAGCGTTCTATTCTTATCCTTGGGCACGCAGAAACAGACAGCTGGGAGAGTTGGTATTATTTGATGCCCTACATTTGTTTAACTACAGGCAAGGATGAGACAGGGAGAAATAACCAGTACCTGGTATTACGAGTTACCATACAGACCGCCTGCCATTGATACCAGCCAGGGAAGTGAGCTCCACTCAGGAGACACTCATCATCCATAAATCGCTGACCAATGTCCAAATACCCTACGCTAGTCCTGAGCAGAGCTTCAAAACGATCCAAACATTTCTATCTGTGCTCTTTTAAATCACCAAAACAGTCTTGCAACAAAGACACCATCTGATTTCAAGGAAACGAACCAATGAGAAACGTGAGTAGTAGTTTCAGCAGTGGAAGGATCTGTCCCCTAAAGGTTGCTTAGCACAAAAGGGGAAAAAACTTAAAAAGATTTTCAAAAATAAACCCTGAAAGCTCCCCAGGACAAAGGAAGCATAACTTCCCTTCTGCCACAATGGCGAGCCTGACATGTTTCCATCCTCAAGGAAGAGAAAAACACGCAGAGTTTCCTGTGCAGAAGCTGTAGTAAGGGACAGTCCAGCTCATGTTCACGGGATGGCTGATCCTGCGCAGTCAGCAAATGCTGGGGAAGGTCGGCGACACGTTTCGGGGAAGATGTCCTTATGCCCACGCAAGGTGGAAGGTACTGCAAACTGTTGTTGGCCGACAATCTTCCAGCCAATCTCACATGCCCCCGCTTCTCCCACTTCACGACTTTTTGCAAAGCAGAAAAAACAAGAAAGAAAGAAAAAAACCAAAAAAACAAAAAAAAACACCCCCCACACAGTCCTACCACCATCTGGTGGCTTCAGACCAGCAAGCACGAGATTCTGGTGCGCACCGGACTGGCAGCCACAGAGACTGATATTCCTCTTTCTTTGTTGCTGTTTTAAAAGCCAAGCGAGAATGGTAATATGGAAACACAAAAACACGGACATGCACACAGTTCTAGGAAAATCCGTTGTAGGAGCAAAGGCATTCCGGTGGGGGACTCTCCCTGCCTTCATTACCGAGAGTATGGCGCCTGGTTGAAAAGGCGCTGCGGGGGGTCACCGGGGAAATGCTGCTGGCTCCCTGCCACCGTGCACTCCCGCTGTGCGAGGGTCTGCCTCTGTTCCACGCACAGGCTCGGAAAGGTGCTCCCACTGGAGCCAGGCTGGAGCAACTTGGGGGCGCCAGGTCACGGCAGCAAAGCAGAGGGGGGGTTGATGTGCAAAACCACATGTCAGTTTCTTAGCTTGTGAACCTGAACTGTCGGGCAGATAAGATGCTCACGGCTGCTGGTCTGAGCATTATCTCCCAGGCAGCTTTCAGGGCAGGCCAGATAAATCAGAAGGCGGCCTGATGACCAGGAAACCGAAGAGGGCGGCGCTTTTCTTAGGGATCAGAGTAAGGGCCTGATGCCCCATCTCCCCCAAAGGGATGAGACCCCACTGTGAGCCCCTGAGGCTGCCTCTTTAGCTGCCCTCTCGCTCTGCCTCTGCTGGTGACCAGACTAACCATGTGACCAACAGGTTATCCTTAAAACCTCCGGGGTCTAGAATCCGGTTGCCCTGTGTGTTGCTGGCCTAGCAACGACTCTATAAGGGGCTTCTGTACCTCCCTGAACTATGCCAGAATGTGCTGACTTTACCATCTCCCAGGAAGCAATCTTGCTACTTTCCAAGTTATTAAGACTAGCCACCACTTACTGAGTGCTGGTAAGCTAACAGGCTCTTGCAAGCACATTGTATTCAATTTTAAAAATCTCATTATACTCCCCATACAGGCATCATTATAAGGCAGGATTATTAGCTTCATTCTACAGATGAGGACAAGGGGGCTCAAAGAAGTCATCTGCCCAAGTTGCACAGGAGAACCCAGGATTTGCATCCACAGCTGAGCCCAGTGTTAGGACATTTTTTTTTTATTATGATTAAAGTGTAGTTTGATTTGCAATGTTGTGCCAATTTCTGCTTTATAGAAGCAGAAAAAAAATTCGGTTACCCAAACATCCGTGTGATCAGCCGGACTCAAACCACACTGCTGCCACTTCCTTGCTGGACTGTGTGTGGCCTGGCTGGTCTGCATGCAAGGGCCTGGGATCAGGTGGGACGTGAACTGTCTCTGCATGCGTCACTTCCTGCCAACTTCCTGTGGCACCAGGATACTCTTTATTCATGCAGAGGACACTTCCCTAGTTGCCAGGAGAATCCTTCCCCAAATCACCCTTCCAGCTACTGACCCGACCTGGGAGGGACCACTATTACCAGAAATGGCCATCCCCTCTTCAGCTTAACTCGGCACCCCCTGGTTTTCTACAAACACTGTCGTCTCCTAAAACAGCACATCATGGGACATGTGCACATCTCTGGACATAGTAGGTGCTCAACAAACCTAAGTGGGACCTGGGAGACACGCCAAGCTTCGAGTTCTAGGCTTAGAACACTGGCTTTTCCCAGTTCTCTTAGGACATCTTCCTCTTCCTCACTCTTTTTCCCATCCCTACCCCTCACCCTACCTATCACTGCAATAAGGAACTGATCAGGAGAAGCTAAGATGTAAGATTCTAAGGGGGAAATGGTCACATTTAGACGGTGACCCCACCAGTGGCCTTGGAAACACAGCCAGAGTTCCATCTGGTAGCTAACTGCCTCGCCAAACTCATCTCAGGTCATGTAAACAGACTTCTTACCATCTTATTTCTTTCTAGTTCTATCTCAAGGGGTTCTGCATCGATGTCTGGATGTGTTTTTTGTTTTTCTTTTTTGGCCACCCCACGGCACGTGGGGTTCCTAGGCCAGAAATTGAATCTGGGCTGCAGTGGTGACCTATAGCATAGCTGCGGCAATGCCAGCTCCTTAATCCACTGTGCCGGGCCAGGGATCGAACCCCTGTCCTTACTGCTGCAGAGACATCATCTGTCTTCTTGTGCCACAGCAGTAACTCCTGGATGGTTTCTGATCAAAGGGTAATTGAAACTCCAACCCTGGCCCAGCCAACAGCAGGCTGGCTTTTACAGAGAAAGTAGATCTAAGGCTCCAGCAGGCAGAAAAGCAGCCCAGTGACCAACCAAAGTGTCCTTGGGACCCTACCAGCCAGGCCAGCCCTATCCTCCTGCCCTCCATGCAGGGTGCCAACTGGTTTTAGTTCCTGGTTCCCCAGTTGAGTCTCAAGGTCAAGCAGCAGTAATGTGGATCCAAAAACCGTTCCCTTCTCCACACAAGTCTTGGCAGGTGAAACCCAAGACAACCAGGTGTCCTGGACTTGGAGAGAGGCATGCAGAACGTGACTGCTCCTCCTGTTGCACCCCCATAGGACAATGGGGGGAGAGGCTTCTGCTGGGACAGGTGCCTGCTGATAACACTTCCACACCCCTGGCCAGAAGGCCTCCTGCCAGGAGTGAAATGACAACTCTCAGTCCAGAGGAAAGAGAAGGCTTGGGAGCCTCTGAAGATGTTTGAGGGCAAAGTGGCTCAACGGAAGCCGAGGGTGGGTCACAAAGTGGCTCTTGGTTCCCACTGGCCTCGACCTCCCCCCACGTCTGGGACATTAAGAAGCTCTCTGTGCAGCAAGGTGAGCATGGAGCAGTCTTTCTCCTCTGCCTTGTGGAGAACTAGCAGCTCAGAGGGATGGGGTCACCGAGGAAAGGAGGGAAGGCGAGAAGGAGGGCACCAGGCTGTCACCTCCCCGCTCCTAGGCATGAACACGTGTTGCCGCATTTGTGGCACTGTCCTGGGCTTATTACTTCTTGGGCCTCTGTCCTTCATGGACAGGTGACCTCCTGGTGGTCAGTGAAAATGTCTGAGCCACCCCTGAATTCCTAATGTCTGGCAAGATGCCTGACCCACCTCTGACACATTTCCTGGTGGGGCATTCAGGGATCAAGAAGGACTCAACAGATATTTTGCAGATAAAGGAAACCAAAGAAGAAAACAAAAGTTTAATAATTGGACGATATATATCCTATTCTGAAGAGCTGAGCTAAATCTGAACTCCCAGGAGACAGCGAGAAGAGGTTCTTTATGGGTCTTAGACTCACCCGCGGATCCACTCTGCTTCATGGTATGAAAACAAAAGGGAAAAGGACTTCTCAACCCAAAAACTGTGAGCTCTGGGAGGCCTGCCTGGTTCCAGGTTCGATATCACCCAGGAAAAGAGCATGTCTAAATGCTAATTTGATAAAGATTATTTAATTTACTTATTTGGCTTTGTTGTGGCTGCACCTGCAGCACGTGGAAATGCCCTGGCCAGGAATCGAACCCACCCCTCGGTGGCAACCTGCACTACAGCTGCGGCAATGCCAGATCCTTAACCCACAGTGCCACAGGGGAACTGATCAAGAATATTTAGATCAATGTTTGGTTATTCAGCCCCTCCAATGGAATCTTTGAGCACCTACTATGTGCAAGGCATTAAGTAACAACAAGATAGCAATTCTTCTTCCACGTAAGAACATGCACAAAAGAAAAATAATGAAGGGAAAATAAAGAATCAGGTCTTTTTGTTTTAAAGATCTGGGGCTGATAATGGACCTCAAAAGTCCCCATTAGGATGGAAGAGAGCCCATTAAAATGTTCACAACATTTCAGAACATATTTTTTTTTTCGGAAGATAATTACTAACGATCTCAGGAAGCATCGGATCCCCATATATGCTGTTAGAGAAGCCTTTGCAGGAGCAGCTCTGTTGCCATGACAACCATCACTTGGCTGCATATAAAAGAGGACCAGGGACCTACCAAATGGTATTCTCCCCAGTCAGCCCTGTGATTTCTTAAAGCCACTTTCTAAAGGACCTTCAGCATCTCAGGGTAACAGAATTGACAAGCTGAATGAGACCTCAGGAGTAACCCAGTTTTAGCATGTCATTGCAGCTTCTCCTTTCTTATCCTTGCCTAGACTCAGCTGAAACATCTCTAGGAGGCAGAGACCTCACCTGACCTAGAGCAAGAGGGCAGGAAGCTTTCCCCCATAAGCCTTGGAGTGAGTGGAGCACAGGGTTGGGAAGAGAGGGAGTTATTTGAAGAAACTTTCCCTTCCCAAGCAGAAGGCTTGGGTAAAAAGCATTCAAGCCTCCTTGGCAATGCCTGCTGTGAGCTCAAAGAGGCTGAGCAAAACAAGAAGAGCCGTGGAAGGTCACTCCTCCCAGGTCTTCAGTTCAGAGCTGGTTTCTAATTGTGCCATTAAATGCTACCTGGAAATTCATAATTGTCATCTAAAGAGAAAGAGCACCGAGGACCCTGGTGGTATTCTGTGAGCCACTTGAGGGGCTGCGCATGGCAAAAACATAGCCACATGCCTTGCGTCCACTTGCTGGGTACGTGGTGCACGCGTGTGCGCGCACATACACGCAAACCCACCGGGAGGTGCCTCTTCAGTCCCCCCTTGTGGCGCATCACCAAAGAGGGCTTCCCCGAAGGGCCTGGTTATTTTTTGAGATGACTGTACCTGGATTCTTAGGTAACTCCCAGGGGGACACATTTACGCAGACCAGGATTGGGAGAAGAGGACGGGGTGAGCTGGGGTGATTGCTGGTAAGTCGTTTCCATCATAATAGCGAGTGCAAGCCTTGCGGAAGGGGAACCCCACACCTCGCCCATGCGTGCTGCTAGAACGGACAGCATGGCCGGCGGAAGGGCCTTCCAGATCCAGCCGGCGACCTCCACCAGTCTCCTAACACCACCCGATCACAGTGAGGCTCCGAGACAGCAGGTGCCTGGGGAGCTCTCGGGGGTGTTTATTTCCGTCCCATCTGGGATGGAATGGCCCAGAACCCCCGCTTCCTTCAATTCACCCTGCCCTGCATCTCACCACTTCCTAGATGCTTCAGACACCACCTGCATCTGTCTACAGTCACTCTGGGTCACTGCGGCGCTACCTGGGACCCCTGGGACCACCATCCTGAAGCAAGGTTATGGCTCACTTCACATGAGCAAGAGTGAGAAAAGTGTAAAGGAAAGAATCTGTTTTTAAACTGCAGCGTACTCAGGGGCTTATAAAGAATCCATACCGTCCCTAAAGAAGAATCTGAAAAAGTGAAAGGGATTGGCAGGACCTACAGTATTCTCCTTGACACCAAACATCCAAACAAGCACAGATCTGATCTCAAGACAGCACCGAGGAGTTCCCGTCGTGGCACAGTGGTTAACGAATCCGACTAGGAACCATGAGGTTGCGGGTTCGGTCCCTGCCCTTGCTCAGTGGGTTAACGATCCGGCGTTGCCGTGAGCTGTGGTGTAGGTTGCAGACGCGGCTCGGATCCTGCGTTGCTGTGGCTCTGGCGTAGGCCGGTGGCTACAGCTCCGATTCAACCCCTAGCCTGGGAACCTCCATATGCCACGGGAGCGGCCCAAGAAATAGCAACAACAACAACAACAACAACAACAAAAGACAAAAAAAAAAAAAAAGACAGCACCGGTGAGCAGGGGTCTCCCCAAAAGGCTGTCATGCAGCCCCTGAGGCTTTCCCACCCGTGTTCCCAATAAGGACCCTGGAACTCCGTTGGGGAAAGAACCCAGCAAACTGTCTTAGCTGAACTTCATCAGCAAACGTTAAAGTCCAAGGCTGGAATTGGCTCTGGGGAGATTTAGTGTCGATTTGATGAGCATCCTGCAGAGATGACATTACACCACTACAAACCAGCAGGGACAACCAGGGTAAGACGGAGGCACAGGGCGGCTCCCACTGGAAGGCAGAGGACAAAGGTAGAGGGACTGTCAGGAGCAGACCGCTTCTCATTCCAGAAAAAGAGCTGGCCCTTCCCCGCTGAGGGCCTATTGGCTGTTTCTGGATCAGCGCGTAGGGCCGTAGGAGATGGCACAGCGTCTGCTAGGCAAGAAGGGCTCTGTGTCCAGAAAGCTGAAAAGACCAGCTCCCAGTCCTGGAGAAGCTGCTTTATTTATTTATTATTTTTGTCTTTTTCTAGAGCCGCACCTGCGGCATACGAGGTTCCCAGGCTAGGGGTCAAATCAGAGCTGTAGCCGCTGGCCTACACCAGAGCCACAGCAATGTGGGATCCGAGCCGCATCTGCAACCTACACCACAGCTCACGGCAACGCCAGATCCTTAACCC
Source organism: Phacochoerus africanus (assembly GCF_016906955.1). Taxonomy (NCBI): domain Eukaryota; kingdom Metazoa; phylum Chordata; class Mammalia; order Artiodactyla; family Suidae; genus Phacochoerus; species Phacochoerus africanus. The sequence continues at coordinate 15,003,740 of NC_062549.1, read as the reverse complement.
ACTGAGCAAGGCCAGGGATGGAGCCTGCAACCTCACGGTTCCTAGTCAGATTCCTTAACCACTGAGCCACGACGGGAACTCCTACCTTCAAAGACAATTAGCCAGTTATTACAGAGCTGAAACCGACCTCTCAGGTAGAAGTCTTGGCAATAGGGATCTTCTCATCTCAAGCACAAAATGGGAAAAGCAATGACATGTGAATGACTTCAAGTTTAAAGAGTGTGTGCATCTGAGTGTGTGTGAGAGAGAGAGTCTATATATAGACACAAGTGAATCCAAGGGTAGGGACGGGTCTTAGCCTGACAATACTACACCCCTGGATTGACACTGAATTGTATCCAGCCCACAAACAAGTATTCCCAAGCAGATTAATAATTGTTAAAAATGAGACTAGAGAAACCTGATTTTCTCATTTTTTAAGGTCAAAAGACTGACCCATCAAGCTGATGAATAAGCCCAGGACACGCATCATCCGGCCATGAGTGCCCCAGCAGAGGAGCAACCAAATGCAGGCTACGCCTCTAATTTCAATCATCAGAAAACAGGGCTTGGTGCCAGTGTGAGAAGGGAGAAGGAAGCCTTAGGGGACGTTCTGGCCAGCCCTGGAAAGATGGCCTATCAGTGATAGAGAGTAGCAGGCCCAGCTCATGAGGGATCTAGAGCCAGGCCCCCAGGTACCTCTCAGCTCAGGCAAGCCAGGTGAGCAGCGGTGGCCACCAAGGTTTAGAACTAGGTTCATGCCTTATCACTGTTCCAGCTCTCCCTTCAACTAAGGGTGTAACCTTGGGTGATATCCACTCTGAACTGCAGTTTTCTCCTCGGTACCTCCTTTACGGACCCACTGAGGAAGGACTGAGTGAGACAGTCCAAATAGGATGCCGAGCACCAGGCCCTGTGCAGAATAAGCACTCGACAGATAACTTGCTACTGACATTCAAAATTTATAGTTCTCCAATTCCAGACTTCTTCGCTGCCTTTGTGTGTACAGTTTCACACAAGATTCATTCTCTCAACTAAGTCTGGTTTTGGATTGACATCCCACCTCATTCCCAGATGAATTTGAGGTTTCTGTTTAATACCTCACCTGCAGTTGAAATGACCAATTAAGAAGAGGAGGTTACTGCCTTCAAAAATGGCCACAGAAAGGCCCTTCAAGCTTCTTGGGGCTGCTGTACAGCTGCACAGGTTGTGTACTGCACAACTCCAGAGCCACCATTCCCACAGACAATGAATTGTGGGCACCCTAATCTGGTTTTATCCCAAATCTGGAATGATGTTTGAATGGAGTTTGAGTCTTGGTACTGCCAGCCCTGCTACCCCCTGCCCTCTTCTTTCATTCCTTCTTTTGGCAAACTTTAAAATAGACTAATTCACTCTCAGCAAAGGGATAGCTCCCACCCCAAAGAGCTGGAGAACAGAACGGGGTAACTCTCTACTACTGAAACCATGTTTAAATAGAGGCTAGAACTTTAGAATGGGTAAGCAATGAGGTCCTACGGTATAGCACAGAGAACCACATGCAATCACTTGTGATAGAATATGATGGAAAATAATAAGAGAAAAGGAATGCGTGTGTGTGTATATGTATGTATATACATGAATGACGAGGTCACTTTCCTGTACAGCAGAGAAATTGACAGAACATTATAAATCAACTATATTTTAATAAAATTTTTAAAATGATTTTTATTTTCTCCATCATACCTGGTTTACAGTGTTCTACCGATTTTCTACTTTAAGAAAAATGTTTTTAAAAATAGAGACTAGTACTGGTGGCCCACCACCTATGTAAACAAACAAAAAGTCAGACATTCAATTCTCAGCCATTACTCAACTGAGAATGAAGTTGTAACACCCTTTTGTATCCTTTCTGAGTGGATGGGCAGATTTTTCCCCGTTGTCGAGAGGACATCTTTGCCCCCACTATGGAGACGGAAAATCATCTCTGATTTTTGAACCAAGAGCAGATCCACCAGCAGACCTCAACTTACCAAAGAGGTGCACATTCCAGAAATCTGTTTATATTTCACCTGTTTTGGAAACAGACAAGATTTCCTCCTCCCCCTCCCCCCCCCCCCCCCCCCCCGCCAAAGAAGCAAGGTCATAAATGGTAATTAAGTTCTCAGGGCCACCGACAAACTGAACCCATTACATGTCTAAACCAGGTACTACTGAACCTGACCATGTCCTGTCACAGTGTTTCTATAGGAAAAAAAGTATTTGATTTCAATTTGGAATGTGGGTTTTAGTGACAAAGAGAAAAGGGCAGAGGGAGGAAAGGAAGTGACTCCTGCATTTGAAAGGAGGACACTCTTTGTGGGCTTAATAAATATTCTACACCTGCCACACACAGACGCAAAGATGAATCAATAAAACTGCCCTTGCTCTAAAAAAAGCTCACAGGCCCATGGTACAAAATGACAGCTAAACAGGCATGGATGGTACAGTGTGATAAGGTTACAGATTTGGAGAGTCAAGAGGAGTTTGTCTAGGTCGAGACAGACCAAGACAGGATATTAGAGGGTCCCAAAGGTTAGGAAGATATAGCAATCCAGACAGAGAGAAGAGTATGTGCAACGGCCAGGCAGCAAGAGGGAGCAGAGTGGGTCTGGGGGCCTCTAAAGAGTCCTGAAGTGGCCAGAGACATAGACATTGAAACACAGATAGATAGGCAGACAGAGAGACAGGCAGACAGACATAGAGGGTGGCTCAAAGGATGAGGCTGGGAGAGAGGCAAGAAGACACCAGATTTTGAAATGGCCTCAGTAATAAGGTCAGGCTTTGGGGGGGGGGGGCGGGGGTGGTGGGTAACTTCAACCCATGGCAAACGGGGGGCCACAGAAAGGTTTTAAAGAGGAGGCGTGGCCAAGAGGCAGAAGCAACCCATGTCCCCCCATGGATGATGGGTAAACAAGATGTGGTATATACAGACAATGGACTATAATTCAACCTAAAAAGGAAGGAAATCCTGTTGCATGCTACAAACATGGGTTACACCAAGTAAAGTAAGCCAGACACAAAAAGACAACTACTACATGATTCCACATATATGCGGTATCTAATATAGCCAAGTTCCTAGAGAAGAAAGCAGAATGGTGGTTATCAGGGGCTGGAGGCAGGGCGAAATGGAGAATTATTTGATGGGTATAGAGTTCCAATTAGCAGGATGAAAACGTTCTGCAGATCTACTGCAGAACAACTTAGAGATACTTAACCCTACTGAAATGTATACTTTAAACGGCTAAGGTGGAGACTGATTAATCAATTAATTTAAAAATCAGGGGTGAGTGGTAGAGGTCCCAGGTGAAATGGCCAGTCCTTGGTTACGGGTTTTTCTTTTTTCAAAAGAAACATAATAGTCTCTCAAATCCACTGTAAGCTCTTCAACAGCAGGGACCGTTTCTCAGGAAACGGGGGTCCGCTGGCATTGGCAGGTGAAAGATGAGTGAGAGAGATGCTCCTACAGGAAGGGCCTGCCACAAACTACTTATCTCCAGGGTCGTCTCTGACACCCCCCCGCCCCCAATCCCTCTGTGCCCTGAGTTTGCAATCTGTCTCATCTCTTGCCTGTGTTCCTATTGGAAAGCCCAGTCCTAGTCGAGTGCCTCTGAAGAACACAAGGGCACAAGCACCAGAGGCAGACCTGGGTTCAAATCCCAGCTTCCCCCGTCTCTACTGGGCCTCACCTTCCTAAGCCTCAGTGTCCTCAGCTCTAAAATGAGGGGTAACAGTAGCAGGTTGTTGAGAGGATTCAGCGAGACAGTGCCTTTGAGAGACCCAAGGCCAAGCACACAGTAAGCGCTAAATGCCGCTGTTCCCTGTGGGGGTCTCTTACACTGTACTCTGTGCAAGATATAAATTTTTTTGTTTGTTTTGTTTTTTTGCCTTTCTTGAGCCGCTCCCGTGGCATATGGAGGTTCCCAGGCTAGGGGTCGAATCGGAGCTGTAGCCACCAGCCTACTCCAGAGCCACAGCAACTCGGGATCTGAGCTGCATCTGCAACCTACACCACAGCTCAGGGCAACGCCGGATCCTTAACCCACTGAGCAAGGCCAGGGATCGAACCCGCAACCTCATGGTTCCTAGTTGGATTCACTAACCACTGCGCCACGACGGGAACCTCGAAAAATAAATATTTCTTAACGGTGATGCCCAGTCGGAACACCTCAACAGAATGGCAGCTGGGTGGTGGCGGAGGTGGGGTGGGGCGGCTGCCAGGCCCAAGTGAAGCACTGGCAAAACCTTTCAACAAATGCAACAGTCACATACTTGGTTCGCCTTAATCATAACACTTCTTAAAAGCAGAAGTGGCCCACACGGACCTCAGAAAAAATGGACAATAGAGTCTGGATGAGCTAAAGGGCACCTAACCATCGGTCACTCCTAAGCAGAACAAATACATACTGCCAGGAGCTCTATGATAGAATATTATCAGACCTCAAGGAGGAGAGAAATCCTGACACAGGCTATGGCATGGCTGAGCCCTGAGGATGTTTTCCCGAAGGAAATAAGCCAGTCACAGACAGACAAATGCTGTCTGATTCTACTTAGAGGAGGTGTCTAGAACAATCCAATTCATGGCAAAGGAATGTGGAAGAGCCAGGGGCTGGAGTAAGAGGAAAAGAGGGGAGCTGTCATCTAATGGGTTTCAGTTTTGCAAAATAGGAAGCTCTGGAGTTCCCGTCGTGGCTCAGTGGTTAACGAATCCAACTAGGAACCATGAGGTTGCGGGTTTGATCCCTGGCCTCGCTCAGTGGGTTAAGGATCCGGTGTTGCAGTGAGCTGTGGTGTGGGTCACAGATGCGGCTTGGATCCCGTATTGCTGTAGCTGTGGTATAGGCCGGCAGCTATAGCTCCGATTCGACCCCTAGCCTGGGAACCTCCATGTGCCACGAGAGCAGCCCTAGAAAAGGCAAAAAGACCAAAAAAAAAAAAAAAAAAGAAGGGAAGTTCTGGATGCTGCACCACAATGTGATACACTTAACACTATGATGGAACTATATACTGAAAATGGCACTTTTAAAATATAAAGATGGAAATCTTTATAATATATGTATGTTCCCCACTATTAAAAATGAAAATGAAAAATCTCAAAGGATCTCAACAATCTCATCTCAGCCTCAGTTTCTGCTCTGGGGATCGTTCTGGAGGAGAAAGTGAGATAAGCACAGGCATGTGACATCTTCCCCAACCAGACCAGCCTGGTGGTCCTTGAACGAGTCATTCAGAATCACAGGGTGAACCAGCCCAGGCCCCCGGGCCTTTGAACCTGCATGTCCCCTGTCTCTTCTCAGGACCACTTTGCCGCTGTTAGAGGTGATAACGTCAGGTCCTCGTGGCTCTGGGCCACATCTGCCTCCACCTGAAACAGGAATTCAATTTCCTGTTTACAAAGGCAGGGCACAGATCAACCAGACCAGGTATGAAGACCCTCAGTGTACACAGGAACATGCGAACGCTCTGTGTGACCACGTCAGAAGGCTCTGCACTGTCCTAGGCTTGCGTCTGCCACACGAGATGCCCGTACAAAATGCAATGCACACACAGCCACGTTCGTGTGCACTGGGGTTGACAGGGAAGCTGGCGGAGGTTAAGAACACACGCTCCGGCACCTTCTCGGTCTGTCTGTGCTGTTGCTGCTGCCACTTTTTCAAATGTGCTTGGATTTCAGGCAGTAAAACATTTTGTGAGTTCAAGTTCATGTGCCTGAGGTACAGTGGGGCCAAACAAACCAAAATGTTGGAGTTTGGAGCAGAGAAAGGTTTACTGCAGGGCCACGCAAGAAGACAAGTGGCTCCTATGCCCCCTGCCAACCCTAAACTCTTCTAAGGGTTTTCGGCAAAACATTTTCATTTTTTATTTTTAAAAAATTTTTGGCCATGCCCATGGCATGCAGAAGTTCCCAGGCTAGGGGTCAAACCTAAGCCACAGCAGCGACTCGAGCCACAGCAGTGTGACAATGCCAGGTCCTTAGCTCACTGAGCCACCAGGGAACTCACAAGCAAAGCATTTTTTAAAATCTGGTGAGGTAGGGGAATGACAAGGTTTGTGATCAGAGGGTACACAGTTCTCTGATGGGCTGACGGTGAGATAATAGGGTGGAGTCACTTTATCAGTCTTTAGGCTCCAGGAGGCCTGGGAGATATGGGCTCGGGGCATCAAGTAGTTAACGTCCTCTTCTGGTGAGGGGTTTTCACATTTGTAAAACAACTCAGGAAATGGCCCCAGAGGGGAGTGAAAGCAGGGGACATGGGGGAGGGACTTGTCCCGGGAAAGCCCCAGAGGGTCCTGCTCGGCTATAACCTCATCAGTGTTGATTTGTTTGGTGAGCTTGGCCCACATGCCTCTGTACCGTTCTGACATCCTGCCCATGGCAAGATGATGCGACTCAACTCCCCACAGGCCAGGGCTGGACACCGGCAGCACCAAGACAGATAAGACCATCCACGCTGCCAAGGGCTGTGGTCTCAGGAGAGGGTTACATGCATAAGCAAATGGGCACCTGCTTGTCACAGGTATTATGATGGAGTAGAGGGGTGTGAAAGGAAGGCAACAGAATAACAGATCTGGCGAGCGTTTCCCGCCCCCCCCCAATCCTCTAACACATTCCCTTTCTGAGTCTGAAGTGATTGCTGCTGCTGCTAATATCCGGGCGAGAATTAAACTCTTCTCAATTCACCCCTTGAGCAATAAGGCATTTAGCGGCTGAAATCTTGATTGCTTTTTCATTTCAGAATTCGAGCTCCTTGAGGAAAAGGGGGGAGTGATTAGCCAACAATCAAATTAGCTCCCAGAAATCCACACCTAAGGACGAACATTTCATCAGCCCTCGGCCTGCAGCAAGTCCTACTGTTTTTCCAATCAGGATTATGTAAGTAGGAGACCCGCAGCTGGAACGGCGCTGGTGCCCCCTCCTGCACACAGAGTGGGTTGGACTCAAAAGTCCGTGCCTAATGTTCTCCCCAGGAGTCCTTCCCAGAACACTAGTGTCAAAAAGAGGCTTTGCAGGCAGCCTGGGCAGCCAGTGAGGGCCTCCTTGCTATAAGAAGTGGTGATGTGGCCGCAACGGGGCCCAAAGTCATCAGGAGACTAGCGTGGCTGCCAGGAGGCACGGGCTCCCAAGCCTCTCTCTTCCATTTGCAGGAGAACAAGTTTGCACCAGGGCGGCCCCATTCAGGTCAGGCGGGAGCAGATTTTGAAGCCCAAATGCCATTAACCTCTTTAAGCCATTTACTTCGTTTTCCAGGCCCATCAATGGCGAAAGATCTAAAATTCAGTTCACCTACTCCTTATGAATAAGAGAAGCAGGGGCACTGGGAGGGCCCTTGAAAAATCACAGTTCCCTGGTGGCCTAGTGGTTAAGGATCTGGTGTTGTCACTGCTGTGGCTCAGATTCAATCCCTGGCCCAGAAACTTCTGCATGCTGTGGGTGCAGCAAAAACCAAACCAAACCAAAAAATCATCTGGTACTTCAAAAGGGATCTTTGCCTAAACCTGAGCTTTACAAAAGAAGAATTTTATAAGCAGCAAAACGCGATTCTGATTGGAGATGTTTGACAGGGAAAAGAGGCCTGGCTCTGGGTGGAGGAGGGGGTGGGGACACGCAAGTGGGTCTTTCCAGACACCACTCTCCCCACCCTTAAGGCCCCGCGCACCCTCTGAAAGCTCACCTTCCTGACAGTGCCACTCAGAACCAGAGCCTGCCTGAACTGCAGAGCCCTCGAGATCAGAAAAGGGAAGCTGGAAAAATTTATCAGCACATGTTACAATCCTTGCATCGACTTACAAAATATGCACAACTTATAAGTTGAGAGTTGGAGTTCCCGTCGTGGTTCAGTGGTTAACAAATCTGACTAGGAACCATGAGGTTGCGGGTTCGATCCCTGGCCTCGATCGTTGGGTTAAGGATCCGATGTTTCCGTAAACTGTGGCAGGCATGGCTTGGATCTGGCGTTGCTGTGGCTGCGGCGCAGACGGGCAGTTGTAGCTCCAATTAGACCCCTAGCCTGGGAACCTCCAAGTGCCACAGGTGCAGCCCTAACCAAGCCAAAAAAAAAAAACAAAAAAACAAATTTGAGAGTTAGGGGCAACATGAGGCAAAATGAGGACTAGAGCCCAGGAGGCAGCATTTCAGATGGCTTTGAAATACCGCGCCAAAGAGGCAAGGGAAAGTCAGCATATAGGGGATTTTGGTTAAGGGGGTGGTTCATGCAATTTTGCATGTATTTTAGAGAAGGTTGCTGCTAGTCCCATGAAGGTTACCATGAGTCATGAGAAGCCGACGTCACCAGGAAGGATTGGACTGCTTTTCTAGATAGGAGGAGATGCAAGAATTGGGCTCGTAAAATCTCCTGAAAATACCTAACTATCTGAAGACCTGTTCTGCCAGTTTTCCCAGCGCACAGAGGGCCTCACTCCTGATCCCCACCCTGAGCTCCTTTCAGAGGGTGTTGAGGGCCGGCAGCTGCAGTGGCTCACGATTCAATCCATGGAGAGGCAGCTGGCAAGTGCCAGTGTCCAGTTCACACTTGCCTGGGGCAGCAGTCTTGTGCTAAGCAATGTATATACTGTATTTCTAATATCCATGTCCCTCTATGTGGTGGGCGTGAATAGCCCCATCGTGGACGAGGAAAACAAGGCATGGAGATGACAGTGATTCCAAGAGGTGGCCTGGTGCTTTACCCCTCACCCCGCCCCAACTCGATTTTTTGGAAGGGGGGTTCTTTGCACGTACTTATATGCGTGCTTTCTCAGTCTTGGATAAAGTATTGTGGGGAAAGCACTGCTTCCAGATGGACCACTGTCTTGACACTTCCTCTAAAACATTCTCAAGCAGCCTGTGCACAGAAAGGGTAAGTATCCAGCCTCCGGTCACACAGCTGACATGAAAGGGAGCTGGCCTGCAGAGCAGGTCCTGTGCCTTCAGAGCCCATGCACCCCCCACCAGACCTCCACGGCTTCTCTAACTGAAATCCCTCAGGCTGGTGCCCAGACCTCCCGGGAAGCTCAAGAGAATCAGCCACCACCCTCCCTATCCCTGTTTTTCACAAGCCAACAGAACAAGAACCCAAAACACACTCTTCTGCTTTACGACGTTTCTGGCATTTGTTCCCGCAGAGAATAAATAACGCTGGTCCACATTATCACAGACAGGCTTCCTGAGATGATGTCAGCAGGGCAGACCGAGAGCCAAGTTTTGCACATTTGAGCTGCAGTTGACAAAACAAACGCGTGGGCAACTGGCAAAGCAGACGTGGTGACCCTGCTGAAACCACACCTGTTTCGTCCACGTTGTGACCAGGCAGAAGCACAGCAAAGAGAGGCAGGAGCTCGAGGTCACTCCTTTCACTCTAAGGGGACAGCCAAAACAGGGTTTCCTGTACAGCCTTCCCCAAATGGGCTCTGAGACAACGCTGGCATCCAGCAGGTCCCTGCCATGCACATGGGACAAGAAGAGCCTTCCCCAGACACAGGGGAAAGGAAAGGAAAAACATCGACCCGGAGCAGGCTTGCTGACACACGGTTCTAAGGAGCAACGGAAAGGGGAACAGATGCGATGCAGCTGGGGCTTAACCATGACTTCTGCATACCCTAAAAGTCACTTCCCAACAACAGATTTATGACATTTGGAGGTGGGATGGCCAGAAAATGTAAAGATGAAGGGCTTTGAGCCAAAGGATTTGCACAGATGTTTGCTAAGCTGGTTTCTCGCAAATTCCCCTGTACCCGGTTAATGGGAGGTAGTTAGTATTCACAGGAGGAGGATTTCATACAGGTGACGTCTAGTGGAGTCAACAGACAAAAGGGAGCTGAGAATGTTCTTTTACACGTACTTTTTCTTTTTTTTTTTCCTTGAATGGTCTTTATTTTTCTTTTTACCACCGCACCCAAGTGTAGGGAAGTTCCCAGGCTAGGGGCTGAATTGGAGCTGCAGCCACCGGCCTACACCACAGCCACAGCAACACTGGATCCAAGCCGCATCTGTGACAATGCTGGATCCTTAACCCACTGAGTGAGGCCAGGGATCAAACCCGCATCCTCATGGACACTGGTCTAGTTCTTAGCCCACTGAGCCACAACAGGAATTCCTCCTGAATGTTCTTTTAAACTGGCACCTGAGGGGCTTCGCAGAAAACAAGTAGCACAAACTATCAATGCACTCACTCCAGATGCCCTCCCCGTAGCTCCCAAATACCCCATAGTCCCCCCTGTCTCTCAGCCTCTCTGATGGCCTCTCGAATTTCACACGGTTCCCTCCACCAAGACCCTGCCCTTCTTGCTGTCATCTATGCCCCTGCGTGACTGTGCCTGGGTGTCGCCCAGACTGAGCAGCACTTCCAGCACTCTGCCTGTAAGAGGCTCCCTCTCTGCTTGATCTCTGCACCCATCACAGTCCACCACACACACTGTCCTGCCACGGCCCCTTCACTGTCTCCTCCATCGAGACGAAGCCTCCTGCAGGTGGGATTCCATTCCTTGCACAGTAGCTGGCACAGGCAATGCTGCTCCAAAGATATTTGCTGAATGATGGAAATTGGGCAGCTGGGAAGGAAGAAATCACAGAGAAATGGGGCGGGGGAGTCATTAAAGCCAAGGGGGATGCAAACAAATCCATACAAAATAGATTTGGCTTATTATTATTTTTTGTCTTTTTGCCTTTTCGAGGGCCGCTCCCACGGTATATGGAGGTTCCCAGGCTAGAGGTCAAATCGGAGCTGTAGCCGCCAGCCTACACCAGAGACACAGCAACGCGGGATCCGAGCCGCATCTGCAACATACACGACAGCTCACGGCAATGCCGGATCCTTAACCCACTGAGCAGGGCCAGGGATCAAACCCACAACCCCATGGTTCCTAGTTGGATTCATTAACCACTGAGCCACGACGGAAACTCCCAGATTTGGCTTATCTTTTCAGACTTCTTTTTTTCTAAAGGATTTTTTGAAGCCTTTAGCTGATTAGATATTAAGTACCACAGAGTCTAGACTCATGGAATTGGAAGGGACCCTGGAGCGCGTGGCCCAGCATCTGCACAATGCAGGAAACACGTGTCTGCTTCGCTCCCAAACACACCACTGATGCTCTGTTACCCTGGCGGATGTTTTTCCCCCAAAGAACCATAAACCGCAGGCCTGTTTTTCTGCCAGAGAATAACACTACACAAATTACAGCAGAATTCTTTTCTTTCCATGCCTTCAATTTTCTCCCTTGCCCATCATCTCCAACAGATACAAAGAAACTGAGGAGCGAGGGATTCCTCCCCAAAGCTGGGCACGCCTGTGCTTGGGAAAATGGTTCAGAACAGTCTTCTGAAAGGAAAAGCTCTTACTCGTCGCTTCTAGACAAGGGACTCGGGGAGGGCGTTGGACCAACTTGAACTCCCCAGGGGGCCTAGCAAGGTCTTGGGCTGCAGCAGGTGCTCAAAATATGTCAGAGCTGGTCTTTCACCAACAGAAACCCAACGTCAACCACACGCCTTCCCTTTTGAGGCCCCCAAATCCTTCCCCTGAAATTCCCAGCAGGTGGGACAAGGCATAGGGCTTTTTAGGAGTCACCTAAAAAGTTAATTAAGCCAACTGATTTTTCAGTAGAGTAATAACACCAGGGCCAGACCACTGTGCACGAAGGGGCTGCCTTGTGCATAATAGCAATAACATGCCGAGGATTTTCAAACATCTTTTCTTCTTCCTGTGTGCAAATTAAATTAAAAAGCAGAACGACAGGATTTTGATGCTTCACCAAGCTCAGAGAGAAGGCACGGGGAAACACTATCTTGAATGCCTGGACGGGGAGTGAGGTTTCCTCTATTGAGCATAGCTGTCTAGTTCAAAGGCCGGCCTCGCCCACATTCCAGCCCCTTCCCCGCCTCCCTCTGGGGAAGCAAGACGAGAGAAAGGAAAAAAAGAAAAGCACAGCCAGCCATCGGACCACCTGGAATCCCTTCACCCACCTAGGCAGCTTCTGACCCACCAGCATTTTTCCCCCAGGCGCGTCTTCCTACTCCCGACCCAAACCCACAGGAAAGAAAACAACCAGCCTCCACCACCACGACTCTGACCTTTAAATCTTTAACCAGGGATCTATTTTTTTTTTTTTTTTAATGGGCCCGATAACCAGGCAGGTGATTCGTTTTCAACGTGAGTCACAATATCCCCATGGTGAAACAATTCAATTAAATATTTCATGGCCTTAGGTTTTGCTCCGGGCACTGTCACTGGCTGGGCGTGGTCTCCGAGGGAAGGAGGGGGCGGGCCCGGAACGGGAGGAGCTCAGCGGAGGGGCTCCCCTCCTCCAGAGCTGGGAAGCAGGCTCAGGGGCGGGGACAGGGCCAGCCCTGGGGCATCACCTTTTAGGTCACACAGAGGCAGAGGCTGTGACCTCTGGGGGTAGGGGTGGGGGGACTATTTATTCCCTATTGCTCTTCGCACAGAAATCCTCATGAACCCTTGGAGAGACACAAGGATTATCAAAGGGGTTAACTATGGGGTTCAGGATTTAGCTGGGTTTTGTTTCTCAGATGCTACTATGAGCTGCTTTTACTCTCAGGCCAAAAAGACCCTCCTTGGAGTTCCGTTGTGGCTCAGTGGGTTATGAATCTGACTGATAATCCATGAGGATGTGGGTTTGATCCCTGACCTTGCTCAGCAGTTAAGGATCTGGTGGCGTTGTTGTAAGCTGCAGCATATGTCAGAGATAGGGCTCAGATCTGGTGTTGCTGTGGCTGTGGCGTCGGCCTTAGCTATAGTTCTGATTCAACCCCCAGCCCAGAAACTTCCATATGCTGTGGGTATAGCCCTAAAGCCAAAAAAAAAAAAAAAAAGAGAGAGAGAGAAAAGAAGAAAAAGACCCTCCCCTGACTGAGTCACAAGAAAATAGGAGGGGGCCTAAGGCGACATCAGAGTTGACCCCATATACAAGAGTACATATACAACCCCCATATGAAACCCCATCCCTAGACATGAATAAGAACCACCCAGCCTACCTGCCTTTATCTGCTCCTGGCCATTCAGGAGCTGAAGTCTTGGGGATTAGAGGAAACATTCAAGGGAAATAATCCAGAAAGAACCGTTTCACCTGAAGGGTTCCAGTAACAAAAGATTCCCCAAACTACTCAGTTTAGCCATTCCGGGCTAAATTAGCCATTTTCCATTGAAAATGTTTAACTTCATTTGGCATCATCTGAACTCACACAAATATTATCCTTCTTACAAAGAACACAGGGGACTAAACTGCATATGTTCTTGTCCATACATGTGTATCAAGCTTGTCATCTTCCCCCAAATAATTTCCATGCAGGTACTGATCCATCACCTTCCTAGGTGATAAATACTAAAAGGCTACAATTATTAGAAAACGTGGTTAAGCTCTGTGAAAACCACATTTCCTTTTTATCCAACATAAATAAATCCAGGGTCCAAAATAGTTTGGTGCTCGGAGGCTCCCTCCTACCCCCGCCCCCAAACCACTCACCTGCACAGTGAAATTCGGTTGAATCAACAAATCAGCCAAAAAGAGTGAAATTTATAATATCAACCATGCAGTTTAAGCATTTAGCTTAGGGGGAAATAAATTTTAAAAAAGTGAAGAGCTTCTAAAATGCAGAAACCGGAGTTCCTGTCGTGGCTCAGTGGTTAACGAATCCGACTAGGAACCATGAGGTTTCGGGTTCAATCCCTGGCCTCCCTCAGTGGGTTGTGCGAGCTGTGTTGTAGGTCGCAGATGTGGTTTGGATCCTGCGTTGCTGTGGTTCTGGAGAGGGCAGGCAGCAACAGCTCCAATTAGACCCTTAGCCTGGGAACCTCCATATGCTGCGTGAGCAGCCCTAGAAAAAGGCAAAAAGACAAATAAATAAATTAAATTAAATATAAAATAAAATACGGAAACCCCTTCTAAAACATGCTGCCATCTAGCCCTTCCCTGAGAAGGTAGGAAAATTCCCTCCTCTCTTCCTATCAGCTCATCAAAGCCGTCAACCATCGCTTCCCCAAGTGAATTGATACGTGCTGGTTAAACTGGCTTAAAACAAAGGGGAGAGATTTACCTGTGCTAGTCAGCACGCATGCCCAAATTGGAGAAGGCGCGTGGGTTTGCAAAGACCTACCTGTAAGGACAAAGGAAGAACAAGATAGCCCTGCTCCAAGGACAGAGGCAAGCCCACACTATTTAACATGAGCCTCACATGAGCTCCAAACCCAAAGGCTGTGTTCAGATGGCAATGGAGCACCATCTTTCTGAGCAGGGCAGGGCTGTGATGGAGGATTCTCTGCCCAGGTTTGCGGGAGGAGGAGGGCTGGTGAGAGGCATGGACTAGAGTTCAGAGAGGAGGTGACCAAATGCAGTCTAGACATGGGGAGGGGGGCCGGAGGGGTTGTGATGTGACAGAGGGAAAGAAAAGGAGGGGATGGGTATGTATGGGAGGACTGCAGGGACCAGTACCTGCCCACCTGGAGAGCACGAGAGTGATGAGCGAGGCAGGACTGGGAACCGAAACTATGTCTGACATCTGAGGTCCAGGCGACCTCATCTGGGAGTTCCATGAACAGACACGGATACCAAGAGGCGGCCGTTTGGTTTGGCTGAGTCTCAGGTGCCACTGGCTGGACCAAATACCCCTGGACTGTGCCAGGTGTGTGGACGGCGCTGAAATAAATGTCCGTCCAGATGAAAGGAGACCGACCAGCAGATGGCAGAAGCCTGGAGGCTGACCCAAAGGGATGGATTTGCCCAGAGCAGGGAGATGTGGGCCTGAGAATGAAGGAGGCCCCCACACAAAGCTGTCACCCTCCACATGACAAATGGCAGATGTCTGGCAAACCTGGAAACTTCCTGACATTCAGCTCACTCTATTTGTTTCATAGATAAATGCTATAAACAACGTGGCTGCATTTCCCTGCCTACAGACCTCAGCAGCTGGAATAGCATGAGGTCCCCAATCTGTCCGGGCCTGGGTGTGTGGATTTCAGATCCAAATATGCAAATCATCCCTTTTCAGGGAAATGGTTTTCTGGACAGGACTTGGGGCTTGGGAGCCAGAAAGAGAAGTCACAAATGGTTGTCCTCTTTGTTGGGTAGTATCTGATGCATGTCCTGGCTCTGCCTCCCGCTAGTTACCTGACCCTAACTAGCAAAAGGAAAGGTTCTTCTGAGCCTCAGTTTGCTCATCTGCAAAGTGGGACTTTCTCCTGGCCTTTCAAGATTCTGGTTAAGGAACATATGAGTTAAATCATTGGAGAATACACTCCAAAATGCAAAGAGCTCCATTAGGGCAAGGGGGTTCTTGGCAAGAGGCAAAATCCTTCTAATCTTTGTACTGAAGCTATCACAATCATTCCAACTCATTTTTGTTTGTTTGTTTTTATTTTTGTTTTTTTGTTTTTTTGTTTTTGTTTTTTTAGGGCCTTACCTGAGGCACATGGAGGCTCCCAGGCTAGGGGTCCAATTGGAGCTGTAGCCGCCTGCCTACGCCAGAGCCACAGCAATGCCAGATCCGAGCAGTGTCAGTGACCCACACCACAGCTCATAGCAACGCCATATTCTTAACCCACTGAGAGAGGCCAGGGATCAAACCTGCATCCTCATGGATACTAGTTAGGTTCGTTAACCACTGAGCCACGACAGGAAGTCCTCCAACTCTTTCTTAAAGGCACGAGTCCAGTCCAGCAAAAGGAGCAAGTGGTGGGGAACTTAGGGATATTAACAAAACCTGAAACTTGAGACAGACCAGCACTTTTAGACACAGACTTTCAGCTCCCCAACACAGGCGGCTTTCACGGCCAAGTTCAGCTGGTACAGACCATCTGCTTGGGAGGCAATTCTATCCGCAAAGGCTGCCTGATCTTGGCTCTGAGAGAGAAGGCCAGTTAAGGAACAGCTCCCCACCCCCAACACACACACACACTCACACACACACAAACAATGCAGCTCTGAGACCCATTGTGAAAGGTGCTTCAATGCTCCAGCTGCAAGTGCAGCCACGCTATCTTCTTTAAACACATCTAGTTTTCTTCAATTTCTTGATGAACAGACTCCCAGGCGCTGCTGCAGAACAGAAAGGCTACACATCCCTTTTCATGCGCAAATCCTCATACACAGCAGTGTGTCCATCCAAGAAATCCAGATGACAGGATGGCATCCAGGCAATGTCCCCGTTGCCTGCCTGCACTTCCCAGTGGGCTTCGCAGTCAATATTCCATAAACAAAACGAGTACCTGCTATGTGCAGAGCACTACGCAGAGCCTGATGAGGACGTGAAGGGAAACCTAAAAGAGACTCCAGGGCCACACGTCTTCAGCATGACACTGTGCTGACAAGGATGAAGAGGATGAGGGTGAGTGAAAGGACCAGACAGAAGAGAGACCACAGCCCATCAGAAAGGCTCTGGGAGAGGAAGCTGGGGTATGTAGATCTTCCAGGAGAATAATTTTTCACTACACAGAGCCATGCTCATGTTTCATTGGTTCTTTTCGTAGAAACATTTTTCATGCACAGTGCTGGGCTGGTCCAGCCCAGGGACAGCTTTTCAGCTCCTTTTGCTGCCAGGATGCTTGAGCTAGATAATGCTCCCATGGTCCAAGTAGCCCCAGTCAAAAGGATCCTGAGGCGTTCCTGTTGTGGCTCAGCAGGTTAAGAATGTGACTTATGTCCATGAGGATGCAGGTTCGATCCCTGGCCTCATTCAGTGGGCTAAGAATCCAGCATAGGTCGTAGATGCAGCTCAGGTCGGGCAGTGCTGTGGCTGTGGGGTAGGCTGGTGGCTGCGGCTCCAATTTGACGGCTAGCCTGGGAGCTTCCATATGTCGCAGGTGTGGCCCTAAAAAGAAAAATATGTATTTTTAAAAAAAGGATCTTGAGAAGCATGAAATCCAGAAATGAGCAACCTCAGCCACAGAGCAGGGGCTCATAGGTGGGGGTGGCAATCCGCTAGTATGGTTCTATTCCATAAGGCAGGGTTTGCTGGGAGACACCCCGCCTGCTCTCAGAAAAGAGGTGATGAGATCTACCTGATCACAGGATAAGCTGGCTAGAAATGACTCGAGCTTGGTGAGGACAGATCAGAGGGTCTTCCAAGTTCTGTCTGGGATATCTGGTTTCCCATTCCCTCCTCTGGGGGTGGCCCCAGCCTCTGCTCCAGCAGACAGTTGAGAAAGGAAGCAGGGATGGCATCTCCATGGCGACCATTGAAGGGGCTGGTGCACACGGCCCTGGCACTAAGAAAGGTCTCCCAAAGCATCTCTTGGTCACTGGAGCAGATAAGCCGGCCATGGGCTCCCAGCCCCTGCCCAGCCTGCACACAGGCGTCAGAAGTGAGCCTGTCACAGGCTACTGCTCCACTCCTAGCGACCTACCCATGTTCCTGTTTACCTGGAAGCAGCTGCAGGGCCCAGGCCAAAGTTCACGCAGAGAAAAGCTTCCATGGCCTTAAGAGGTAGCCAACCCAGTTCTCAATGAGAAACTAAGACTGTGCTCATCTTATTCCGCTCCCCTGCACCTCTGATGGTGTTTTTATAGTGCCTTTGAGCTGTCTGAAAACCCAGAGCCTTCCTTAAGTTGTTTTTTTCTTTCCTTTTTTTTTTTTAGGGCAGCAACAGAGGCATATGGAGGTTCCCAGGCTAGGGCTCGAATAGGAGCTGCAGCTGCCGGCCTATGGCACAGCCACAGCAAGACCAAATCCGAGCCAGGTCTGCAACCTACACCACAGCTCAAGGCAACACCAGATCCTTAACCCACTGAGCAAGGCCAGGGATTGAATCTGCATCCTCATGAATACTAGTCAGATTCTTAACCTGCTGAGCCACAACAGAAACTCCCATTAAGTTATTGCAGTGAGTGCTCCAAGGATGAGGGCTGGCGATCAGGGAGAAACTGGAGCCCAATCACTGCGTTAGCTAACACTTCTAAGCACCACTGCATGCACTGGGCACACGACATGCCCCCCTTCTCCACAAGCCCACAGGCAGGCAGTTCTACTGATTAAGGAGAACACTGAAGCTCACAGAGGTTGTCACCCATCCAAGGTCACAGGATGAGAATGCGTTGAGGCAAGGATCCAAACTGGAGCCGTCAGATCCCCAAATCCCATTCTTGACTCCTCCTCTGTAACACAGAACTGTAGCCGAGGAGGAGAGGGGACATGGGACCAGGAAGATAGGAAGGTGTCAGGAGGAAGTCATGGAGGGGGTAGGATGAGAGCAGAGTCTGAGCAGCACCATGGGTCCCCCAGGGACTGCCAAAGGTCGAACAGGAAAGTGACAGACCCAAGGTGCCAGCTTGAGGTGTCTGTTCTTCTACGGGACCCGGGGAACAAGCTGCACTTTAGGAGGAATGGAGGAAACATCCATTTCCTTCATAGAGAACCACCCTATGGAGAGAATACTAGCTGCAAGGCAAGGTGGAGAGCAGGTCATGAAAGGAGCAGAGGTACCAGCTTGGTAGGCGGGGAGGGGTGCTGCCCATCAGCCAGCACTTCTGAGCTCCGTCAGCCCAGCCGTCCTGGCCTTCTCACTCAGCGCCAATTATCTCTTCCCATTAAACCACCGCCACAGGATACTAAATCCAATGACACAAACCAGCAGCAGGATGCTTACCCAGCCCTGGGGCTGGCATTTATGACCCTGATTAGCAGGAAGCCTCCATTTCCTACTCCCTACAGCTCTCCCAGGGAACTTGGGACCCCAGGTGAGCCCAGTGGGACCCCCTGCCTCCTTCCACGCAGCACCCAGCCCCCGTGTGGGCTCCAGAAAAAGGCGAGAAGCCATGGAGGGCAGAGCCTGGAGAAGACAGCGCTTGCTCACCTTCATGTCTGCTGTGCTGTATGAAGAGGCTTTCGGGATGGCAAACCAGCTCCCAAAAAGCATCCTTTCCCTGCTGACCAAGGCAATTTACAGAACAGCCAAGTTACAAACATCTTGTCAGCTTACTTATAGACTCCTACGAATGGGTACCCACGATGGGCCAGAAAGTGCAAGGAGCACTTGATGTACTTTCATTTTATCCTCACAGCAACGCTCTGGGGCGAGTGTTACATCACCCGCCCACCCCCATTTTCAAGATGGAGAAACTGAGGCTAAGAGAAATTTGCTGTAGGCGGGTCGATCTAGGATTCAAATCCAGAGAGTGTCTAGATCCAAAGTCGGTATTTCATATCCCATTACACCGTGGCCCACTCTGGAAGGATGGCACAGAGATTTCATGCAAATTGAGACTATCTACAGGAAACTTTTATCCACCAAGAGGGTGCACAGGGCAGAGAGGGCAGTGACAGCAGACATACACTGAGCACTCGTGAGCCGGCCAGGGCTTAAGCTTTATACACATGTTAATTCATGTTAGTTCTTCCAGCAATCCTGTGAGTAAGTATTATCATCATACCCATTTCATAGATGAGGAAACGGAGACTCAGGGCAAATAGGTCACTTAAAGTTACCTGGCTAAGAGATGCCTGAGCTGCTTGCTTAGCTCTAAGGGTACCTGACTCTGACACCCAAGATCTGACCCCTGAGCTACACTACACCTGGGTTTCATGTAAGCCCCTCCCTAAAACAGACCCCAAGCACAAGTGCCTACATTCCCAGTTGCTAGACAGACCAGCTCATGTACGCGGCCTCCTGTCCTGGCACAGGTTACGGGGAGGAGGGCAGGGCGGGTATTGTTTCCATCCCAACCACAGAGAGCTGCCTGAAGACAGGGTCCCGCTTCCCAGACAGCGCACGGCAAGGCCTCCCCCGCTCCCCAGAAGAACGAGGGAGTCTTCCTAAGTGAATCATCTGAACAATTAAAATTCCCTCTGCAAGTTTTCATCTTTGTTTTAACTGTGAGCTTTTTAAAAACACATCATGCCATCCGCCAACAAAGCCATGGAGAGCCAAGCAGGCCCTGGGTACACAGACAGCTGGCATCATCCATGGGGGACCGGGGGCGGGGGGGTGCTCGGGGATGGAGTGTGGGACCTGGCAGGAGAGGAGAAGGACTGGGAGGGGCCACTGACTTTTTTCTCCGTTTTGATTTTCAAAGATGTCACTTTTACAATCTAATTTCTCACTGCAATTCTAAGGAAGGAGGGGGTGAATAAGAATTGATGAGTTTAAAATAGGAGAAGCGAGAGTCTAAGAAATTCAGCCGCACATCAGGTGGTGTAGACACTTGCTATACAGTGGGGTGCCCGGCCCAGCAGCAAGACCTGGGAGCCCCCCTCCAGATCTCTCACATCACAGCCTGCGTCTCAGTAAGACCCCCCGTGACTTGTAGGCACTTTTGAGTTTGAGACGTGCTGGGCCAGTGCACAGACTTGGGGGTCAGAAGAATCTGGGTTCCGGTACTAACAATACTATTCACTTGCCACGTGGCCTGGAGCAAGCTGTGTGGTCCGAAAGGCCTGAACGCTCTCATCTACAAAGCAGTACTTATTTATGAGGCAGTTGTAAGAAGTAGACAAAATAATGCACACAAAGCCCTTAGCACAAAACCATCACTGCACCCCCCCAAAACAGCCGTGGGCTCTGCCATGGTCGACATTTAAAAGTAGAACCCAGGTCACCAGATCCCACCTCTCCATCCTTCTGGAAACGTTCGGCCATGGCTCTCCAGAACCTGCCTGGTAGGTTGCAATATTCTGCTCCCCACCAGTGGGTTCATAAATACGCAATTTAGTTCAGCACCGCCACCCAGATAAAGCTGCCAGGCACACTTGGAGCCAAAGATCCACTTGTGTAAGGAAAGGAAAATAATGACTAATGGAGGCAAAGAAGCCAGGGGAGAGGGACAGGCGGGCCTTTCTGGACTCGGAAGTTGCACAGCTGAAGGCCCTGAGGACAGCACAGGCCAACCTTGACCCTAGCATCTCCGCAATGACACAAAATGTCCTTTCCTTCCAGAGCCAGCAAACACAACACACCGATTTCACAATAGGTATGCCCTTCCGGACACCAAAGGCACGTACAAAGCAAAGGCTGTGTCTACACAAGAGTCCCGACACCTCTGCACAGGCCAGGGCCTGTCCCAGCCGGCCGGCCGCGACCCCGCGGATAACCCTGCTTTTCCTCTAAGCCTCACCACGTACTCAGCCTCGAATCCCGCTCGGCTCCTGCCTGTCCCTCACTGTTCCCAAGGCTCACTGTCTCTGTCCTATGGTGTCTCTGGCCCATACTGGGCACTTCACCCCCAGAGTCCCCAGGTCTACCGGCTTCTGTCTCCCCACAGAGCCCATCCCATACTGCTCAACCTCCTACAACAGGCCCCTGCCTCGCCAGGCCTGCTGCTTACAGAACCAAACCTAGGGTTCTCCAAAAGCCAAAGGCAGCAAGAGCCAAGACTCCCATCACTGCCCGTCCCCCCGGCTCCCTGTCTTCCAGCAGAGACTCCGAGATAACAGATCAGGAGCTGGCTGCTGGGGGCGGTTGTCTGTCTGGTTTGGTTTTAACAGAAAGCACGTGGAACAGGACAAAAAGCTAAGAAGCGTGACTCTCCCCCCTGCCTTTCACAGGCACACACTTACCACAAACCAATGTCAGCAGAAAATAAGCTGGACCTTGCTACAAACTGGAAAATTCCTCCAACCAAAGGACACCTGTTGTTTTAGGAGCCAACACTTTAACACACCTGCTGTTGGTCAAAACCTTTCGGGAATGTATATTTAAGAACAGTGTTCAGAATTAGGTTTATAAGTCACTGAGGAAAAGCCCTTTCTGGGACTACTTCACAGTCACCTGCGCATTCTGACCATAGTGCCAAGAAGCTTTGTCACCAACCCTGGTCTCGGGACGTGGCTCCAACCCCTATTTCTTTTTTTTTTTGCCTTTTCTAGGGCCGCTCCCATGGCATATGGAGGTTCCCAGGCTAGGGGTCGAACGGGAGCTCTAGCCCCCGGCCTACACCAGAGCCACAGCAACACAGGTCCAAGCTGAATCTGTGACCTACACCACAGCTCACGGCAACGCCAGATCCTTAACCCACTGAGTAAGGCCAGGGATCGAACCTGAAACCTCATGGTTCCTAGTCGGATTCGTTAACCACTGCACCACAACAGGAACTCCTCCAACTCCTATTTCTTCAAAGGAAAACTGAGGCCCACTCTTAGGGTGGGGAAAAACTGACCACAATGAATGGTTTTTAAAATAATTTATTGATTCTAATTTGATGTCTGTGCCGAGTTCTGATGGTGGTTCTAGAAAGGGTTTCCCCAGAAGAGCGGAGCCATGGCCACAATAATGGAGCAAAGTGAAGTTAACTTCCCAGAGTAATTAATGCAATTACTACGCTCACACTTGAAGCTGTGATCCATCCGAATTTATGTATGAAAGCAGACCTTCCTCAAGAGGACGAGATGGCCATGACCTTCTCTAGGTCACTCCCACTGAGACCAGTAAGAAGGTTACTGTACACGCCAGTCCTTAGCTAAGAGACATAAAAAGTCCCAATCCCTTCTGTTTCTTTGTACTTTCCCTTCCTCATCCTCTCAAAGCACACTGCAGAAGTATTTACAAAAGTGAAGAGCTCTCCACCACCGAGGACATACCTCTTACCGAAGGAGTTACGATACCTGGAAAAATAAAAGGCACCAAGTCTGACTTTTGTGCTCAGCGGACTAGAGCCTTCAAACTTCCTTGACCTAAATGCCTCTTCTCAGATGCCATTACAGATTCTCATACTAAGTAAGTCAGAAAGAGGACGAAAAATACCATGTGATCCTCCCTTGCATGTGGAGCCTCAAATGGGGCACAAATGAACCTCTCTACATAACAGAGACAGACTCACGGACATAGAGCACGGACTTGTGGTTGCCAGGGGAGACAGGGAAGGGAGTGGGATGGACTGGGAGTCTGGGTAGCAGATGCAAACGATTCCATTTAGAATGGATAAGCACAGGGGACTCTGTCCAGGCTCGTGGGATAGACCAGGATGGAAGATGATGTAAGAAAGGGAATGTATATAGATGTATGACTGGTGACTTTGCTGGACAACAGATATTGGCACAACACTGTAAATCAATTACACTTTAATTTCAAAAGGTTTTTTTTTTTTTTCATGTGTTGAAAAAGAAAATAAATAAATCCCTTTTCTCCCCAGCTGTTGGAAGGTATACAGTCCATGCCCTTGGTATTCAACACGTGGTCCCTGGAATGGAGCATTCCCAGCCCCACCCCAGACTGGCTGAATCAGAACATGCGTCTTACCAGATTCCAAGGGTTGCCTGACATATATTAGTGCTTGACAAACACTGTTCTACGCAACAACTTTAAAAGACAGCAAATGATTTTAAAAAGCCCTAATGACTTCTGTTTGTACAAAATAACAAGCCCTCAACTGTTTGCTTCTTTACAAAACAGCGGAACTGGCCCCTGTTTCCTCATTTACTAAAAGGGAACAAACACCACCCATTCTCAACAAGGCACTACCTCCCTGGATTTTTTTGTTAATGCCGAACACCTCTCTAGCTCGGAGCCTTGGAACACAAGAGACGTTCCATTAAACACCCACTTCGTAACCCTCCAACTCTCGCTTCCCTCCTCTCGCTTTCTTTCTATAAGTCAACCTCACTTGGGGATGACAAAGCGAGAAGAGAAGACTAAGGAGCAGCCCTTGAGAGGAGGAAACAGACAAACACGGAGAACCAGCCACAGGACAGAGCTGCTCTGGTTTGCCTGGACAACAAGATCCAAGTGAACACATCTCAGTAAGGTGAGAGGGTGCTGGCCGTGCCTTCCCTTAGCTAGCAGGTCCTAAAACATGGCTGTGGTCCCCAAAGTTTCAGAAGACACGGGATTTCTTTGCTACAAAGCTCAGCTGAAAATTTACATGTAAACAGAGACATGTGTGATGCCTGACATAATCCAGCCAAAGGTCCTAACACCTCCGTTCCTATACAATCCCCCCACCTCCACCCCTCGTCCCTCTAGCCAGGGTGCAGGCAAATCCTGACGACCGTCACCCACTGTGGGTGATCTCCCTTCTGCCACGCTAGGCTGCTCGCATCTGGGGAGACAGGCTTATTCATCCTGACACCCTCCGCAAGCGCGAGACCCAGGAGACAGGGGCGTGGATGTCCCGAGCTGTTATCGCCTGTATTGCACCTGTCCTCTCACTGAGGCCAAATTAAATGCCCGGTACATACACCAGGGATCAAACGGGTCTCTGAGGAAGCTCCTGAACACCAGCTCTTGGAAGACACAAAGGTAAGCGCGTTGGTTTACCAGACTCCTCGGGCTGCGACACAAAAGTCCAAAGCAGCCTCGGACACAGGTCCCTGGGCTTATTCAAAGTTCTGGCAGCTTTCTTGCTTTCTTTTTTTATTAAACACGTTTTGAAACTCTGAAGGCAAGGAAAAATGTAACAAAGGTTATGAACTCAGGGAGCTTACCTCCAAAAAATTTTCCAAAGGGCAGCCAGTGTGACACAATCATGTTGACAGCTGTGACAAGTGAAGCTTTATTTGCCCGAGAGCCCTCCCTGTTCACTTAGCTGTGATCACTGAGGCCTCATGATCCTTGTTGAGGAAATGCACACCCACCTGTCGCCCGGAGCCTCGGAGCTCGCAGAAAGCCTCCGAGAATTCCTGGACAGTGAGCACCGTCACCACTGGGGAGCGTGCCCTGGAGAGGGGCTGCTTCATGTCTTGGCATAAGGGCCCCGGGACCCTGTACCATGGCCTTGGAGCCTCGTTAGAGGAACCAACCCTCAGCATGTGCAGTGGGCAGAGAGCCAATGGCAAACGACTCCACTGACTTGATCTTTCAAGACTGAAAATTCAAAGGTCTAGAACTCAGAACTAAGATGAGACTCTCCTCTGGCGTCCATGGAAATGGCCAAGAAAGGAGTGATCTTCCAATCTCCTGCGGGACGTGCCCTGTACCTTACACGGTCCTCCTGCTCTAATATCACAACAACTCAAAGGCTCAGACATAACCCCAAAGACTAGGAAACTGGCCCTGCTATGGGCTAGAATTAAGCACCAGGCTCTGGGACTATACACTCTAAAGCAAGTACACTTGTTCATGCTTTTCGTTTTCTTTAGGGGCGTACCTGGGGCCATACGGAAGTTCCCAGGCTAGGGGTTGCATCAGAGCTGCAGCTGCCAGCCTACACCACAGCCACGGCAACACGGGATCCGAGCCTCATCTGTGATCTACACTGCAGCTCACAGCAATGCCAGATCCTAAACCCACTGATTGAGGCCAGGGATCAAGGCCAGAGATGTCCCCGCATCCTCACAGACAGTAGTAGGGTTCTTAACCCACTGAGCCACAATGAGAACTCCCATTCCTGCTTTTCTAAAGAGCCATTCTTGTCCCTCAAAACAAAGTTGAAGTGGCTAGATTTTAAAATGAATTAATCTAATCCCTCCCAAAGATCTATTCTGTGAAAGAGAACAGGGAAATGGAGTGGTTATGAGAGAAGCAAATAGGATCGAGGGAGGTTCGGGATGGTGACAGTAAAGGATCTGTCACTCACAGCCAGGCCCGAATGAGGGATGCATGGGGGTGAGACGCCTGAGTGGGCCGTGGTTGGGGGAGCAAGCCCTAGGAGGCCCTTCTTCCATGCAGGAAGTAGAGTCCAGGGCTCTGCTGTGGATGGGCTGGTGGGGGGCTTGGCTCTACAAGATAAGCACGAAGCACCTGCAGAAATGCAGCAGGAAAGGGGTTATATCATCTGCATCCCTTGGCCTTGGCCCAGCTGCTGTTTCATGTCGGGGGCCTGCAGGAAACAGGCGGTCATTTCCATCTGCATCCTGGCAGGAATGGAATTTCTGGGTCACATTTGGGCCTCAGATCCATCATCCAAAGCAGCGTGGTCTGGATGAGCCTTTAAGGGAAGGGGTGACTTGCCGCGAAGGGTTAGAGGGGCTGGTTCCCACAGCCACGCTTTGGATGCCTGCACTCGCTCCAGCCTTCACGTCCCATGAGCTCTGACCGAACCCAGGTGTGAAAGTGGCTTTGGGACCGTGAAACCAAATCGGTCTGAACTTGCCCTCAGAGAAAGTCTGCCCTCCGAAAAAACTCAGGCACAGTGCGATAAATGAAGGAGGGGGAATAGGTTTGGGAGTTTAGAGATGAGGTAAAGTAACTTCCACTGGGAGTAGGACAGCACTTCCCAAGCCGAACTGGACATGAGAAAAACCACTGAGAAACCTTCCCTGTGTGGTCTCTTCCTTCTTGTGAAATTCTGTGATTCCTTTTTTTTTTTTTCTCTTTTGTCCTTTTTAGGCCTACACCACAGTCACCACAACTCGAGATCTGAGCCACATCTGCAATCTACACTACAGCTCACGGCAACATCAGATCCTTAACCCACGTAGCACGGCCAGGGATCGAACCCACATTCTCATGGTTTCTAGTCAGATTCGTTAACCACTGAGCCACAACGGGAACTCCTGATTCCTCCTATCTTTTTAGGACAGAAAACGCCACCTTCTTTACCGTATTATCCTTTACGTCTGAGAATGTAGATTTTGACAGTAAGTCTAATACAGTTCGTTAATTCTGTATTCTTACCTATGTGTCCCTTTGATCAGTGGGGGACACATAGGTAAGAAAGTACACGCAAGTGTTTGTGATCCAATCCATGACCTCCAACGGGCCCCACCTTAGAATTCAGTGATGCTACCGAATGGTGCTTCCAAGGAAGGCCCAACCATCCAAAAATAAGCTTGGAAAGAGAAGAGTCCCATGAGAAACAGGAAAAGGGATCCTGCTTGGACATTCCATTTCCAAAGTTCCTTCCCCGGCGGAGATCAGTGGCCTCTGGAACATGGTCAGGAAACTGGAGGGTCCGTGATGGGTTAAGCAGACACCTGCTGTCCCTGCATTCCCAGGGCAGCTCGCTTTTTACTGGAGCTCCAAGAGACTAGAAAGGGCCACAGAGCTCGTCACCACCATTCAAGCCTGGAACTGAAATCGCCCCCAAATGCTTCCCTTATAATAACCCAGGAGTGTTTAGATGAACACCCATTGCAGATATGTTTCCTGCCACGTCCATCAGGACACAGGGGGGTGATAAGGACCCCAAGGCCACAAAAGAATAAGCAGCAGAAGAGGACACTTTTTCTTAATCACTCGTAATTATTGCTTTAACGATACAAGCAAACAAAGGATAAATATCATTTCAGAAATACAGAAGCAGCCCCCACTAGGTAAAGAATTTTAATTAACTGGGAAGGCCACTCGATTCACCAAAAGGCTGAACTGGCAAGACCAAGAGCTGTATGAATGATACCTTTTCACAACAAAAAAGGACTTCTATTTTTCAGATGCATGTATGTGTAGCATGAGCTAAGTTTTAAAGGTAGTGGCTTGGAGGTCCCATCATGACTCAGCGGAAACGAACCTGACTGACATCCATGAGGACGCAGGTTTGTTCCCTGGCTTCGCTGAGTGGGTTAAGGATCCAGAGTCGCTGTGAGCTGTGGTGGTGGTCACAAATGCTGCTCGGATCTGGCGTGGTTGTGGCTGTGGCATAGGCTGGCAGCTTCAGCTCTGATTCTACCCTTAGCCTGGGAACCTCTATATGCCACGGGTGCAGCCATAAAAAGCAAAAAAATTAATAAAAAAAAATAAAGGTGTTGGAAAGAAGAAATCCCAGAACACCTGCTTTGATGAAGACGTAAAATTCTCACAACAAAACTGTGTGAACCCGCTCCTCTAAAAGTGGTTGTAAGAACAGATGCTATTAAATAGATAATCCTTCTGACAGTGTTAACTTGCCTCATAGCTTTCTTGTCTATGCAGCATTAAGACCGTTGTTGTCCAAATGTTCAGAAACTTGGGATTTGGGAAGCCGAACTGAATTAGATTTCTGCTAAGCTTCTTGCCCCCCAAATGAAAGATCGTAACAGTGAATCAGAGACACATTATAAAGATAGACCAATATAACAAGTCAATCATATTAAGCTGACATTTAATGAGCACCTACTGGGTGAAAGGTGCTCTCACATGTCATATTTACTAGCTGACCCTCCTCAAATCCAGTGCTGGACAAGAGCTATTCATTCCATTTTACAGATGAGGAAACTGAGCGGTTTCCCTCAGGACTTACAACTGGTCAGGTTGGGCCAAGAACCCAGTTCTCTGGACTCCCAGGCCCACTCACTGCTCTTTCATCCTCTTGAGCCTATTTCCCACCAAGCGACCAGAGGCAATGCTCAGAAATATAGCCATAGTCACTCTGAGTCAGTAGAAAAACTATTCTGCCTGATGTGATTGTTGTTTGATTATTTTAAGAAGTCGGAGCAGGAAAGGACCCAAAAAGAATATATATAACCCCTAAACAACTTAACTTTTTTTTTTTTTTCTTGGACACAATGTGCAGCGGCTTGATGTAGGATCTCAGTTCCCAGACCAGGGACGGAACCCAGGCTGCAGCAGTAAAAGCACAAAATCCTAACCATTAGACCACCGGGGAACTCCCAATTTACTTTACCTTAAAACATTCATTCTCAATCTTGTGATAAAGGGCCAAAGCCTATTTCTGTTGAGTATGGATCTACTAAACACAGATCTGTGGTCTTTCTGGCAAAAACCACAGCCTGCAATGTCCCCTTTCAGGTTCATTTAAGGAGTTTCACTACTTACGAAGAGAAGACTCTTTCTAGTTTTTGTTTGTTTGTTTTTTTAGGGCCAAACCCTTGGCATATGGAAGTTTCCAGGCTAGGGGTTGAATTGGAGCTACAGCTGCCAGCCTACATCACAGCCACTGTATCACCAGATCCGAGCCATGTCTACAACTTATACCACAGCTCATGGCAACACCAGATCCTTAACCCACTAAGAGAGGCCAGGGATTGAACCTGCAGCCTCATGGATACTAGTTGGGTTTGTTACTGCTGAGCCACAAGGGGAACCCCAAGAAGAATCCATCTAGAGATTTTAACCACCAACCATCCCCCGTCTTTATTTATTCCGATCTGTTCAACCACATTTAAAACAACAGAATTTTTTAATAAGTTGTTTTTCAAGTCTTTCCAGAACCCACAATGTAATCTTCAGAAAAACAACTTTCTTCACACTCAGATTTCATCTGTTTATATACTTCATTTAATTGCATAATTACAAAAAAGCAAGCACTAGTGGTAAAAACAACCCCAGGGGAAAAACACAACTAAGCAGCAAGCAGAACACTCATCTGGAGGGAGCAGATGCAGTTAGGGACAGACAAGGAAGCAATCACACCCCCACTGTGGACCACGGGGACAGAGGGTAGCATCCCAGGCCAGCAGGCTTATCATCCAGCCAGTTGAGAGACTGTCTGTCACACATGCCTGGAAGTACCTCGGGGCAAACACTGGGTGCTTCCATCAGAAAGCAAAGCAGCACTAGAGCAGGAGAAAAAGTGAGACCCAACAAACGTGAGTCCAAATAACCATGATCTCAGTAAGTCCCAGGGTCTCTCTGAGCTTCAACCACAGTAATGAGTAGTTAAAACAGTGTTCCTCATGCAGCTGCGGCAAAAATTAAATAATAATACACAGAAAGCACCCAGCCCCAGCCTTGGAACACAGAACTACTCAATAAACACGGGCTTCTTCTCTGCCTGTGTATCTTTCTCCCCCAGGGCCTAGCAACTTGCTTCGAAGTTAAAAGCCCTGAAGATGGATGGATGGACATATGGACAGCCAGGTGGATAACGGGGGTGATGGCAGAAGTTTAAGAACCCCTCAGTTCAGTCATTTCCTTGGCTCAGGTGGCTCAAGCAAATGAATCAAGAAGCTGTATCCTGACACAGAGCTATCCCCACCGGAAGATGAAGGGAGTCTAATTCTATCACAACACAGAACAGCACAGGGATAAAAGGGAGAGAGGCAAGGAGAAGATAATTACAGAAGATCAGTCGGAGTACCTGTCGTGGCGCAGCGGAAATGAATCCGACTAGTATCCATGAAGACGCGGGTTCAATCCCCGGCCGTACTCAGTAAGTTAAGGATCCGGTGTTGCTGTGGCTGTCGTGTATGCCGGCAGCTGCAGCTCCAATTCAACCCCTAGCCTGGGAACGTCCATGTGCCACACATTCAGCCCTCAAAAGCAAAGGAAAAAAAAAACCAAACAAACAAGGATCAGTCCCAGTTGTTAAAAGAAGAACTGGCTCGCTGGTGGCTAGATCTCCCTCCTCCCCTTCCTCCTTCCAATTATAGTAACTGAGAACGAAGACACATTAGAATGAGTGTGATTTTTTTTTCCAAGGGGCAGAGACATGTACAGACAACGAAAACCAGCAAAAAGCTTAATTATGGACCTTTAGTTTTCAATAAACAGCAAGGCTGAAAAAAATTAAAAGGAACAGAGTTCGAGAAGGACAACCATGTGGCTTGGTTTCAAGTGCACAACATTTCATAAAACGCAGCATTAAGTGGGAAGATGTTTAACCTCTGAAATGAAGCAGGTGTAGGATCCGCGCTTTCAGTGGTGGAAGGGATCTTGAATGAAAATGCAGGCAGAATGCAAGCCCCTCAGCTCAGTGCAACTTAAGATTTTTTTTTTTTTTGGTCTTTTTTTTTTTGCCATTGCTTGGGCCGCTCCTGCGGCATATGGAGGTTCCCAGGCTAGGACTCCAATCAGAGCTGTAGCTGCCAGCCTACGCCAAAGCCACAGCAACGCGGGATCCGAGCCGCGTCTGCAACCTACACCACAGCTCACGGCAACGCCGGATCGTTAACCCACTGAGCAAGGGCAGGGACCGAACCCGCAACCTCATAGTTCCTAGTCGGATTCGTTAACCACTGCACCACGACAGGAACACCAGATTATTTATTTATTTATTTTTTTAATGAATCAAATCATAGCAGATAAAGCTTTCACTCACTCTGCAGATTTTTTTTTTTTAATTATAAATGAAAGCTCAAAGTGCTAAGAGGACACACCCAAAACACCTTGGGAGGAGACACTGTTTTCTGGAAAAAGAATATCTCAATGTTCATCGGAAGCCGAAGTCAGCTTACCCTTCTCTGGCAGTTTCAGCTAATTCCCATCTTCCTCCCAGCAACCTGTGTTCAGCCAGGGGTGGGGGATGCGGCGTGGCCCTGAAGTTTTAAACCTATCAGGTCTCCAGCTATTTCCTCAGCTACTCATATGCGCACTAACCCACCCAATTTGGAAATATGAGTCTCTTACTACGGCAGCCTCGCTTTTCTTCTGTCTTCCTTAAAGAAAATATGAAAACAGTCATTGGCCTCTGTTTCTCTAAGCCTCAGTTCCTTCCTCTGTGAAATAGGGATAGTGGAACCTCTTTCAGACAGCTGTTGTGAGAAATAAAGGTATATGACAAACTTAGTGCACCCTGTGTGATAACGCCTCAGTCCTTTCCCAGCTGCTATCATTCTGCTCTATTAATGCGAAAAAAAACAAAAACCAAAAAACAAACAAACAAAAAACCCAAAAGTAAGGATCTTTGATGAATAAAATTGTCGGAGTGAAAAAAATGAAAACACCTAGTATTCAAGAGACAACTCACCAGCCAGTGAAAGCATAACTGGCCAAATCCTTCCAAAAGAAGCTTCTGTCAATACAGAGCAGAAGTCTTTTAAAAATGCTTGTGCCTTGAGTTCCCTGGTGGCTAAAGAGGCTAAGGATCTAGCATTGTCATCCCTGGCTCAGGCTGCTGCTGTGGCGCAGGTTTGATCCCTGGCCTGGGAATTTTTGCATGCTGTGGGCACAGCCAAACAAACAAACAAAAAAACCAAACAAACCAAAAAAACAAACGCTTGTGTGTTGACTCAGTAATTGCACCTTAGGACTCTAACCTAGGGAAATAAGATACAAAAAGATGCATGGAAATGCTTGCCATGGCTTAACTTATCATACTGCAAGGCTAGAAACGAAGACACAACCAACAGCGGAGAAGTGGCTAAATAAACAGTTGTATGTTCCTCTAAGGTAATGTTTCTGCAGCCATGAAAAACTGTTATAGTATAACTTAAAAATTCAAATCTAAAAGCCAAACTTGGAGACTTTATAGGTAAATATATATATATTAAAATATTGTGCGTTTGCACAGTTAAATTATATACATATGCATGTATATCATGGATATACATATTTGTGGGAAAATTTTAGAAGTACAGCAAAATATTACATTAGGTATTTCCAGATGGTGAAATTACAGGTTATTTCCACACATGTGTAAGAGGATAGTTGTTCCATGTTTTTTTAATACATATAATGATTTTTATTTTTTTCATTATAGCTGGTTTACCATGTTCTGTCAATTTTCTCCTGTACCGCATGGTGACCTAGTTACACATACATGTATAGATTCTTTTTTCTCACATTATCAGGCTCCATCATAAGTGACTAGATATAGTTCCCAGCACTACACAGCAGGATCTCATTGCTTATGCTCCGGTTCTTTGAAACTCTGCACAAAGCATTTTATTAAAAAATCTGAAAAAGTTATTAAAAGTTTGCGGAAGAGGAGAGGAGCAACACAGGGGTAGAGGATTAAGAGGCATAAATTATTAGGTATAAAACAAGCTACAAAGATATACTATACAACATGGGAGATATAGCCAATATTTTATAATAACTATAAATGGAGTACAATCTTAAAAAAAAAAAGGGGGGGTTTGTGAAGTGTGTGTGCAAGTGGGATGGAAAGTACCCGACAGAGATGTCCCACAGCGTATTTTCATGAAAATCAATTGAAAGCACACCATCAGGAGCTGATGCTTGAACACAAAGAAGGAACCGGATATGATACCCTTAAACCCACAGTTTGAGCTACTTGAAGACCTGGGCACGTGGGCATTGCCCATTTCCACATACGCATGATCATCTGTGTGTATTGCGGGGAGAGACTCCCAAACCACAAACCAAGTTGAAATTGCTTGAGCAGCGCATGATTCTGTAGCATTTTGGTTTCCTTGGCAACCTTATCTCTGTCGTCTTTGACCTCACCCACAGATGGAATCGTCTTGGTCCTCCATGTCCCTGAGAGCCACTGCCAGCCCCAGAGTGGCCGACCCTGGCAGAGTGGCCAAGTCCTGGCTCAGTCGCCAAAAAAGAAGTTCTAATTAACAAATTTGTTCACGATGGGTACATGTGTTCATAACATAATGGACTTTAAAGAGCAGAATCTTGCTATATTTGCCAGTTGAGTTCCAAACTGTCTGATTTTCATACACGACCGAAATTTAATTTTAGCATCGCATAAACATAATTAATCTTTTTCACTAAGGGGAAGGAAAAAGGAAGTTACGTTTAAGTCTCCAACTTTGCTAACCATGCCAATGTCTAAACATTTACCTGCTATTTCCACCTTGGATGCCTTAAGCAGCAGGTGGGGGGTTTTCCAGACCTCATTTTAACAGGGGAACATCAAAAAGGCGGGAAAAACAAAAAAACAAAAAAACCTGCCAGGGGCCATGAGTAAGGCTTTGACATCTGAACACTACAGGCAGAAAATTATGGAGAAACCAGGAGATAAATTCAGAGAGGGGATGGGGAAACTTCAAGTCATCCAATTATGATCTGGTAACTGTAAGGGGACTTCAAACATTTTATGGAGCTGCGTCTGCCCCTTAAGTCATTATTCCAAGGACGTGTCTGGGTAGATAAACTGGATCAAGTTAGGCATGCCATCCACAGACTCAAGTAACCATAAACCTCTCCCTGGAGCCGACTGCTGGCTTGGTGTTGTTATGTTGTTACAGGTCTTCGGGGCCCAAAGGTTAAAAAAAAAAAAAAAGTCACCTGACCCAGAGACCTCCCAAGACTGGTCAAGATACAGCTTTCCCTGTACAGAACAAAACAGGGGCTCCCACGCACGCAGGGAGGCTAGAGGAAAGGTTCTTGTGGGGGGGTCCCACAAGAACCCCAATAACACTGACCTGAGAGCAGCTACATCAAAGTGAGTCCATGATGGAATCACAAGCTTAAAGCACACCCATTTACCAAAAAAAAGTCCCACCTATCCTCCCCAAATCTCATTTTCTCTGTTAGCGCTCAGCATGAGTTCCAATTTTAAGCCCAAACCTTTAGCTTCAACCGTTTATCCTGAGTGCCCAGAAAGCAGTAACGACAAAGCCCATCTTACTGTTCTGAGCACTTCTAAGTTCTTGATGGTAACAGTGGTCCATGTTCCCAAACAGCCAAAACCCAGCCTCCTTCATCCTCAGCCCAGGTGGTAACACGATGACCTTTGCTCTCTCGGGGCAGAGAGGTCACTGACTCTCAACCAGATTTCAGAGATGCTGTGGAGCTGCTATTGCAAACGAATTCCACTTGCTCCGGTTAGATCTCTCCCCTTCGCTCCACTGTCAACATGTCCATTTAGGAAAAATGGCAAAGTACTTAAAATACACATAATAGGCAGTAGAGATTTTCAAAGATTGTACTTAGTTCATATTTTAAAGGTAGTCTGGACCACACGGAAACCAAGCTTGTTTAGGATACTTCAGGAAACCAGGAATCAATTCCGTTTGTGTTTTCTTTCAAAGGTAAGAGTATCAAGGCTGGACTCATAAGCTTTAAAACCCTTTAACCTAATGGCTGGGCCATCTCATCTTTAGTTAAGTACATATTAAAGTTTATGATCTGGAAAATGTGTACTAATAAATACAGCTGACATCGAATCAGCATATCTTTGTAAATAAATGGAATAAATAATCAGATGCTAATTTTTTTTTAAGCTTCTAAACATATTTTCCTGGATCACAAAGAATAACTGAGTCCTGGAGTTTCTCAAATTAGATAAGGTATTTCTGACATCACCACTGATTTTTAAAAGCAAGTTAAATCCAGGAGTTCCCACTGTGGCACAGCAGAAACAAACCCGACTAGTATTCATGAGGACGCAGGTTGGATCCCTGGCCTCATTCAGTGGGTTAAGGATCTGGCATTGCCGTGAGCTGCAATGTAGGTCACAGACACAGCTCAGATCCTGTGTTGCTGTGGCTGTGATATAGGCTGGCAGCTGTAGCTCCAATTCGACCCCTAGCCTGGGAACCTCCATATGCCTCGAGTTCAGCCCTAAAAGGCAAAAAAAAAAAAAAAAAAGTTAAATGCATAGTTTCATGATTTAGACAATTTCCAAGAAATCACTCAAATGGCAAGATCCTTCAAAATGTAAACCACTACCAAGAAAACAGTAGGCAATATTTAGATATGATAGAAACGTTTCTCAAGTGCTTTAAAAGGCTAAATGTCCCTGAGATTTAAGCCTTTCATACTCAGCAGAGCCATTAGAAAGCTATTACTCAGTACCCTGAAGGAAAATTTCACCTGTTTTCACTATATAAACATGTTATATAGCCTACTGGATGATACCTAATAGCTATTTTCTACACAGTTAAAAATAAGCTGCTGCATTTCACCTACCTTTTTTAAAATACAAGGAATGCATCTACATTTTCAAGAATTACTTCAAACTACAAATTCATACTATTTATGCTTTATGTACGTGTTACGCAATTCATGCTTGGAGACAGCCAGATTTAGGGTCTTGTGTGGAACAATTAGTATTTGGCCTTTATGAGATATCAACGTTTCCACGTTTACCAGTTTTGTATCCTCGATAAAGCAAGTTCTCATAAACAAAAACAGGTGCGGGTGTGTTTCTGTTGAAATGTTACCATTCCTTCTACTCCCATTATCATGTTTTAGCTAATTTCAAGAGTACTCAGAAATAAGTAACTTCTCACTTCTTCTAGCTGGCCAACAGTAGAAAGGATAGTTTGAAATGTGACTATACAGGGAGTTCCCATTGTGGCTCTGTGGTAACAAACCCGACTAGGACCCATGAGGATGCGGGTTCGATCCCTGGCCTTGCTCAGTGGGCTAAGGATCTGGTGTTGCCGTGAGCTGTGCTGTAGGCCGGCCGTTGCAGCTCCAATTCAGCCCATAGCCTGGGAACCTCCATATGCCGTGGGTGCAGCCCTAAAAAAAAAAAGGAAGCAAGGAAGGAAAGACAGACAGAAAGACGATATAGACGTATCTTTGATGAGAGAACACAGGATCATGGCATAAGGTCATATACATCGAAATCCAGAACTCCTCTCCCTCAAAGCAGAGGATAAATGAGAGCTTCCAGAGTCACTTACAGGTCTCTGGTATGACCCAATCTGTCCCAAATGATGGGACAGGACTTCAGAGGTCTCGATCTTGGAGATAATCCATCCTCTTCAACCAACCTCACGTCTCAGGAACAGGAAGGTGGCCAAGTGGGCGCAGGACCGAAGCAGAGTTCCCTCTTTGGGGGCTAGATTCCTATTGAAGGTGGGAGCAGGGACCATCAAGTTTTTTATCCATGTCTGAAATCAGGAGGGAGCAAGGCTCACCCCGCCCTAGCATTTCAAAGCCTTTCACAAAAAAGGGGAAAACTGAGGGCAAAAGAACACGGAGGAGTTTCCAGAGCTGCTTCTGAGAGGGTGGGCTGATGCTTGCAGGCAGAGGAGGGTCCAGGTAAAGGGTTTTGTTGTTGCTGTTGTTTACGTTGGGGACGGGGAGGGTATGTCTTTACGTAATTCAACGCACCACACTCCTGGGCCCTTTAGGTCAACCTTGACAGTGGCTCGCTGCCTCTGTAAGAGTTGGGTCACACGAAGAGGAGCAGCTTAAGAAAACCTGATAGATTCCAGGCAGCACCAGATCAACAGGAAATGAACAGTCTCACTGGAAGCTCCCCTTACCCTCCTCCCCTAAGTCCTCAGGCCTTCAAAAAAGCTCATCACAGCTCCTCAACAAAGTGACAAGACCAGCATCCACCCGTAGGTGTGCACCCCGTTTACACAAAGTCCGTTAACTTGGAAGGGTTTGGGGCCTTTGCGCCAAAGCTGCTGGGAAGCTCAGTGGTATTTCTCAAGGAAGCCCCATAGCTGCCAGTGGAGGCCGGGAAGCAAAAGCCACCTTCCCCTCCAACTGCAGCCACTCCCCAGACCAGGAGGTATTTCAATGCAGGGTAAGTGAGATAACGTGAAACTCTGAGGCTGCAGGCTCTGAAGTGAAACATTTGTCACGAGGCTGGGACCACAGCACGATGAAAAAGACCTCCTTTATGCAGCCTCCATGAGGTCCGCATCTGCATTCACAAGTACAGCGAGCCCTCACCCAGCTTCTGCAATATCCAACCTCTATGAGAAGCCCCCCAGGCAAGAATGGATTATGAGGTCATCTCCTCCAAAACAGTTACCCTTCCTATCTTTTGTGAGCTATCAGCCATCCTTCCTCCAAAAGTTTCAGAAAATAATAGTCCTAATAACAACAGCCATTTCTGCTCAGACTAAACCCTAAATCAGCAGTTGGCAAGCCACACCCTGCAGACCAAATCTGGCCCGTGCTTTGTTTTTGTCAATAAAGTTTTATTGAAACACAGTGGGCCATCCATTCACCTGTTTGCTTCAGCGGCTTTCCGCTCCACAATGGCAGAGTTGAGCAGTTGGGACAGAGACGCTATGGCTCTCCATGTCTAAACCGTTTACTCTGTGGCCTTTACAGAAAGCTTCCTCCAAATGGTACAAAGCAATTAAACCTCTGTGGACGTACATACCATTATCAGCAGGAAGCAGCCCTTCCCTAAACAATGCTCTGGCGTGGACAGAGGGCCCAGGGGCTCAGAGATGAGGAGGGGATGGGGGCCTGCTTCTTACCAGCTTTCATAACCACCCCACGACCCTGGCAGGCATCTGCTCCTCTAGCCATACAATTCGGGGCTTGACAGGGGCTTTACAAGGCTGTCGTGAGGATCAGACGAGCAGGCGTACATAAAAAGCCCCGAGAACCAGGCCTGGTTCTTCAAGGCGCTGCATCCATGCTAAGGGCCCGCAGGGCTCCCTGAATAAGAATTTAGCACTAAATTCGTATCACTGAGATCCTCACTACTTTTCATCATTGAGGCCCCTCACCACGATCTTGAAAGGATCACCGACTCTGAAGACAGGGTACGATGCGCTTGGCTGAGTCATAGAAAGTTAAAGGCTCAGGATTTTAGGGTCTCATGCCTGGGGAAAAAGCACTATGAACTGTCTCAGGGTAGAATCCTTCAATATTAAAGGTAAAACCACCTCCTGGAGGCAGAAAAAGATCCAGAGCTTTAGCCAGCCACCAGAGCCTGGCATCAAACACTGTGTGTGTAACCTTATCAACAGGCAGGGAATGGAAAGGGGTGTCCCCGCGCCACGACCAAACCATACCTCGGGCCGGCTGCGAGGACAAGTGTCGCCTCGTGCTTTAATACTGACAACCTAGGAGGTGACAAGAGGTTTTAAAGGGCTAAGACATCACACTCCTGTTGATGAGAGGAGGCATGACTCCAGCCAGAGCACACGGTGATGACAGGGAACCAGATCGTCAGAATGTGGTGCCAGGCAGGTGCCCAATGCGACCACATCACGACGACATCCCAGGCCGGAGCAGACACATCTCCTCGTCTCTCCTCCTGCCCTCCCATCTCCAGCCCATCTTCTCCGATACGTGCAAACCAAAGCCAGGCACTCGCACAGCCTTCAACCACCCCAGACTTCCCCCATGCATGAACATGACATTGCCTTGCGGTGGGACAACCGATTCTAAAAACGAGACTTCATGAGCTGGGCAGGGCAGGATTTGGGTGTCAGTTTTAGAGTTGGGGAAACTGAGGCTCAGAAAGTCGGTATGGCCTGGCAGCGAAATCACAGCTATCGGACTTACCCACCATCCATCCCAGGCCCAGCAAGTCCTGATTAGTTAATAAGGTACCCAGTTCATTGTTTAAGGCCCAGATTCAAACTGCAACTCTTCCATCTACTAGACATGGACCTCGAGGAGGTCAGTTTACCTCTTTTTGCCCAAGTTCATTCCTCTGTGAAACAGAATTAACAGTCACCGAGCACATAGGGTCCTTGCGACAGCTCAGTCAGTTAATACATGAAGAAGCCCCAGACAGTGCTTGCCACCAAGTATGTGTCTATTAAATGCTGGCCATAGGTATCTGCTGAATATCAAATCTACCTGACTTAGGAGTTCCTGTCGTAGCACAGCGTAAAAAATCCGACTAGGAACCATGAGGTTGCAGGTGCGATCCCTGGCCTCCCGCAGTGGGTTGAGGATCCAGTGTTGCCGTGAGCTGTGGTGTAGGTCACGGACACAGCTTGGATCCTGAGTTGCTGTGGCTGTGGCATAGGCTGGTGGCTACAGCTCCAGTTGGACCCCTAGCCTGGAAACCTCCATGTGCCATGAGTGTGGCCCTAAAAAGACCAAAAAAAAAAAAAAAAATCTACCTGACTTAAACCCAAATCTTTGGACCACTTTTGTCTTCTCATTCACAGTCATTCCCCAAACAAGCATACAGCAATCATGTAAATTATGATCTAAGAAAAGCCACCTACGTTGTTAGTATTAAAGCACGAGGTGACAAGAGGCTTTTTCCAAAGGATTTGTGGCTTCATCTGATAATAGGCCACAAAGGAGGCTGAGAGCACCTATCAGTCAGGAGAACTAGAGTGTGACACGCCCCCCCTCAAAGAGCACGTGTGTAACACACACGTAGCACGTGCACAGAAATCATACTGGGTGTTCCCGCCATGGCTCAGTGGTAACGAACCTGACTAGTATCCATGAGGACATGGGTTCAATCCCTGGCCTCGCTCAGTAGGTTAAGAATTGGATCCGGCGTTGCTGTGAGCTGTGGTGTAGGTTGCAGATGCGGCTTGGATCCTGCGTTGCTGTGGCTCTGGCGGAGGCTGGCAGCTACAGCTCCGATTTGACCCCTAGACTGAGACCTCCCTTATGCCACAGGTGTGGCCCTAAAAAGACAACAACAACAACAAAATCATACTGAATGGCTCTACCCGCTTGGAGCTACCAAGCA
The DNA here is from genome assembly GCF_016906955.1 of Phacochoerus africanus. Lineage (NCBI taxonomy): Eukaryota > Metazoa > Chordata > Mammalia > Artiodactyla > Suidae > Phacochoerus > Phacochoerus africanus. The sequence continues at coordinate 14,963,981 of NC_062549.1, read as the reverse complement.
CAGTCCTTGTGCCATTTTTTGCCAGAGATGACGACAGTTGAGAACAGGTCACATTAAAAACATCTTTCTAGAGTTCTGGCCCCGAAATAAAGGCCACCGATGATTTCTGACTGCAGGAGGGCCATCCCTGAACCCACAGGCCAGATAAAGAACAACGTGAGGGAGTTCCCTTCATGGTGCAGTGGTTAACAAATCTGACTAGGAACCATGACGTTGCGGGTTCAATCCCTGGCCCTGCTCAGTGGGTTAAGGATCCAGTGCTGCCGTGAGCTGTGGTGTAGGTCAAAGACGCAGCTTGGATTGGGTGTGGCTGTGGCTGTGGCTGTGGTGTAGGCTGGCTACAGCTCTGATTGGACCCCTAGCTGGGGAACCTCCATATGCCGCAGGAGCGACCCTAGAAAAGGCAAAAAGACAAAAAAAAAAAAAAAAGAAAAAGAACAACGTGAAAGCCTCCACAAAAAAAGCAGTTATTTAGCCATTCTGGGGCACATGTCTCCGCCAGGTCACCCAGCAGAAAAAGCCCTTGCCCAGGAAGAACTTGCTAAATCACCCCATGGGCTCAGTGACAGGAAAATGCACTGAGCCTGAGTGGACAGGGTCGGGGAAGATGAGGAAAAGGAGCCCCAGGGCCTTCCATCTGCTGCTGGGCTTCACCCTTTCCAGTCTCAGAACTGCCACACATGCCACCGGACAGGAGCGAGCTCCTTTTGCGGTCACTTCCCAGGCCCCCATTCCTCCAAGGGGGCGTGAGTGGGAGTGGGTCAGGCCTTGTATACAGCTCAGAGAGAGTCCCATTCTGTCGGATTCATTTTCCCTAAAGGATGCTCACTTCCCAACTCAAAACTCAGTTCAAAGGCCACCTGCCTCTTGTGCCCTGTCCTGCTAGTTCCACCCTAGCAAGGCGGTGGAACCCTTCGGGTCACTGGGGGCCTCTTTTCCTCAAGCTCCCTCTCCCTGTCCACTCAGAATCATAAACTCTTTCACAATTCGATGAAACCCAGAGAATATCCATTCCAACTTCCTCCCCAGAACAGGCATGTCTCTATACATTAGCAAAGTCCAAGAGAAACATCAGGCAAGCCGCACGAGTAATTTTAAATTTCCAGTGACCCCATTAACATAAAAAGAGATAGGAGAAAATCCTTTTAATAATACAGTTTATGTAACCCCATGTATCTACAACATTGCTGTTGCCATGTGAAACCAAGATACAGATTATTAAAGAGATATTTTAATTCTCTTTTTTCCCCCCACACTAAGTCTTTGGAATCCAAGATGTGATTTCCACCAGAAATTACAGCTCAGTCAAGACCAATTTCAAGGAGCGGCTGCCATGGCTCAGCAGAAACCAATCTGAGTAGCATCCATGAGGACACAGATTTGATCCCTGGCCTCATTCAGTGGGGTAAGGATCCAGCATTGCCATGAGCTGTGGTGCTGGTCACAGATGCGGCTCGGATCCCACCTTGCTGTGGCTGTGGTGTAGGCTGGCAGCTATAGCTCCAATTCGACCCCTAGCCTGGGAATTTCCATATGCCACAGGTGCAGCCCTAAGACAAAACAAACCAACCAACCGATTTCAAGTGCTCAACAGCCACACGTGGCCCGTGGCGACAGTGTGCGTCTCTACCACAGTCTGTGCAAAGAGTCTGTTCTTTCAAACAATGTATAAGAACAACAGTTCCTTCCTACAAAGACAGCATGTTGGTAAATCAGTTCCCGAGCCTGGGAAACACCGGACATATGCAGGAGGCCCGGCGTTTCCCTGTTAATTCACTCCAACAGGAAGGGACTTGAGAGGTTTCATTGTTTGACTTGACACATGAGGACACTAAGAAAATGTATGGGAAGAAGATGAGGTCACACAGATAACAGCTGTTGGAAGGTTAAAATCTAGACGTCCAGCCAAGGGTTCTTCAAATATTAAATATCACACACGCATATAAATATCACACAGGCATATACCTAGGTGGTCACCACTGCCTGTAATTTCACACGATTTCAGATCAAATCTGTTTTAGAAGGCAGAACAACACTCTACTTCCTCCAAATAAGCCCCACATTTCTGAGATGTGGGAAATTCAAGAGTCTCAGCAATTCAGTCTAACGTTTCCCTTTCCATCCTTAATGGGGATGTGAGGAGCAGCACAAGAAATAAAAAATGAGGGGCGATAATCACATACAAAATAAGCAGGATTTCTCTAGTCCAGAGGCCTTTCCAACACATCCACCACCTCTTCTGCCTCCAATGGACACACAAACACAGTGAGCCTCTGCATCTTCCCAAAATGTATAGGAACCTGTAATCACTGCTCTCAAAAGTGCTTCTAGGGACTCCCATTGTGGCTCAGTGGTAACCAACTCAACTAGAATCCATGAGGATGCAGGTTCGATCCCTGGCCTTGCTCAGTGGGTTAAGGATCCAGCGTTGCCAGGAGTTGTAGCGTAGGTCGCAGAAGATGTGGCTCGGGGTCTGCCTGGCTGTGGCTGTGGCGGAGGCCGGCAGTTGCAGCTCTGATTGGACCCCCAGCCTGCGAACCTCCATATGCGGCAGGCAGGTGCGGCCCTAAAAAAGCAAAACCAAAACAAACCAACAAAAAAAACCCCAGTGCTTCCAAATACTGATCCCATTTGTTCTGCTTTAATGACTAACCACTGAAACACCCTGAAGTTCTGGCCTCGTGTAAGATACCTGCAGTGGGTTAACTTCTGCAATCTCCCTCACACCATGCATGGCTTGTCTGCAGTGAAAATTCTCTGCCTCACCTGCACCACCTGTATTCCAAGTTACGTGTCCATTTGGGGGCAGGTTTCAGAAGGAAGTGACTGGTTTAAAACCAAAACACATTCGGTTCTATGCCCAGACACATGGATGTGTCTCTATCTGGATGCCTGGATGGGTCACAGGCACTAGGCAGATGTGAGCAGAAGAGTGAAACTCAGAAAAGCGGATCCGACAGGAAAAAAGCAAATGGGATTAGTGCCCTTATGAGAAAAGACACGAGACATGCTCCTTTTCCACCACATGAGGACCTAGCAAGAAGGCGGCCATCTGCAAATCAGGAAGAAAGCCCTCACAAGGAACTGAGCTGGCTGGCACTTTGATCTTGGACTTCCCAGCCTCCATAATATGAGAAATACATTTCTGTTGGTTAAGCCACCCAGTCTACGGTAACTTTTGCTACAGGAGCCTGAACTGAATAAGACATAATCTTTGCACCATTTCAAATGACTCTGAACACAGTCCAGGGATTTTTGGACTTTGTTATAGATGATGCTAATTACCTACCAATTTAACTCGGATAACTAAGTCCTTCACAAGAAGGTAACACAGGTTAAGGACCTGATATAACCAGAATTGTGAACAATCAGAGACAGACAGTTCAGAACAGTTTCTTCTGACATGAGGGCAACTTTAAACAATAGCCAAATGGTATTAATTACCACTTGGATTTAAGAGCTCAGATTCTGGGTCGCTGAGATTTACTGTTTATTAAATTTTCCCCATCACTCAACCCACTGCAATAACTTGCATCTCAGGAATGACCACACATATGGCATGTCTATATCAGGGAAGTTTCCTTTTAAATAAAGCAAAGCACTGGATCACAACACATGGATCGAGCCCCTCTAGGCTTATTCCAGAAAAGCTACCTAAAAATCACATGGAGCGACTCAGCTCATTTCCCAGGAGATTAAGGCTGAGATTTACGCTTTGACTTCAGAAGTAAACAGCCAATACACTTAAAACGTATTGTTCCCATTGGTTAAAGTACAAAATCCACAGAAATCCTTGGGAGGAAACAGACAAGGTACAATTGCTGTAGCATCAAAGGAGACCACAGAGAAGTAGCCAGTCCTTGTCTGGATCTTCCGCCTCGGCACACTGATGGGACAACACCTGGGCCACTCCACTCCCACCTGGGTGCCCTCCGTGCCCTCTTACAGAGGCCCCTCCCTCCCAGCCCCTGGGTCCCACTCTCCCTGAGGCTGGTTCCCCAGGGAAACATCCATCTAGATCAAAACCCTAAAGGTAAGGACTGGGACTCACCCATCTTCAAATCACAGTGGCTGGCACACAGCGGGCACGCAAATGCCTGCCGAATACATGCAAGGTGGGTGGGTGAATGGATGAGTCAAGAAGCTATATCTTAAAAATTAATGAAACATACCCAGAAGAAACAGAATGTACTAAAATGCCTTGAAGATATTAAAGAAAGGAATGGATATTTATATGAGGAATGACCAAGTCAACGTCAGGCAATAAGAGCTGTCTTGGGCATGGAATTAAATCTGAGTCCAGCAGACTCACACCATATGTCAAAACCAATCCAGGTACGCACCACTGGAAGGAATAACCCTGCCTCCTGCCTTGTCTTTGTTAAAACCAGACCTTGTGATCTTGGTCCCAAAGAACCTGAACAACAAAAGCCAAGGAGAATTAGAAACAGTCTTTCTTTTCTCAGATTCACAGGCTCTGTCCCCTACCCCACGGCAGGCAAGACAGCCATTCGAACCAGGTAGATCTCAAAAACATGCAACTGTCCCAACGACACCCTTGGACTTCGGGACAGTCCACACCTGGACATTTCAGAAACAAACCGTGAAAAGCCCTGTTCTGGACTTGGGCTGAACTGTGGGAGATGAAAAGGTGCCCAGCAGTCCCGACTTAGGTTTCAAAAAAGCACAAACAGGGAGTTTCTGTTGTGGCTCAGTGCTTACGAACCCAATGAGTAACCATGAGGATGCAGGTTCAATCCCTGGCCCCCCGCTCAGGATCCAGCATTGCCATGAGCTGTGAGAGCCCACGCTGCTGTGGCTGTGGCTGGCAGCTGTAGCTCCGATTCGACCCCTAGCCTGGGAACATCCACATGCTATGGGTGTGGCCTTAAAAAAAAAAAAAAAAAAAAAGGCACAATCATTTGAGCGATTTAGAGCAGGCTGCGCCACAGTAACATGAGCCCTAGAACAGAGCAGCACTTGAACCCAAAGAAAGTCAACAGCAGAGGGAACCAGGGACACAAGTCTATAATTAGAAGTTATATTTTGGTATTTAGAAAGCAGTGTACACACACACACACACACACACACACACACACACACGCCCTCAAACAGGAGAGGCAAGATCAAGGCAATAAATCACCAAGGCCTCTCCCACAACAGCACAGACCACAATCCCACTCCTCCAACAGAAAGGAATTTCCTGGGTTAGCGCTTAACTCCCTCCCACGGGGCTGGGCTGAGATGCCTCCTGTGTGCGCCAAAAATGACGCTGTGGCTTCAGGGGGGAATCCAAGCGGTCATAGCACTTCCATGAAGCGTGTTCTCAGCGCATGGGATACCAATTGTTCTGAAATTCTGAGCTAGTGCAGCACCAGAAGCCCCTAATTCTTCCACGCCTCTTCTTTCAGGGCTGCCCCCCACCCCACTGCTGCAGGGTAAAAGGATGGAGATCAGCACCCCAAAGGCACCCCTCAACTCAGGCACACACATGTACACACACGCAATTAATTTGGATCACACTCAATGCTCCAAAAGGTATCACCTCTCAGCCCTGAGGCCGTTTTCAATCTACAGAGACAAATGGACACCAGGAGGCACCAATCACCTGGTGAGCAGGAAAAACCAGACCCTGACACCAAGCAAGATGCCAGAGGACGGGAGGAGGAGTTTGGTCCTTGGCAAGTCTATCAGCCAGAATCTTTGCCCTCTGAAGAGAGGGTCTCAGTAAGAAAAATGCACGAACACATCTCTGTTTAAAAATAAAGTGGATCGCTTTTTCCAAAACCAAAGTGGAACAGGAATGAGTAAAAAGTCTGGGAAACCATCACCCATTAAAACCCACCACTCAGAAACAACTCCACAATTATATATGTCACTTTATTTCCTCCCTTTTTTTGTTGTTGTTTTGGGGGTTCTTCTGGTCCTGTAAATAGCTCTGCAAACAGTCCACCCTGGCACAAGCTGATTATTACAGTATCTGGACAAAGAGCCAGCTTCATGATCCCCAGTTCCCCCCGAAGCCCTCACCCTTAGAAACAGAAGCTGCAATTGTCTCAGGCCGATGCAAAAAGAACCCTGCAGTTGGAAATATGCATGTGACCATCCCACAGGAAAACCAGCCAAATGGCCAGGTAGTTCGACCCCAGTAAAGCCACAGGGGCAGACACCACGGCAAAAGAACAGGAACCAGAGCCTCCCCAGCCCAGGTGAGGAGTGCAAACCCTCCCTCCTGGACAGGCCTCGCCCTTGGAGATGGGGCTGGGGGTAGCTGGGGGTCAGGACAGCCCCATAAAGGATTCCCCTCTTCATGGAAACCACCAAAGGCGCTTCGGCAGCAAGCCTGTTCACCATCTGCCCAGCACACATTCCGAACTTGTTACTTTGGTTTTTTTCTGCATGTGGCTGTTTGCACATCTGCCTCCCTGCTTAGACTAAGCCATCCCTAAGGTTTAGCGCTGCTCTTCATGCATCTTCGGGTCCTCAGCCTAGTCGGTGTTTAAGAAATGTCTGCCACGTAAATGGACTAACCCAGGAGTACAAAGAGTGACTGGAAGAGGCAAGCCTTATAAATCAAAGAGGTGGCCAACTTCGGTTTCCCTTTATATTAAAGAGAAGCGGGCAGGATCCATCCCAGTCCTGTTTGTAGGTGCTGTTCTGCAGGCTCAATGCGGAAGTCGGGGCGGGGGGGGGGCGCATTTCAGATCTATTTATCCTGTTTGCTAATAACACTAACGAAATTCCAGGTCCCTTCTGGGTGAGCCTGGTTCCAGGTTCACTACGGGAAAGGGGGTGACCTCAGTGCTGTTGACACTGGGTACCTCTGCAACAGCACCTGGAAAGACCGGGATCCAGTGATGCTCAAGAATGAAGAGATGCCGGTTTCACATCTGGCATCTAATACAAACCGGGGACACCCCCCCCCCGGGGGGGGGGCTTCAGGAGTAGCAACAACAGCGGTGCTCAGCTCTATTCCAGAGCCTGGCCCACGGCAGGTGTTGAATTGGCTCTTTGGAGTGAATGATAAAAGGTACTACATGCCAGGAAGAGCAGGGGACTCCAAGAACACAGGACGCACTCTCTGTCACTAAGAAGCTTTCCCATCTAAGGCAGTGGTCCTTGAGCTAGGCACCCATCACAATAACCTGGATTGGCGAGCCTTTGCAAAACCCACAGGAGCCACACTCTGCCCAGACCTCCGGAACTACCTCTGAAGCAGGGTCTGGCATGTGTACTTTTTGTCTTTTTAGGGCTGCACCTGCGGCATATGGAAGTCCCCAGGCTAGGGGTTGAATTGGAGCTATAGCTGACGACCTACACCACAGCCACAGCAACGTGGGATCTGAGCCGCATCTGTGACCTACACCACAGCTCACGGCAACACTGGATCCTTAACCCACTGAGCGAGGCCAGGGATCAAACCTGTGTCCTCATGGATGCTAGTCGGGTTCACTAACTGCTGAGCCACAACGGGAACTCCAAAACCTAGTTTAAAACAAAACAAAACAAACAAAAACCCCACTGAGATCCTTAACCCACTGAGCAAGGTCGGGGGTTGAACCCAGATCCGCATGGATACTAGTCAGGTTCCTGAGCCACAATGGAAACTCCTAGAGGATTTTTAGCATTAAAAATCCACAAGGACCAGAGTGACAACGGGAAATCCACGTGTGCTTTTCAAAGAGCCACACAAGTGATTCTGACACATAGTCGAGAACCGCTGCTCCTAAGAATAAAATTGAACTGTGGCTGCATTCACCAAGACGGTTGGGCAGGCATGAGGCGAGAAGCGAAGCTGGTAGGTTTTTTTTTAATTTGTAAGCACCAACTCCCCCCTTCCTGCCCTTAGCTTTCCTACACTGCTTTGCCCTAAGACTACACTAGCAGAGATCAAGGGCAACTCCCTAAGGATCCAAGAGATGGAGGCCTGAGGACCCTGAGGCATTTTGGACCCAAGGGCCAGCTGCCCTCTTTAGCCAGAGGATGTCATTGGATGTCAGGGCTGTTGTGCCAGAAGCCACCTACATGGCCCCAGGACAGAAAGGTGACCTGCACCCCGAGGTCTGTGAGCACATCTCTTCAGGGAGCAGAGAGCACCTGCACCCCAAACTTCCTTCTGGGAATTAGCAGCACTTTGTGTGTGGAGTTCTCCTTAGGCCATCTGCTAAAACCTCATGCTATGTGAACAAGGCACACTTGTTGAGAAAGCCATAACCTCAGGTGCCCTCTGCTTCTAGAGGGCTTGGCAGAGGACTGCAGTGCATCCAAGGACACTGGCCCTGGCATGGAAAAAATCCCCAGGGTCCAGGGCTCGTGGGAGGGGCCACAGCCTCTGCTTCTCGAAGCCTCCGAGAGCAGCATGGGCACTCAGGATGCTGGCAGGAAACCTGGGGTCCCATGGGCATGATTCGCTCTGAACCACCCACCTGCTGGAGCCACGCTCCCATCAAGGTCAAGAGTAGGGCTGTCTTGGAGTTCCCTTGTGGCAGTGGGTTAAGGATCCAGCATTGTCACTGTAGCAGCTTGGGTTGCTGCTGTGGTGCAGGTTCAATCCCTGGCCCGGGAATTTTCACATGCAGGGAGTGTGGCGCCAAAAAAAAAAAAGCAAGGCTGTTCCCACCTCCATTGTTCCCATGTTAATGAAGCAGACTTTGTGAATTCTTTTCACTTTCTTGGCTCCCCTGTCCATGAGGCCCATTACTCATCCACCTTCAAAGGTTGCCTTCCTCTCCCTCCTCCTCCAAGGACCCCCAGAGCATCACCTATGCTATTTTTGCTTTGTCCATTCCAGCACCCTTTTGTAAAAGGCCTACTATGTGCATACGACACAGCAGATGCAAAGATAAATAAGACTCAGTCCTCTTTTTTAAGGAGGGCAAAGAGGCAGAGAGCAGAAAATCATGACAATGGAAATTCCGTTGGGACTCAGTGGGTTAAGAAACCCCCATAGCATCCATGAGGATGCGGGTTTGATCCCTAGCCTCACTCAGTGGCTTAAGGATTCAGCATTGCTGCAAGTTGCAGTGTAGGTTGCATTGTGGCTCGGATCCTGTGTTGCGGTGGCTGTGGTGTAGGCCAGCAGCTGCAGCTCCAATTCGAGCCCTAGCCTGGGAACTTTCATATGCCACAGGGGTGGTCCGAAAAAGCAAAGAAAAACACAACAAAAGAGATAAACCAGGACATCCTGGGAGCACAGGACTACGTGAGGCCCACGGAAGGCTTTGTGAGGGCAGTGCCCAGCTCGAGTCTGAAAACCAAGGACCAGTTGGTAACGTCTGAGTGGTGTTTCCAGACAGAGATTGTGAGCCAAGCACAGAAGGAGCCCTGTGCCCGGGTCTGTGAGAAAAAACTAGACCCCCCAGAGTGAGCAGCAGGAGCAGTGCAGGTGGAGGGCAGCAGGCAGGGGCCGGCCCTGCAGGGCCACCCTCTCTCAAGTCCCCAGGGTGCCACCCACAGGTTTGCTAGGCTTTTCCCAGGAGTGGTTTCATGACATAGAACCACAGACCTTTTTGCAACCTGTCATCGTGGGGCAACCGAGTCTATGGCCCTAATTAAAGTCGCCCGAGACACAGGCGTGGCCATTTCCTCCCAGCACGGCCCCATCGCTCCATAAAGGCTCCCTGACCACCAGGGCCAGAGGCCGCATTCTCCATGCCACTGCCCGCTGGTCTTTAATTTGGTGGCACCCAGGCATGCCAGCCTGCACCCGGCCATTTAGGGTTGCAAAACGTCTCTCTAATGGCTGGGAGTGTGGAGATCAGAGTGCAGGGCTAAGGCGAGATTACAGGCCATGCCCTGCAATTGAGCCCTTTGCTCCCCTGGGGTCTGGAAAAGGCAGATGACCACAAAGCGTATACAGGCTCACAGCCCGTGGTAACCTGCGATTATCGGCAACAAGGGCTCTCGCCTACCCGGAGACCCGGCCCATCTGGAATCTGCAAAATCTGCAAAAAGACCACTTCCCTGATGGATTTTTCTTTTTTTTGGTCTTTTTAGAGCCACACCCACGGCAAATGAAGGTTCCCAGGCTAGGGGTCGAATCAGAGCTGTAGCCGACTACACCACAGCACACAGCAATGCGGGATCTGAGCCGCGTCTGTGACCTATACCACAGCTCATGGCAACACCGGATCCATAATCCACTGAGCGAGGCCAGGGATCGAACCTGCATCCTCATGGATACTAGTCAGATTCATTAACCACAGAGCTGCGGCAGGAACTCCGTCCCTGATGGCTTTTGCTCCCATCAAGTCATCGATCCCTGCAGCCTCCAGGCTGCCTCCTTCTCTGTGTAAACACCGCCACCACCGTCACCACCACGGTCTGAGTGATCACAGCAGATCCAGCACTGTCCACAGTAACTACCGGATTGCACCGATGCTAGGACCAACCCTAGATTCAATTCTGTGGCCAATCCTTTTCACCTCACATTGTAACATCTCTGAAGAGGATGTCAGAGTTTCAATGGTAGGATTTTTTTCCTCAGTAGTATGAAAATTTTAAGTTGCAGCTAAACTGACGGTTATCCTGGGTTTGAGGAAGTATCTATTTTTATCCTGCTCTTCCTGAGTGGGGCACTGAGCAGGGAGAGGGTAAATAATTTGCCCTAATGCAGACGTTTGTGCCAGGGGACCTGCTGGGTGCCTTTCAGCATGTAAGTCATTTGAACGTGTGTGTATCCAAGAAGCAGTGCTGCCTTGCAACACTGAAAACCAAAATTAGTCCTGCAGGGGTCTAAGACATTTCTCTCTCTGGGATTCTTTAAAGAATCCTTTGCTCAATTCCACAATCTGTTCAGTGGCTAATTCTATTTTCCCCTCAATCTATTACTGAACACCGCCTCCCCTCCCCTAGCCTAGCTCTGCAGATCTCCGTTCATAAAATTTCATCCAGAAAGTTCACTCAACTCACTCAGCCTCACCTTTGGGCCTTTGCTTACTTAGTCTTTACCTTGCACCCTCCTCCCAGAAGCCTTCAGGGATTGCCTCCTGACTATTTCTCTCTCCTCTCCTTACCTCAAGCTTCCTATAGGGTCCTGGTTTCCTGATTAGGGGACGAGGAAAGCAGAGAGTGAATAAAAGGGGTCACACATCCAGCTGGGAAAGAACCCAGCTGGCAGAGGGTAAGAATGCCAGTGTGAGCTTTACGACACAGCCATGAGGAGCCACGAAAGGTTTTCAAACAGGGAAGTGGGGTGACGGCATTTGAACTGCAGGAAAGAAAACCCATCGGCAGCATGGGGGCCAACCAGGAAAGGAGGAAGAGGAAGAGACAGCCAGTGGAGAACCAGAGAGATGCAAAAAGAGGCTGAGAATAAGAGAGCAAGGTTCCCATTTCAGGAGCAAGGAAAAGTTCTGATGAACCGCGGACACACGTCCAGGCTTGCAGACTCCATAAGGACAGGACAAGGCGAGGAGCTGGGGTTCCAGTGCAGGGAGGGGAGCAATGCCCTCCATTTCCTCCCCTCTTAGAAACTGATTTGCAGACTGTGAGTTTGAGGTGTGGGCCTGTCTTCCGGGGAATCTGGAGTGTCACCGTCATGGTGAATTGAGCAGCAAGCCTCCTTAGTCCAGAATCTCAATCCATCCTTAGTGAGAGATCAGGAATAGGGTCTATGATTCGTCAGAAAGCACATTTTTGTAGATGGTACCAATTAACACTGACAGATGCTCAGGAGGTGGCAAACACTTAAGACGGCAAACGCTCTTGAGGTGTGACATGAGAAAGAGAACACTTAGACCCATGGAGCCAAAAATCCTGGGTTCAAATCTCAGGTCTTCTAGCAGGGAGAATGGGGAGTTACTGTTTAATGGGTACAGGGTGTCAATTTGGGAAGATGAAAAAGTCCTGGGAATGAATAGACAAAAATATCCCCTTTTTTGGGTCTTTTTAGGGCCACACCCATGGCATATGGAGGTTCCCAGCCTTGGGGTCGAATCAGCAACTGGCCTACGACACAGCCATAACAACGCCAGATCTGAGCCGTGTCTGAGACCTACACCACAGCTCACGGCAACACCAGGTCCTTAACCCACTGAGGAGGTCAGGGATCGAACCCATGTCCTCATGGATACTAGTCAGGTTTGTTACCACTGACCCACGATGAGAACTCCAACAACATCCATTCTTGATGCCACCAAACTCTACACTTAAAAATGGTAAATTTTATGTTATACATATTTTACTTCAATAAAAAAGAATAACCCTGCCTGAACCCTCATTTCAGGCAAGTGAGAAAACAGAGGCTTTAAAAGGTTCTGTAGGAGTTCTCAGTGGTTAATGAATCCGACTAGGAACCATGAGGTTGCAGGTTCGATCCCTGGCCTCACTCAGTGGGTTAAGGATCTGGCGTCGCCGTGAGCTATGGTATAGGTTGCAGACGTGCCTTGGATCCCGCATTGCTCTGGCTCTGGTGTAGGCCAGCAGCTACAGCTCCGATTAAACTCCTAGCCTGGGAACCTCCAAATGCCACAGGTGCAGCTCTAGAAAAGACAAAAAGACAAAAAAAAAAAAAAAACAAAAACAAAACAAAAAACCACAAAGGCTCCCAGGCTTTCACCTGCACTGGCTGCCTCTACATCCAAGATGGTGGCAGCATCTCAGGCAGCGCAGGGCACCAGCCACCTGAGTTCCCACGATGCCACTCAGTGGGCTGGAGGAGGGCTGTGTGATGATCTCTCTCTCCAATTCTGCTTTCTCACAAGCACAATCAGTTCCAAATGCCACATCTTGTTTTATCCTGGCCCTAAACCTACAAGTGTCTTTGTGGAGAAGGACGCGATAGATAGGAGTTGTCACCAGACCTGCCTGATCCAAAAAGACCCAAAGCTGGCTTGCCACACCTCAATTCCCAACTGCAGCGGGAATTCAACTCACCTCTTCTCCATTCTCAGCCCCCCACCCTCCCCCTTCTCTCTTCTACCCTGACGGGGTCTGCAAAAGGATTCCTCACTCCATATGACCATGGCCGACTAAAAACCTCCCTCCAGCACTTTCGTTTCAGGATGGCAACAAGACCCACAAGGTCAACTTCGCATACACCCTGACACCCTTCAACGGCATGCCAGATGCCGTGACAAGGGAGAGAAGGGGGGGGGAAAAAATCAATACCTCTGAATGGGAGCAGAAAGCCAAAAAAAGGTAACAATGCCTAAAGCAGTTAAATTGAAATCAAGATCTCAACCAGTCAAAACTGACCCCCCCCACCATGAAAACAACCCCTAGACCCAGAACCCCAACTCCATCCTGAGCTATGTCTACAGATCTCACCTGATCCAAGCTTCTATCCAGCCAATTCTACAAAGCTAATCCATCCAGGTTTGACCCATTTCGCTACTGTGACATAAAAGAAACACCTTTCGGTACACCTGGGCCCTTTCCCACACAGCTGGGGGCCTTTGAGGACGTCTTGATTGTATCAGGCTTCCCAGTCAACGCTGCTGAAGGAACATAAGGCTGGTGGTTTAGACAGACCTTTTTTCTGTACCGGGCTTTTTTTTTTTTTTTTTTTCCTCCTTTTTACAGCTGCACCTGCGGCATATGGAAGTTCCCAGGGTAGGGGTGGAATCGGGGCTGCAGCTGAGGCTTACACCACAGCCACAGCCACACCAGATCCGAGCTGCATCCTCAACCTACGCTGCAGCCTGTGGCAACACCAGATCCTTAACTCCAGGCCAGGGATCAAACCTGCATCCTCATGGAGACTGTCGGATTTATAACCCACTGAGCCACCATGGGACCTCCCTGGATCTGGCTTTTAAACTCTTGTTGCAGAGTGGGCTTACTGCCCCTGGATTTCATTTTGCTCCACTTGAGATGCTCGGCAGAATCTCTCTGCAGACTCAGCCACAAAATAAGACCCCCACCGCCCACACCCTCCAAAAGTGCCATCCTTAGAGATCATGATAACATGGTACAATTAGAGAAGGTTTTGTCCCCACAGTTTTAGATCCTATTTTCCCTACAAATACTTACTCATTTTCTAATTAAACAAACAATTAGTAGAAAGCACAGCCTGAGAAACTGCGTAGGTGTCACCATCTTACTCCACTGAGATAGGGTGACAAATGATGCTAGCCCCGGGGTGAATAAAACGTGTTTGGCTCCTAAAGTTTGCACAAGCTGCGATGACCCTTCCAGCCTGGTTTTTAAAACACAGCTGGCTCCAAACTTGAAATACACACTTTTAATGTTAGACATCCTAAGTGGAAAACGATCCTTTTAGGTACAGCCTAGGTTTCTTGGACTCGGGGGCAGGGGGAGTGGGGGAGGCGCTGGCTAGGGGAAACATTCAAGGCAGGGTTTTTTGTGTTTGTTTTATAGGACGCTAAGTACTGGCAAAGGTTCCCGTCTAGAAAGGCGTCCAAGAGAGTGAATCACATTTTTTGATTGTTTTTTTTTTTTTTTTTTTTTTTACTAATGTTCAGCGTCTGTCTACACAAACTCAGGGATACCAGGCAAGGCAATAACCTTTATAGCTCATGTGCTAACATCGGTTCGTTCCACTTGACTAAGCAAAGTTAATATTTGCTCTTCTTGTTTTAGTCCCAGGAAAACAAAATGGGAAGTGGAGTTCCCTTGTGGCACAGCGGGTTAAGGAATTGGCATTGTCAACACTGTGGCTCCGGTTCGATCCCTGGCCCAGGAATTTCCACATGCCGTGGGTATGGCCAAAAAAAAAAAAAAAAAAGAAAGAAAGAAAGAAAGAAAGAAAATGGAAAGTTAGAGCACTGGAGTCTCCCCTCCACTAGATAAGCACAGATGGTACAAGCGTCTCACTCCTGCTCCACTAATAGTATCCAAATATCATCTCCACAGAAGGAGGTGTCTGCGAGCACAGCTATTTTTAAAGTCATTCACTTAAAGTTCTTATTCATTCATTCATTCAATACATCTTTACTGAGCGCCAGGTACTGTGGTACATAAAATTCTGCCCAAGGAAAGAGATAAAAGAGGTCATGCAAACAAATTAAAATCTCATATGATGCTAAGTGCCATAAAGCACAGCCGCGGGCGAGGGTGAGGGGGGGAAGGAGAGAGAAGAGGAAGGAGGGTGGGCTATTTCCTCTGGGGTGGTCAGAAGGTCCTTCCAAGGTTACATCTGAGCTGAAACCATATTAAGCCTGGGGAAGAACGTTCCAGGCAGAGGGACCTGCAAGTATGATCCTGGGAAGAAAAAAATTATGCCCACATGATGGAGAACAAACTGGGGGGGTGGGGGACAACTCATGGGGGAGGGTTAGAGGTCAGGAAGGGGGCTCCCCATGCAGCAAATTCTACAAAAGCTAATCTACAAAGCTGTGGTTAGAAACCTCTGTGTTACCTGCAAAGGAATCTCATAAATCACGGAGGAGCTATTCCTTTAAATACAAATGTACGGATGTGTTCAGCAAACACAATACACTTAGCATTGATCGGTTGAGAGGATAAAAATAAGGAAGTGGGCTTATGATAAACACCATTTGTATAGCACCCTAGGGCCCATCAACAGCATTCACAGCATCTCATCTGGATGGTTTATCAGAGGCAGGGAGCATCAGAGGTTAAGGACAAGCAGTACAAAGAACTCCTAGCTCTTAATTACTAGAAACCAATTCATCCCATCTCTAACTCCAGAGACTTTAGGCGGAAACTGGTGGCTTCAGCCCCTTCTCCCACTAAAGACTTCAAACCACCTCTTCCACATGGCATCCGGTATAGACCCATGCGTCCAAAGGGCCTGGGCATCAAAACAATAGAACAAGGAGTTCCTGTCGTGGCTTAGGGGTAACAAACCCGACTAATATCCATGAGGACGAGGGTTCAATCCCTGGCCTCGCTCAGTGAGTTAAGGATCCAGCGTTGCTGCGAGCTGTGGTGTAGGTCACAATAGGGCTCGGATCCCGTGTTGCTGTGCCCCGTTCCACCCCTAGCCTGGGAACTTGCATATGCCACGGGTATGGCCCTGAAAAGACAAAAAATAAAAATAAAAAAGGCCACCCCCTAACTCCATCCACAAAGTCCCTTTAAAATAAATAAACAGAACAAACCACACACATGCCATATTAAAATATAAGGCACCAGCATCCTTAATTTTCCATGTTGATCAGTTCCGTTGAGACCTTCTGGAACACTTGCCTTCAGGGGGCTTTGTACGGTCATTTTGTCCTGGAGTGCCCTTGCATCACTGCTGCTGCTAAGCTCATCAGGCCCGAGTTGCTCCCACCACTGTCTTTCTAAACTGGGCTTCTTTCCAGATCCATCCAGCATCCAGCCCTCCTTAGCCACTTCTTCCCCAAGAAATACCTGCCACCATCAACATCCATTTCCTTGGTAAACATATCTTAGGAAAAAGAAATTGAGAGCCTCCAGTCATAAACACATCAGGATCAAGACTATGTGTATAAGATAAGACAAACTGGGAGTTCCCTGTCGCGGCACAGTGGTTAACGAATCCGACTAGGAACCATGAGGTGGCAGGCTTGATCCCTCGCCTTGCTCAGTGGGTTAAGGATCCGGCGTTGCTGTGAGCTGTGGTGTAGGTTGCAGACACGGCTCGGATCCGGCGTTGCTGTGGCTCTGGCGTAGGCGGGTGGCTGCAGCTCTGACTCGACCCCTAGCCTGGGAACCTCCATATGTTGCGGGAGCGGCCCAAGAAATGGCAAAAAAAAAAAAAAGATAAGACAAACCAAAGTTCCATTTCCGTTATACTCAGTGATTTTACAGGAAAATTCCCAACCGACGCAACACAAACTACATGCCTCCACCCCAGTAAATGCTATCCTGCCCATGTTTCAAGGGAAACCGAGCAGCTAAATCCACACTCTGTCTTTAGGGTTGTCAACTAGAACACATGCTTCATAATCATCTCGGGGAATGATAATTAAGATGCACTTTTTTTTTTTCTGTTCAGCATGTGTGGAGCAACAAGACTCTCCCAAACCGTAAGGATCCCCAGGGCGGTCTTAGACCACTCATCGTATTTTCGTTCACTGAAAACGACAGCGCAGCAAGAAGAAGGGCATGGTGGAGAAATATGGCCTTTCCTTCACTGCCCAGGAAAGGGAGTCAAGCCGACGTCTAGCTTCCTTTCCTCTCAAGTTCAGTCTCAAGAATCCAATCCATGCACTTGGCTCTGAAACGAAGTCATCAGGGTCTCCTTCTAGGTTCCTCCACGCTCAAAAATGAAGTCACTGTATGGTCCACACTGGACGGTGTGTTGTGTTAGTAAGGCGAGCTGTGCTTTTAAAGCGGTTCTCAACATCGAATGACGGTTCCACAGAGGTGAAGCAGGGCAGGCCGCACAAAATGCAGCACGAAGCCAGAGAGGGGACCACACGTGTTCCTCCTCTAGGAGAAAATCAATCCTAGGGGGGCTGCCCGTGAAGCCACACAGGTCACGAGCACATACTGACCCAGATGTGGCTGAGTGAGCCCAACACGGGCTGGGATGCCGAACTCCTGCATGAAAGTCCCCAAGGGAGATTAGAGAGCGAAGGGCTGGCCTCCAGCTCTTCCATCCTGCGCTATTTTAAGCACCATGACTTCACTCTTGTTTGTTCTGAAGCGGCAGATGGGCCACATCAACTCCTGGTACTACGGGAAGATAAGGAGACCCATATTCGAAGCAGCATCTTTCTCCTGCCTCCTGTTAGGGCGTCATGATGCTGGAACCAGGACGTGTTAGACAGCTGAATGCACTGTTGCTTTGCTTTCTTTCTGTATTTCTCTCTCTTTTTTGAAAGCTTTAGAGCACTGCACAAACACTGTCATGGTTCATGGAACCAGAAACCAGATCCACCTGAAAAATGACATGAGGTGAACTGCTGGTAAAGCAGCCAGCTTTTTTGGTTTTGAAGATGCACCCAACTGTGAGAGCAGCCCCGACCCCTCTCGACACGGAGGCTCCTCCACATCAGAGGGCAGAAGGGAAACTGCCGAGGATTCAAGGTAAACTGCGGCTTAAAGGCAGAATGGGGCTCCCGAGAAATATCTCATTACCCAAATATACCTCTGAAGGCACAAGGATTTTTTTCTTGACGCTTGCCAAGAAACGCAAGGAACGAGACTATAGAAAGGGCAGGTATATTCATAGGTTGCAATTGTCATCCCTCTCCCTGGCGCTGTACATCTTATTAAGAACTCCTGATGATCCTGTCATAATTCTTAGAAAATTATTCCTATTTTAAAAGAAAGAGAACCAGCTCAAAGAGGTGGGGGAAGGAGGTCCCGTGTTGCGGCTCGGTGGTAATGAACCTGACTGGTTTCCATGAGGATGCAGGTTCCATCCCTGTCCTTGCCTAGGGAGTTAAGGATCCAGAGTTGCCATGAGCTATGGTGTAGGTCAAAGACACCACTCAGATCCCAGTGTTGCTGTGGCTGTGGTGTAGGCCAGCAGCTGCAGCTCCGATTCAACCCCTAGCCTGGACACCTCCATATGGCGCAGGTGACTAACCCATCTGCTCTGCGGAGGGACTGCCAAGAAATTCTTTTACAGAGGGAGGCAGACTCAAGCCTCAGGAGGAGTCCTGATCTTTCACGAATCTATCCAGTTTGTCAGCTTTTGTCGCCCTGCCAGCCATTATCATATGGGAATAGTGAAGATGCACAGGAAAACCCAGGAGCCAGTCCTGCTGTTGCCACCTGCTAAGGACGTGACCTTGAGCAAGTTCCATCACCATGGAGCCTTGGGCTCCCCATGTGTGAAGGTGTATTTAGTTCTCCCTCTATTACAGACTAGAGACCAAGAACACCAGGGACTGACAGCTCCTGGCAATCGGGCAGGCACACCATATGTGGCGGCACTGACTCAGGTTGTATGTGTGTCCATACGCGCACACACTTTTTCAATGAAACTGAAGTGAAACTGACATCACATAAAATTAACCATTTTATTTATGGGGGGGGGGCATATCCATGGCATGGAGAAGTTCCTGGGCCAGGGATCAAACCTGAGCCACAGCAGTGACCCAAGCCACAGCAGTGACAACACCAGATCCTTAACCTACTGCACCACCAGGGAACTCCCAATTAACCATTTTAAAGTGAACAATTCAGTGACATTTAGCACATTCAACAATGCTATGCGACGACCACCTCTTTATCTACTTCCAAAATATTTTCATCACCGCAAAATAAGCAACCGTGCCCATATGGCAGTCAGTCTCCACCCCACTTCCCATCACACATCTGCCTTTCGTCTCTGTGGATTTACCTACTCTGAATATGTCACATAAATGGAATCACAGAATAAGACCTTTTCAGCCTGACAATGAGGTAGCATATAAATGTTTTCAAGGTTCATCCAAGTTGTAGTAAATACCAGTATTCATTCTTTTTTGTAGTTGGGTAATATTCCATTGTGTGGATATACCACACTTGTTTATCCATTTATCCGTGATGGGCGGCAGGGCTGTTTCCACTTTCTGGGTGTTGTGAATAGTGCTGCTCGAACACTCACGTAGCAGGTTAGCTCCTAAAGTGCTTCTACATTTGCTACTGACAAGCTTGTAAGGCAGACCTCAGTCATGTTAATAAATATTTGAGGTGCACGGCCTTCATTAATTTATCACACTCAAGTCCCTCCCCCTCCTTCCTTCTTTTTTTTTTTTTTCATCAAGAAAAATGACTCCTAGGCATACAGTCGGAAAAGAGGAAAACTCTTAACTTGAGAAGATACATGCACCCTTATGTCCACGGCAGTGCTATTTACAATAGCCAAGACTCGGGAGCAACCTTAATGGCCATTAACAGGCATTCCTATTGTGGCGCAGTGAAGACGAATCCGACTAGGAACCATGAGGCTGTGAGTTCGATCCAAGGTCCTGCTGTAATGCATCGAGAACTATACTCAACATCTTATAACCAGAGTTCCCTTCGTGGATCAGCAGTTAACGAACCCAACTAGGATCCATGAGGATGTGGGTTCAATCCCTGGCCTCGCTCAGTGGGTTAAGGATCCAGTGTTGCCGTGAGCTGTGGTGTAGGTCACAGATGCGGCTCAGATCCCACGTGGCTGTGGCAAAGGCTGGCAGCTGTAGCTCTGATTTGACCCCTAGCTTGGGAACTTCCATATGCCACGAGTGTGGCCCTAAAAAGCAAAAGAGAAAAAAAAAATCTTATAACTTATAATGGAAAAGAACCTGAAAAAGAATATACATATACATGTATCACTAAAGCACTTTGCTGTACACCTAAAATGAACACAACCTTGTAAATCAATTACCCTTCAATTAAGAAAAGGAAAAATGGCAAAGGATTTCCAAGGCCAGGTCAGACACACAAAGACTTCGTGAAGCAAGGAAGGAAAAGGTGTTTATTGATGATGTGATTTTTCAAAATTCATCTCAACCCAAGGATGTGTAACAGGACTTTCACAAAACTGGACACTCATTCCTAACGTGTGGGAGACATAATGGCTGTAAAAAAGATTAAACACTTCAAATTTGAAGATTCTACAGTAAAAGGTAAAGATTACATACTTTAAAAAGTCTGTGAGACTCGGGAGGGAACAAAGGCTCATCCTTGGTTCAGCTCTTCCTTGCCATCTACTTCAGGGCCTCAGAACGACCAGTCCTTCCCGTTTTCGCCACTGTCCAGAGACTTCCATTTCGAAATGCTAAGCAAAGCAGGCAACCCGTGGGCCACTGCAGACCTGCGGGACCCTCCCAGGCCCTCGCAGCACTGGCCCACGTGTGGCCAAATGCAGGAACGATGTGCTCAGACCTCAACTCTGGCAAATGAGGAGGTCGCTGCTTGGCTTCAGAGTCCAGTCCTCCTTAAGACAAAGAGACCCAATCCCTTCTTGGTATTAGGAGGCTTAAGGTGTCGAGAAACAAGGCTCAGTTCCCTTGAATTCTTTGTTCCTCCACCATTTGGGGCTTCCGATGCAGGGTTAAGTGAACCTCATCACAAGAGGCTCCTTGCAAGGGCAAAATGCAACCTCCCCTGCCAGCCGCAGGCACTAGCGCACGCTGACGAAGAGAGGAGGGCGCTCACAATATTTTAAATCAAGCACGCGTCAATCAAACAATAAAAAATGAAAACACAAAAGATACTAAAGAACTTATTTACAAAACAGAAATAGACTCAAAGATTTTGAAACCAAACTTATGGTTACCGAAGGGGAGACGTGGAGGGAAGGGATGAATTATGAGTTCGGGATTAGCATATGCATACTACTGTATATAAAAGAGCCAACTAACAAGGACCTACTGTACAGCACAGGGACACCTACTCAATACCCTGTAGTAACTCATACGGGGAAAGAACGGATATATGTATATGCCTAATTGATTCACTTTCCTGTACACCTGAAACTAACAACACTGTAAGCCAACCATACTCCAATCAATTTTAATAAATAAATACATTTAAAAAAAATAAAGAGAATGGGGAGTTCCTATTGTGGCGCAGTGGAAACGAATCCGACTAGGAACCATGAGGTTACGGGTTCGATCCCTGGCCTCACCAGGGGGTTAAGGATCCAGCATTGCCACGAGCTGTGGTGTAGGTCGCAGACGTGGCTTGGATCCTGCGATGCTGTGGCTCTGGCGCAGGCAGCAGCTGTAGCTCAATTAGAAGACCCCCTAGCCTGGAAACCTCCATATGCCTCGGGTGCAGCCCTAATAAGCAAAAAAAAAAGGGGGGGGGCTGGCTGTGTTCCAATAAACCTTTCTGGATGGACTTTTAAATTTGAATTTTGTATTAACTTTCAGATGTCAGAAAATATTACTCTTTTCATTTTTTCCCAACTCTTGAAAACAAACATTCCCAGTTCTCGGGTCAGCAGCAGGCTACATTTGGCCCATGGGTTCTCATGTACCAACCCTTTAAATGACTGATGCTAGCTTTTTAGGGGTGCAGTATATAGGGTTTTCTCTTGCTTTTTCCTCCCTTTATTAGAGAGTTGCAGAAAGCAGAACAGAACCAGGCAAGGACAGTGTAACAACCGCGTATTTCAGAAAGCAAGCACATCCCTTCACGTTCCATAAATCCCAAGACAGCTTGAAAATTCTTTTACTCACCTCTTGGCAGAGGACCCTAAGTGTTAAAATGCGCCTGCTTACTTCTCAAAGTTAAAAGTTAAATGTCTCCTTCTCTTTGAAAGAGGAACGTAAGAGACATTATTTATATTTTCTGAATCAGGTTGGGAGGTACCAACTAGATGCTGCTGTGCATTCAGCACTGGTCACGCTGCTGGCTGTAAAGGACGCCAAAATATATCTTTTTCCCCAAAGGTCTTTGATCCCCAAGAGCTCTCAAGGGTAGAGCCTCAGTACAGAGGTGAAGACTGAGGCTGAAACCTCCCAAACCATGATCCTAGCTGATCCTCTTTTGACCCACTTCACATGTTTTATTTTTACTTATTTATTTTTGAGTCTTTTCGTCTTTTGGGGCCGCAGCTGGGGCGCATGGAGGTTCCCAGGCTGGGGGTCAAACTGAAACTGTAGCTACTGGCCTACGCTACAGCCACAGCAACACTGGATTCCACCAACCTACACCATAGCTCACAGCAATGCCGGATCCTTGACCCACTGAGCGAGGCCAGGGATCAAACCCACATCCTCATGGATGTTAGTCGGGTTCGCTCACCACTGAGCCACGACGGGAATGCCACACATTTTAGAGGTGATTTTAGCTAGGGGTTAGTAGTGTACATATTTATAGCAATCAAGTTAGCATGGTCCTGTAGCTTCCAGACTTGAAAATACTGATTCGGCTCCTTGGCTCTGGGAAAGCTAATTCAACTCTCCAAATCCTCTATCCTAGAAGAGCAGACATAAAAACAACTTACTCAAATGACCCCAACACCCCAGCGCAATGCCTGGTAGGCACTGATTCATCTTCTCGTTCAACAAAGGTTCAATGGGCCCCCACCTTGCACAGGCCCCAGGAACACAATGAACAAAGCAGCCCCAGTCTCCCCCACTGTCGAACTTACACACCAATGGGAGATGGTTGGATTTTTTTTTTATTAATTATTAAACAAACATGCATGCCTAAACATCTCCTGAAACTCTAAAATGCCTATCTTTCTCACTTTCTCTAAATTTTAATTCCACTTTGATCTATAAATCTGAGACTGACACCAGCCCTGGAATCTTCCAGTCCTACATCCACACATAAAGTCAAGTACCTGTCATTTTTGTTCTCAGGGGTGAGGTCAGGAGAAGACTGCATTCCGTGATTTCAACACGCCTAGCCTGGAGGTCCCATTGTGGCTCAACAGGTTAAGAACGTGACATGAGTGTCCGTGAGGATATGAGTCTGATCCCTGGCCTTGCTCCCTGGGTTAAGGATCTGGCGTTGTGGTAACCTGCATGGCTTGGACCTGGCATTGCCGTGACTGCAGTGTAAGCCAGAGTGGCAGCTCCAATTCAACCCTAGCCCAGGAACTTCCATATACCACAAGTGAGGCCATAAAAAGAATAAAGGAAAAAGAAAAAGAAAGAAAGAAAGAAAACACTCCAATTCTTAAGAAATTCTATAGTCCATGGCAAGTGCCAAATTATGGTTTCGGCGAGGCTTTGAATTTCAGCTCGGGATCAGGATATGCTGCCCCTAAAGACGCCGCTTTAAGAAATATTTTAAATTGAGGGGATTTGAGGAATAGCAGGTGCAAGAAGGATTCTGACCTCAGGAGATGCTGAGAGGAGGCCAAAGGAACAGGCCTCGCTGCGTTTCCCCAGGAACCACACTTAGCTCACGCCCTTTCATGCCATCACATTTTCCCAGGACTTTCCACTCTTCATGCAACTTGCTGTAAAAAGCATTCAGGTTTAACTGTTTCTCGGGGTTTTCATTTCCTTACGAAGGCTCTCATGTCACATAAAACTTAAATAGTAAGCCTCTCTCTTACTCATCTCAGTCCAATTTACAGAGCTCTACCTGGAGAACCTAGGAAGGTTGTAGAAAAAGAGGTTTTTCCTCCTCCACTGAGGCAGGGTTGGTTTGTGAGGGCAAGTTTGGCTAGTGGGCAAGCCAAGCCTAGCCCCACAGCTCAACTCAAGTTTGTTCTTTTCACTTAACAAGTGGTTTTACTGAATCCTTGTGACAGCTCTAAGAGGCAGGTATAACCATCCCCATTGACCGTGTGTAGAATCTGAAAGTAACTGCCCACGCTAGAGGCTTTTTATGTTTTTTAGGGCTGAACGGCATGTGGAGATGCCCAGGCTAGGGGTTAAATCGGAGCTACAGCTGCCAGCCTACACCACGGCCACAGCCGTGCCAAATCTGAGCCAGGGATCGAACCCACATCCTCACAAATACTAATCGGGTTTGTTACCACGGGCCCACAATGGGAACTCCTACAAAGGCTTTTTAGCATTAAAAATCCACAAGGACCTCATGCTGTCCTCCATTAAATGCTCAGGGCCAGGCAGTGGCTCCTGACCCTGCTGCGCTTGGCATCAATCAGGGAGCTTTAAAAAATACTGATGCCCAGGCCCAACTTCAGACAAGTTAGATAAGACCATCTTCAAGCAAGGTGCAAGCATGAAGACTTTTTAATGGCTCCTGCAGGAGTTCCCGTTGTGGCTCGGCAGGTTAAGACCCCGACAAAGTGTCTGTGGGGATGCAGGTTCACTCAGTGGGTTAAGGATCTGGCCACAAGCTTCAGCGTAGATTGCAGACAGACACAGCTCGGATCCTGAGTTGCTGTGGTATAGGCCAGCAGTTGCAGCTCCAATTCAACCCTTATCCCGGGAATGTCTCCATGCCACAGGTGCAGCTGTAAAAAGAAAAAACTAAAAATAAAGGCACCTCTGAATCTTTGGGTAGAGGTTGAAAGGTGACAGTCCATGAACCAAATTTGGCCTGCAAACTTTTTTTTTTGGCCATGGTATGCAGCAGCTTGATGTGAGATCTCAGCTGCCAGACCAGGGACCAAACCCGGGCCACAGCAGTGAAAGTGCCAAATCCTAACCATCTAATGCCCAGATTCTAGCTGCATCTACAAGTGTGCTGCCCACCATGGTAGCCTGAGCCACATGTTGGCCATTTAAATTCATTCGACTGAAATAAAATTAGGAATCTGATTCCTCGGTCATACTGGCCACATTTCACGGGCTCAAGAGCCACATGTGGCCACCTTACTGGATAACGTGGACGTGAGACACGCCCATCATCACGGAGCATTCTCCTGGCCAACGTTGTTGATAAAAATCCAAGAATCTAGGCCCACATTCCAACGATTCAACACCAGCCAGAGGGTCATCTGCTAGACAGAGCACGTGCTTTCTCATTGGCAACCCGACTCTGCTCATTCATTTACAGGACCTTAGATGCCACGTGCAAACCCTGCCCAGACATTACACACGCAAAATAAAACTTGCCCCAGGGCTTGATTAGACAGATTCTTTTACCCCCTGAAGCCTAACTGCAATGGTTGTGGGTTTCCTTTCTCCCTCCCTCCCTCCACCCCCCTCTCTGTTGTTGCTGCAGTGGGTTAACCAAGAGGCCAACACAGTCCACCTGACCAATGACCTGTGGCTTTTGGAGTCAATCTCCACATGATGAACATGTACTTGTCCTGCATGGTTCCCTGGGCTTTGAAAGATCAGGTTCACCGACCAGCCCCTGCCTAGCAACGAAGCTGCAAGAATCCATAGATGGAGTTCCCGCTGTGGCGCAGTGGTTAACGAATCCGACCAGGAACCATGAGGTTGCAGGTTCGATCCCTGCCCTTGCTCAGTGGGTCAATGTTCCGGCGTTGCCGTGAGCTGTGGTGTAGGTCGCAGACGCGGCTCGGATCCTGCGTTGCTGTGGCTCTGGCGTAGGCCAGTGGCTACAGCTCCAATTCAACCCCTAGCCCGGGAACCTCCATATGCCGCAGGAGCGGTTCAAGAAATGGCAAAAAGACAAAAAAAAAAAAAAAAAAGAATCCATAGAAAGAGTGCATTTCCCCTTTGAGGAGTATGTATTAAGGTACCTGCACTCTCTTCCATTCTGGACCCAAATCCTTGCCTAATCTGCTTCAGAAGCTCTTTCCAGAAGCTGGCCCAGTTCTCTGATGGTGGAACGTGCTCAGACTATATTGGCCGAACCAAGGAACCGAAGGCTGTGTGGTCACAGTGGAAAACCTGGATGCACTGGAAAAACCCACAAGATCAGTCAACTCCTAACTCCTCTGTATCCGGGCTAAAAATGAGCTTCAGAGAACACAAATAGGAGATTTGTAGACTGTGAGCATCTCAAAGTTACCCACACATCTGACCCAAGGTCTAGGAGAAAGAGCTTGGTAAGCTGTGCAACAATCCTTTTTTTTTTTTTTGGGGGGGGGGTCTTTTTAGGGCCACACCTGTGGCATACGGAAGTTCCCAGGCTAGGGGTCAAATCAGAGCTGCAGCTGCCGGCCTACACCACAGCCACAGCCACAGCCACACGGGATCCAAGCCACATCTGTGACCTACACCACAGCTCACGGCAACGCTGGATCCTTAACCCACTGAGCAAGGCCAGGGATCAAACCCACATCCTCACGGATACTAGTCAGGTTCATTCTCACTGAGCCATGACAGGAACTCCAAGCTGTGTGACTTTTGAATGGGAGAAAATTCATACAACACTGTACGGGATTTAACCAGGACGAAACTCAACAGTCACCCTCAAAAAGGGAATGAATCTCACAACCCACTAGTTTAAGATTTAATTAAGATCTCCTCTAACCACTGCCAAGACATTCTTTAAATTTAGTCTTTTATTATCTTCACCAGAACTTTTCTTTTTAGGGATTTAGGGTTAGCAAAACAGTAAGTCAGGTTCTCCTGATTGCTATTTATACCCTAAGCCCTGGGAAACACACAGAGAAAATGCAGAGTCCCACGGGGAGTTTCAGGTTTCGGTATATAAAGCGCGAGAGACAGAAGGCTCCCTCCAGGAGAGATTTTTTTTAATAGCAACTTCTTTTCTGGCTGGGACTACCACACCTGCGGCACAGGGCTTCTCCCGAGCAGAACAGCTCAATCCCCAGCTCAGAATCCCAGGCAAGGCCCAGTGGCAGGCAGCCCAGGGCCAGGGGTGGGACGGCGTCTCCTCCAAAAGGCCCCCATCCCTCCAGACATCCAGCCTGCAGGGGCCAGGGCCAGCCAGCTGTGGCCTCTGATCTCAGCTCAAAGTGACAAAGAAGGAAGCCCCTAGCAAGGTGAGGGCACACAGGGAGAGCAGCGTCACTCCCAGGTAAAGGTAAGGAGGAGGGCTGTAAGGAAAAAAAAAGGGGAGTTCCCATCGTGGCTCAGAGGTTAACGAATCCGACTAGGAACCATGAGGTTGCAGGTTCGATTCCTGGCCTCGCTCAGTGGGTTAAGGATCCGGCATGGCCATGAGCTGTGGTGTAGGTTCAGACGCGGCTTGGATCCTGCGTTGCTGTGGCTCTGGTGTAGGCCGGTGGCTACAGCTCCGATTAGACCCCTAGCCTGGGAACCTCCATATGCCGTGGGAAGCGGCCCTAAAAACGGCAAAAAAAAAAAAAAAGACAGAAAAAAAAGGCTATTTGGATGTCACGATCATGGCACTTGGCTTCCAGGGTGCACTATATAACATGCCTATTGTATTAGTCGTTTATAAAATACCTATTACACTAATAGTATATTATTACAATACTTCTATCATAGAATCTCTTTGAAAGATCACCCGGGACCTGATCACCAAGGGGCTCTTAATAGAGAAACTCAATAACCCGCTACAGGTGTCAGGGAACGTTCCCGGGCCGGGTTCAGGGCTTCTACTGTATGAATGAAGGGCACGCCCCTCGAGCAAAGCAGGTGCTCTCACAGCCGCTCCAGCCACCTCTTAGACAGCGGCTGCTCTGCATCTATTCGAACCCCAGCGCTCCGTCCTCCAAGAGGAAAGCTAAGCCAGCCCACAGAGACCCTCTGGGCCACAGTGGTGGTTTCTTTAGACCGCAGGAAGGGAGCTGCCTAATCGCATGGACGCAAGTCAGCGATCTTATTCCAGGCTACCTGGGGAGGAAGGGGCAGAGCCGGAGCAGAAAGGAACCCCCGGCCCCCCTCACCACCCCACCCCCACTGCGGTAAAGGCCCAAGGTCAGTGTTAGAGAAGAGGATCGTTGTGTTCCGCCTCCTCCCAAGTGAAAAGCTAGACTTTGGAATCGTTACACAAACAGTGGTGTTCAAACAACACAGGGAGCCGGGGCGTTCTTTTAAAGAAAGAGCAAATGATAAACTCAAGTCACTAAGCGTCCACTCGGCATCACCCCCCTCTTCAGCAGAGACAAGGGCCAACCCCTGCGGTGGTCACATCGGAGAAACTATTTCCCCGTGAAAGGGACTCTTCTGCACCATTCCCAGTTGTTATTGCTGGCGTGAGTGTATGTGTGTAAGTATTTAAAACATCCACAATGAAAATATACCCATCCTACACATATTTCATATAATCTCAATGATAATGGCAGCCTGACCACTGTTCAGTTTAAATCAACACCCTCTCTCTCAGAACAACTCTTGTATAAGGATTCATTGATCTTCTCTATTTCAAGCATGTTGCAGCACAGTGCCTGGCACATTCGTGCACACTGATAAACAAGAGCTTTTTCTTCGCTCTAATAGTTAGCACTTGAAGGCTACGAGGGGCCAGGCCCTTCACACCTATTCTCAAAGGCTCTTCCCCGCAACCCTACATAGGTGCCATAATCAAGTCCGCTTCACAGATGAGGAAACTGAGGTACACAGAGATGAAAGCAACTTGCCAAAGGTCACACCACCAAAAAAAAAAAAAAAAAAAAAAAACAAACAAAAGGCACAGGCTGTCATTCAATCCAAATCAAAGGTTCTTCACCAGCAAGCTCTGCAATTTCTTAACTCTAACAACAAAGACACTTTTGCACCAGAAGAACTTTTCCATTTCATGCTGCACTGATTTTTGTGGTTGTGTGTATGCAGAGCGAAAGCAGGATGGGGAAGCCGCTTATTACCGTGTGTGCCACCGCCGTCTTCAGCAGCCTCCCTCCCTCATGCTGGGCTCAGCCCTGCTGGCTGCAAGC
The DNA here is from genome assembly GCF_016906955.1 of Phacochoerus africanus. Taxonomy (NCBI): domain Eukaryota; kingdom Metazoa; phylum Chordata; class Mammalia; order Artiodactyla; family Suidae; genus Phacochoerus; species Phacochoerus africanus. The sequence continues at coordinate 14,935,003 of NC_062549.1, read as the reverse complement.
CCCTCCCTGTAGCCTCCATTCTTATGGGGTAAGAACATAGCAGAGAGGAGGCTGGAGCGGCCAGTCTTGGCCCCTGTGAGGCAGCAGGAAGCCTGCAGTCAGGAAGGGGGAGGCCGGACACGGCGCACAGGGTGAAGTGGGCTGCCTGGGCCAAGGGCTAAGTGCAAGGCCAGCTAAGCGGCTGCCCGCCAACTCTGTTTCAGAGGAGGGGGCAAGAGTGGGGAGGGGCGAGGACCAGGACATCTTCCTCCGGTGAATGTGCACAGACACACACACACCCGCCCCCATGACTAGACACAGACAGCATTTCATGCCAAATTTATATGGAACACAATCAAACAAAACGAGAGTGTCTGAAGCTTAAATCACATCCTGAAGAAAACAAAAATGGCTTAAGCTTTACTTAGAGCAGCCAAGATACAGAAGCAACTTAAAGCATCCATGGATGGATAACAAATATGTGGTATTATACACACACACACACACACACACACACACACACACACAATGGAATACTATTCATCCATAAAAAAGAACACAATTTTGCCATGTGGGGCCACATGGATGGACTTGGAGGGCATTATGCTAAGTGAAATAAATCAGAAAGGTAAATATTGTATGAATTACGTATATGTGGAATCTAAAAAAAATACAACAAACTAGTGAATATAACAAACAAGAAGCAGACTCTCAGATGTACAGAACGAACTAGTAGTTACAGGTGTGGGAAGGAAGGGGGAGGAGCTATACACAGGTAGAGGAGTAAAAGGTACAGACTATTAGGGATAAAATAAGCTACAAGGATTACAACCAGTAGTTTCTAACAACTATAAATGGAGTGTAACCTTTAAAAATTGTGTATCACTATATGGAAAACCTGTAACTTAAAAATATTGTAATTAGTCTTCAATAGAGAAAATACGGCAAGATGGGGGGAAAGGGATGAGCTTAGAAATATGGCTTAACCATTTGTCTTACTTTTTAAAAACTGACCCTTCCCTCCTCAGCTTCTGACAGCATCAGGCCACCCGGGACCCTCTCCTGATAATTCCTAAAGGAGTCAATCAACCGTACGCTGAACTTTCTGGCCCATTTTATTTCCATGGGACCTCAGCCTGGTGCATTCATGTTTAATGTTACAGCACCTCCATTTAAAGGAAGCCAAAAAAAAAAAAAAGGAGAGCAGTCCAGTTTCTTATACACAAATGCCTTTGGTTCAAAAGCAAGTGTTCAAAATTCAAACACAGAACATTGAATTTTAAAACAGAAAGGGGACAGTGACTCAGAACATCCTCATTCAAGGAACTGTGAGCAGAAACACATCTTTCAACAGGCTGTGACCTATTATCAAATATTAGCACATACACGTGCATATACACACACACACACAATCTCTAAGCCCTGAGCTCAAAACTTGGGAGGGAATTTTCGAGAGCGCCATCTTCTTTGCCAGCCTGGAAAGGAATGCAACAACACATGCCCATCTCTGGTCTAGAAAACCCCAGCTAGAGGCCAGAGGTGAGACCACCTCCTCCCAGGTTCTAATACAAAGGACCGCATCTGGGTCAACGTCTCTGGCAGCCAATCCAGAATACAGGGCAAGTGAGAACACTGGAAACCATCTCACTGAGTTGGCAATGACTGGCTGGGCAGACGCACTCAGGACTGAGGCAACAGAAACGTGGTGCTGAAAAGCCTGAAGGCTCTGGAAGCAGATCCCAGGTCACCTCCTGGGGTGCGAATAACAGAAGCCACCCCGAGGATGTGGAGAGGCCACGACAAATGAGCAAGGGCACACAGTGAGGACGAGCGAGCGATACCACCGCCATCACCTCCATCACCAAACCAAGGCTGAGCTTCAGCTCCTCAGAGGGCGACCAGGTGACCTGAGCCTCGGGTTTCGCAAGCTCTGATCATCTGAACAAACAGAATCTTGCCTCAGTCATCAGCAGGATGCTTCAGGGAACAGCAACGATCCTTTGGTGTGTGGTGATGGCCAAAACCTTTGAGACCTCAAATGCATCACACGAGGAGAAACAGCCCCATTCAAACACAAATCTTTCGTTATGTTTTATTTTCCTAGACAAATGAACTGTAAGCTACTTGACATTCTTTTCAGCAGTTTTTTTTTTTTTTTTTTTAAGTATCTGATACCATGGCCATTACAAACAATCTCTAAAAAGTCTTTGTTGAGCATCAGAATGAGACAGCTGGGATACTGGCAGGAGGAAATGTTCAATCTTGTCATTTTGCAAAAGGAATTCATATCCATAATTAATGATGCTTTTGTCTATGCCAGAAAGAAAATCTAGAGGCTCAACTATGCTTAAGTAAATTCTACCCAAGCCGACTGCGATATAATTTTATAAATTATAGAGCAACGAGAAGAATAAGATTTTGCGACTTGGCAACATAAAGAAAAGGATTAACAAGACAGCCATGTTTCAAGGACGAAATCGGGGTGAAAATGTTGATTTCTGAAAGGATGGCTACATTTTCTTTCTCCTCCAGAAGAAAGAGTAATCAACAACTTTAATGTCCTAAGATGGGCTGTCACCGCGTGTATTTGAAAGATGCAATACTTCTTTGTTCCTGAGTGTACCAGACACACACCACCAGCTACAGAACGAGCACCAGCATTATCAGCTAAAAGGTCAACTAAAAATAACCAAGAGGGGCCGATAAACAACAAAACTAGCTTTGGCTTAAGAGGCATTCTATGGAAATATGAGCAGAAAAGTCATCAACCCTTAAATAAGGAAATTTCCTTAAAGATAACATCTTCCATTGTAGAGCTGTTGAAAAGATACATAAAGACAAAACAGGGTTAAAGAAAAACCTCATTTCATTCATTCAACAAAGTTTTATTTAGTCACAATTTGGTTAGGGGCTAAGGAAATATAAAGCACAAAATACCGTGGTTGCCAGAGGAGGGGAAGAGGGGTGGGGAGTAAATACTTAATGGGCGTAGTTTTCAGGGGTTTTTTTGTGGTAAAATATACCAAATATAAAATTGACCATTATAACCATTTTTTAATTAAATTTTTAAGAGCAGTTTAAGGTCCATGACAAAACTAGGAGGAAAGTACAGAGATTTCTCAGATATTCCCTGTCCCATACATGAAGAGTTTCCCTAATTTTTTTTTTTTTGTCTTTTTGCCTTTTCTAGGGCTGCTCCAGCGGCATATGGAGGTTCCTAGGCTAGGGGTCTCATTGGAGCTACAGCTGCCAGCCTACACCAGGGCCACAGCAACTCGGGATCCAAGCCGTGTCTGTGACCTACACCACAACTCACAGCAACGCCAAATCCTTAACCCACTGAGCAAGGCCAGGGATCAAACCCACAACACCTCATGGTTCCTAGTCGGATTCATTAACCACTGTGCCATGACGGGAACTCCCCAGAGTTTCCCTAATTATCAACATCCACCAAGAAATGGATTCATTTGTTACAACTGATGCATTCTTACACAGATACATCATTCTCAGCCCAAGTCCATGGCTTGTATTTGGGTTCATTCTTGGTGCTGTACAGTCTATGGGTTTGAACAAATGTTTAGGGACACCTGTCCACTACCTGGTATCACAGAGTATTTTCACGGCCCTAAAAGTCCTCTGTGCTTTATAACCACTTTGACGTGTACAGTTCGGTGGCATTCACCTCCATGTGCACGGTTGTGCAACCATCCCCACGCCTCTACCCATGAACTCTTTCATCACCTTGGGTCCAGGGTTTAGTCTGGGATGATGAAAGTGCTTTGCAAGCAGACAAGGATGGAGGTTGCACAACCCCGTGAATGTACAAATGCCACTGAATCATTCATTCTCAAATGAGGTCGATTTGGGGTGATGTGAATTTCACCTCAATTTTAGGAAAAAAAAAAAAAAAGACCACCACTTGTTAATAGATGAACGAGTCCTCACCTTGAGGAAGCTCACGGGTTGGTAAGGGGATGGGGATAGGAGGAGCCCAGGTTCTAGGCTTGGAGCAAAATGCGGCTGCTCTAGGAGTTTCTGTTGTGGAACTAGGATCCATGAGGATGCAGGTTCGACCCCTGGCTTCACTCAGTGGGTTAAGGATCCAGCAGTGCAATGAGCTGTGGTGTAGGTCACAGATGTAACTTGGATCCTGCATTGCTGTGGCTGTGGTGTAGGCCGGCAGATGCAGCGCTGATTAGACCCCTAGCCTGGGAACTTCCATATGCCAAGGCCCTTAACACACACACACACACACACACACACACACACACACACAGGGGGCGGCTGCTTCAAACCCATTTGAGGACTGAGAAAAGGGTTCCCAGAGGACAGACGGCCTGAGAGAAACCGTAAGGGACCAACCAGAGTGATCAGGGCAGAGAAGGGAGAGGAACGTTCCACCACGTTTTGTGTCCCCAGGTGTCGGGGAGACAACTACAACACTCGACAATCATCTCCCAAGCTAGGAACTGTCTCAGCCGATGGATCCTGTTAAGAAACTTGGCTGTGGACCTCATTTCACATTGTATAATACTTGCAGTAAGTTGTCACACTACAACTTAAAAAAAAAAAAAATCTCATTGTACAACCAAAACTACGTAACTTTCATTTGTCCATCAGACTTCAATAAAGTGGGGAAAACTTTTAAATAAAACATTATTAAAATCAAAATTCATTCATGTTCCCATGATAATGCCCCAAATCTAATAAGCAGTAATGATTATATGTAATATGTATACCATGTAAATGTTTATAATAATTAGAAATAACAGACTATAATAGGAATAAACAAAACAGTGCCAGGGGAATTTCTAAAATGTCAAAAGAAGTCTTTGGGGAAGAAAAGCAGGAACCTCAATGGATCAAGAGCAGGGACAGAAGCTGGGGACAGAGAGGTAGAGGAGACAGGCAGGCAAATCAGAAGTGGAATCAGGAAAGAGTGCTGGGGTCTGGAAGTGACCAGGGACCCACCACGTCTGACCCGCACAGAGGCCCCAGAAGGGACAGAGGAACAGGTAATTTTGTGTCACAGGTATTTGGGGTTTTCAGTCATGATCTCATTTGAGCTCCACGGTCACCCTGACAAGCAGGTACAGCAGACCCGACTGTCAGCTCATAGATGACAAAACTGAAGTGTGTCTACTCAGACTGACCCTCCAAGGCCACACGGGTGTGACGGGGCAGCACGGCCTGCAGCCGGCCTCCCAACACAGGCTCAGCCCCTCAGAGGAGGGCAGCTGAGCTCAAAAGAAAACTCCCAACACTCTCTCTGCTGAGCTCCAGCACTATTCTTATTCTAGTTAATCTTTGGAAATAAACAACAACTGCGCATTTTCACCATGGGAAATGACCTTCCAGCAAAAAGGAAGCCGTCCTTTTTGGTAAGATATGGACTCTTCCCAAATTTTTATACACAACCCAGCACGGTGGCCATTTCTCGGCTCAGGCAATGCAGGAACCATCAAATTTTAAAATCCTGACTTAGTTATGAATAATGGAAAGCCTCGCTTAAATGAACCAAGCTGTCCACAGCTGCCTCAAGAAAAGGCAGAGTCACAGGTCCAATAAACTGCCAAATACTAAAAACACCTAGAAGGGCCAGCTCAGTGATTCTCGACTGGAGCCAGTTTGCCCCCGGCCCCCACCCCAGGGGACATTCAGCCACAGCTGGAAACATGTCCGGTTTTCACGACTGGAAAGAGGACAGAGACCGGGGATGCTGCTGAACAGTGTTCTATACACAGCACAGCCCCTCACGACAAATAAGAATCCAGCCCAAGGTGTCTACCGTGACAAGACTGAGATTCTAAATTCCCAGGTGACTCTGTGTATGCAACTGATCTCTGCAGTGGAAAGGAGGTGGCACTCATGGGTCCCTCAGAGCAGATACACACACCCCAAGCTCTGCTGTTTCAAAGTCGTGCGACACTTAAAGGCAGTTCAGGTCACCCGCCAGTTTCCCTTGTTGGCAAAATGAGGTTCCTACCACGCTCCTCAAGGAGACCAAGCAACTGAAGGGCCAGCAGGTGCTTCAGCGGATAGAGGGCCCTCGGCAGATACTCAAGGCCAAGGGCTCCAAGGTACTTCACCGTTTCCAAAAAACACACACTCCTGGCATTTGCTTTCCACAAACACATTTGGAAAAAACAAACACCTAGAGAACAAAGGCATCCATCTAACAAGGTTGGAGACAATTTTATCATCCTTCAACCCCATGAAACCGGAGTCTGTCCCCGGGCAGTGGGAGCCTGGCTGGTGCTGGGGACTGCAGCGATTCCCACCTGTGGCCAGGGACCAGCGGGACCACCACCACCCCTGGGGGGTCAGGGGGGTGTGGTTCCACAGCTCATTATTTCCTCCAGTTCCAGGACAAGCCCTATCTTGCGCCGGGCTTTAAATCGTATTATCCAAATGAAGCATCGCACGTCAACAAGCACAGATGGCACTCACGCACTTAAATGGCAATTCGAGGGCTAAAATTCAGGCAAGCTCTCCAGGCTCGCAGACCTGGTTCTCTGGGTGGGCTCTGAGAGAGAGAGGGGTTAGGAAGTGGGGGCTGGGGGCACATGCCCGGAGCTGAAGGTCTTTTGTCTACCGTCAAGCGCTCCGGAGGAACTAAACAGGCTCAATCAGAGTCAGCGGGAACACAGCCCGTGTCAGCCTCGCACGTCATTCCTGAACAGAAGCCTGCAGGTCAGCGGCACAGGAAGAAGGTTCCATCTTCGCCATCTCCTCCAGATTCCTTTGTATTTTGTCAGGTACCTCTGGCTGTCTTCAGGGAACTGTATTGCCCACTACTGACAATCACATTAAAAGGGCACATTTTCAAGATCTCTTTCTGCCTTGATTGAAAGAGGATTTTCTTTTTAGTTGTAATCACTCAGCTTCCCCCCCCCCCCGCCCCCGCCGCCGCCTCCTAATTTCAAAGGGGGGGGGGGGTGGGGGGGAAGCAGCAGCATTGTAGTGATGGTGAAATGCACTCGAATGCAGCTCTAAAGGAAAGGCACCACCCAGCGGCTCCATATTGGTTTCCATGGTAACCAGGGTCCCTGGGCCCTGGCTCTCACAGCAGGAGATGCTGCAGATTTCCACAGCACTATCTTTTTACTAGACACAAGATGTCCCAGGGCAATTTTGAGCATTTGGGAATCAAAAAACACATTCCGTGTGTGTGCGTGTGTAGGTGTGCGCATGCATGCAGATATATATTCACAAAACTGAGATAATGTAAATGAAAGAAGCCTAGATATTCCTACACGTCGAACAGAACAAATGATTAAAATATAAGCAAAACAGCCTTTCCCTCTCTTTCATACACACACACACACACACAGCTAACAGAAAATGAAAACATCTTCCATAGAACAAGAAAGGACTGCAGTGGAAGTGGAAAACTGCTTTGGAAAACCAGACAATCAAGGCTTCTGCATAAACAAACAAGCCAACAAAAATCTTAACAATCACTGAGCCCAGAACAGAGCATTATTTCCCACAGCTCATGTTCTTTCCTCCTTGAACAGTCTCTCACCATGAAAGTAAAAGGCGATGTGAACAAGCTACTGGCCAGGTGGCTTTCAGGGGAAACCACAGGACAGAAAGCCCTGCCCTAAAATGAGATTCCCACTGTCACCCCTGTGAGCTGAGTGGCCTCGCCACCCGAGGCAAGTGACTTCACCTCGTTGAGACCCAATTTATTCTGTAAAACTGCACTAGACAGTAGACGGCCTATAAAAGAAACCCTCTATCCTGAAAGATCAGAGCGGGAGTTCCCGTTGTGGCGCAGGGAAAATGAATCTGACCAGTATCCACGAGGATGTGAGTTCAGTCCCTCAGTGGGTTATGGATCTGGTGTTGCCGTGAGCTGTGGTGTACATTGTTGTGGCTGTGGTGGAGGCCAGCAGCTGTAGCTTCGATTCGACCCCTAGCCTGGGAACCTCCACATGCCATGGGTGTGACCCTAAAACCAAGAAAAAAAGAAAGATCAGAGCATTATGCATTATGTTAAACAAGACAAAGCAACAAACCTCCAGGTAATTTTCACGTAAGGCCATGGATTCCTTTCCAAAAGTAGTGTATAAAAATGAAATTTCCTTAAAATGTACCAGGAGAATTCACTGCCAGAGTCTTGGTGATGGAAGACCTTTGGAATATTCTTCGTTGCATTTCTTCTGAGAGCAATTTTCCAATTGCACGGTTTTCCTCCAGCAGAGCACATGTGAACAGCTAAGGTGAAAATTTTAGTCCACAGCAGTTTTCACCTTTCCTGCATGTTTTCAGGCCAGGGCTTTATCAGAGCAGAGAGGCGGCAGCTACGCAACCAGGCAGAATAGATTTGGCCTAGAAAAATACTAGTTGGACAACAAGTGTCTTCAAGTTCACATATACCCTCCAAACAGTTATTTTTATCGAGGCGGGCAGAACAAACCAAGTTCACAACTCTATGGCAAAGGATTGTCCACAAGCAAGCATAGTAAAAAATAAAAATTGACTCATCTGCACGAATTCAAATAACTGCATATGTTCATGAACGCAAATTTGTATTTTACCAAACGTGACTGCGGTGTGCTTCTGTGTGTGGCAGTGGATGGGGTGGAGGGTATTAGTTATTTTAAGCCAAAGTGAAAGGCAAAGGGAAAGAGCCAGGATGGGGGGTGGGGGGGAGAGTCCCCACGGCTCGCTGTCCCTCATGCAGACAAGCCCTGCAAGCAGCTGCTGAGTAAACCACTTCATTTTGTCAAATGCCTAACGACACCGATAACCATGCTTGCACACAGATCAACCCGGTCACCCATGAAGACATGCCTCCCCTCCTCCCCTGGCCCTTCTACCCCACGGCTACCGCCACCACCTCCGCGGCATAATTCACCGGCATTTATTAAGGCTGCCCGGGCTAAACAGAACAGCATGCATCATAATTCAAGCATCACCACCAGGGAAAATAAGGCAAAATGGGAAAACCACTACTGACTTGAGCAGGAGCAGATGCTCCTGTTGGTTAGGGGAGGGGGGACAAGCCTTCCGGGGACACACAGGCTGGCGTGTGGGATTCTTATGTCCCTAGCTCTTCCTGTAGGATTTGAGGATTCTGGTGACCCTGCTCTGGACACCCAGGATGCGCCTCCATAAAACTGGGATTCAGGGTGGGGGGGTCCTTCAGGCTAACGCACGGTAACCGTTCAAGTGCATTTCGGGGAGAGGCAGTGAAAAGCCAACTACCACACGTGGAGGACACAAGAAGCCACAAGGAAAACAGCCCAAGCCTGGTTAACTGTGGCCACCAACCAAAGGTCGACAGTAGCAAGCTGCTGGTCGGGTGAGGAATGGTGCTACTGTCAGGGATCACTTTTAACATCAAGATCAATGGGATTGGAAAAGAGGGATGTTCATTTCAGCTCCAGTGATGCTCGGTTCATGGCTCCAAGACTCCTGGGACCAACAAATTTCCCCATCAAATTAATCGAATAAGTAAGCCCCTGCCTCCTAATTTCTTCAACCCCAAAAAGGAGGCGGAAAAAAAAAAAAGATTTGGAAATTTATTAAAGATACTCAATAAACATGAATTCCTTTGTTATTTCTAGTCCTTAGTGTGATTTGCCAAAAAAAAAAAAAGCAAGTTTAAAATACACAGGCCACCTTACTGTGCTAGACTCAACACCAGGTCTGAGTTTCATTATAAAGCAAACCAAACAATAATCACCCTTTCAGGAGTTCCCGTCGTGGCGCAGTGGTTAACGAATCCAACTAGGAACCATGAGGTTGCAGGTTCGGTCCCTGCCCTCGCTCAGTGGGTTAACGATCCGATGTTGCCGTGAGCTGTGGTGTAGGTTGCAGACGTGGCTCAGATCCCGAATTGCTGTGGCTCTGGCCAGTGGCTACAGCTCCGATTCGACCCCTAGCCTGGGAACCTCCATATGCCGCGGGAACAGCCCAAAGAAATAGCAAAAAGACCAAAAAAAAAAAAAAAATCACCTTTTTAAAAAATGGAAAATGGTAAAACAAACTTTGCATTCACAGGGCCATTTTTAAAAACTGGTTTTCTCCTAAGCATTCGAATAGGTAGGATGAAATGTACTGTGCTAATGAGTTCAAATGACTCAAGGTCTATCAGCGCAGAAAAACATCAAAATAAGGAATCCCAAAGCAGAATACACATTTACGGCCTCATTTAAAAAGGCATTATATTTTTTATGTCATCCCTTAGTAGGTCAATGATAACTCCGAAATCTCAGAGGAGGTGGAGACTTTATATCTTGAAACTGTATTTACATAATATTTATATAACAGCCATACAGTTTTTAGCTAGGTTATATATTATTAGAAATGTGTTAATTATTAGAAATAATTTACAAGGTTTTTTTTTTGCACTTCATATAAGATTGAGGCTACATCAGTATTCAACATAAAAACAGGTGTACATACTCATACATACACTTATTCAAATTTAGAGTGGTTTGAGGGGGCTGAAGGAAGTTAATAAGGCTACACTGCATCTATTCTGGGTTTTGGTCTCACCATGGCCCTCGGCAAAGCTGTAAGCAAATCAAAGATGAGCTCTGGGAGTTCCCGTCGTGGCGCAGTGGTTGACGAATCCACTAGGAACCATGAGGTTGCGGGTTCGGTCTCTGCCCTTGCTCAGTGGGTTAACGATCCAGCGTTGCCGTGAGCTGTGGTGTAGGTTGCAGACGCGGCTCGGATCCAGCGTGGCTGAGTTGCTGTGGCTCTGGCGTAGGCCGGCGGCTACAGCTCCGATTGGACCCCTAGCCTGGGAACCTCCATATGCCGCGGGAGCGGCCCAAAAAGAAATAGCAAAAAAGACCAAAAAAAAAAAAAAAAACAAAACAAAAAAAAGATGAGCTCTGCATAGAAATCAGTCATCCTAGAACGCAGGATCTGTCTCCTGTCATTTAGGCAAGAATCTGCTAAGTCCGATGCTTTAGCTTTCCCAGCTAACAATACATATACGTGCATACACACATATTATGTTATATGCACCCAGATTGTTACAGACCCTGGTGATAGAGATGTGAGTGTGTGTGTGTGTGTGTAAAATCCTCATTGAAAGGATTATAGCTATAAAGCCCAATCAATAAAGGGCTATTTGACACAACCTAGCATTAAAGTCATTCTTCACATTCGTCATAGTTAAGAATATTTACAAATGGTGAATCCATGATGGGGAGGAGGCAGGCCCGTCTTGGATGCCTCTGAACCCACCAATTGTTCAACGCTAGGTGACTTTTTGACACGTCTACACAACCCGGTAATACAGATTCATTTTGCCCAGTCACCTCACATAAAGGAGATACACCGACAGCAATCACGCTCCTCAAGTTCATTAAAATTCCTTAAAGGCATCTGGAAGGGGACAGCAAGCAAAAGCTGACCTGTCTCAAGAGCTAGGCTTCACCACAGAACAGTCTTCTCAAGCTTGTCCCTGTTACTGCTCCCATTAGGAGCCTTTTTAGACACATTTTTTTTTCCCTGACCACACCCCCCCTTCATAAAATATTAATGCCATAGATATTTGTATTGTATGTATATCTGTACCTGATATAGAGAGTAAGGGAGTCCCCTGGTGGCTCAGCAGGTAAAGGAATGATGTCACTGCTGTGGCTCTGGTTACTGTTGTGGCGCAGGTTCGAATCCCTGGCCTGGGGATTGTCACATGCCACAGGTGCGGCCAAATAAAAATAAATTATTTTTATTTACTATTTATTTTCAAGGATAGTGTATTCATAAATTATTTTATCATTAAATTACTTTCATTTATTATTTATTATTCAAGGATAGTGTATTCATTTTTCTGATGATCTTATTCTAGCCGATGATCTAGCCAGGGTACCCCTATGACAACCATATACAAGAGTAAGATCCCCTTTCCTCCCCAGGAACCAATTCTCATCCCCTTTGGAACAATAACTTGTCCACTGAGAATGCACAAGACGGACATGCTATAAAAAGGAGGAGGAAGCATTTATGGCTGGAATTATTTTTGTTTACATGTACCTCTCCACCTAACACCCCCACAACCACACGCCTCTGCTTAAATCCCGGAGCGCCCACTCGCCCAACGCCTGAGAAGCAACACCTGTTTTGCATTCCCAGCACCCTAGGTAACGAGAAAACCCTCGATAAAGCTTTCTGATATAGAAGAGAATAAATCAGATGACTCATAAAATATTGCATTTACTGTTAAAAGCAGAACAAACCTTTCTTTGTAGGAATGGTTATACTCCTGATAATCCATGCTGTGTCATGCAGCAGCCACTAGGTATATATTTAATTAAAGTTCATTAAAATGTAAAGATTGGAAATTCAGTTCTTCAGTTCCACTAGCCCTGTTTCAAGTGCTCCATAACCCCAGGTCACTGGTGGCTACCATGCTGGACAGTGAAAACACAACATTTCCATTACAGAAACATCCATCACGCAGGATGGCCCCGGCCCAGCCTACAAGCTCCATGAAGCCAGGACAGCATTGGGGTCGCTCACCACAGCACACCCAGGACCTGTCAAGTCCTGGCATAAAGCAATGCAGGGACAAGCAAACAAGAAATAGAGGAGAAAAGGAAGCTTTGTCTTGGCCCTGCCAATTTTCCACGTTAATCAGCTCAAAGCACTCTAATTTTTCATAGCTTTGTTCTTACTTACTCCCCACACCAACCTACAATACAGCAATGAGAATTTGCAAAATGCAACCACCAGCAGGGCAAAATGTGCTTTGGGCTTCCTCAGAATAATTCATGTGAATCAGAATCAAGAGGTCAAGTTCAAAACCCCGAAAATGAAAGGCGATAGTGTTTTTCTAGGTCACTGCCAATAGAGCCTGCCTAGATTCATGCTTAAAAATAATATTACAGAATCCAGCTGCTGGGTCCATCCACTCTGCAAACGATCAAGTGCTTCACTTTATCAATTTTCACTTAATGAATTAGCAATTGTTTCCTGGGCATCCATAACGTGCCAAGGCCCCAGGATATCAGAGTCAAGGCACTCCTTTGACAACCATACACAAGCTCTATGTAAAATTAACAGCCAGTTTCCTATAAAACTTCGAGGCTCCAGAAGCTTTCTGCTAGATTCATCTTGCCCCCTATTACCTATAAAGCCTCAGCTAGAATAAGATCATCAGAAGAATAAATACGCTATCCTTGAATCAAAACAATATGCTTGACTCATAAGAAAAATTACAACAGAGCTGTTTCTCAAATACTCCCAAGTTTTTGTCCTGTAAGAATCCTGAGGACAATAACCAAAAATAACTAAGGAACCTGAACTGGCCTGAGTACAAAACCAGTTTACTGATCTATAGCCACATCTATAGATTGTACTTTTATGCCTTTTTATTTTTATTTATTTATTTATTGTTTGTCTTTTTTTTTTGCCATTTCTTGGGCCGCTCCCGCGGCAATATGGAGGTTCCCAGGCCAGGGGTCAAATCGGAGCTGTAGCCACTGGCCTACGCCAGAGCCACAGCAACACAGGATCTGAGCCGCATCTGCGACCTACACCACAGCTCACGGCAACGCCGGATCGTTAACCCACTGAGCAAGGGCAGGGATTGAACCCGCAACCTCATGGTTCCTAGTCGGATTCGTTAACCACTGCGCCACGACGGGAACTCCCGACTTTTTATTTTAATTAAATGAATGAAAGTATCCGTGGTTCTTTAAGGTCATCTTCAAAGAATACTATGCAGCTCCAGGCCTTCCAAGAAGAGTATTTCATGACCTTTTGTAAATAATTTTCCCCCTTGGTTTGTGGTTAAGTAGTTTCCCAGGTAGAAATCATAAGACTCTATGGGAGTTCCCGTCATGGCTCAGTGGTTAAGGAATCCGCCTAGGAAGCATGAGGTTGCAGGTTCAATTCCTGGCCTCACTCAGCGGGTTAAGGATCCGGCGTCAACGTGAGCTGTGGTGTAGGTTGCAGACTCGGCTCGGATCTGGCATTGCTGGGCTCTGGCGTAGGCTGGCGGCTACAGCTCCCATTAGACCCCGAGCCTGGGAACTTCCATATGCTGTGGGTGTGGCCTTAGAGAAAGGCAAAAAAAAAAAAAAGAAAAAGAAAAGAAAAAGAAAAAGGAATCATAAGACTAATTCCATGAAAAAGAACACAAGACTCAAACACTCCAAGTCAATCCAGAAGTGTCAATTAAACAACCTGGTTAAAATAAAACGTGGGGGCGAATGCAACCAGTCTGACTGCCTCCTTGAAACAGTGTCCTGGCACCTCTTCCCCAACCCCAGCCAAGATCAAGTAGCTGCCTTTCACCCACCTGGGCCTTCCTGTGACCTGATCATGGCTGGGCCCTCTACAACAAAACACCCTATCCAGGGGCTCGGCCTCCGAGTAGGGGGAGTGGTCACAAGATTCTGAACTCCCAAGTGGAATCTGGCCGACCCCCTCCCACCAGCCTCTGTCCCAAGATGACAGCTGTCCTCACCCAGATCACCAAGGACTATGTGCAAACATCAATGCACTCCGCTAAATGCCTGCTACTCGGCATTGGGGGACCTAAGTTCCCTGGAGCAGAGCAGAGGCAGGCCCTGTCCTGGACCCTGTCTAGTGGGGAAGATGGTAGCAACACGGGGAGGGAGGCCATCAGTCGAGCAGGAGGAGGTGGTTGGTGCTGAGGCTTCAGATCTGAGACCAGATTTCACAGTGAGAGGCAGGAAGCAGAAGGTCCACGGCTGCTGTGACCTTTACACTGACTCCAGAAAGACAAGCTGATGATCCTCCAGCATCTAAAGGGGGCGGAGAGGGCATGAGCTGGAAGGGCACTCCAGGTCTGGAATGCACTTGTGCAAGAGGAAAGGGATCAGAGGTTTTAAGGGATTCAGGGAGCAGAGAGCATTTTTTTGTGGGTGGAACTGCCGGCCAGGGGCGGAGATGTCATCAGACAGGGGGGGGCGATGGCAAGACAGCGAGAGGCCGCCTTCCCCTGGGAAGCCTTAAAAAAATCTGAGATTCCCAAGCTCTGCCCAATTATTTGGATCCCAAAGGCATGAGGCGGGGGCTCTGAAATCTGTCTTTTCAGACAAGCTTCCTGAGTGATTAGGATCCATGCAGCCAGATCAGAAGAGCACAGCATTTCACAAACTCGATCCTAAAAACCTGCTTTTAAGAACCAAGACTATCTTCTTCGGCGTAAGCCGTAGAGATTTTCTTCACCAGAGCACAGAACCTCCGCAATCCAGGCTCATGATTAAAGTACTCCGCTGACTGTCTGGACCTTGACGGCTGTTCTAGAAGTTCCAGCCTCTATCTGCCCTTCTCACACAGACACTGAGGGTTCCTTCTAAACGTATTTTTCTCCTAACCTTCTCCTTCCTTTAGCCTCCACTTACGCTCTGCTTCCTTCCACTTCTTTATCCCCAGGGCAAAAATTGGAAACGCTCTAATATAGAAAAGAAAAATTAGACTGCCCGACTTCATCTGTATTGAACAATTTAGTAGGGCCAAAAGGAGATTTTACATCACAGAATATTCGAGCTGCAAAGGATTACTTGTGACCATCTAGACCCCTGGGTCCTGGGAAAACCCCTTAACAAGTGGGGAATTAAAGCCTGGAGAAGTGAAACAAAATTACTCGGGTCACAGAGCTGGCAAAGCAGAAGACAAACCCATGCATCCTAGCTTCCAATCTAGTCTTTACTCTAAGATGCTACATAGATTGTTTTTTCTTTTTTTTTTAAACGAATTCAGGATCAAGTAATTAAAAGCAAATTTAAGTTTCTACTAAATCCAGGAGGTCCTTATGTGAGGAATCATAATATCATGGTTAAACTCTAGGCCAGCCTCCAGTTTCCCCACCGTGACAGCCGTGTGACCTTGGTCGGTGTAGGTTAGCGCTCAGTCCAGACCTCACCATCTAGAATGGAAATCACGAGCATCAGGAGCGCCCATTGTGGCTCAGCAGTAACAAACCCGACTAGGATCCATGAGGATGAGGGTTCAATCCCTGGCCCCTCTCAGTGGGTGAAGGATCTGGCATTGCCGTGAGCGGCAGTGTAGGTTGCAGAGCTGACTTGGGATCTGGCATGGCTATGGCTGTGGCACAGGCCAGTGGCTATAGCTCTGATTCGACCCCTAGCCAGGGAACTTCCATATGCCGCATGCATAGCCCTGAAAAAGCAAAAAGAAAAAAAAAAGAAGCAATCACAAGCACCCACCTCATAGGGCTACTGTGAGAAGAAAAAGAATCTATGTAAAGCACTTAGGACAGAGCCCAGCCTCTGACGCAGTCAATAAAGGTGACAGAAGTGATCTAATCGGCTGGGGATCCCTTTGCTTCCGAAAATCTTGAAACCCCTCACTTTGCCTTGGGTGTATCATCCTCTAAACATCCCGGGGATGCGTCCTCCAAGCCATGACATCATTACAGGGGCACACAGAGGCGGCCAAAAGTGAAAGTCACACAGTACTGCACTCTTCAAAGGCCCTTGCTGACACAAGCAAATGGTGCAGTGGCCACGAAGGGCCAGTGCTGACTCAGGCGGGAGGATTTCATCAGCTCCAGGCCCAGGCTGTGTGCTTACAGGTGCAGCAACGCTACTTCCCAACACAGGCCGCTGAAGCCCCCTCTCCCTACCTTTGCTCTTCTTTTTTCTTTTTTTAAGTAAACCCAGACAACTGCACATCCATCACTTTCAAACCACTCCGAGTGCTGGTCCATTACGGACATACAGAAAATAGGGACCCGGCCTCACAAAGTCAGGCTTCCTACGTACTCCAAATGCTTAGACACTAATCTTTTGTGGTAACACAGAAACAGGTGAACTTTCATATCGAACACAAGTTGTATATTTATTCTGGAGTGCAAAAATCAATAAAATGTGAAACTGCATGTATTATGGTGCTGACTAACTCAAACTCCATTACAGTTTAATTATTAACTTAAAAAGACACATTATAATAGTGAGTTAGACTCTTTCATTTAAAAAAAAAAAATGAACGAGGAGTTCCCTGGTGGCTTAGCGGGTTATGGATCTGATGTTGTCACTACTGAGGCTCAAGACACTGCAGTGGCATGGGTTCGATCCCTGGCCTGGGAACTTCTGCATGCTGCAGGTGCAGCCAAAAATACAATTAAAAAATAATTTTTAAAATGAAAACAGATTTTCACATTCTACTCAACAGTTATATGACTATATTTTGCTCTTACAATGACTAACTTGAAAAGATTTTCCTAAATAAATTCTATCAACAGCTAGTGCAAAATATTTGCTACAAAGGACAAGAACCTTCAGAGTCATTTCCTTTGGGAAACAATATGGAATGCTAATATCTTCCAGCTTCAGATTCTGGATGCTTGCCCCAAGGAGATGCACTTAAGAATAACTGCTATTCCCTTCTCTTACCTCCAACAAGAAAGACTCAAAAAAACATTACATCTAAAGGCTCTAAGCAAGAGACTAGACTTTCCACAGAGGGTAGATATCAAACTGTATTAGAGTTCCAGCCTGTAATGACCACAGCCCAAATATATTTGCTGCTGACCAAAATAGCTTGAAGCATTTTTTTTTTTAAAGATTCATCATTTCCTTGGAGATGCATACACCATTAAAAAGAGATTACCAAATCAGCTATAATGGAAAAAATAAAATTAAAAAAAAAAGAGAGAAAGATTACCATAGGAGTTCCTGCTGTGGCACAGTGGGTGAAGAATCTGGCTGCAGCCACTCAGGCTGCTGCAGAGGCACAGGTTCAATTCCTGGCCCAACACAGTGGGTAAAAAGGATACAGCGTTGGAGTTCCCATTGTGGCGCAGCCGAAACAAACCTGACTAGGAACCATGAGGTTGCAGGTTTGATCCTTGGACTCGCTCAGTGGGTTAAAGATCTGGCATTACCATGAGCTGTGGTGTAGGTCACAGACACAACTTGGATCTAGCGTTGCTATAGCTGTGGCATAGGCCGGCAGCTGTAACTTCGATTTAACCCCTAGCCTGGAAACCTCCACATGCAGTGGGTGCAGCCCTAAAAAGACAAAAGACAAAAAAAAAAAAAAAAAAAAACAGGAAAGATACAGCATTGCCACAGCTGCTGTATAGACTATAACTGCAGCTTGGATTCAATACCTGGCCCAGGAACTTCCATGTGCTGTGGGTGCGGTGTTTAAAAAAAAAAAGGGGGGAAAGAGAGAGAGAGAGAGATTACCATAGATCTCCAAAAGGCTATACACATGGGCATTAACTGCAGTATAGCTTGTAAGAGTAAAGAAATGGAGATGATCTAAATATTCCCCAAAAGAACAATGATTAAGTCGTGCTACATCCAGACAGTGAATTTCCATTTGGCTGCAAGAAAGGAGGCAGATCTCTAGGTATTGACATAGAAAGATAACTATAATATGCTGTGGAGTAAAAGCACAGGAATAATGTTTCTTGTCTTTTTTTTTGGGGGGGGGGGCGTACCTGCGGCATATGGAGGCTCCCGGGCTAGGAGTCTAACAGGAGCTGTAGCCTCCGGCCTATACCGCAGCCACAGCAACACCAGATCTGAGCCACGTCTGCGACCTACACCACAGCTCCCGGCAACACCAGATCTTTAACCCACTGAGCGAGGCCAGGGATCAAACCCACAACCTCATGGCTCCTGCTTGGATTCGTTCCTGCTGTGCCACAACGGGAACTCCAGAAATAATGTTTCTTATGGGCTACCTTTTGACAAGATCTTACAAACGTATTTTATTCCATATATCATTCTATATATTGTTCTGGGATTCATTTTTCTCCCAGATGTGTTAAAATATGCAAAAAAAGTCTATAAATGACACTAAACCCAATCCCTGCAAGGGGTACTAGGAAGGTAGATTTTACTTTTATATACTTTGACATGATGTTTTTAAACTAAAGAGCATGTTTTACATTTTAATTGTTAAGTAAAAATTAATAAAAAGCATTTCTGGTGCTAAAATGAACCTACAAGATACACAGTCAAGTTCTGTATCATCTCCATAAAATATACCTTCTTTGTGTCAACCATACATTTTTTAGGTCATGTGAGTTTTCACAGTGGCACACTCAACGGAAAGTTATTTCAAAAAAAAAAAAAAAAGTTATTTCCCCCCAGTGCATATGGATTCTAGACATCTTGAGATGTAAGGATCTTTCAGAGTCGTTTCAGAGTCTGATTTTGCTAAAAATGACCTGTAATCAAATGGCTTAAAAACACATGAAACAGGAATCTTATTCATTGTGGCATTGTTTGTCCTTTGTTAAAGACAGCACCTTCGGACACCTCTACCTCCATCAGCACCACGGAGAGGCCGATCTGGTTTCTTTCCCCACAAATAATTGTTTTTCCTCCATTCAACCATGAGCACTTGCAGGCCTTCCAGTTTCCCACCAAGAACTACTCTGGGGAGCAGCTTCTGCAAAAACTCAAGTTCTCACTGCAGGAAATGGACAGTCAGGGGTATACTTTTCCATCCATCCTTTAGGGCCCATTCAATAATTTTGTTTTGTTTTTTAATTTTTTTATTATAGTTGATGTACAATGTTGTGTCGATTTCCGCTATACAGCAAAGTCGCCCAGTTTACACACATATACACACACATTCTTTTTCTCATAACATCTCCCACCACGTACCATCGCAACTGACTGGATCTAGTTCTCTGTGCTATACAGCAGGACCTCCCTGCTTATCCACTCCAAATGCAAAAGTTTGCATCCTAGCACTAACCCCAAACTCTCAGTCCATCCCACTCCCTCCCTGTTGGCAACCACAAGTCTGTTCTCTACGTTCGTGAGTTTATTTTCTATTCTGTAGATAGGCTCATTTGTACCATATTTTAAATTTCACATATAAGTGATGTCATATGGCATTTGTCTTTCTCCTTCTGACTTACTTCACTCATTATGAGACTCTCTAGTTCCATCCATGTTGCAGCAAATGGCACGATTTTGTTCTTTTTTAGGGCTGAGAGTATTCTGCTGTGTGTGTGTGTGTATACACACCGTATCTTCTCAATCCATTCATCTGTCCATGGACATTTAGGTTGTTTCCCATTCGGTAATTAAACATTAAAATATAAACTTATGAATCACAGAGTGTCAAAAAGGCAACACCAGATACACGAGTTGTTTAAAACAGAGCAACTCGTTCAAGGAAGACGCACTCTGATGGCTATTCTAGAAAGACATCAATATGACTGACAAGCCCAGTTCCAGACCCTGCTGCGGCCAAAGAAAATAAGATAAGACAGACTCAGTAACACTAACAGTGGTGGACACTGGCATGAATGCTCTTACTCCTCTTTATACTGGCACGTCCTAAAGATTCCACAACAGACATATACAAGCTATGTAAAAAAATTTTTAAAGGGCTTTAAAAAGATACTGGTTAAGACCCATGCCAAGCTGACAAACCAGATGAAGAAATCAGTGCTCTCATGTCTCCACTGCATTCTCCTAGGGATCTTTTTTTTTTTTGGCCATACCCTCATCACACAGAAATTTCCGGGCCAGGGATTGAACCCAGGCCATGGCAGTGACAATACCAGATCCCTAACCCACCAGACCACCAAGGAACTCCCTGGGGAGCCTTCTGAAACACCACTGGCATGGTGGAAACAAGGATAAGTATTAACTCTCCTGGGAGAACGTCCTTCACTCCCTGAGATAATTGCTCATGTTTCTGTACCCCCAGCCCCAGCACTCTGTCCCACCACTGTTACCGAACGCAGTATTTCTGCACTCAAGTTCTTTATTTGCACATAGCATCCTCCCCACCGCAACTGCAAGCTCCCCCAGGACAGAGAGGAATATATTGACTCTTGTGGTCCCATGACAGTGCCTGAAATATCAGCAGTTCTCAAGTTTTCTGAATGAGAAACGTCCTCACTGCAAATTCATCTGAATAGTTAATTAAGCACCTCTGGTGACTGAGTCACTGCTGAAACCCAGTGGAGGTACATACCCATCATGGGCTTCAGAGACACTTAAGTCTTGTGTGACTGGGAGCAATCCCACTGGCCCCCAACACCCTCATTGTCCAATGTCACCATGACAGTGACAACAATAGGCACGTAGCCGTCTGTGCACCAGCTACCCAGGAAGAGGGCAAGAAAGAGGCGGGAGAGATTCCTTGGCTGGGAATGAAAAGGGAAGCACCCCCACTTTGAATGCGGGTCTCTAGGTTCTGGGGAATGTCCTATTTTTAACGACAGGGCTGGGTACAGAGGTAGTGACTCTCTTCTCTACTTTCACATGATACGAATTTTCTTTGCTACAACTCAAGAGTCACTGAAACCATTACAAACTTTCAAAAGATTCCCCTTCGTTCACCGATTTGATCAACATACTTGAAACACTATGTTCCAAGTACTGTGTCGGGGAAGGGTTCAGACATGCCCAAGTCATAGCACAGTCAAGTGTGGAAGACGCGTAAACAGATATATCACAACAGGACGCCACTTGTAATAGGTTTCCTCATTTCAGGGGAACCCAGAAAAAAAAAAATGGATGAACCAATCACTCTCTTTGCTTCTCATTCCACAAAGGAACAAAGAGCACGTTTTTCCTACTTGAGGAGGGAAAAACAAATTGCAACAACAAAAAAAAAAAATCACTGTAGCTCCAGAGGCTGCAACCAGCACATCATTCAAGGGGATCCCAAAAACATGTCCAGCCATCTCAGGCATAGACAATGGCTCCTTTCGTTTACTCTCTAGAGAATGATCTGCCACTTCTCCTATGTGGAATCCCACGGAGTAGAAGGAAATACTTTTAAACACGAGTCAGCTAGGTGCTGATAACTTAAACGCCACCTTCTTGTGCAGCCAGCCAAGGGCAGGAGCGCACACGCCGCCAACTGGCGTCACCGCGGAAGCCAGCCCCCGTCTGCTTACCACGTGTGTTGGTGGCCATGTCCGCCACTTTCTGAAAGGCATCCAAGAAGGCAGCTGCTGCTACTACGGTTGTCCTAAAATGCAAACAGATAACAAAAGCATCAGGAATGTCTCCCACGAGCAGATGCATGACATGCTGCAGCCTCTGCCGAGGACAGAAAGCAACCCTCCGGGAGAGACAATCCGACTGGAGGTGGGACAGCCACGGGCTTTGTGCACCGGCTATTTTCTTGAGAAGACTTTCTTCTGGTCGTGTTAGCACTCTTCCCCAAAAATGTCTGGCACCTGCGGTGCTAGGCAATAAACACTAGCCATTTTTCCCACCCCGTTTTACCTGACGGCATAAAATTACGACCAGGTAAAACTTCACAAAGAAGTTAAAAAGAGAGGTGTTTCTAACTAAAAACAAACAAACAAAAAAAAAACATTAAAAAATATAAATGAGGAGCTCCCACTATAGCACAGTGGGTTTAGAACCTGACTACAGGTTCAATTCCCGGCCTGGCACAATGGGTTAAAGGATCCAGCATTGCTACAGCTGCAGTTCAAGTCACAGCTACGGCTCAGATTCAATCCCTGGCCCTGGAGTTCCTGTCAGTGCCTTAGTGGTAATGAACCTGATGAGATCCATGAGGACGTGGGTTCAATCCCTGGCCTTGCTCAATGGGTTAACGATCTAGCATTGCTGCAGCTATGGCATAGGCCGGCAGCTACAGCTTTGATTCGACCCCTGGCCTGGGAACTTCTATATGTCACAGATGTGGCCCTAAAAAGCACCCCCCCCCCAAAAAATCAGTTACAATCCCTGGCCTGGGAACTTCCATACACTGCGGGTATGGCCATATAATTGAAAAATAAATAAATGATATACATCTAAGTAGTATAGGTGAAAGTAATTTTTTTTTTTTTTTTGCCATTTCTTGGGCCACTTCCACTGTATATGGAGGTTCCCAGGCTAGGGGTCGAATCAGAGCTGAAGCCGCCAGCCTACACCACAGCTCACGGCAACGCCGGATCCTTAACCCACTGAGCAAGGGCAGGGATCAAACCCGCAACCTCATCATTCCTAGTCAGATTCGTTAATCACTGAGCCACGATGGGAACTCCAGGTGAAAGTAATTTTGGACCAGGAAAACTATCTACATGGATTGGGAGAGGGAATCTTGGAGGAAGATGGTCTAGGGTCAAACAATTCAACTTAGAGATAGGACAACTCTCAAGTGATTTCCAAGATCCCTAGTTCATACCGAAGCTGAAACTAGCAGCCTAGGAAGCCACTATAAGAGCCTGGCTATCTGATTTTTCCCCCTAAATCATAATTCTAGTGAAACTGAGACACTATTTTTTTCAACATTGGAATGTCATCTTAACAGCATCTTTGGAATTCCTAAAAGCAGAGAATGAGGAGTTACTATACTCATTTGCTGTCCTAGAGGTCATTTTTTTTTATTTATTTTTTTATTTATTTATTTTTTGTCTTTTGCCATTTGTTGGGCCGCTCCCGCAGCATATGGAGGTTCCCAGGCTAGGGGTTGAATCGGAGCTGTAGCCACCGGCCTACGCCAGAGCCACAGCAACACGGGATCCGAGCCGCGTCTGCAACCTACACCACAGCTCACGGCAATGCCAGATCGTTAACCCACTGAGCAAGGGCAGGGACCGAACCCGCAACCTCATGGTTCCTAGTGGATTCGTTAACCACTGCGCCACGACGGGAACTCCCTAGAGGTCATTTTGAATCCTTCGCATCCCCTTGAGCAGAGGACAAGGCCTTCAGCACTCTGTGGTTCCTGGCGTCCAGGTCTGTCATTCATTGATGAGTGAGCACCACTGCATGCCAGGGCCGAGAAGCCCCAGGGCAAGCCAGCCAGCCCCAGGCTCGCTCCCAAGAACTCTAAGATGGTACGTAGAGCCTGATGCTAATTCCCAAGTATTTCACAGAAGAATCTAGTCCTTACTGAGCAGTCCTAACAATGTAAAGTTGCTGAAGGAAGAAGATGAGAAGAAGGACTAGAAAGGAAGGAATTCACAATGACAAAAAAAAAAAAAAGACCTTTGGATATAAGCAACAGTGGCTATGAAACGACAGGCTTCTGGAAGGTGCTGGGAAATGAAGGCAAAAGGCTCTCAGAATCACACTTCAAAATGAGGCCTGATGTTCTCCAGTAGAGCAAGAAAACACGCTGCTCGAATTTAAAAAAAGACATAATGACACATGCACTACCCAAAACAAAATACACACACACCATTTCGAAGCCTGTTTCTTCAAGAGCCAGCATCAACGGCAAACCGTAGAAAAGTTAGCTTTTTCAAACGCCCTGGGACTTACAAACAGTTCATTCTAATTTACAATTAATAACTGACACAACTGGATGTATGTTCAGTCAAGTCACAGCCCATCTTCCAAATTCAACGAGCCAGCTGTCGAGGTGCCCTGAGTATAACGAAATCCCCGGGGTTCCCGTGAACCTGAGGATCAAGGTCAAGTGTGAGGAATTAAGAGATTTTAAATACTGCCTTCCAATGAGCCCTATTTCGCCGACTGCTTTTGTTGCACCTTAGCCCTCTCTGACTGGGCAGAGCAAACATCGTCCACCAGCAGGAGAGAGTGTTTAAGCCTTATCACTTCTCTAAGACTTTTTTTTTTTTTTTTTGCTTTTTAGGGCCACACCCGTGACATATGGAAGTTCCCAGGCGAGGGGTCCAATCAGAGCTACAGCTGCCAGCCTACACCACAGCTCAAGGCAACACTGGATCCTTAATCAGGGATTGAACCTGCGTCCTCATGGATGCTAGTCAGATTCATTTCCACTGAGCCACAACGGGAACTCTCCAAGACTATTTGTCTCTTCTAGTCTCTTCTACAGTCTCGCCCTTACCCTTTTTCTAAGACAGAAAGTTCAACCATGTGCGTGAGGCTCTTAGGGTGCTCGCGGCCAGCTACTAGAAGTTTGACAAAATAAAGAAATGGCCCCTTCCCTTAGCCTACATATTGGTTTTTATAATTATGTACACATATATGTATAAATACATGTGTACACACACACATATGTACATAGGTTTATATGATGTACTTTGTACCAGGGGGGATAAGATTGCTTTGTCTTACTCTGTATGTTTAAGACAACTAATCAGTTAATTATATTAAGCTTTAGCTTCCTCATTGGGTAAAGGGGAAAAACATCTTTTCCGTGGTCAACCCTGAAAGGCTGCCAGACAATTAAAAGGAGCCAGATAAGAAAAAGTGTGTGTAAGTGTGTGTGTGTGTGTGTGTGTGTGTGTGTGTGTGTGTGTGTGTGGTGGGAGGAGGGGAGTTGTACTTCAATGACTTACTGTTTTACTGCAGGAGGACACCTCCTACAGGATGGAGACCAACCTATTTGAAATAAACGATGACAGCGGCAGAGCTGGGGAGAAGGCCTCACATTCTGAGCAGAGGAGGTCAGATCTGATCTGGCGTAAGGTCAGATCAGACCATTGACCTGACCATTCTTCTTAAGCAAAGAAATGGTCAAGGACTTGACAAGTGGCAAATGGGTCACATTCTAGAGCCCATGGTCCATTTAGGTGCCCACTCATGGCTCTGGAAATGCCAGGAGGCCAAAGGAATGGAAGGGGAAGTTCCCTCTCTCCTGGTTCTTCTCTCCTACAGGAGAGCCGTGGAACGTCCAGTCCTGTGGCTGAAGTTCTTGGCAGTGACCCTTGGTGTCAACAGGCAAAGGCCCAAGATTTAGATGCTACCTAAATACTGCCTATTATTACCTTATATATAATACCTCATTTGACTCTCAAAATTCCAGTGGAAGGAGGCAGAAGAGTTTAATTTTACATGTGGGAATCAGGGGCCAGGACAGGCGGCTAATAAGTGACAATGCCACTACATGGTTCTCTATCCGCACCACTCCCACAGCTAGTCCTAATTTGCCTCCGGGGTGCATCCTACTCCACTCTCTGTCCAAGGATGCTGGGGATAACATGCTTTTACTTACCGAAGCTGGGACTGTAGCTTTCCGGCTTTGTTTATGAAATCTTCCCAAACCGGATAGCTCCCCTACAATAAAACAAAGTTGTCCATCAGTAAGTCAGGCTGTAACAGACATCTGATTAAGACACTGACAGCACACCCAATGCCAAATACACAGGAAACCATCCGTATATGCCCTCTTCCTTCGCAATCTATGATACGTTGCCCAGGTTATATGTAAGCACATCAGCTCAAAAATGAGTTAAGAAGGTGCTCAGTCCCAGTGATCCTGTAAATACTACAGAAACCAAGTGGAACAAGTTCTCCAGACTCCATCCCATACCTGGATGCGTCACTTTCTGAGTCACCAAATGGTGGGTCCAAATTTGAGATACACAGACTATTCAAGGCTCTACCCCGAACCTTCTGATCCCAGCTCTGGCTGTTCTCGCCCTTAGCCCAGAGGACAGGGAGGAGGGAACCAGAGTGACCCAGGCTCCTCTCCAAGACAGGAGGCTATTGGGAAGCATCATTCGACGAGTAGAATCTCAAGGTTGGGAAGCTACCTAAATACGGTGGCTCTGCTGATGGCTTGAACCTACCATCTACATACAACAGGTCACAGGTGGTTCCCTGGCGCATTGCAGCTAACAGGGAACTCACCGACCTCCATGGCAGCGCAACCAAATCAGCCACGCTGTCCCGGATGTCCACCAGGCCCTAGTTCCAACTTTCCAGGAATCCCCAGAGTTAAGACCAAACCTGCTTCCCCATGCAAATCTTTTCAAAGAACTGAGGGTAATGAGCACATTCACCCGCAGCCTTCCTTCCTTCAGCTCCCAAATGCAATGCCCATTTCTACACGGGACCCTGGCCCACATCCTCACAGGCTCCTGGGGACACTCCATCACATCTCTCTCCTCTTCTCCCGAGTATGATGCTCAGACACAAACTCAAAACTGCAGGTGCAATTCGGACTGGCGCAAACCGGAGTGGGATCTGACGTGACACATTAAATTCACATACATTAATTTCTATTAAATTTAGAATGGATAAGCAGCGAGGTCCTACTGTACAGCACAAGGAACTATATCCAGTCTCCTGAGCCAGAACATGACGGAAGATGGTATGAGTAAAAGAAATGCATGTGTGTGTCTGACTCGGTCACTATGCTGTGCAGCAGAAACTGGCACAAGAGTGTAAGTCAATAATACTTTAATAAATATATATTAAGATCAAGTTGTCAACAAATTCAGAGTCAGTGAAAAATAAACCCAGAGAAGAGGACACCATGGTGAGAGAAGCAGTGTTTGGCACTGAATCATTCAAACACTGAATAAGAAGAAACACCTGGTGGGTTACAGTCACAGGATAGGATGTAAAAGTGAGGAATCCTGACAAGGTAAAACTAACACAGGACACCTCTTAATGCTGTCATTAAGGAGAAGATGGAGAAACGATAATGAAGTGTATCCTCTCATCTTTCATCGCAGAAAACCTATCAAAATAATCCAAAACTGAAATTGACCTGAAACACAATGATGTCACCTTCCTAATGCACTCTCTTTGTTGTTTTGTTCTGGCCACGTCCACAGCATGCAGAAGTTCCTGGCTTGGGATCAAACCCAAGGCACGGCAGTGATAAGGCTGAATCCTTAACCGCTAAGCCACCAGGGAACTTCTTCCTAATGGTTTTAATAATCCTTACTTCTTACCCTTAAGAGCACAGTTTCTCAACCACGCCACTGACATTCAAGGCCAGATATTTCTTTTCTTTTTTTTTTTCTCTGCCAGAGGCAGAGAAGGGAGGGCGGTGCTGTGCAGTGCAGGATATTTAGCAGCATCCCTGACCTCTATTCACTAGATGTCAGTAACATTCACAGATGCCACTGGATGTGACAAAATGTCTCTAGACACGGCCAAATGTCACCTACAGGGAGAATCAGTGCTTTAAAGGGGGGTCTGAGGAGCTGTATCTTTTGGTGAAGAAACAGATCTGAAGTTTAGCAATTTCTTCAAGATTACTTCAGTTTCAATTGTTCTGTTAAATGAAAGTAAAACTAAATAAATTTTTATTTTGAAAATAGTGTGAGTTCCCTTCATGGCTCATTGGTTAATGAACCTGACTAGGATCTATGAGGATGCAGGTTCGATCCCCGACCTCGCTCAGTGGGTTAAGGATCTGGTGCTGCCATGAGCTGTGGTGTAGGTCGCAGACATGGCTCAGAATCCAAGTTGCTGTGGTTGTGGTGTAGGCCAGCAGCTGTAGCTCTGATTCAACCCCTAGGCTGGGAATTTCCACATGCCTCAGGTACAGCTCCAAAAAAACAAAAAAGAAAGAAAATACCGTGCATAGAACGTCTGTTATAAAACTGCCCATTTGTATATTTCTCCAATGTAACAGGGCTGTCTGAAAATGTACATAGACTCATCTGGGAAACTGTCTACCAAGTATTAAAATGGGCTGTTGCTGGGAGATAAGATTTGGGTGAATGTGTTGTTTTCTTGCTTGTACTTTCCCTGTGGTCATAGTTTTTTTTTTTTTTTTTTAAATAAGGGTCACATACCATTTTTATACAAACAGTGAAGTCATCACATTAAAAAAAAAATTAAGGAATCTTCTGAGGACGCCACAGGTTAAGAATCTGGTGTTGTCAGTGCTGTGGCTCTGATTACTGCTGTGGCAAGGGTTTGATCCCTGTCCCAGGAACTTCCGCATGCTGCGGGCATGGCCAAAAAACCAAAATTTAAATCAAATTAGCAGTTTCAGCAACAAGAGCACCGTGAATTTCCAATCCACCCAAACCCTAAAGTCTGTCTCATGTGCGATGCTAGATCGCATCCATCACGTCTGCATTTGTGCGTTTGGGACCCGCAGGCTCTGGATTTATTCCTCCGAGCGGCAATGTGCTCCCAGGCAGGGGATGCCGAGCTGCATCAGGCCAGAGATCCTGTCACACTGACTCCTGGCAGACGTCCCCGGCAGCTCCATCTGACACCATCTTGACACCAACACCCAGGCACAGGCACTGTCAGCATCTGCTAAACCTCTCAGCCTCCATCCCATCTTTATGCCCTGGCAGGTTCCTTCAACCAAGAGCATAACTTTGTGTTGAAGGAAACCGTGTGAGGCCTCAGGCTACTGTTTCAGGCCCCTCAGGACATTGTGGCGAATCCCAAGTAAAGCAGATATTTAGCATTTTCTTAGCAAGACAGGAGGAGCACCCCTTCTACAGCTACAAGCCATTAATTAGACATTCGGGCCAAGATCAGAGCCTTCGCGCTGGTCACTGGAGCTCTCCACCCAGAGGGACATCGCTTAGCATCCTTAAGAGCACAGGTGTTCCACGAACCAATGACCCCCCCCATCTGGTCCCTGCGACAGTATGGGAAGCCAGAAGAGGGGCAGAGACACTGACCATCAACTTCTGGCCCGAGGAACCATCACCTCTCATCTACCCCGAGGACACGAGAGCTAGGTCCTCTTCCGCCCAGCACCAACCACGGAACCCCTGGAGAAGGTCACTGAGATGATGTGTACTGTTTCTAAAGAAAAAGCTGAAGCACGTTCACTAAGAACACACTAGAATGGCCAAAGGCCTGGGCAGGAGGCCCCGACTCCTGAGTTCTAGCCACAGCCCTGGCAGTGACTTGACCAGGGGAACGTCACTTGACCTCTCAGGCCAGTTCCTTAGAATGATCAAGAAGAAAAACACCTAATGCCATCACGTTACTGTCAGTATTTTGATATGCTGACATCATGGGACACTGAAAGAATGCAGGGACAGAATAAGGGACACAAACTCGGGAGGCCAGTCTCTGGGACAGAATCTTAGCTCTCCTGTCTGTCATATGACATTGGGGGCAGGCTGTCTGACCTCTGCATGTGTAAGTCACCACTCCCCGGGGCTGGTGTGAGGAAGAAAGGTGCTGAGCTATCCAAAGGGCTCCGAGCAGTGCTGGGCACGCCACTGAGTGTTCAAGAACCTTTGAAAGTTCTGATCAAGCGTCCTCAGGCTCCCAGGAAACTCCCTTGGGATGGTAGGAGAGACTTTTACAATTTTCTAGGTCACACAGCATTGTAGATCAACTATAATTTAAAAACAAACACAAAAAAACTCCCAGAGTTCCCATTGTGGCCCAGCAGGTCAAGCACCCAACCAGCATCCATGAGGACACAGGTTCCATCCCTGGCCTTGCTCAGTGGGTTAAGGATCTGGCATTGCCCTGACCTGTGGTGTAGGTTGCAGACACGACTCAGATCTGTGCTGTAGACCTCAGCTGCAGCTCTGATCTGACCCCTAGCCTGGGAACTTCCATATGCACGAGTGGCCCTAAAAAAAGAAAAAACTGGCTCGGTCAGACGGTCCACCCAGGCTGGAACCCCTCATTCTTAGTCCTAACTACAGCCCCAACTGTGCATCTATGAGTCGACCGTGATTAAAGCAGACACGGAGCTGGGCAGCAGGGCTCCCGGTGACAGTCAATGTCTCTGCACGTGGCAGGTGGAGTCCTCAAACCCAGGTGAATGTGCCTGAAAACACCTGCTCGAACCACTTCAGAAATGACTTACCTGCCCCCACTTTGAGCCTCGTTGCAGTCTTATACTAAATTAGCAACCAAAGGAGGGTCCCCTCTCCAGTCAGGGGGTACAGCCCCCAGCTCTCTGCCTACAAACACCCACTCAGCCAGAAGAAGGCTGCCAGCAGCAGCTCTCTCCCGATTTCACAGTATTTGACAGTCTATCAAAGAGTGTCAGGCCCACCCGTTTTAGGCAATATATAATTTAATGGATTCCAAAAAAAAAAAAATGAACTTCTAAGAACAGAAGACAAAAACCTCCTTGTTGAGGATTTTTTTAAGTGTGTAAATGTTATTAAAATTTAAAGGCAAACGATGTTGGGTTGTTCCAGATTTTTTTTTTTAAGTTTCTTTCAAGGAAAAAAAAAAAAAGTTTCTACCCACCGAAAAGCAGTTTTACTACAAAAATTCAAAAGCTTGAGGAGAGGAAGGAGGAGGAAGATGAAAAAGTAATTGAGAGAAAAAGCCCTAGGTTGCTCTGGGTAAAGGAGAACAGGCTCCAATTTCAAAAGATATTTGCCAATCAAGACGCTGTATGGACGGAGAACCCTTTTAGAAAGCAAGTCCAATATGGTCCTTAATTTTCTAATCTGCACCGCCCACCAAGATGCCCCTGAAAGCTGTCTCCCAAAGCGATGTGTCTGCTGGGGCTCTATTCCTGGTTCAGGAGACCTCCAGGAATGAAGGCATCCCCAGAGCTACGGGGAGGTCTCAACACATCCCACTTTGGGGTCTAGATGACACAGAAAGGTTTCACAGCTTTCCAGACAGACTAAAATCAAAGAAAATAAGACTCCGACCGAGTGCCTCGGTTCTGCCAAGTCCAAAGTCAAGGGCAAAGGAAAACGAGATGCTCCTCCCACCGGAACCCCTTGACTTTCTTGGCGGGGGGCAGGGAGTTTTTGAAGACTTAGGTGTTTGTTGAGAATAGAACTCGGATCACAGCGGGTTCTAAGGAAAAGGAAGAGTCCCCTACTGCAGAAAGCTGGTGTGCCTACAAGCATCAAGCTGCACGACTGTCCCCGCTCTCTACAGGGAGAGAGGCAGGACCTCCCTGAAGACAGGCTCTAACTCTGCAGCCACGAGGCGCCCACCACACTGCCTCCTTGAGGGATGCTCTTTCTTCTACCCTCCAGGGGGATTCCACAATCTGGAAAACTCCTACTCAGCCGTCACCACCCAACTCAAATGTCACCGCCTTCTGGGACCCACCTGCTTCTCTCCCATCATGCAGTTCACCGTCCCTGAGTCTGAGTCTCCCCCACGACACTGTGGGCTCGGGGACAGAGGAGTGAAGGGAGGCAGGGAAGAAAAGCATTTCCAGGAAGAGGGACGAGCGGGCTCCTCCAAGGGACACTGGAGTGGCACGTGTACGCTAGGGGAAGCAGGAGATGGAAGGATGGACCGTGAGCAGACTTCCAGGGCAAGGTCCTGCACCACGAGTAGGACAGCAGAGTAAGACCAGGCAGCCTTCATTCAGATGGCGAGAGGCACAAACCCCCAAGCAGCGAGGTGACAGGAGAACCTGGCGACAGGGTCACACACCTGGCAGCCTGGTGCCTTGGGGAGCGGGGGTGGGGCGGGGGGAATGAGGTCATTTCCTTACCTCTGAGGAAAAGGGCCCATCTGATCTTCATCAGCACAAGAGTTTGGTGGCCACTAAGCAAATACACAAGGGGCTGCCCTGCCTGCCTCAAGGTTGAGCCCCAGGGACACCCCCAAGTTCCTGTCCTCTTCCTCCAATTTTCCCACAGCCAGACAGCCGGGCAGGCCACTTGCCTAACCCAAGTGCAGGGCTCAGCCAGGGGTCATCCTGGCTTGGGGTTCTGTTTTGCTTTGTTTCGTATTCAACAGAGTCCCGGGCTGGCATCCCACACACGGCACATTAGGATAAACTGCGTGTAATTCATTGGCATGGATGGTTAATGGTGCCCCGTAAATAATGCCGCAACTACCTCTCCCAGCCCCGGCCGCTACTGTGACAGCGGGACCTCAGGGGACAGCTGAGGGAATCAGACACTAGGGAGCTGTGGTCAGAGAAGGGGCAATTTGAGAGGAGCCAGAGATGGGAAGAGACTCTCAAGGGGAGGAAGAATTCAGCTCAGCTGAGAATGAAACAGGGACCAGAGGCAACAGACCAGGTTCCAGCTCAAAGGGTCCAGAGAGAGGCTAGTTCACCAGTGATCGTGGCTGATGAGAACCTAAGTCTTGGGGACACAACTAAGGTCACCTCCCAGGCCCCTCTTTTCACCTTGACAAGAATCCCTGTCACCACCACCATCATTAAGCATCACCGTATCTAAACAGGTGCTAGGTGCCAGATGTACAGACCGGAACTTCTCGAGTGTGGCTTACATATCCATCACTTGGGGATCTTGCAAAAATGCAGGTTCTGATTCCCTTAGCCCTTGGTGGGGCCTGGATGACACATGTTTCATCTGAGTGGTGCTGAGGCTGCAGGTCCACAGACCACACTCGGAGGAGCGCAGCTTAACACACTACTCCTACTACATGGTCACAAAAACCCAATGAGGCAGGTGCTGCTATTATCTCAGAGCTGAAGAAACCAAGGACCAGAGAGGTTCCATCATAGCAGCCTAGGCTGAAATTCGATCCCTTTGATCCCAGATCTGCCTGACTCCGTGGCTCAAGTGCTGCCTTGATTCTGGGAAGTGCAAGCAGCAAGATGCACAGAGCCAGCCTCCAGGTCCAGCCCCAGGGCTGCAGAAAGCCACTCAGTAGGCAGGCTGGGTCCTGCTTTATCTCAGGGTTCTGGAGGAGCCCAAAGGAGAGTGGGGAGCAGGGATTTCCACAAACAAACAACCCCCGATGACATAACCACAAATGCCCTGGGGGAGCTGTAACGTGGCCCTAGAAAGGGTCAGCATCCTCAGCCATGTGAAAAAGAAAACACAAAACAAGGAAAAAAGCCCTTTGAGCAGAAAAGGTCAAAGAGAAACACACCGGAAATGCCTACAGTCACTGCCATTAGTGTGTGATTATGGATAATTCTGTCATGTCTTCAGGTTCCCTGTGGATGTTGGAACTGATCTGCTTCTATCAAGAGATCAGAGAGCCTGTCTGGAGCACCTCTGCAGGCTGCTGCCGCCACCACCTCTGCCACCAGGTCCCTCCTTAGGGTGGGTGTGAGGGGCACAGCCCCACAGCATCCCTCCCCTTCTTCGGGGCACACCCTCAGTGAGATCAGGCTTCAGGGAAATGAAAAGGCTTCAAGAGGAAGTTCCTAACCACAGCAGGAGCGCCTCTGGACTCCTAGCTTCTTCTTCTTCTTTTTTTTTTTTTTTTTTGTCTTTTTGCCATTTTCTTGGGCCGCTCCTGCGGCACATGGAGGTTCCCAGGCTAGGGGTCTAATCGGAGCTGTAGCCGCCAGCCTACGCCAGAGCCACAGCCACATGGGATCCAAGCCGCATCGGCAACCTACACCACAGCTCACGGCAATGCCGGATCCTTAACCCACTGAGCAAGGCCAGGGATCGAACCCGCAACCTCATGGTTCCTAGTCGGATTCATTAACCACTGAGCCACGACAGGAACTCCATGGACTCCTAGCTTCTTGAGGGAACAAGGCAGGAACCTACCGCTTCTCTTCTCAAACTGGGAGCCTGTCACGGCTCTGTCCCCAAAACCGCCCTTTCCCAACCCATCCTGTAAGATGAAGGGCTCCCATTAGCCTCAGACAAAAGGCGCTGTGTAAGTCTACCCATCATAAAAACCATTCCTGGGCTTTTATTTCCCGATTGGGGCTTGCCTGATCCACTAATTACACCTGTCCATCAAGTGGATGACAGCCTTGCAGATAATCAACGGTTGCCTCCTTGCACGCCCACCCTCACCCACTCACCCACGCTCACCAGCAATAAATATGCCTGTGAAAAGGACTTCATGGCTCTGTGTACACTTGGCGTGCATTGCCACTTTCCACCAAACAGCTTTCCCCTTCCAACAAACTCCACAACCTCCAAGTCCCACCCGGGCTGCTAGGAATGATACCCAGGTGGGCACTGCCAAAAAGGGGCTGTTTGTTACTACTACACTCACTGCCCTTTTTCAGTCTTTCCACTGAATATCCTTCTCTTTGCCTGGATAGAGGCCCCTAGGGGAAGACATACCCTATGCCTAAAAGGATCAATGTGGAAGAACCTGACCTAGTGTCCGTGAGGATGTGGGTTTGGTCCCTGGCCTGGCTCAGTGGGTTAAGGATCTAGCATTGCCCTAAGCTGTGGCATGGGCTGCAGATGCAGCTCAGATCCAGCATTGCTGTGGCTGTGGTGTAGGCTGGCAGTTGCAGCTCTAACTCAACCCCTAGCCTGGGAATGTCCATGTGTATGCCATAGGTATGGCTGTAAAAAGAAAAAAAAAATTTTAAAAAAGGATCAGGAAGTTCCCGTCTTGGCACAATGGCAACTAATCCGACTAGGAACCTTGAGGTCATGGGTTTGATCCCTGGCCTTGCTCAGTGGGTTAAGGATCCGGCGTTGCTGTGGTGTGGGTGGCAGACGCGGCTCAGATCTGGCGTTGCTGTGGCTGTGGTGTAGGCTGGCAGCTGTAGCTCCGACTGGACCCCTAGCCTGGGAACCTCCATATGCCGCCCAACTTCAGATCTCCCCATTAGGGACACAACTTATTCAGTCACCGGGTGCCACCCTCTCTTCATCTGTAAATGATGCTTGGGTTGATGGTCTCCACCCCAAAGGATGGTAACGAGAGTAAGTGAAAGAGTACAGGGCACAGAAGGGTGACTAGCCCTTAGAACTCTGGAAATTCCAACAACTGCTATTTTCATCAGCTCAAAGTACAAGGCCAGCCACCCTGACTGGGAGATTTAATGGGCACCTCCCATGCACAGGCAGTGGGTGGGGCTTAAAAGAGACGGCACAGCAGAGGAATGCCGCTGTCGAAGCCACGGATCCCAAAGCCTTTGAAGCACCACACTCGATGGACATTAAGTCCAGGAAGGTGGGGTGGCTGCGAATTTCCGGGGGGTGGGGGTGATGCTCAGAGGAGCTCTTAAAGGACAAAAGGGAATTTCCTGGGCAAAGATGAGGGAAAGAAGGGAGGGAGGGAGGAAGCATTCATTCCTTGCAAAAGAAAGAGAATACAAAAGAACAGGCTACATCTGGACACGAGAGTCATTTTGTTCACCTGGAACACAGCCCAGGGAGGTGTGATTTTGGGGGTGGGGGAGCAGGTGGGGGGGGGGGGAGGGGGGGAAGCAGGGCGATCCTGCCTGCTCACTTCGTGAGCTGCAGAGGAGGCGCTCCTTTTTCTTTTCTTTCTTTTTTTTTTTTTTTTCCTTGTCTTTTTAGGGCCATACCCACAGCATATGGGAGTTCCCAGGCTAGGGGCTGAATCGGAGCTGCAACTGCCAGCCACAGCCACAACAGATCCAAGCCGCATCTGCGACCTACACCACAGCTCATGGTAACTGGGATCCTTAAGCCCCTCAGCGAGGCCAGGGACCAAACCCACGTGCTCATGGATCCTGGTGGGGTTTGTTACCGCTGAGCCACGACCCGAACTCCTCTCCTACTCACGGTACCCTCCCAGCAAGACCTCCCCAAGACTCACCACCGGGGAATGCTGGCTAAACCTACAGAGACCTACACAATCAGAATCTCTGGGGATGGGGCCCTGGGATCTGCACTGACCACATTTCCCAGGGAACATTCATGTTCTGCTCACTAGAGTCACACACAGATTTGAGAACCATCCCTCTAGATAAGATGCCACATGGCTCTGAGGCCCTGCATGTGCGGCCTCAGCAACGTCTCAGTCCTGATGTTTAAGCCCTGCTCCTTCACAAGTAATCCCTGGGGATAAGCACCCGCACATGGGAATGTGAACTGACGCACGTTGTCACAAAGGCATTCCTCGATGGGGTTCAAAAGCCTTGAAAGTAGGTACCTTTGACCTGGGATAAATCCTTCTGGAGAAGCCATCAGTTTAAATCAACATGTAGCTACAAGGATGTATTCATTGCACTGCCGCTTAAATTGAACACAGCCTAATCACGAATTCGTAAGGAACCAGCCCACCTCAGGGCCTTTGCACATTCTCCTCTCTGGCCTGGAACATCCTTTCTCTGATATCCACATACTTCATAAGCTGTGGTTCAAATGTCACCTTCTCTGTGAGGCCTTCTCTACCTACCCTTCCTATTTAAAAACAGCCACACGAGGCCTGCTTTCTTTTTCCCAGTTGCACCTACTCCTAACAAACCCTGCTTTCTTTTTCCCAGTTGCACCTACTCCTAACAAACCCTGCTTTCTTTTTCCCCGTTGCACGGACTCCTAATAAACGACACAAGTGGCTTACTCAGTTTGTCTGCCCGAGACCCCTACCCTCTTCTCCGCTAGAAAGAAGGTACATTCCAAGAGGGCAGAGATCAGGTTCCCTGTTATTTACTGCTGCCTCCCCAGCACTTAACACACAACCTGGCACACAGCAGGGCCTCAGATCTGTGTTGCCTAAATGAATTGACTACAAACAAACAAAACAATGGGCCACCACACAGCCCATGAAACTGACCCGGCTTCTAATTACAGGCACAGAAAGCACAAGTGAAAAGCTAAGGGAAAAAAGAAATTTCTGGCAGGGCACAGGCCGCAAGAGCCTTCATCTCAAATGTGTGTCAAGTGGTTGTGGGTGACTTTTATTTTTTACGTACTTGATGTCTGGGTTTTTCTTCCATTAACTTTCCATGACTTGCATAATCCTGGAGATGAACTCCCTCGTGTGACGCTCTCCGAACATTTGCTAATGCTTTCTGCTAAATGCAGGCGAACGCTTCCTCCTTGATTTAATTAGGGTGTCCCTAATTAAGGCCAGCACAACATCAAAGAGGCCAGGTTCCAGGGGACCCCCGGCTCCGGGTCGGCTTCTGGTTGCAAGATGACCCCATCCCCCACCAGCAGCTCAGCGCCTCCCAGGACCCGGAGGCCAAGGCCTTGGCCGTCAGCTACCTCCTCCTGGCCCCGCTCCCCACTACTTGCTTCCTATTGGGGTGCTTCATCCAATTAGCCAGGCCCCAGATCACATCCTGCTGGAGAGCTGGCTTTGAAGGTTCAGTAAACAATCACTTCAAAACAAAGAGGGACCATTAAACCAAACTCAAAGACTTCCTTAATGGCCTCGTGCTCAGCTGCTGGAGCTGCCGGGACAGGCTGGAGCAAGCCAGGCCTCAGAAGGGAGACTGAGGTCTCCCTGGGAACTAATCACAAAGCTTTTTCAGCCTCCTACTGCACACAGCCCCTCTTCCTGCTGGGCGAGGGTGTGGGTTCGTTACTGGGGCGACCGTGACAGAGGGGGTTTCTCCAGCACGACAAACACATGGTGTGTGGCTGCCACCTCGGACAACCGGTCGGACCCTTGGGAACCACACCCCCTGCACTTCCCTCTGCTGACACGTAAGCAAGCCCCCGCCCAGGAGTGTCCATGGCCCAAGTCCTCTTGAAATAGAGGGAGGCCCCCTGGGCTCCTTGAAGCAGCTCAGAGAAGAGGCCTCGATTTGGATGCTTTATCTGGTTCATCCCACATCCTAAAGGCGTAAATGGAACCATCATCAAAGTGATGGATAAACAGCATCCACGAAAGAGACATTCTCAAATGCTGGGAGAGACAGCCCAGCACCGAGGATTAAGGGCACAGACTCTGCAGCCAGGCCGTCTGGGCTCAAATCCCAGCTGTTAGCTCTTCGTTGCATGATGCGGGCAAATGGCTTCACCTCTCTGCACCTCAGTTTCCCCATCCGTCACATGGGAAATCGAGCAGTAACTCCCTCACTGGTACACACACAGTAACTACCTCCTGGGTTGTTGGGCGGATTAAGAGTCTTTCTTTGTAAAGCACTGGAGTAATGCCTGGTTGTACCACAAAAGTGCTTGTTCAATAAGCAAAATAAAACGCAGCTCTCTGCTTGCGGGGGTCACCTATACCAAAAGCCTCCCCCGATTCTGTCTTTCTATTCCAAATGAGAATCAGAGGCCTTCCCCAGGGGCCACCCTCAAAACCTGGTCCTGACATCTATCATGGCGCTGACCATGCTGCTTTCCAGTGACTTGTCTGTTCCCTCCTCTAGACTAAACGACTTTTGGGCAAGGTCACAGGTGTACCTCCACCCTCCCAGCAGGAGAGGACACCGTCATCTTTTGTTGAAAATGTGTACTGCGTTCTCTCAAATGATTTACAGGCTCAAAATTGGAGCATTTCACTTTTTTCTCTACTGCATTAACAAGGCGAAGGTACAGGTTTCTTATATTTTCTGAAATTTCTGAGTGCTGCTGTTGGCGGGGGGACTTGGGTGGAAATTAACAGGATGGCTCAGATAGATACACAAAAGCGGGTTTTTTCCCCCATTTTTGGCCACCCCACGGCACATGGAGTTCCTGGCCAGGAATTGGATCCGAGCCACGGCTGAGACCTAACGCTGCAGCTGTGGCAATGCCTGATCCTTTAACCCACGGTGCCAGGCCGGGGAAGGAACCTGCATCCTGATGCTGCAAGTGGCCATGGATCCCACTGCGCCACAGCAGGAACATCACAAGAGCATTTAACTTAGCATTCATTTCACGCTAAGCCCTTTACATACGCTTTCTCTTCTTTTTTAATTTATTTATTTTTTGTCGTTTTGCCTTTTCTTGGGCCGCTCCTGCGGCATATGGGAGGTTCCTAAGCTAGGGGTCTAATCGGAGCTGTAGCTGCCAGCCTACACCAGAGCCACAGCAACGCGGGATCCGAGCCACACCTACACCACAGCTCATGGCAACGCCGGATCGTTAACCCACTGAGCAAGGGCAGGGATCGAACCCGCAACCTCATGGTTCCTAGTCGGATTCGTTAACCACTGCGCCACTACGGGAACTCCCTACGCTTTCTCTTCTAATCCTATTTTACAGATAAGAAAATCAAGGCTCAGGAGACAAGACTAACTTGGCCAGAGTAAGAGAGTTGAGAGGGGCAGAGCCAGGCTTCACAGCCAAGGGCAACCACTGGAATCAAGCACTGGGCAGAGTCAACACCGAATGTGAAAAACGCCCAAGGATATCTGACTTGGTGGAAACCAGAGGGTCCAGAAATGAGGTAACTTTCTGGTGAGGCTTTGGAGGATCAGAAAGATGTCAATAATCCAAAAATGGCAGAGAAGGTCCTCCAGGTGGGACACAGAGCAAGAATGAGGGCCACCGGCTGTGTTCAAAGAAGCCATGGAGTCCAGGTTGGTGGACTCGGGGCCCCCAGCAGGTCGCTCCACCAGGGCCAAAGCACAGGGGCCCCTGAAGGCAGGAGGAACCCAGATACAGCTGAGTCTTGGGAAGGAATAGAAGCCAGTACAAAGGTGCTGCTAAAAGGAAGCCTAGAGGCAAATGAAGCCACTTCTCCCAGTAGTCACCCCAGAAAAAGAAGAGGACCTGAACAAGGTCGAGAGAAAAAGCAGGCCCTGACAATGCCGTGCGCGTCTCCCTTTACCCTGGTGTAAACATCTCTGAAAGGCTTTTTTTTTTTTTTTTTTTTTAAAGCATTAAATTAAAGGCCCCGGTGGGCCTCCTCCAGGCACCCAGCCCTTCCCTCCTTTTATAAACAGACAGAAGGTTTGCAGATAGAGAAAGGCCAATAGGCCCTGTGGAGCCAGATGAGGTTCTAATGAACTCAAGAGTGATTTACTTAGCAAGAAAAAACCCCTCAACTTCTCCATTTCCTGCAGCTTCACGGCAAGCTATAAATACAGCTCAGTAGAGGGTGTGGTCGTGTTTGCCCTTAGAAGTAGTGGAGACAATGACGGATTTCAAGACTTTAGAATACTTGGCTCCCAAATCTGCAAGACCAAGAGGTAACAGCAGCTACCCTCCGAGGGCAGGGCGCCCGAGGCCCTGGGTCAGGCCCTGTACAAATACAATCTCATTTCAGAATCCCAACCACCCTCTGAGACGGGTACTTTATGAGACTCATTTTACAGAAGAGGAAAAGAAAGCTCCGAGAGAGATGAAGACATTTGCTTACAGGACTGAAAACCAGATCTCACTGCCGCCAAGCTCAGGAGCAGCAGCAGCTCCAGAACTGCGACAGGGGCAATGATGGGGCCAGAAAAGGAATGTGGACAGGAAGGAGGGTTGCCAAGCAAGCGGTGTCTTTACTTAGATGGTAGGTTACAGGTCCACACTGTCCAAGACGATAGCCGCTGGCCATAGATGGCTATTGAAATTTAAACAAGTTGCAAGCAAATGAAATATCAAAATCAGTTCCTCAGTAGCATTCGCCACACTGCAAGTGCTCAAAACTCACATGTGGCTAGTGGCTAACGTAGCTGATAAATTCCATGATTGTAGAAAACCATACCAGACAGGACTATTACAGAGCAATGAAAAACAGCCAAGGAGTCTAAAAAGGCTTCTTCTGTGGTTATTTTCATCCTTCAACTTATTCACTGTGACATTATTTCGCTGTAAAATTACTTTTATTTACTGTAGTAAATACACACAACATAAAATTCACCGTCCTGAAGACTGTGGTTCAGTAATAGCAAATATATTCACATTGTGGAGCCACCATGTAAAGATGCCCCTTACTCAGACTTGGGAAAGGCTACAAAAACACACCGAGGCTGCTGGATCTGTGTGTAGCTGCGGGTGCTTTTAAAAATCCTAATGCGGAGTTCCCGTCGTGGCGCAGTGGTTAACGAATCCGACTAGGAACCATGAGGTTGCGGGTTCGGTCCCTGCCCTTGCTCAGTGGGTTGCCATGAGCTGTGGTGTAGGTTGCAGACGCGGCTCGGATCCTGCGTTGCTGTGGCTCTGGCGTAGGCCGGTGGCTACAGCTCCGATTTGACCCCTAGCCTGGGAACCTCCATATGCCGCGGGAGCGGCCCAAAGAAATAGCAAAAAGACAAAAAAAAAAAAATTAAAAATCCTAATGCTGGAGTTCCCACTGTGGCTCAGCAGGTTA
The DNA here is from genome assembly GCF_016906955.1 of Phacochoerus africanus. Lineage (NCBI taxonomy): Eukaryota > Metazoa > Chordata > Mammalia > Artiodactyla > Suidae > Phacochoerus > Phacochoerus africanus. The sequence continues at coordinate 14,893,670 of NC_062549.1, read as the reverse complement.
AGGACCCAACTAGTATCCATGAGGATGCGGGTGTGATCCCTGGCCTTGCTCAGTGGCTTCAAGGGTCTGGTGTTGCTGAAACTGCAGCACAGGTTGCAGACGTAGCTCGGATCTGGTGAGGCTGTGGCTGGTGGCTATGGCTCCAATTCGACTGCTAAACTGGGAACCTCCATAGGCTGCAAGTGCAACCTTGAAAAGCCAAAAAAAAAAAAAAAAAAATCCCAAGGCCTGAAATGTACTCCAAAAGCAATGAATGAGACCCTCTGGGGAAAAGGGTCCAGGCATCAATGTCTTATTGCTCCCAGGGAATCCAATGCACCTGTTCTCATAGCCATGCCCATTCTACTGAAAGGGACACACCTACTCAGCCTCTCTCTTCTTCCTCCACCCCCTAGAGACCCCTGCCGTGGGCGGTGGCAGGGAAGGGCGTCCCAGGCAAATCCACCATCCATCTCCAGGACTCAGGAGGTGGCTGATGCTGAGCAAGCCAATAGTCTCACTACTGTCCAAATTCTTTGAGGGAAAGAAAGCAAATAAAAAGACATACAGCTCAAAAGGCACGCCATTGATTTTTTTTTTTTTTCACCCACTTAAACTAGACAGGAAAAGAAAAAGCACTTAGAAACTAGGACCAAGGTCAGATACACCAAGATACAGAAAGGAGCGGTTTAGGTGATTCCAGCAGCTTCTCCAAACACAGACTGGCAGTGGCTCGCCTGACTCAACCCAACTAGAGGGCTACCAGGAAATAATTAAACACAGAAAGCCCTTCCACAGGAGAGTTCCAGGGCTGGACACTAAATGAGTTCAAGGCAAGGAGTTCTTCAGATGTCACTGAACTTTGGGTGAACTTATTTAATTCATATAATTAGGGGGACTGATGGGCAGAGTCACCCAACCTCAGGGGCTGATGGGATCCCAGACATATGAAGGTGGCCTTCTGGCCAGTCACAGAGAAGACTGCAAGTACTTGGATGGGGACAAGGACAGAAGCCAAGGTCGGAAATGACGTTCCCCTCTGTACACCCTGAGGAAGGAGGAGAGAGGGGAATGGCAGCTTGTCTGCCAAAAGATGGTTTCAGTGGGAGAAGGAAAAAGCCACGGTGTGTCAATATATCATAAACAAACCTTTTCCACAAAAAGTTGACAGTCAGATGGGAGCCGGCCACCCCACCAGGGTCCTTGGCTCAAGCTCACACCTCCAGGCTGGCCCAGAGATGTGACCCTGATTACTTCCTTGCCTGTAGGACTCAGGCCAGCGAAATGCTGCCTTCCAGAAATAAATCCACACCCCCAGCTCTCTACCTTAGGCATGCCCCTAAAGAGGTCCAGCCTGAAGGTCAAATAGGCCAAAGTCTGAATGCCAGTCCACCTCACCAGGGCATTAAACAAAGTATCAACTCTTTCCAAGCCTCAGTTTTCTCATCTGTAAAATGGGCATGGTGTGAGATGCCAGGAAATCCTGGCGCATAGATTTTCATCAAGCCCCCTTCTGCCCCCTGTTCTCTACATGCAATGAACACGGGGGACCTCTATATACCAGGCAGCACCCCCGAGATCTTCAATTGGGAAGCAACAGATGACACAGTCCCATGCCAAGGTCTTCCCTGGGCCAAGAGGTGGGAAACACTGATGATGGGTAGGCTGCTCTGGATCTACACTGGGTGGGTTTTGTATTTGCTTTTGAGCGTATAAGTGAGTCTGTCCCATGCTCGGATGAAACCTCCTGCAGTCTCCAGCCCACTCGAGGGATAACCTTGGCAATCAAATACATGAGGCTTCCTCAGTGCTCATCCAATTAATTTATTGCATTTGTTTCTCCAGTTTGCTACTTAATAAGGCCATATCAGCAGTGCAATCTGAGAATCTGAGTTAAACTGCTTCGGGCATCAGTCAGTTCCCTTTAAGGAGTCCTGAATGCGTCCAGTCTGCTGTCCTAGGCAGCTGAATCTGTCCTTTGGCTTTTGTCTGGTTCAGGGAGAGGTATTTCTTTGTTTTTGCAAAGGTGTGGGGTTTAGGGGAAAGTGTCCTGAAGGCAGTTCCGAGAAGTAATGGCAAACCCAAAATGATCTCATTTTTCCATCCCTGACTTGAAGGTCTTGCTACACAAAGAATTTGGCCAGCTCTCACCCATCCCTGGGAAAATGGAAAAAGCCTGGATGAAAATTACAGATAAAGTGCCTAATGGATCAATAGTTTCAACCTTTTCACCCTCTAAGCATTTTAACAACCTCAAGTGAGCTGGCCAAATTGACAGGCATCATTTTGGCTGTTTCTCTCTCCTACCTCCAAGATGCAAAGGGGGTCAAAGGCCAAGAGGTCAGGGGCTGAGAAGACATGGAATGCATGGGACATACGTATCCTAAAAACTTGTCCACTGTTTCCTCTGAAATTCCACTTGCGCTGGGAATGCAGTACCATTACTTACTGAAATCACAGCATCAAGCTCTGTGCTTGCAACATCACGGATGTTCAGTCAATACTGTAGGACAAGAAGCACACGTTATCCTAACAACAAAGTGATGGCTGAACCGGGCAAAATCCAAATTCAGTCTACCTCCCAGGCAAAATGGGACGAGGAATGACCCTCTGTCTCCATGTGGCCCATTACCCACTAGAATCTCAGAGCATAAACGTTCCCAGTGTCAAGCGACAACAAGTTCTAAACAATTTGGTTAAATAGGACGTATAAGGGATGTTCCCCACAGAAACACTCAAGCCAAGACCCAAAAAAATGACTTCTTCCCAAACCCGGACAAAGCAGATTTGCACCTGAAAACCCCCAGATGTTGAGCTACAGAGAAGAGGCCCTCAACCTCCAAACAGGCCCCATTCGGGCAGTTCCCTGCTGCTGGTTTTATGGCATCTTCACTTCTCCTTCTTCTCCCACAGGCCCGAACTGAGAAAGCCGTAAAAGCCTGGACAAACACAGCCGTTTGCCAAGAGAAAAGCCAACATGGGGCCCATTTGTGCTTTACGAGGGCTTTGCTTGTCTGCCTTTGTGTGTCACCATTTACAGAGCAGCCGCCTCCCTCGGAGCACCTGGCCACGGGTGAAAGCCTGGGCTGGGTTTTCAGTATCTTCCTCAAGGAAAACGAAGGCCTGCAGGGGCTGACCAAGGCCCTTCCGCAGGCTGGACAGCAGCCCTTCCTGCAGGGCTGCCATATTGAATGCAGCTGTTCAAGCAGCTCTCCAAGGGCAGCCTTTTTGTCTTTGGCTCCTCATGGCCCAGCAAAAGGCCTTCCACGCAGCAGGTCCTCAAGAAACACTGAGGAACTGAACTCTGTCCAACAGGAACCCCAAAGGCAAAGCAAAACAGTAAGGGGAAGACAACCAACCCACCAAACAAAAAAACCCTGAGATCATGATCCAGCCCTGAACCTACCACCCACACTCTTGATCTTGTGATAAGTCGGGGAAAATATCATGACGCGTCTCCGACGCACAAAAGATTTCCATGGAATTCAAGACGTCCCTTTAGCCGGTCTAATTTTAGGCAGAACTTAGGAGAGAGGACACCGGTGGCAAAGAGCAGTGGGGGCAGTGGAGGAAAACCGAACAAGGCCACTATTCTGCGGGGCACAGGTGCTGGTAACAGGACACCCCCGTCTAAAGTGAGACGTGGGGTGGGGAATTTGAGGCGTGGTTGGGTGGTTTTTTTTTTTTTTCCCCCACCCCCAGTCGTGCTATATAATAACCCCGAACACACTCTCTCCAACCTAGTACAAAGTTCTCCCTCCATCAGGCCCCGCACAGCTCCTGACATGCTGATTCTTGAGCAACAAGGCAGAGGAAAACATTTGATTTTTGCATCCGACTCTCCTTTCTTTTTTTAAACTGAGTTAATTATTAAAAGACGGCAGACCTCTACAGGGTAAGCTGCCCTCAGGTTGGACCAGGGTCTCCTGGTCTTAAAAGCTTCGCTAAACATCACAAATTCTATATGCTGGTTCCATGACTTAACTAAAAAAAATCAAAAGATACGAGTATCGAATCAGGATGGTGCACATCTGAAACTAATATATGTCACCTACAGCTCAATTAAAAAGAAAAAAAAAAAAAAGGAATGGCACAGATCTGCTGTTTGCAGCATTAGGCTGTCTTTCCGGGGGCTTGGAGAGAAATTCCAGAAAGATTCCAGGATCTCCTTAATGCCATCAAGTGTTCAAACATCAGCAGTTATCTGGGCTTCCACACACAGTCACTTCCAAGCTACTGTCCCCCTAGACAAACCTCGCCTGTAGCCCCATGAATCTCGTCTCCCCTTCTTTTTGGGGACTAGCTCACACCAGACAACTTGATTTATGTGGACGGCGGAAAGGCAGCCAGTAAGCGATTTTGCACACCACCGTTCATTAGTGACCACCACAGCAGGGTGGAAAAAGAAACACAACGTTTCCTCTCGTCAGGGAATCAATAAGTTATTTAACAGCTGCTGCTGGATCCCAGTGGAAGAAAAGTGAGGGTTTCCTCACTGCACCCATTCCCCCTGAAAAGGATAAAAGACACACCCCGAAAGCCCAGGACCGAGCCAGATGAAGGGTCATCAGAAAAAAGCAGAAAGAATCCTCGGCAGCTTTTCTGCGTCTGGAGGTTCTTTGGTTTGGAAAGATGGATGGTGCAAGGTCTCTCAATTACTCCTTTTTTTGTTGTTTCTTTCTTTCTTTCTTTCTTTTCTTTAAAGAGGAAACTGACTCCCTTCCTGCATGGCTGTACATTTTGGAGAATCAAATGCCACTTAAAAAAAAAATTTTCCTTACCCATTCCTCACCTGCCCCTCAACCTCACTTCTGAGAAAATAACCTAAAAATGTTCTCAGGACGGCATTCCAGATGGGGTGTCAATATTTACATGTGTCCTTCAAAGCAAGCAGAAAGGGGACCAAAGGTGACCTAAACCTGTCATGAGAGTTCAAAGAAAAGAAAAGGAGAAGCAGCAGCAAGATCGCTGATTTGGGGTATTAAAAAAGTGATGTTGTGGCTGGCAACGAGGTCCAAATTTTAAAAATCCCTTTGAAAGTGCAACGGCCATCTGATCTATGAAGAAGTCTTTTGAAAACTCCAGGAAAACCTTCAACAACTGTCCTAGGCATAAACAATCTTGTAAACCAGACACCCCCCCCCCTTCCTCCTTATCTATTCCCCAAAAGTCTGAAATTCTGCAGACTCCAAGGCATCTTTTCATCCCCCCGCCCTCCCACCCCCCCAATTCACTTTTAAAATCTTTGACTGCCAAAACAAACAAACAAACAAAAAGGACTTTAAAATAAAGGCCTTTCCCACAGGATGTTGAACAAACCTGACTCAATTCAAAGGGAGGGGAACACAGGAACCACAAACTATAGATCCAGCCCTAAAAGGCCCTTAAATAAGTCTTTATGTTTAACTGGAATCTTGCAGAGGGAGAAGCAGAGCAGCCCCAGGATGGCAGGTGGAAAGCAGAAGGGCCTACCCTGAGGATGGGTTACTTTCTGAAGGGCTTTGGGTTCAAACCCATAAATGGCAAGAACTGAGCCTGGATTCTAGATTAAGGAACAAAGAGCAAGGAAAAAACTCCGGAGGTGAACACCCTGGGACTGCAGTGGGCAGATGGGTTAGGTCCCTGGGTCCTTGTTATTACAGAGAAACTGGAAACATCCATTTCTCTCCTCCCAAACACACCAGCAGCTCTCCCCACCCCTCAATCCATCTCAAATTCTTCCCCTGGTGATGAGAATACACACGTGTGCCTCAAACCAAATCTCGTTTGATCATTAAGGCCGGCCAAATTGCAGTTAACAAGAAATATCCCAGAGTCCACAGAGGGAACACCAAGCTTTGTCTCAAAAGAGCACTCCAATTATTCCATGGGGATCAGGGGTAAAGGAATGAAAGGGGCTGTCTTTGAACAGGGAATAATCCATCTAATTCCAAGGGGCTGGATTAGAGGCATTCCTGGGCAAGCAGGGTCTCGCTGAAGATAACGCGACACGAATATCAATTTCTGACAAAAGGCACAGGCTCTGCAGAAGGATTTCAAAATGGACAAGACAGGATGCAGGAACCTTGGAAAAGTTCACCCTGTGTGAGGTGGCAGTTGGTTCTAAGAGGGCAACGCAGGCCATGACAGCTGAGCATTCCTTCCCGAAGTCCACCTCAGAGGCCCAACCCTCTCCAAACCTTACACTTCAACAGACAAAAGCTCCTCCAGGCGCCCAGGCAGCGGCTGGAGAGGGGCTGTCCACACCCACTCGCTGCACAGCTTTCCAAACCTACCCACTCGTTTTGGAAGCCGAGCTTTTAATTAAACACCACCTCCCCGGATCTGTTGAGGCAAACTGGGGCTGGGCTGGAGCCAGAGAAGCTCCCTAAATACACATTAAAAAAAAAAAAAAAAAATCTCCCCACCGCCCCCAATTCCCACCTCCAGCCAGCTCTCACGGCTGGTTATATTTCCTTTGGATTAGTAACACAGGGCCCTGGTCTATCTCTATGCATAGAAAAATCCACCTCCAAGGAGCAGGTCATCCCCAGTCCCACCCTTTGCAGGAAAAAGCCAGGGTGTTGTTCCCCGCCCCCAACACACACGCGCGCCCGTGCGCGCAAGCACACACACGCGCACACACACACACACAGTGCTCACAATCCTTCCAAGCGAAAACCTGGAGTCTATGTCTCTTGGTGGGTGGGGGATACAGTTGTTTAAGGCGACCTAGTCTTGCCTTCAGGCTGGGGTCCTCATCCAGAGGAAGAGCCCCCATTCAGCTCCCCCACCGCAAGACTGCTTTGGAACTTCTGCTCCGCGCCCCGGGGAGGGCTGAGGGGAGGTATGCACACCTTCACCGGGTTTGGAAGAGCCTAATTAATACCTAATTTGCTCCGATCACCCCCAGGTGAATCTGAAAGCCAACGTGGGAGCCCTCTCAGTCTCATGGGCCGGGGAGCTCCTTCCCACCGCTGGGCAGAGCTCCCACGCTCTCCCCACTACCACGCCAGGCGCCTCCACCCCGAACCCCAGGGAATCAGGTGTCCGCCGAGGCATCCAGCCTCTGCGGGTCGCAGACACTCCGTCCAGCGACAGACAATAGAAAACTTGGAGCCGGGGCCCTTGGCCCCCAGGGAAACGAGATGGTGCCGCCCCCTGGGACAATGAGCGGGGGACAGGGCAGAGGGCATCAGATACCCCCAGAGAAGCCGCCCGCCAGGTGACCCAGCTGAGCCCGGAGCGGCGCCCCGGGTGAGCAGGTGACATCCGGGCCGGAGCGCTCCCGCAGGTGGCCGGCGGCCACCGCGCAGGCAAGGACCCGGCGGCTGGCCCGGGGCGGAGGCGAAGCCTGGTAGCGAGGTCACTGTACGGCGGCCGCCGCCGCCGCAGCCGCGCCCCCGGCGTCCTACCTTCATGTCGCTGATGATAGTCTGGAAGAGGCCTCCGAGCGCGCTGCATTCCTTCTCAATCACAGCCTCCATTTTCCCAGCGCCAGCAGGGACAGGACACACACTCGGGGCCGCCTGGACTGTGTGCAGAGCTGGGGATCGCTCACCCCGGGAGTAATTTCACCCTCCGAGCGACCCACCTCCAACTCGCAGCCTCTTGTGCAAAGAGGACGAAATGCCCGAGATCGACTGTTCTCTGCCCAAAATAATAAAATAATTTAAAAAGCCAAACCGCTCTGTAGGGCGCCTATATGCAGTGCTCTGCTCCTGGCCTTAAAAATGCCCGGACAAGACTGACAATCAGGCCACCACTGGTGCCCACGGCAGAAACAGCAAAGCCCATCTTGAAGCAGAGAAAACCGCCCGCTGACCCAGGGCCAGCGCCATTTAAAAATGCAAGATTTTCTAATTTAACAAACGTTCTTGAAATTAAAAAAAAAAAAAATCGCCCAGCTGCAAGAACGGATCTGCTCGAGACGCCGGGATCTGTTGCTCGCAGCCGCGGCCGCCGCCTCCTTTTCAGTCCTGCGCGCCGGGCCCGGGCGCTCGCTCCAGCTGGGCTCCCGGGGACGTTCGCAGGGGCGCACGCGCGCTCGGGGCCGTGCGTCCGGCGCGGGGAGGGCGCGCTCTCGGGGCCGTGCGTCCGCCGCACGCGGGCGGGGCTGGGAGCGCGTGCCCGGGAGGCGCGTGGGGCGCCGGCCTCAGAGAGGAGCCGGCTGGCGGGCGAGCGTGCTAGCGGTGCGAGAAGGATTCCGCCCCTGTGGAGCCTCCTGCGCCGAGCAGCCCCCTTTCTCCTAGGCGGCTGGTTGTGGAGCCGAGAGGGCGTGTCGGCACGCGGTTAGGCGCCCACCCGACAATGGCTGCAAGCGCCCGGCACGGAGGGTGCAGCCGCCGACCTCGGGGACATGCACGCTGGCACGCTTAGCGCAGTACCTCGCATCTAGGGAGCGCTCGATAGGGCGGGAAAACTGCCGTTGCTGCTGCCGCCGCTGCTACTGCAGGCTTCCGAGAAGAGGCCCGTTCGTTCTGTGTTATCAGAACTGCTACGCCAAGTCTTGATTGCAAACAGCCGAATATGTAATTAAGGAGAGTTCAGAGGCGTATCCTGCAGCGGGATGCCCAGTTCAATCAAGTTGCCGGACGCTGGGAAAGTGGATTGATTTGCCATTGCAAAATAAATAGCAGAACTTCCATGTGCTGTTTTCATTACTTTATGGAGATTGCTGACTGCTCGTGCCTTGGACCGTTGTTTTCCAGGCGCACTGAAGACATCGGGTGTTGGCGTCACTGAAATGAGCCTGGTGGAGAGGTTTAACCTGGAAAAAGCACAAGTGGGCCCAGGTTGATTTGGGGGTTGGTGGTTCATTTACCCAATTCCACCGCCTAACTGCACAGAGATCCCTCATTTAGATCAATATCAACTAGGCAAGGAGGAGGGGAATCAAATAAAAAGCTTTGGAAAGACCTTCAAGCGTAAGCCCCCGAGTCTGGGCTGTTCCCTTGACCCTTGAGCTTTGAGCTGGGTTTGAAGCACAAAGCAGGACAAAAAGAAAATAGGTGTGTGGGAAGGAAGGTAATGAGGAACCACGTGCAAAATGCTGGAGAGACTTATATCAGACTCAGAAATAGGAAAAAGCTGGCTTTGAAAACGGCTTGAGCCAAAGAAATGCATGGAGCTGCAGATCAGCTGCAGAAAATCATTTTCCCCTGGGCCACTCTGCCCCACTCTTAACCACAACCCCCCTCTCCACCCCTCTTCCCCAAATCATGAGTGGTGTTACTTCTGGAATTCTGATCTCTTGGGCAACCTGCTGGCTTCTGTCTCCAAGGTCATTTGGATGCATAAGGTTTCATCTTCACTTTGTCAATAACAGTGCTTGACAGATAGTTGACTCTTAATCATATCATTATTATGATTTTAATGCTAACGGTATTATACTAATCAGGATCGCTGCTTGTACAGCCAGATTTCCTGGGTTCAAACCCCAGTTTAATACCCACTATTGGGGAGTTCCCGTCATGGCTCAGCGGTTAACAAACCCTACTAGTATCCATGAGTATGCGGGTTTGATTCCTGGCCTTGCTCAGTAGGTTAAAGATCCAGCATTGCTGTGAGCTGTGGTGTAGGTTGAAGATTCAGCTCAGATCCTGAGTTGCTGTGCCTGTGGCGTAGGGCAGCAGCTGTAGCTCCTATTCAACCCCTAGCCTGGGAACCTTCATATGCCATGGGTGTAGACCTAAAAAGACAAAATAAAAATATAAAATTTAAAAATAAATAAATCTATTGGTATGGTCTTTGGCCATAGTAGGTGGGCCTCAGTTTCTTCATCTATAAATGGGGATAAAGATAGCATATACCTCATCGGGCTGTTCTGAGTTTTACCTGCACTAACATATAACACTTCTACTAGTACCTGGCCTACAGTAAACAAGCACCCAATCTCATCCACACAAGTGGACCCATCGCAGCACTATTCACAACAGCCAAGATGTGGGCATATAAATGTCTATGTTCTTTTAGATAAAGAAAATGTGTTCTATGCATACAAATGAAATGTTACTCAGCCTTGAAAAAAGAAACAATCCTGCAGTATGCAACAACATGAATGAACCTTAAGGACATTATGCTAAGTGAAATGAGCCAGCCACAGGACACATACTGCATTCCACATACCTGAAGTATTTAAAATGGTCAAGCTCAAAGAGTCAGAGAGTAGAATGGTGGCCACCAGGGGTTGGGGGTTGGGGGAGGTGGGGAGCAAGGAGTTTCTAAGCAATGGTTGTGAAGTTTCAATAACACAGGACAAGCAAGTTCTAGAGATCTGCTGTACAACATTGTGCTTGTAATTAACAATACCATATTGTATAGTTTAAAATTTGTCCAAAGGGTAGACCAAATCTTAAATGTTCTTACCACAATGAAAGTTTAAAAAGAGGAGTTCCCATTGTGGCTCAGTGGGTTAAGAACCTGACATAGGCATTCCCAACGTGACTCAGTGGTTAACGAACCCGACTAGTATCCATGAGGACACAGATTTGATCCCTGGCCTTGCTCAGTGGGTTAAAGATCCGGCACTGCCATGGGCTGTGGTATAGGTCGCAGATGTGGCTGGGATCCCACATTGCTTTGGCTGTGATGTAGGCCGGCAGCTACAGCTCTGTTTGGACCCCTAGCCTGGGAACCTCCATGAGCCGCAGGATCAGCCCTAAAAAGACAAAACAAAACAAGAACCTGACATAGGGTCCATAAGGATGTGGGGTTCGATCCCTGGCCTTGCTCAGTGGGTTAAGGATCCAGCATTGCCTCAAGCTGTAGTGTAGGCTGGCAGCAGCAGCTCCGATTGACCCCTAGCCTGGGAACTTCTATAAGCCACATGTACCCCTAAAAAAAAATAATAAATGAAATTAAAAAATAAAAAAGAAGTAGGGACCAGGTCAAAGTTCATTCTAGCCCTGGTCCCAAAGTTCATGCTGCAAGCTCATAATGTTGGCATGCTGTTCCACTGACGTTGCTGAGGGCCTACTGTATACAATCTAGGAATTTTACATGTATTATGTCTAATCCTTACCACAGCCTTGAGAAGGAGGTTGTCAGCCTAGCCCTCATTTTACTGTTGAAAAGTGGCAGGCAGAACTCCAACTCTGGTTTTCGGACTCCCATGCTTGAGGTATCCCTTCTACCCAGCCTCCAACCCTCCTGGAATGGGGTCCCACGCCTGAGCCCGAGGACCCTGCGTCCTGTCTTCCTGCCACACACCTGCATCTAGATGCCTGAACCCTCCACTCTAGCAATGTTTGCCAAAGCATGCCTCTCTGACCTCCTTACTCTCTGGGTCTGGACTGGCCTCTGGCCTAAGAAGCAGGCCCTTCTCTTCCAAGGGTAAGTCAAGCATTGGAAACCACCTGGAGAGGGTGTCTGGGAGCGTTGGGAATGTTCCACGAGGCAGGAAAGGCCCAGAGGTGGGATGATGACACTTGGCCTTTGATGAGGTGAGTCTGGCGAATGGAAGGGTTTTGAGCAGGAAAATGACAAGGTCAGATTTATGCCGCCCCTCCATGACATTCTCGCCCCAAGTTTGAGCATCCCTCTAACTTTTTCCTCCCTTCGAAATACCCAGCACTCACTGGGCAAACCTCAAGATTCAATTAACATGCCATTCTTCCCAGGACTATTTGCTTTTTGTTTTTTAATAGCTCTTAGGAGGAGGAACCCCAAGTAATGAATCTCTGCTAGAGGAATTTCAACTCCTGTGATCTTGGGAAGGAGAGTTTGGGAGGCAATGAAGCTTCCAGGGCAGTGTCCATCACCCTCCTTGGGGACAGTGAGCCAGGATGCCCACCACCACCACCTGGCTCTGTGACCTCGGGGAGGCTATTTGGTCTCTGGAGCCAGCCTCGCAGGGGTTCCTAAACCATGGGCTGTTCCCAGGACTGAAATGGACATCAAATGCCTTCCACGCAGTAAAGCTGCTCACCTGAGTTCTCTTCCCTCCCAGAAAAGATTCTCAGCCCAACTGCATGGGAGGACCCTGCCTGCTTCTCCAACCTGGCAATTGACATGCCCTGGGGGAGTTTTAAAACACCCACGCCTGGGCTCCTCTCCCACAGAGCCTGATTTAATTGGTCTGTGGCCTGGGCATCAAGACTTTTTAAAGACTCCCAGATGAGTCTAATTGCAGCAAGTTTAAGATCTCAGGAAATTGAAAAGATGATAACCACGACCAAGCCCTACTTCTTAAACCACTAAAGTAGCATCTCTGGGGACTGGGGTCCAGGATTTTTTTTAATGTATCATACATATTTCATTCCATCTTCGTATAAGGATTTATAGGCGTGTGTGTGAGAGCGTTTGGTCACTATTTGCTTTCCCCAACTGGGATCACATCACACCCACATTTCTGGATCTTGTTATTAACACTTTGATTAATATCTCTTGCTATCAACAATTCCTGGAGAAATCCCTCCAGGTCAACTAATATTGCCCCAATACGTTCTTTACTTACTTTAACATTTTTTTTTTAATTGTGATGAAATTTCAGATGCACAGACACACTGCAGATGAGTGCAGAGATTTTTCATTACCCTTCATTAGAGCCCCCAAATATTAACCCCTTATGATGGTGTTTGCTCCATGCCTGGCTGTGGTTTAGCTGTTTTTCTTGTTTGTTTTTCTTCTTCTTCTTCTTCTTCTTCTTTTTTTTTTTTCTGGCTGCAACCTTGGCTAAAAGAAGATCCCTGGCCAGGAATCAAACCCCCACCACAGCTGTAACCAGAGCCACAGCGACAACACTGAATCCTTAACCCGCTGAGCCACAAGGGAACTCCCCAGGTGTGGTTTAAAGGCTTCTCAGCTGATTGTAGTGTACAACCAGATTGCTGTGACATTTCAGGTAATATTGATGAAACTCTTGACCTTCCTGAGGGGTTTTTGTATTAGAGGCAGCTGAGCGAGGTGGTTGAACAGGTAAGCTCAGAGTTAGGCTGCTTGGGTTTGAATCCTGACGCATGCTCGTCCCAGCTTTCTGGACTTCCGTTTCTTCATCTGTAAACTAGATCCTGGAAATACAAATCTTAAGGCTGAGTGAAGCCTGAAGCGGATTATTTAGTCTAGCACTTGGCACAAAGTAAGTACTCAATAAACGTTAGCTATTAATAAGTATTGATCATGAAGTTGGTTCATTTACCTGATAAAATTGGTTTAAGCTCATTCTCCTGACCTCTAAGCAGAATTCCTTGTGAGCCTATAGAGCCATTAAACCCCAGTTGGGGAAGTGTCAGTGCATAAAAAAGTGGCTCAAATTTAGAGACAGAGCTGTTTGGAAAATGAAACTAGTAAGAAGCAACACCTCATATCTGTCTCGATGACTCACCCTGAGATGTTTTGGATGTGTTTGTCCATGGTGGCTTGGGAGACACTCGGGTATAACCTCAGTGGGCAGAATGTGTCACTGGGGGCAGGAAACTAATGAAGTTATCACGTCAGGAGCTGGCTGGTTGCCAGGCCAAAGAAAACCTGGAATAGCTGGGTGGCAAGCCCATGCCCATGGGTCAGGCAGCATGCCTGTGTGAAGCGGGCCAGGTGGACATTCACAGGGGCAGAGAGATTGCAGAGCTCTGAAGAGCAAGTTCTCCCTCCAAGGGCCAGCTGCTCCCCAGTCTGAGGCCGAATGGGAATGTGGGCCCTTCACTGCCCCAAGTTCAAATCCTTCTAGAGGGGTGGAAACCTTGGATCTTGATGCAAAGTTTTTCCAAATAAAAAAAAAATTTTTTTTTGCTTGCAGTAACACCAAATCCTTAACCCACTGAGCAGAGCCAGGGATTGAACCTGTGTCTTCATAGATACTAGCTGGGTTTGTTACTATGGAGCCACAACAAACTCCCCAAATCGAAATGCTTTTTTTTTTTTTTTTGTCTTTTTTAGGGCCACACCCTTGGCATATGGAAGTTCCCAGGCTAGGGGTCCAATCAGAGTCACAGCTGCCGGCCTACACCACAGCCACAGCAAAACCAGATGCGAGCCACATCTGCAACCTCCACCACAGCTCACAGCAACACCGGATCCTCAACCCACTGAGTGAGGCCAGGGATGGAACCCGCAACCTCGTGGTTCCTAGCTGGATTCGTTTCCACTGCGCCACAATGGGAACTCCTCAAAATACTTTAAAGTGTCCCAGTTTTTAGAAACTTCTCTGCTAGTCACTTATGATGGAGCATGATGGAGGATAATATGAGAAAAAGAATGTATATGTGTGTGTATGACTGGGTCACTTTGCTGTACAGGAGAAAATTGAAAGAACATGGTAAGCCAACTATAATGGAAAAAATTAAAATCATTAAAAAAAAAAAAAAGAAACTCCTCTGGAGACGAGTTTGCAACTTCAGATCATGAGAATCAAGTATATACTTTGGGCCAAGCCACACTTATCCCGCCGGGAGCCTGCAACGGCTTTGTCCTTATATTCTCCCAAACTGCCTGTGACAAGGTGACCTGGCTTCCGAGTTACCTTGATATTGAGAATAGGGCCCCCCAGGGGCAAATAGCCATATCACCAAGTATAAAACAAGATTTTCCAGGGTCTGGGAGTTCCTTTTGTGGCTCAGTGGTTAACGAACCCAACTAGTATGCATGAGGATGTGGGTTCAATCCCTGGTTAAGGATCCGGCATTGCCATGAGCTGTGGTGTAGGTCACAGGCACGGCTCAGATCTGGCGTTGCTGTGGCTATGGTGTTGCCCTGTGGCTGGACCCCTAGCCTGGGAACCTCCATAAGCCTTGGGTGTGGCCCTAAAAAGACAAAAAGATCATCCAGGGCCTGATCTCTTCCTCTTCTGAAGCTCAACTTTTTCTGTTCAACACAAGTATGATGAGAAAAAGGAACATTTTGCATGTAAGATATGAGTGCTCATTAGAGTAGCAATAAAAGAAGGTGAAAAGCATATCATTTGAGAAAAGCCCACCTTTAACATACACTGTGAGGCCACCGAAAAACATTTAGTTATTTCTAATTGATCAGAGGCATCTGATTGGACTTAGAAATGGAAAATATAACACAGCCCACAAACCCCAACATTTTGTGATATACACAGTATGAAACAGGGACTTCCAGCTTTCATAAAGAGGCAGATTCTATAACCTGCAATCCCTCCTGCTACAGCCATGAAGACGCACTAGGTAAAATGTAATCGGAATCCTTTTAAACACATGGCTGAGCTAACAAGGAAGAAGGGGAATCCTAGGGGCCAGAAACAAAGAGGAAGCTGACATTCGGCAGAGAAAATGTGAAAGCTGATGCCTCCACTGCCCTGGAAGGAGTCCTTGGTTTCAGTAATCCTGGGGTCGGGACCAGAAAAAGAAGGGGGACCAGGAAAAGACGCCCTGAGCCCAAGTAAGGAGATATACAGGCTCTCGGAGCCCCTGCAGAGTCAGCCCCTCCCTCCATCATGATCACACAGCTTCACCGACAGGTGGACCAGGAAGCAATCTGCCCACCAGGACTGGTAGTTGCTGGAAAGCTGGAGAGCCTTGGTCCCGGCTCTGGGAAGCGGGTTAAGAGCTTGCCCAAGAATTTGTAACCAGAGGCCTACATCACAGCTGTGTTTGGAGTCTCAATTTGCTTTGCTTTGAATAGACCCTAAATGCCCAAGATGAGAATTAACATGAAAACTTGTTACCGGCCTAGGTTACCCCACAGAAGCAAAAGAGAAATGACTCTGAGGGGACCCACTTTCAATCAAGTTCTCATAGGATTCCCACAAATAAAGGTCCTGCAATGAGTTCACAGTTCAAAAGGATCATTTCTGCAAAGAAATAGTCTATCCATCATGATCAGGAGTCAGCAGACACAACTAATATCAAGATTTAACTCACAGGAGTTAAAGATAATCCAACAGTCTGATGGAGATAAGCATATTTAAAAATAGAGGGAGTTCCTGTCGTGGCGCAGCGGAAATGAATCCGACTAGGAACCGTGAGGTTGTGGGTTCGGTCCCTGGCCTTGCTCAGTGGGTTAAGGATCTGGCATTGCCGTGAGCTGTGGTGTAGGTTGCAGATGCAGCTCGGATCTGGCATGGCTGTGGCTCTGGTGTAGGCCGGCAGCTGCAGCTCCAATTCCACCCCTAGACTGGGAACCTCCGTATGCCACCGGTGCAGCCCTAAAAGGACAAAAGACTAAATAAATAAATAAACAAATACAAATAAAAATAGAGGGAAAGAAAAACACAACACACAACGAAAAGAGGGAAAGGACTGTGGAAAAAAGCATTAAATAGACCACCTCGAAGTGAAAAACACAGGCACTGAGATTACCATGTATATTTGAACTTCGTATGGACAGGTTAGGGAGCCAAATAGACCCAGAGCAGAAAAGAGAATTTTTGATCAGAAAGATCCGAAGGATAACCAAGTAGAAAACAGAAAAAAGAGATTAGGTGACAAGAAGGACGTAAAGAGAATAAAGCTTATTGTTAGAGGAAGGGGGGAGAGGGGAGCAGATACTCCACGAGATACTGGCTGAGAATTTTCCAGAGTTGATGAAATACATACATCCCTAGATTTAGGGAACACAGCACATTCTGAACAAGATAAACCCAAGTTCCAACTGAATTCTCATACTGAAAATTATAATTTGTGCTATACGCCCATTTCCTTGAACGTGGTTAAAAAAAAAAAAAAAAGAACTCTTACAATAATAATACAAAATAAAATTGTATTTACTGGAACATCCTTGATGCTGGAGCATGGAGCAAAATCTCTTATTATTAGAACTTACTATCAGGATTAACAAACATCTGCAGCAACCAAGGAGCGTTGATACAAGGGCTCTTTGGAAGGGATCTCGCTGTGTCACTGTGCTGACTTTGCCTTGTCAGAGTTCACTCTCAGGCTGTTATCTGGCATTTTCTATCAGTTGCGTACTGGCAGGAAACAGATGGCCCGCTGCAACTGAAAATGGAGGAAGTTGAAGACAGAGACACGGGCAGGGTTTAAGGAAACCGGTGGGATCCTGCGGTTCTGGGGGCCAAGGCCAGATGCCATTGCCAATCCTGGGACTGAAAGGCAACGAGAGGGTGGAGCCTGGAACGCAGAGGCAGCTGCATGGAGAGCCCTGCGGGGGCAGGGGCCCTCAGCAGAGTGATGCAGTCAACATGCCCTGCAGGGACCAAACCCCAACAGAACCAGGCCCCCTGCTTTGCCCAAGAGAGTTCTTCACCGCCATTGTTCTTTCTTCAAAGTGTTTCTCTATTTGGACAATAAATGATTTATTTTATTTATTTTTTATTTTATTTTTATTTTATTTTTTTTAATGATTTGAACACTCGTATAAGGGAACTTGTTGGTACCATCCATAGAATCAGCTCCCTAGGTTTGGGGGTCACAGGGATTCAAGTTCAGATCCTCATGGCTTTATAGTTCTGCTGTGTCCATGAACAAATTGCTTGACCTGCCTATGCCATAACTGGCAGAATGCAAACTCGAACACCCACTTCTAAGTCTTAAGGATTAGAGATAATGTGGTTTTTGAGCCTAACCTGTAATAGGCACTCAGAAGGAGGTGGGGTGGGGGGCTCTCCTTAACATTCCCCCTTGAGATGTTCAGTAAGAGAGGCTTTGCTTGGAGTTCCCGTTGTGGCTCAGTGGTTAACGAATCCAACTAGGAACCATGAGGTTGTGGGTTTGATCCTTGGTCTTGCTCAGTGGGTTAAGGATCTGGTGTTGCCATGAGCTGTGGTGTAGGTCGCAGGTGCAGCTTGGCTCCTGTGTTGTTGTGGCTCTGGTGTAGGCCAGCAGCTACAGCTCTGATTGGACACCTAGCCTGGGAACCTCCATATGCCTCGGATGTGGCCATAGAAAAGATAAAAACAAAACAAAACAAAAACAAAAACAAAAAAAAGAGAGGCTTTGCTTGGGAAAACAGGGGTGCATTTCAACCTCTGAGCCAGGAGACATTTAATCAATTATTACAAAGCAGTTCTGCCTTGTTTACTTTTAATAATGGGTTTGTTTGCTTTTAATAAGAAGAACCAGACCCAACCCTCCTATTTGCTGAAGTTCGTGAGCAAATGGAGCTGGAAGTTAGCAGTAATCTTTGCAGCCACAAGTGGCCAGTGGCCACAGGCAACAAGTGAAAACAGGTTGTGTGCAGGGTACCATTTCATTTGCAGAGAGTAATGTTATTTACCCGTGATCCTATCCAGCAACTTCAAAGCTGGAGGCAAGCATTATCCAACCGGAAGTGCAACCCCCCCACGGCCGCCTGTCCCCAAGGCAGGAGTGACACTGGGTTGTAACCTCCCCAGCGCTTTCCATCAGGAGATAGAGGCAGAAGAAAGGTTCTCTCTGGGCCTCACTGCCCGCATTTGTAAAAGGAGAGAGTTGGGTCCTTTCCAGGGGATGTTAAATACATCCTCCATGTGAGGCCAGGGCCGAATCTGGCTCTCAGGATTCCATGTCTGCTTTACATATATGTAAATGTCCATTGGAGTTCCCGTCATGGCTCAGTGGTTAACGAATTCGACTAGAAACCATGGGGTTGCGGGTTCAATCCCTGGCCTTGCTCAGTGGGTTAAGAATCCAGGCATTGCTGTGAGCTGTGGTGTGGGTTGCAGATGCGGCTCGGATCGCATGTTGCTGTGGCTCTGGCGTAGGCCAGGGGCTACAGCTCGATTCGACCTCCATACGTGGGGGGAGCGGCCCAAGAAATGGCAAAAAGAAAAAAAAAATGTCTGTCTCAGCAGGTCTGTGTCCACTTGTTTGGGAAACAGCTAGAAAAAGAGATTAGAGAAGGGGTGGGTGCTGTGTGCTCCAGGCATTGACTCAGTGAAAGAATTAAGTCACTGCTTACCTGACACATAATGCTTCCCCTCCCCCACCTTGAGGTACCTGTAAATACCAACAACTGGAGTCCCCCCATCACGGGACAAAGCAGGGTAAGCGCTCCCCGTCACCTCACCCACCAAATGGGTCACTTCCTCCCCCAACTGTTTTTATTTCTTTAAGCCTATAGCTATTTTAACCTAAACATATTGAAATGAGAGCCCTACCCACCTCATACCTCCTCTAGAGGTCTCCTATATGTCTTTTCTAGAACAAATTCAAAGCCAATCATCAAGTGAAAACAGATTTCCACGAGGTTATTCCCATAACCTAATTTTTTTTTTTTTTTCAGGACCACACCTGCAGCATATGGATGTTCCCAAGCCATGGGTTGAATTGGAGCTATAGACCCCTGCCTACGCCACAGCCACAGTGATGCCAGATCTGAGCCATGTCTGTGACCTACACCACAGCTCAAGGCAACACCAGATCCTTAACCCAATGAGCGAGGCCAGGGATCGAACCCGCAACCTCATGGTTCCTAGTTGGATTCGTTTCCTCTGAGCCACAATGGAAGTCCAATAATCTAAATTTTTCTGACAGGAAGCTTTATACCCCAGATGGCCACCCCTTCCCTTGTTGGTCATAACAACTGCATATACTTTCTTTACCCCGAGTTGAAATCCTTTTCCCTTGCTGAAGTGAATTTTCTCAAGGATTTATAATCCAGGCACCTTCTTTCCTTAAACATTACCCCTCAGAGCAGAAATGAAAATAGTCACACAAATCATGCACATTTTCACCACCGTCTCCATAACTATTATTATTATAGAAATTATAGTCTACGTTTTAGAGAATATACCATATTATATGTATATGTTCCTATATTCTATTCTGTAATACAATTTCTGTTTATACTTTAGTACGTATTACAGCACAGAATAATAATTGGAAAACTGGATTATAAAAATTCAAATTTAGAAAAAGTGATACTGTCATGGGACCCATGCATGAAACTGGAAAGATCTTTTATCAAGTAATTCCCCCTGGGAGCCTTTAAATAGCAACCTCCCTTCTCCATCTCTAACCCGAGTTTTGATCCAACCTGTAGCTATCCCATTTAGCTGCATTACTGGACAACCTTATTGAGTAAAGCAGGTGGTCGCGTGTTCATAACCATTGGCTCTCTCTTTTTTTTTTTTCCCCCAACTTTCTCCTAATTCATTGGGCCATTGATAGGGCTTTTCCCCAGAGGCCATTTGATCTGTTCGGAGGATGGGGCAGAGAGGAGGGCTCCTCTTCCAGCCAGGATGGCTTCCAGAAGCAGACAATCCAAAGAGATGTGGTGGGTATGACAGAAGTGATGCATGGAATACCTCACTTGAAAACTGTGTGCTGCTTTGAAGACCTAATACTGATCCAGCAAGACTCGATGCTGCAGTCTGGCTGAGAACGATGCCAAGGGAAAACACCCCCCCCCCCTTTATTTTTTTAAAGAATCCCATTAATGGATTCCTTAAAATGCTGGAAGCGGGATTTCCGGCACTAACATTTCTATAATGCTGACACTGTTCGCTGACACTTGCATAACGCTGCACAGTTTATGAAGCGTGTTCACAAATATGGCTGCCAGGAGGATGGCTGTGAAGGAACTAGGCTGGGCATGGGCTCCAGCAGTGGAAGCAGGCTGGGAGCTCTTGGCATCCCAAAGGCAAGAGGCTGAGAAGGAGCAGAAGCAGCACTACAACCCTGGGCTTCTAACTCAGAATACTTTCTCCCAGCACAGGGAACCATGTGCCCAGGGCATCACAGCTAAAACCACCTTGCTGAAGCCTTACCCAGGAAGGAAGGGCATATTGCCTGAGTACTCTGCTCCAAGGTGGGCAAACATCTGCCCTTTGAGGGGACACAAAGGTACAAACAAGATTGCTACCCACAAAAAGGCCCAGGCCTATGTGCCATCAATCTTAGGGCAATGGATTCCTTTTGTGGGCTGTGAATTTACTGCAAGGGGTCCATACACCCTTATGAACCACCAAGCCTTATGTGTGGAGAGACTGTATCTATAAACAGACACTAGTTGGATCATATAAAAAAAATTGAACTTTGACCTGCAACCTGCCCAGAAACCCAACACTTTATCCACAATAAATGACTCAGGGAGCCAGCCTGCTATAAGTCAAACGTGTGCAGGAAGTCAGATTGCTGTCTGCAGTGACAATCTAGGAAGCTACACACAAATTCTGTGAAAATCAGGCTCAAATGTCCAGGACTTGATTAATAACTAACAGCTTCCCTAATTTTTGTCCCTGCTTCCAACTTAGGACGAATCAAAGAAAGCCACACAGGTACCCCTAACAAATAGGATACCCTGCTTGTAGTTGGCCTGGAGCTTCCCCAAGCCAACAGCCTCCAGTCAAGGCACACCTAAAGCCCTCCGTCCCTGCCACTAGAAAGCTCTCCCCGTCCTCTGCCTGCCTTCGAGCCTTTGCCAAAAGGCAAGTGACAGTGCCCACACCCTTGCTATTACAAGCTCGGTATGAATAGCCTTTGCTTTTCTCATTTGGTTAGTCTGTTTATTTCCCGAGTATAAATCAGAGATACAATATGGCTCATTCATACACATACCACTCCCTTCAAATACGTGTAGTTGCTGTTGTGATGTGCAAAGCACGAATGCATTTCGCATGCACCATGCCTATTACGCAGTCTCTGAAATGTTGTTACATTAAAAGATGAAGTGCGTCTAGAAGAACTAGCTTGAAAACATACAAAGTGTAAAAGCACGTTGCAGAACGCCGGGTTATGATCCTAATTTGCAGACGTAAAAAAACAATTGAATGATTAATAAATGCCCAACGTAAATTGGGCGTGAAATTAAACAACAGCAGCGACAGCTAAGGCTGCTAATTTTTAAATATCCAACCCTCACGACAACCCCACAACACAGGTTCTATCATTAACCTCACTTAACAGGGAAAAGGAATGGAGACTAGGAGAAGCCAAGTAGCTTGCTCACATTCACAAAAGTGGTGGAGTCAAGATGGAAGCCCTGTTCCTCTGGACTCTAGAGTTTGTCTTGTGACTCATTGATTTTTTAATTCTGGTTGCTATTTGCCTCTGTTAAACCTTTGTTCTGCTTGGCCATAGAGGTGGTATTAGTATCTGTTACCATGGCGCCCTGGCTTTCATATTTTAGTTTGAGGACGAGAGGCCCGTTGTAGCTGTGTTTTGAGTCCACCAGGAGGAAAGATGCTAGATCAGAGCTCAGGAGCCTGGGTCCTAGTCTAGACCTGGCCACACACTGCACACCGAGCTCTTAGATGAGTGCCTCTCATAGTGTTTCTTTTGTTTGTTTGTTTTTGTCTTTTTAGGGCCGTATGTGTGGCATATGGAGGTTCCCAGGCCAGGAGTCTAATCGGAGCTGTAGCCACTGGCCTATACCACGGCCACAGCAACGTGGGATCCGAGCTGCGTCTGCGACCTACACCACAGCTCACGGCAACGCCGGATCCTTGACCCACTGAGCAAGGGCAGGGACCGAACCCGCAACCTCATGGTTCCTAGTCGGATTCGTTAACCACTGAGCCACAACGGGAACTCCGTCTCTTAGTGTTTCTAATACACGCATCTCTGCCCTTCTCCTTGTTCCCAGGGCCTTTGGCATCAAGGCCGCCTGCTCAGCCCCTCTGACCAGCAGTAATAACAACAGCCAGGGCCACAACTAAAACACTGAATGGCAGGCTCTGTTCTCAGGACTTGGTGCATATTACCTCTTGTAAAGCTTACCCGACCCCACGAGGTGGATGCTCATGGCAGCTCCTCTTTGCAGATGGGGAAACTCACACCTGGCAGCGTTAGGTAACCCTGTTCAAGATCACACAGCTGGGGTGATGGAATCAGAACCCTTTACAGGCAGTTTGAACCTGGACAGCTCACTGCTGCAACTCCAACTTTTGCGAGGTCCATTGTATATGGGTGAAGTCCATGGCTGCCTACAAATTCCCAGCAGCTACCTCAATGCTTAGTACTTAGTACATGCCTAACTGGTCTTTATGGAGCGAATGAAGAATGAATGAGTGGGGAGTTCCCGTCGTGGCTCAGTGGTTAACGAATCCGACTAGGAACCATGAGGTTGCGGGTTCGATCCCTGGCCTTGCTCAGTGGGTCAAGGACCCGGCGTTGCCGTGAGCTGTGGTGTAGGTCACAGATGCGGCTCGGATCCCGAGTTGCTGTGGCTCTGGCATAGGCCGGTGGCTACAGCTCCAACTCGACCCCTAGCCTGGGAACCTCCATATGCCGCAGGAGCGGCCCAAGAAAAGGCAAAAAGACAAAAAAAAAAGAAAAAAGAAAAAATGAATGAATGGCTTCTAGCTGCACAGGGCCTAATACAATATGCCAGATACATTGGAAAATAATACTATTCAGTGTCCCTGATCGAGTTGATTCTGTTTTCTCCCTGGTTATCATTAACAACCAAAGAGAAAGGCTTTACTATACACAAAGAGTCATTTGTTTACCCTGCCCCCGTTGGACTTTTGTTTGTATTTGCCTGATTCTAATCGTGTCTTCTGTTATATTGGGACATCCTGTAGGATGAACATGCACATTTCTTTCAACAAGTGCTAGAAAAAAAAAAAAGATCATTTGCCTCTTTCCTACCTAAATCTATATCCATAATTGACTCCTCTTTCCCTTTTGGGTGTGTTGTTTTTACTCCCCAGTAAGCTCTGTCGTGACTTCCAAAGAGCTGTCACCCCGGGGTCCCCTTCGTTTTGCCCTCTCTCTGGGGCTCACCCACTTCTTGACACCATTTACAGGAAGCAGAGCTAAGTTTCCAGGCTCATCAGCAGCCGCTCTATGAACCCAATTCGCACACACTGAATGCTGCCGGATCCTGTTCGCTGCTGGCCGCTTTTTTTGGACTGTTCATTTCCCTGGCATGGCAGTAATAGCTTTTTCAGACCTCTCCAGGGACGTGGACTATTTTGCATTTGTAAGCCACCTTTATGGAAAGGGCCTCCAGGTTTGAAGTGTCCTGTGACCACTTATTCAGTTGGAGAAGTGTCAAGGCCACGTTCACGGGAAAGTGAAAAATGCATGGCCAGTGTGACATTTCAAATAACCTGGAGGCACTGGATAATCACGCAGGACTTTGGAGGGGCAGAAATCACATTGGAAAAAAATGGATTTTTACTGATGCAAAGATCATTCTGCTACCATGTTAAAATGGGGTCGGGGGGTAAAAAGGAAATATAATTGTGTGGGGACAGGCTCAGAAGGGAGGAGAGGAAGGCAGTGTTCAGTGTGAAGGCTGGAAGATTCTGCCCTTCCAAAGCCAGCGCAGGGGATCCACCCAAATCTCAATTAGCATCCTGGCACCTCCATCCTGAATGTGGGGATAGCGAGCAGAGAGATGGTTCTGAACTATAATTGAGGCCCCTTCTCTAAGCTGAGCACTCTTTCATTATATAATTCGCATGAGGCAGCTATAAGAATGTTACCATTGACTTACTTTGTAGTTGGACAAACTGACACTTAGGGGAGTTCCCATTGTGGCTCAGCGGGTTAAGGACCCGACTAGTATCCATGAGGATGTGGGTTTGATCCCTGCCCTCACTCAGTGAGTTAAGGATCCGGCATTGCCTCAAGCCACAGCATAGGTCACAGACGTGGCTTGGATCTGGCATTGCTGTGGCTGTGGTGTAGGCTGGCAGCTGCAGCTCCAATTTGACCACTGAGCCTGGAAACTTCCATATGCCGCAGGTGCACCCTAAGAAGGAAAACAAACAAACAAACAAACAAAACTGAGACTCAGGGAAGGGACATGATTTGTCCAATGTCATACCGATACGTGACTGAATTGCTATTCAAGTTCCAAGTTGCTGACGCCAAAGCCAGGCTTTTCCCTCTGTGCCATCCAAGTACTGACCTGTAAGGCAAACAAATCAGGGACCATGACATAAGGACCTGATGCATTTCCTTGGTCTTTTAGACATTGCTCTTTTTGTTATTTTGGGGATTCTCCTGGCTGTGGCCCCTTGGTGTCTAATGGTAACCCCCCTTTTCCAGCAACAAGGAACGGTGCTTTCTCTTGCAGGAAGCTGAATTCTCCGAGACAGATAATCTTGGTGGGGAAGGATGGATGCCCCAGGAGATAGTTGACGGCAGGTGCTATAAAAGGAAAGTCCCTCGTGGGGAGGAAGAAAGGCAGCAGGAGATGCTGGCCACACACTTGAGTCATCTGGGTGTTTAACCTCAGAAAAGTCTGAGGAGGCCCTGCTGTTTGTTTGTTTCCATGACTCTGCACCCACCCCCGGCAGAATTAATTTCCTCCAGGGTGCTCCCTTATGCTTTGGGCATTCCTTTCACTTGTCAGATATTTGTTGAGTGTTTCCATGGGTTGGCACATAGATAAGATTAGGTTCTACTGCTTATAATAATAGAAACACACATGGTGGCTTACACAAGACAGATGTTCTCCCCCCTCCCCATACAAGTCTACGTGTTGGCCATGCAGGACAAGCATGGTGGCTCCATGGTGTTCTCAGGGACTCAGGCTCTGATCTCTCCTCCCTCCTCACTTGGGGCTTCTTCCTCAAAGCTACCTCATGGTCAGAGATGGCTGCTGGAGCCCTTCAAGGATGGAAGAAGGAGAAAAAGCAGAGGAGCCAAAAGAGACCCTTCCCAAATGAATCAGCTCCTTTGAAATAGCCTTCTAAGAAAACCCAAATAATGCTTCCACCTACTTCTCATTGGCTAGAATCCAGTCACATGGCCACGTCTGGCTCGGGGGTGGCTGGGAATTATGGTTGTGCTTTGGAGGTTGTTGAATAGCAACATGCATGACTGAAATTGAGGACTTGCTAATGGAAGAAGGGCTATTTTAATAGACTGGATGTCAGCCAACTATGGCCCACAGCCCAATCTGGCCCACTGCCTGGTTTTGTAAATAAAGTTTTATTGGAACACTGTCAACTTCGTTCTTTTTTGTCCTTTTTCTTTTCTTCTTCTTAGGGCCTCACCTGGGACATATGGAAGTTCCCAGGCTAAGGGTCAAATCTGTAGCTGCAGGCCTACATCACAGCCACAGCATCACCAGATCCAAGGCTCATCTGTGACCTACATCACAGCTCGTGGCAATGCTGGATCCTTAACCCACTGAGCGAGGCCGGGGATGGAACCCACATCCTCACAGACACTGTGTTGGGTTCTTAACCGCTGAGCCACAATGGGAATGCCAGGTTCATTTTTTTACATGGATTCTTTGGCTATTTTTGTGCTACAACAGCATAGTTAAGTAGCTGTGATGCGACACGGCCTGGAAAACCTGAAATATTTACTATCTGACACTTTGTAGACGTTTACTGACTTCTGGAATAGACAAACAGCAAATGTCAATTGTGGGCCAATAGCCTACAGCCAGGTACTGGGCTCTGCACAAGAGTACAGAGACGTGGGTTCTGTCCTCAAGCAGCTTACAGTCTAGTGAGTAAGAACGCCAAGGAAATGACTAATTACAGTAGGATGTGGTGAGTGGAAGAGAATTCTGTTCAGGGTGCTATGGGAGCACAGAGAGACGGTATCTAAAATGGACCATGGAGGAGTTCCCGTCATGGCGCAGTGGTTAACGAATCCGACTAGGAACCATGAGGTTGCGGGTTCGGTCCCTGCCCTTGCTCAGTGGGTTAACGATCCGGCGTTGCCGTGAGCTGTGGTGTAGGTTGCAGACGCGGCTCGGATCCCGCGTTGCTGTGGCTCTGGCGTAGGCCAGTGGCTACAGCTCCAATTCGACCCCTAGCCCGGGAACCTCCATATGTCGTGGAAGCGGCCCAAAGAAATAGCAAAAAGACAAAGAAAATAAATAAATAAAATAAAATAAAATAGACCGTGGAGATGGAGGTCAGGCAACTTTTCCAGACGCGCTAGAAGGGTGAGCAGCTTGAAAAGAGAATGAGAAAGAACTTCCAAGTGGAGGGGAAGGCATGTGCAAAGACCGGAGGCATGACGTGCCCCTCCTCAGGCACCCGTCACACCGCAAGTCAGAGTCGTTCACGTGTCTGCACAGGATTCCTCTGCTGTGTGTTGCATGGTGTGCGCAGTGCCGGCATCCTGCCGGCGCCTCCAAGGGCTCTTCAGTTAGCTGCTTACAGCAGCATCACCTGTGAGCCTGTTCTACCCATTCCTGGGGGCCCTGGCCCACCGACCCAGAATTTAAAGTGGGTGAGGATTGGGCGGCAGGGTGCCAGTTCCAAGACTGGCGATCACTAGGTAAAAGCAGCGTCTTTGGATTACAATCCCAGCCTCGCCCCCTCCAACCTTGCATAAGCCTGGACACGTTGTTCACCTTTGTGGAGCTTCATACATCTGCATCCACCAGCGTGGGGACAGCATCACGCTTTTGTAAGGGGTTTTCTACCTTGGTGCTATTGACATGTGGGACTGGATCATTCGTTGCCATGAGGGACAGCCCTGTGCCCCAGAGGGTGTTTGGTGACATCCAGGACCCCCATACCCTGGATCCCGTTAACGCCCCTCCAGTCGTGACAACAACTGTCTGTAGGCATGGCCCAATGTCCCCTGAGAAGGCAAAATTGTCCCTGATTGGAAGCCAATGAGCTAATGTAAGGAATCAAGGAGATATTGTATATAATATGTGTAAGCAGTGCATGAGTGTGGTAACTACATTATTGTCCTTAGTGCTTTAAAATATTATTTATCTTGGGTGAAAAAGAAAGAAGAGGAAACATTAGTTGAAAGAATGATGACATGTCACGGAAGAAGAATCTCACAGAAGCCATGTCTGGTTCTAGGCTGGCAAAGCCAGGAGACGCCTTCTTAGCCATGACTAACAAGATTTTCTGTTAAATCCACCTGTCGGGAATCCGCATTATTTTAGGAACGCTGGCGGAGAGGCATTTTCAAGTGAGCTGTCGGGGACATCTGTTGTTTTGTTGCCTATTTCTTCAGTTGCCTGATTTAGTTTTGGGGGAAATACCCACCCCCACTCTCAGCCATGTGTTTTGCATGGAGCTGACCCGCTAGGTGGGTTCTAGCTGGGAAGCACGGGGAAGTCCATTCTCCCGGCCACAGGGCTCATCCAGAAGTAGGAACAGGGCTCAAGCCAAATCGCAGCCAGAAACCCCCAGGAGTTTGCTTGGACAGCTCCGAAGGTGGGGTTTCCCTTCCACTGGATGTGACCTGAGAGGCCCTGAGGATTAGACTGCAGCAGGGAGGTAAGGTTGTCCGAGGACAAGGCTGTCACATGGAGGAGG
This sequence comes from Phacochoerus africanus, assembly GCF_016906955.1. Classification (NCBI taxonomy): domain Eukaryota; kingdom Metazoa; phylum Chordata; class Mammalia; order Artiodactyla; family Suidae; genus Phacochoerus; species Phacochoerus africanus. The sequence goes on along the minus strand of NC_062549.1, from coordinate 14,865,670 downwards.
GCAGAGGTGAGCAGAGAGAAGAGGAGAAACTGGGCCCTGTGGTGTTGTCTGAACTCCTGTATTCAGCTATGCCTGAAGCCCAATTTCTTCACTAATCATTTGAGTTCTTGAGCTAATAAATTCCATTTTTGATTGTTAGTTTGGGCTAGTTTTTTTTTTTTTTGTCTTTTTAGGGCTACACCTGAGGCATGTGGTGATTTCCAGGCTAGGGGGTCAAATTGGAGCTGTATCCTCTGATCTCATAGCTATAGCAACTCGGGATCCAAGCCAAGTCTCTGACTTACACTGCAGCTCATGGCAATGCTGAGCGGGGGTCAGGGATCCAACCTCATCCTCATGGATACTAGTTGGGTTTGTTACCCCGGAGCCACAATGGGAACTCCTTTTTTTTTTTTTTTTTTTAATGAACCATTTCTTTTTTTCTCAATTAATATTTTTCTTTTGGCCATGCTTATGGCATGCAAAATTCCTGGGCCAGGGATCAAACCTGTGCCATAGCAGTGACAACACTGGGTCCTTAACCTGCTGAGCCGCCAGGGAACTCCCAGTTTTTCTGTCCTTGAAACCAGAGCACCCCTTTGCTCACAATTGATATTGGACCTTGATTAACTTAAGAGTGAAATATGAGTATCTTCGTACATTTTGAAAAGTAAACTTTGGATCAGCAGAAATGCTTTGTGACAAATGAAAGAAAACCCAAGGCTCAATAGCTAAAGCAATCAAGGCAATTCATTGGCTTCGTCTTAAAAGTGCCCAGAAGTATGTGGGCTTCGGACCTAGGCTCCGGCTCCATGTCTCTGCAGCTCTCTTGGCTTAACTGTCCTCCTTGTGCTGCTTTGCTTTAGGCTAACTTCCCTGGTAGCAAAAACGTGGCAGAGGTTCCAGGCCTCACGGATCACTGCCACCAGGAAAGAGAGAGGAAAAGTTTTCTCAGCTCGAAACCAGAGAACAGAAGTCCTGGCTCAGCTGTGGTTAGATGGGCTCAGGTCATGTGCTCAGCCTTCAACTGAGGAGATGGAGAGGGGATCCCCCCAGTTTCTAGCCAGGGCCTGAAGTTAGACTTGGGGGCTGGATCAGCGCCACTGAGCTCAGAACTGCTACCCAGCGGGGGAAGCTCATGGGTGCTAGGAGGCATGCCCGCTGCTCGCTTTAAGACATGAAATAATATTACTGGTCAACTACAAGGTCACCTTTTAGTGACATCTTTCAGTGTCATCCTTAGATATCAGCATTCTTTCTTCTGGGCGTTTTCAGGATTTGCTTGTTGATGTGTTAAGCAATTACAGCACTGTGGTTGGAGTGGCTTATCTAATATCAATTTTCCTCACTAGACAATTTAGGCAGAGACCAAATCCAACACCTTTTTTTTTTTTTGTCTTTTTAGGGCCCCACCCACAGCATATCGAGGTTCCCAGGCTAGTGGTTGAATTGGAGCTGTAGCTGCTGGCCTACACCAGAGCCACAGCAATGTGGGATCCAAGCCTTGTCTTTGACCTACACCATAGCTCACAGCAATGGCGAATTCTTAACCCACTGAGCAAGGCCAGGGATTGAACCTGTGTTCTCTTGGCTGCTAGTCAGGTTCATTTGCACTGAGCTACGATGGGAACTCCCAAGATCTTTTCTCTTCCTCAGTGTAGCCCTATACTCAGTGGAGGGGTTCTCCCTCTCCTTCTCTTGTCTTTTTCCTCCCCCCTCCACCCCCCCCACCCATATGCTTTAGCTTTATTTTCTTTGCCAGTTCTAGGAAGAATATACCAGCAGCGATCTTCATGGCACCAAGGAGCTCTCTTCTGAATCAGAGACACAGCTGAGAGTTGGCCCAGTAATGGAAGCCTGTTGTTTGTGAGAAAGAATTCTTGGGAGTTCCTGTCGTGGCTCAGTGGTTAATGAATCCGACTAGGAACCATGAGGTTGCGGGTTCGATCCCTGGCCTTGCTCAGTGGGTCAAGGATTTGGCGTTGCCGTGAGCTGTGGTGTAGGTCGCAGACACAGCTTGGATCCCGCGAGGCTGTGGCCGTGGTGTAGGCTGGCGGCTACAGCTCCGATTCGACCCCTAGCCTGGGAACCTCCACATGCCGCGGGAGTTGCCCTAGAAAAGGCAAAAAGACAAAAAAAGAAAAAAAAAGGAAAAGGAAAAGAATTCTTGGATGAGCAACACAACTTGACTGTCTGCAAGAGTCTGCCCATGAACTTCAGTCCAGATATTGAAAGACTAGCCCCGAAATAAGGGAGAAGGATATTAACTCAGTTTACTAATTGCTTTTATTAACAGGAGGTGTTTTGTTTTGTTGTCAGTTTTTTTTTTTTTTTAAATCTGGTTAAATTTACTCCCCCATAAAGCAAGGACAAAGAATTTTAAGCCCTGCTTGCCAAAAGAGGCTAAAAATCTCTGACTTGTAGTTCCACAACTAAGGTTCAAATTTCTCCTCCACGCTTCGTGGCTATGTGACCCTGGGCAAGTTATTCAACCTGACTAAACCTCAGTTTTCCTCATCTGCAGAATGGAGAGAACAGTCTTACCCACTGTATAGAGTTATTTGGAAACAAAAATGAAGTAATACCTGAAAAAGTGCTTAGTGCAGGCCTAACTGCTGTTCCTTCTCTGAGTAGAAATGCTCACTAACACTGCTATTGCGATGGCTCTTTATTTTATCACCAGGTATGTGAACTTGGGCAATTCAGACAAATCTGCCAAGGCAGCAGTTTCCGCATCTGTGAAAGGACAAGAGTCCATCTGTTACAATGCTGATGCGGAGAGTATACAGTAAGTGCTAACCAAACATTCTCTCCAATTCACTTCCAACAGAGCCCACCCCAACGTGGAAGAGGGGGGACGGCGCCCTTCATGCACCTACCCCTCCTATCGGTGGAAGAGGCATTTGAGAACCTAAAGGTTTGTTTTACAAATAATTAGGAATCTAGGGCAAAGAAACCCTGCCTGGCTTAGGGTGACATTATGGTTGAGATCTGATAGGCACAGACCAAGCAATCCAGCCTCTGTGGTTCCTGTTTCAACCACGGTTGACCGCATTGGGCTTTCAGACAAACCTACAGACAGTAAGACTGAAACTTCAACTGGAATAGGAGAGGGAAACGAATACGGGCAGCTGTAAAATATTCTGACTTATGTCCATGAAACACAATGGAAATCCTGTTGCATTTTTCGAAGTTAATGAGGGTTCCCCCCCGCCACCTTTGGATGCTTCCAGTTGCTTTAGTGGACTTGTTTCTCCTAGGATGCAGGCCACTATTTAAGACAGCAGTTGACATGTTTGGAAACTACCGGCCTGAAGCCTGAAATACCCCTTGGCTTCCAGACAGTGGTTCGTGCACCAGTGGGTGTGTTTGGGGGATGGGAGTTTTCTACTCTATCCCATGATTCATGTCCATATGCCAGGCCCCTAGCAACATGCCCAATGCTGAGTCTGGGCTTAGTAGATAGATGTTTGGCAAGTGAGTGAAAGAAGTCACTAACTAAACAGGTCAATGCACAAACAGTGAATTCTGACTAAGGGTGTTTATAGCCTATTGATGACTAAGAATTTCCAGGCTGGTCAGAGGCTTGTTTTGACATTTACTGATTTGTATTTATAGCAGGACCAAGGGGGAACCTGTTCGGGCCAGTTGGCCCTCATTTTCAGTTAGGATAATGGGTGGTGTGGGCCCAGGCAGAATGACCTGCAAGCTTGTGTGGATAACTGGTGAGTATCTGGAGCCAGCCGGTTCAGCTCAGGGACAGGACCACAAAGCCCCTGCTGCCTAGTGCCTGTAATATCATTGCATTCCGGTGTGGCATCATGATATTATTTCCTGGCCTCCCAGTCATCTCCTGCTCAGCAGAACTTCTGTCTGTATCACAGGCTCGGAGGAGGTTATACGTGGAAGGGACCAGTGTTTGTCCATTGCACCTGCTGACTGTGAGCAGCAGAGTTACCTGGGACATGGGTTATTGGACACCCGAGAAAAACGAAGCCCAGAGAAGTTGAGTGCCTTCCCCAAGGTCACACAGCTAGTTTGCAACAGCGGATGATTACACTGTGGTACCATCAGAGCTGTGTTCTGTTTTACATGTCATCACAAAGTGTCTGCATCCCTCTTGTCCCATTTGGTTTTCTCAGCTACTCTCCACATGAGAAAATAGAATTATTGCTTTTCCTGTTTGGAGAAAATGCGGTTTTTATTTACGTTTCAGTGCTTATAGACAGACCTTCTCAAGGAAGCTATCGCTAGCCTATATAGCACCTTTGTGCAAATTAGTAGAAGGTGCCCTTTCTTCCGTGAGGATGTGGGCCTGACCCGTGTGATCAGAGAGCAGGCTGGACTTCAGGCCCTCCTCTCTCTCTTGGTCAAATGGCCTTGGGCAGTTCCCAACCTGCACAACTGTGCATGGCAGCCCTGCTCTCCAGGAAGAAGAACTTGTACTTGGAACTCCGCAGTGTCTAGCATAGGGCTGGGCTTAGAAAGGTTCCCAGGCTAGGGGTCAAACTGGAGCTACAGCCACCAGCCTAAGTCACAGCCACAGCAAAGCCAGAGCCGAGCTGCATCTGTGACCTACACCACACCTCACGGCAATGCCAGATCCTTAACCCACTGAGCAGGGCCACGGATTGAACCTGCACCCTCATGGATACTGGCCAGGTTCGTTACCACTGAGCCACGATGGGAACTCCTGGGCTTATACATGTTAAAGAAAGGTGACTGAATTGCTCAAGATGACCTGGTTGGTCAGCAGTAGGACCAGGATGTCTGATTCTAGGCATGGCCTCGGGCGGCAGGAGAGAGTAAACATTAACCTGGGGAATCGGCCAGTATAATTCCATTCACCAGAAGTAAAGCACCCTGGGGTGACCGCTGAAAACTAATATTCAAAGTCAAGGCTGGGAGTTCCTGTCCTGCCTCATCGGATAACGAACCCGACTAGCATCCGTGAGGACATGGGTTTGATTCCTGGCCTCACTCAGTGGGTTAAGGATCTGGCGTTGCCATGAACTGTGGTGTAGGTGGCAGACGCGGCTCAGATCCCATGTGGCTGTGGCATAGGTCAGTGGCTACAGCTCCAATTAGACCCCTAGCCTGGGAACCTCCATATGCCGTGGGTACGGCCCTAAAGAGACAAAAAGACAAAAAAGGAAAAGAAAAAAACCAAAGTCAAGGCTGAACTATAGTGTCCCCTCCACCCCAGCAATGCTGAGCCCTGGGAAGTATAGGTAGAAACACTCTGATGCCCTCAACCCTTTGAGGATTCAAATACCATCCCCTGTGTTGGGTGGAAGCTGAAGTTTCATACAAGGAGCAAAGCCTCCCTCTTCCCTCCATCCCTGCCTCCACCCCCTTGAAAGGTATAAACACCTGAACAAGGACCCTGGGCAGCCCCACCTGGCCCACGATCATGGTGGTGACATGCCTAGTAATTAAGCATGCAATTCTTAGTCTTTTTCTTGCACTGCTCACCGTTATCACAGAGGGTGGCCCCTCTTCCCTCCGGCTGTTCCTGGAGAGAGCCTTGCCGTGGTCCAAGGATGGAGCCTCCTTGGCTTCATCTCTAAGCAGCCACAGGCGCCAGCTTTTATCAAGCTCTTCTCAGGGGCTGGGTCATGGGCTCAATGCTTTACTGGGTCATCTTTTTTAATTAAAAAAAAAAAATTTTTTAGGGCCACCCCATCTAGGGTGCTGTTACCATGGCATGTTCAGTTTTGAAAACTCGTAGAGTCATACCTTTCTGATTTATCACTTTTCTCTATGTCTGCTATCTCTTGATAAAGTTTACTCTAAAAATCCCCTCTCACCCAGGACCTCGTCTCTTTCCTAGGGCGCCCTGCTTTGGGGGGTTGCTACATTTCCAACATCCTTTCGCAATACCCCCCAGCGTAGCACACTAGGCCTGAGAAATCAGGCTATGAGAATGTCCTGGAATCACCTCTTCCCGCCTAAGGCCGTCACACAGAGGTTACCGGCAGTTCTCATTTTCTTTTCTCCAGATAATTCCTCCAAAATAGATCACCTTCGTGCCTCACTCTGAAAACTTCCATCATGTTCCTTCAACCCTGAAACCCAAATCGGTACCAAAAATGGTCCCCTGGGGGCCTCCTGCTGGCGCATCAGCCTTGTTTCCACCAGCAGGTCGTGGGGGTGGGCCCAGAGACGCGTCTTTGGGGGCTTATTCTGTCTGTGAGTCATTCTTAGACTAACGCTCTCCTCTGTTCTTTTCCCCTTAACACTTGGTGAGGGTTTCTTCTGGAACCTCGTAGAACCCCATGTCAGAAATATTCTTACGCTTCAGCCTCCATTGATGGATTCATTTATTCTTGCATCCACTCACTTATTGGCAGACCTGTATTAAGCACTCATATATACCAGGAACTCTGCTAGGGACAAGAATTTGGAAAATAAATAGGACATGGCCCCTTTCTTCACACAGTGTAAAGTGATTCTGAGTCCATTCTGGCAGATTCTTCAGGAGCTGCTGCTGCTGCTTTTTTTTTTTTTTTTTTTTTTCCCTGTCTTTTTAGGGCCGCACCTGCAGCATATGGAGGTTCCCAGGCTAGGGGTCGAATCGGAGCTGCAGCTGCTGGCCTACACCACAGCCACAGCAACACCAGATCCAAGCCGCGTCTGCAACCTACACCACAGTTCACCAAAACGCTGGAACCTTAACCCACTTAGTGAGGCCAGGGATTGAACCTGCATCCTCATGGATGCTAGTCAGATTCGTTTCCACTGAGCCACAACGGAAACTCCTGGAGATTCTTATTTTAATACTAATAAAGTTGTTGATGAAGACACGGATGCCAAAAGAAGGAGGGAGAGGGTGGTGTTTTTTGAGCCCCTTTTCCACGGCGGGCCCTCTAACAATCATTTTAGATGGATCCCCGAACCCCCACAACAACCCCATGATGCTGGTACTGTTATTGCCATCATTTTACAGATGAGGATGTACAGGTCCAGAGAAGTTGAGTGATTTTCTCAAGGGCACACAGTTTTTAAGGGCCCGATCTTAAAGCTGATGTGAAATCTGACCTCAGAGACTGGCCTCTTTAATGCTTTCTTTGAGTTCTCAAGACCATGAAATGAGAAGCATCAGAAGTGCAAGCGACTGGAAGAGAGAAGACGAAGGAGTGATGAGAAACAAGAGCCCAGTGAGAAGATAATTTCACTCTCGTCAGCTCTGGGCTAAGAGACTCTGAAGGGTACGTGGGCTGTAGAAGCACAGTCCCAGCCGTCCTGGAGCCGCCCTGTGTAAAAGAGAGTATTTTCCCCAAATCCCAGAAACATAAAATCTAAGGGCTGGGAGGGATATTGACAGGTGTCATCCAAACTCCATTAGAGGCCAAATCGTTTTATGCCCTTGCCACCACGAGCTCTTCTAGTCTGTCTGGAATACCTCCCGGGATGGGGACCTCACTACCTTCTGAGAGAGCTTATTCCGTTTACTACGGCAGATGCTTGTAGCAGATGCCATGTAGCAGATGGCTTGGTTTTGCTGTTCAGCAGCCCTTCCTCCTTCTTTTGCTAACAGCATCCCAAGTTTCCTTTGGGCAACTGCCCACCCTCCTTTCAAGCGATTCTACTAGAGGCTGTCGGTCAACAGGAGAATCAGTAGACAGTCCCAAATAAGGCTAATCAGACACTCACCCGAATCTGAATCTGGAAGCAGGGGACATATGGATAGAAAACTGATAGAACTGAGTCACAGCAAAGAGAAACCACCCATGAGGGTTCCAGGCAGCTCACACACTCCTGACCTCCTCAGCCTTCCCTTCAACTCTGGGAGCGACTAGATCCTTCTATGAAATCCTTTTGTGGCTTGTGCTGCTTATAAGCCAGAGCTGGATTTTGATGCTTACACCAAAAGACCTTAGCTGGTAAATCCACTTGAGTTTTCTTTCTGTTGTGTTGCATTATTAAATGGGCTTCTTCATCATAAATGTCATGTATGCACAAGATTTAAAAACATTTTCAAATGGCACACAAGGGGAATTTCTCACGGTGAGTCCCCCCGGCCCCTCCTCCCTGGACGAAACCACTGCAAACAATTTCTTGTGCTCCCTCCAGAAACTTCTGTTTCTATGTATTTATTTATTTATTTGAGCCATACCTGTGCCATATGGAAGTCAAATTGGTGCTGCTCGCCCACACCACAGCCACAGCAACACTGGATCCAAGCCACATCTGTGACATATGTCTCAGTTTGCAGCAACACAGGGTCCTTAACCCAGTGTGTGAGGCTGGGGATTGAACCCACAACCTCATGGGCACGATGTCGGGTTCTTAACCAGCTGAGCCACAATGGGAACTCCTGTTTCATTTATTAACAGTGCTGGCGGTGAGACGGTTCTTCTTTAGACCAAGTGGAAAAATGTCAGCCTGTGGCTCACATTCACTTGTGCAAGATTTGGGTCTGGGCAACCACCCAGCATTTTACCAGCAGCCTGTCAGGTAGCTGAGGATTCTCGGACCACCGACCTGGTCTCTCCTAGGACCAGACGCTCTCAGCTCCTTCAGCCATTGGCCACAAGGGACCATCAGGAAGAGCCTCACCGTCCCTGACCTTTCCTTCTCCATACACGCTGCTTTGCTGTGTCTTTCCGGAACTGGGCGACACAGAAGCGTGTATCTTACTTCCCAGTGATCTGATCAACGAGGGTGAACTCCTGCTATTGCCTCGCCTTTCTTGCTCTCGGGTTAGATGCAGCCTGAGATTCCCCGAGTCACATCTACCGGCAGCCTTATTATCGGATTTTACTTACTTACTGTCCTCTCTCTCTCTCACACACACACACACACACACACACACTATAGCTAAATCATATCTACTTGATTGGGAATGTCTACTAATCTTTTGTAACCAAGTACCGAACTAATACCCACCCACATTAAATTCTCTCTAGCGTGTAGATGCCTGTTAACATTGCAGGTCCTCCCTCTGTTAAGCATTAGAGTGTCTCTCCTGAAAGCACAGTCCCACTCTGTGTAAGCTGAACCTCTGCACAGTGAAACAAAGCACCAGCATCAAGGCGGGTGTCAAAAGCCTTAGGTTTCTGCATACCTTGTGGGTCGCCAAGTCTGCTTCTACTACGTTCTTTGAAAGACTGCAAATAATAATCTCAAACTGCAAAGAGCCTAAATACCCCACAAATAGGGACTTGGTTAAATAAACCGAAGAGGGATCATAGGGTGGAAGATAATGTGGTTATTAAAGATTGTGCTAGGAGTTCCCGTCGTGGCGCAGTGGAAGCGAATCCGACTAGGAGCCATGAGGTTGTAGGTACCATCCCTGGCCTCGATCAGTGGGTTGAGGATCCAGCATTGCAGTGAGCTGTGGTGTAGGTCACAGATGTGGCTTGGATCCTACATGGCTGTGGCGTAGGCCAGCAGCTGTAGCTCTGATTGGACCCTTAGCCTGGGAACCTCCATGTGCTGTGAGGGCAGCTCTAAAAAAAGCAAAAAAAAAAAAAAAAAGATCGTGCTAGAGAGGGATAATTAATAATGTGAGAAGCCCCTGATGCTGTATGATTATAAAACATTAAAACATCTAAAAAAGATCATAAAAAACTTAAGTTTAAAAAAGATTATAAAAGCAGGTAATACAATCCCACTTTTCTAGGTATCTAAATGCATAGAAGAAAGATGGGAAGGGTGTATACAGAACTGTTAACGGAGGTTTTCTCTGGCTAAAGGGATTCTGACGGTTTTTCCCTCCTTTCTGCCTGATATGCACTTTTAGGAATGTCTCTATCATAAAAATTACTTTTATGAAAAATTATTTTATAAAGAAGAAATGCAGCATTGACACATAGAATGATTCAGAATACAACACTGAGATTAAAAAAAACAATAAGTTTACAAATCCTTATCCTAACTGGAAGTTCTCATGTGCTTTGTTTCCCATGTCCATATCTTAGTCAAATCCTTCTGGGCATCAGTTCAAATATAAAACACTCTGTGTCACAGACCTCCTGGGTCCTTCAGAAATACTCGAGATGGCAGGTACTCAGTGACCCATGCCAAGGGTTGTCTTCCTCAGGGTCTCGAACTCAAATGCCTTTTTTATTTTATTTTATTTCATTTCATTTCTTTCTTTTTTGGCTTTTTGCCATTTCTAGGGCCACTTCCGTGGCATATGGAGGTTCCCAGGCTAGGGGCCTAACTGGAGCCGTAGCCGCCGGCCTATGCCAGAGCCACAGCAACACGGGATCCGAGCCGCGTCTGCAACCTACACCACAGCTCACAGCAACGCCGGATCGTTAACCCACTGAGCAAGGGCAGGGACCGAACCCGCAACCTCATGGTTCCTAGTCGGATTCACTAACCACTGAGCCACGATGGGAACTCCTCAAATGCCTTTAGGGTCAGTCAGGTTTCATAAATGAGGGAAGCAGGCAGAAGGTAATGAAGGTGATGAGCTGAAAAGCACACGCTCCTCAGCTCTGGCCAGTGATCAAGACATGGGAAAGCAGGCCCTGTCCTGCCAGATCTTCCAATTTTTCAAGAAAACCCAGAAATCTAAATCTTTTTTAATGTGAAGTTTTCTAATGTTCAAATGTTGAGAACCAATTCAAATTAATCCCACTCCTGGGCATATATCTGGATAAAACTACAATTCAAAAAGATACCTCCACCCCATGCTCATTGCAGGGCTATTCACAATAGCCAAGATGTGGAAACAACCTAAATGTCCATCGACAGATGAATGGACCAAGAAGACGTGGTACAGATACACAATGGAATACGACTCAGGAGTGGGACGGGCTGCGAGTGGCGAGTGGGCAGCAGGCCCAGGCCTGACAGCGAGGGAGCTCTCCTGGGCCAGGGGAAGCCAGCCAGAAGGGGGGTAGGATTCTGAGAAATCCTTGAGCTACACAGAATCATCGAGAATTACTCTGAATTGTGTTCCTAGTTCCCAGGAGGAGTAGGACACTACGTCTAGGAAGGACCATAGATGTCCCCCTTTTGATGCCTCAGACAACACATCTTATTGGTTGAAGGTGTACATTCAGGTTTGTAATTAAATACTTTTTTGTGGTCTTGTTTTGTTTTGTCTTTTAGGGCCTCATGGGCGGCATATGGAGGTTCTGGGCTAGGGGTCCAAATGGAACTGTAGCTACCAGCCTACACCACAGCCAAAGCAGCATAGGATCTGAGCTGCATCTGCAACGTATACTGCAGCTCACAGCAACACCAGATCCTTAACCCACTGAGCAGGGGCCAGGGATGAACATTTGTCCTCATGGAGATTAGTCGGGTTTGTTACTGCTGAGCCACAGAGGGAATTCCCAATCATTAAATACATTTTAAATCACTATAAAGGAATTTTATGGAAAACTGGCTCTTACACAGCAATTATTGTCTTTGTATATCTTGCTTATAATTTTTATCTAAGCGGTATTCTTATTGATCCTGGCTCTCAATATACACTTGATGATATTGTAGAAAGGCTGGAGTTGTCAGTAGGCGAAGGGTCTTCACTCAGCTATCTCAAGCTGGGTGACCTTGAGAAGGCAGTTAACCTTCACGGGCCTCTCTGAGTATGTATCTCTTATTTGTAAAATGAGCACATCTTAAAGATTCTATCAGGAAGGAGCAGAGAAAGAGCTTTTTAAGCCCAAGCCTAGATTACAGTCAGGGCTGGAGATAAGTCTGTGCTGTCACCCAAGGGAATCATTCTGGTCGCCATCGTCTAGGGTCTGTGCAGTAGTTAACATTCTGGGTCGGGTCGAGGCTGTAATGTGCTCTGACAGTGGAGGACACGAGGTAAATGTGCCCCCTTCCCCCATTTGGAGATATGACCTGTCCAATCTTCCTTAGAAACAGGTTTCAAATACTGCCTCTGGACCTCCATGTTCTTGGTCCAAACCTTCCTGCTGGCCTCCCGTCCTTCAGTTTCTCTCTCTTTCTCTCTCTTTTTTTTTTTTTTTTTTTTTTGACTTTTTGCCACTTCTGGAGCCGCTCCTGCGGCATCTGGAGGTTCCCAGGCTAGGGGTCAAATCAGAGCTGTAGCCGCCAGCCTACGCCAGAGCCACAATAACACAGGATCCAAGCCGAGTCTGTGACCTACACCACAGCTCACAGCAACACCGGCTCCTTAACCCACTGAGCGAGGCCAGGGATCGAACCCACAACCTCATGGTTCCTAGTCAGGTTCGTTAACCACTGAGCCATGACGGGAACGCCTCAGTTTCTCTCTTCAAGCTGGCTTCCCAATAGACACTGAGCACCCCAGTGTCTTCGGATAAAAACCCAGTGAACTGCCCAGTGCCTGCAGGATCAGGTCCAATGCGTTGGCCTCACAGTCATACGAGGTGGCCCCATCTCCTGTCTTCTTCCCCATCAGACCCTGCATTCAACCCAAGAGAACGTCTCATTGCTATGTGGGGGGGAACCCGCTCCCGACTGCATGACTGTGCATTTTTCTTTTTCTTTTTAGGAATGTACCCGCGGCACATAGAAGTTCCCAGCCTAGGGGTCGAATCAGAGCTACAGCTGCCAGCCTATACCACAGCCACAACAATGCTAGATTGGAGCCACACCTGCGACCTACACCACAGCTCACGGCCGTGCTGGATCCTTAATCCACGGAGTGAGGCCAGGGATCGAGCCCGCATCCTCATGTTTACTCATGGTTACTAGTGGGGTTCATTGCTGCCACAAGGGGAACCCCAACCATACCTTTTTAAATGCTGCCCCCTCTGCATGGATTATTTATTCCCATTTTGGCAATCCCCAATCACATTTCTTAGTCCTGGGGATTCAGTGGTTTACCTAAGAGAGAAGTCGTTGCTAGCCACACACAGCCTGCACTGTGCCTGACAGACAGTAGTAAGAAGGTACTCAGTGAAGATTATTCAGATGGACGAATGAATGAATAAATGAATAGATAGAAGGATGAGTTCCTGAATAAGTGAATGAATCAACGAGTGAATGAATCAGTAAATAGTTGGTTGGAAGTATGAATGAAGGAGTGAATGAAGAAATGAATAGATGAACAGATATATGAATGTCAATAATTAATTCTTGGAGTTTTAACAACGGTCAGAAAAGAAATCAGAAATGGAAGAAAAGGAGTTCTCGTCGTGCAGCGGAAATGAATCCGACTAGGAACCATGAGGTTGTAGATACGATCCCTGGCCTCACTCAGTGGGTTAAGGATCTGGTGTTGCCATGAGCTGTGGTGTAGGTTGCAGACACGGCTTGGATCCTGCATTGCTGTGGCTGTGGCATAGGCTGGCGGCTTCAGCTCTGATTTGACCCCTAGCCTGGGAACCTCCAGATGCTGCAGGCACAGCCCTAAAAAGCAAAAAAAAAAAAAAAAGAGGGGGAAAAAAAAGGAAAACAAGTTAAACCCAGGGGCTGGTAGCTGCCACTCTCCCTCTCTCTTTTGTTTCCTTGCAGCTACTCAAAGAGGGCTAATATTGCCCTTTCTTCCTTCTGCCCCCAACCTCAACTTCCCTTCCATCCTAGGAGCCCTTGCTCTTGGTGGTCTGAAGAGCAGCTGCCCCTTCGCCTGGACGTGTCCTGCTTTCCCCTCCGCCACGTTCTCAGGATGGCCATGGTACCCTTGCCTGCTAGGACTCTTGTAGGAGATAGCAAACAGGAAGATGCTGGAACATGAGTTCTGGTTTCTCATGTTGACAAAAAGAAGAAAGGCAATTGGTTTTCTCTCCCGCTAATATTCTGAACATCTTGCAGCCATCCCCAGAGAGCCAGGGAAGCTTGGGATGTCATCCTGCTGGGTCCCTAGATGGCTGTTCTTTATGGATAGCCTGGTCCGCACCCCAGGAGGCTCCAGACCTGCGTGCATGTCCCAGCTTCCTGCATTTGCAGCTTAAACTTGACCCCATTCCCTTTGGGGCAGTCACAATACTAATAGCTGCCATTTATTGAGTATTGAATATTTCCTATATATCATCTCATTTAATCTTTACATTGACCTATCAGTAGGGATTCTCATTCTTGTTATGCTTATGCAGAAATTGTGGTTCAAAGGGGTTAAGGAAGGAGCCCAAGATCAGATAGTGACCCTTGGGTCTTGAAGCAGGGATGCAAATACAGTTTTGTTTAGCTCCAAAGTCCGTATTCTTAAGTAGTATATTGTAAAGCTATTAAGATTTCTTTAAGAGCGTATCTGAGGGTTCCAGCAGGAAACAGATGGCCCCTCTGAAGGGGTCACTGAGCTGAGCTTAAGAAGGGATCAGGCTGTGAGCAGAGTTAGGGGAAGCAAGAAAGCCTAGTGAATCCCCAGGGCTATGAAGAGCGGGGGTGGAGGCCACACTCAGGTGCCAAGGGCCCTTTCCTGAACCAGAGAGAAGGAGTCACCTCGTGGGCACTGTGTTCCTGGGTAGCGGAATCTAGACTATGCGGACCCAGGGCTGGGCTGGATGGGGGCTGAGGAATGAATCTCGCCCTCCCATCTCCTGCTGAAACCACCCATTGTCCAAACCCAACCTTAACCCAAGGTCACAGGAAGTATTGGTGCAGTCAGCCTCCACCCCCTTCACCCCAGGGCACAGGGCGGGATGGAGAGGGGCAAGGAGGAGCTCTAGAGAGAGAAAGGTAATATCTAGCAAGTGGTGAACTCCACTTCCTTTTCTTGGGGAAGTCTTTTCGGATCCTACGCAAGTCAGAATGAAACAAAAAACTCCCGGAATTGATGTCTTCGGCACCTCTACCTTTTACCAATGTTCCTGTCTTCTTTTCGAGGTGGGCGTTCCTGTGTGTGGATGTATATCCAACTCTCGACTAGACTGATGTCCTTTGCAGGCATATTCACGGTCACATCATCTTTAGGCCCCCCTCCCCCCTCCCCCAGTGCTTAGTACAGAGCTTGGTACTTTGTGGACCTTTAGAAGTATTGCTTGAATTTGCAGAGCGCTAGGATCACACAGGAAATTTTCTCTGGTCCAGGGAGATGGGTTCAGGTGGTGTTTTATTGCACTGCATTCTTCCTGCTTTTGAACATTGTCATAGAATTGCAAGCCAGAGCTCACCTTTCCAAGTACACAACTCGAAGGTAAGTACTCAGCTTCTTTTAGAATGCAGGACCCTCGCGCTCAGAGCTTTCATGCTCTTTGTTTGCTTACTAAAGTCAGAGTCTGGGCTGCCTGTACACTCAATATCTTGATTCTCTCCTCAATAATACTAGAAACAGGAGTTCTGGTTGTGGCTCAGCAGAAACAAATTTGACTAGGATCCATGAGGAGGCAGGTTCAAGCCCTGGCCTCCCTCGGTGGGTGAAGGATCTGGTGTTGCCATGAGCTGTGGTGTAGGCCAGAAGCTACAGCTCCAATTCAACCCCTAGCCTGGGAACCTCCCTATGTCTCGGGTGTGACCCTCAAAAAGCAAAAACAAAACAAAACAAAACAAAACAAAAAAACCCAAAACCCCAAAAAACCAGAAACACAGAATCGATTGTGGATGAAGTGATATGACGGTTGGAGCACTGGATGAGGTGTTAAAATACCCTTCCACTGCCTACTGTTTGGCGAGTGCCCAAACCTCCCTGGACCATGGTTTTCTCATCTGCAAAATGGATGCAGTAATAATTAAATAGGGAGCTACAGGTGGGTGTACTAAAGCTAATATACATAGAAGGGGTTATGAGTGTTAACAGTGGAGCGAGACGGTGGATTTAAGTGACCCTTAATTTTTCTACTGCGATTCTTAGATATATCACCAGCAAAAGGCTGCAAAGAAAGACGGAAGTCTTGGCGATAGAACACCAAATAGCAAGAGTAGATTGCAATTTTCATTAACATACATCTAAATACTCCCCACCGGGTTTTTGTCTGTTTGTTTTCTGGCTTTGTTTTTGGTCATAAGTAGACTGTTCTAATGCTAATAATTGGGATTAAAAGTATTAACAGCAAAAAAAAAAATAGCATGAGATATGTCAGAAATAAAAACTAGACTGGGATTCTGGAAGTAAAATTCAGTCATTATGGTCTAAATGATGGATGGACAAACTTTTTTTGTGAAGGGCCAGATAGCAAATATTTGAAGCTTTCTGGACCATTCTTTCTTTTCTTTTTTCTTTCTTTCTTTTTTTTTTTAGGTCTTTTTAGGGCTGCACCCACGGCATGTGGAGGTTCTCAGGCTAGGGGTCAAATTGGAGCTGCAGCTGCTGGCCTAAACACTGGCACAGCAATGCCAGATCTGACCCACATCTGCAACCTACACTACAGCTCACGGCAACACTGGATCGTTAACCCACTGAGCAAGGTCAGGGATCAAACCTGCGTCCTCATGGATGCTGGTCAGATTTGTTTCCACTGAACCACGACGGACCACACTTTCCACTCCATTATAGCATGAAAGATGCCACACACGATTCATAAGTAAATGGATGTAACTGTGTTCCCATATAACTTGATTTCCAAAAAACAGGTGGCGGTCTAGATTTGACAAGTGGCTGTAGTTTACCTCCCCCTGATTTAGACAAACCCAGTTTTCCTATGTGAAATGGCCCACTGCCTCCTCTATTGCTATGTTAGATTATAAGAGAAGGCATCAGTACTTACTGAATACTTACTAGATACCAGGAACAACAGTAAGCCTATGGCACAGACAATCTGATTTAACCCTAGGAAGAAAGTACTAGTTCCATTGAAATATAAATGATGGAGCTGGGGTGCAAATATAGGGCTGGCTTACTCCAAAGCTCTAGGTCTGTCCACCTCAAATTACCTTGTAGGGAGTTTGAGCCTTTTAGCATCATGTTTAGTCCATTAATTGTTAATGTAATTATTGATATGAGTTAACCTATTTTGTTTTTTGTTTTTCCCATCTGTTTTTTGTTCTTATGTTCTTCCTTCCTGATTTTTTTTTTGGTTTAATTCTGTGTTTCTCAAACTTTTTTTTCATTATTGCCCTCCTTAACAAACCATTTAGATTTTCTGCCCCCAATCAATGCCTCATGGAATTTTAATACCATAGATATATTGTATATCTCTTTATGTATACTGTGTATATTTGTACTTTATATGTATAAAGAATTAAGATTATTTAACTCCCAAGACCCAATTCTCAATCACTTTGGGCAACACTGCTTTGATTGAAAATTGCCTTTTTTTTTTTTGGTCGTTTTAGGGCTACACTCACGGCATATGGAAGTTCCCAGGCTAGGGGTCGAATTGGAGCTACAGCTTCCAGCCTACACCACAGCCACAGCAATGCAGGATCCTAGCAGCACCTGCGACCTACACCACAGCTCATGGAAATGCTGGATCCTTAACCCACTTAGAGAGGCCAGGGATCGAACCTACGTCCTCATGGATGCTAGTCAGATTCATTTCCACTGCTGAGCCACTTCGGGAACTCCGAGAATTGCTTTGATTGAGTTATTTAATCAAATAAGTTTTAGAATTCCATTTAAAGTTATATATTGACTTTGAAGTTACACCTCTTTGCATTTTTAGTGGTTGCTCTAAGGTTTAAAACATACATCCTTAACTTTTCATAGTGTACTTAATGTAGCATTTCAAGTAAAATGTAAGAACTTGGTAATTATTTGGGTCCATCTCATCCACCCCCCATGCTCTGGCCACGGTTGTCAGAGGCAGTACGTCTGTTTAAGCTAGAAACCTATGAGACAATGTGGTAATTTTTTATTGTTTATTTTTTGGCCACACCCACGGCAGGCAAAGTTCCTGGGCCAGGGATCGAATCCTGTGCCACAGCAGTGACAATGCTGGATCTTTCACCTGCTGAGTCACAAGGGAACTTCTAATTTTTGCTTAAGTAAGCAAATGTATTTTAAGGAAGAGGAAAATAAAGTCTTTTACATTTTTTTCACAAATTTCTCCTTTCTGATATATATATGTATTATTTCACCTTCCTCAAGATGTTTCTATTGAAGGTACAATTTCCCTTCAACTTGAATACTTTTCTAATATTTCTTTATAGTGCAAGTCTACAGGCAACAGATTCACTTGCTTTCATTAAAGGATGTTTTCACTGGATGTAGAATTCTGAGTTGACATCCTTTACATCCTATATTTTCCTTTACATTTTTGTTTTTTTGGTCTTTTGTCCTTTTAGGGCCGCATCCATGGCATATGGAGGTTCCCAGGCTAGTAGTCAAATTGGAACTGTAGCCACCAGCCTACACCACAGCCACAGCAACACGGGATCCGAGCCGTGTCTGCAGCCTACACCACAGCTCACGGCAACGCCGGACCCTTAACCCACTGCGTGAGGCCAGGGATCGAACCCACAACCTCATGGTTCCTAGTCGGATTCGTTACCACTGTGCCACAATGGGAACTCCTTCCTTTATATATTTGAACATAGTTATAAGCTCCCTTAAAATCCTTGTCTGCTAATTTCAACTTGGAGGCTATTTGTGTGTATTAATCTATTGTCTTTTCTCTTTCAACAATTTTTAGACAGGGTCACATTTTCCTCTTGTAACAATTCATTTTGGATGATAGACTTTTTTTTTTCCCCTGGCCTGGATAGGATACTTGACATTGTGACTTTCACATTTGAGAGACTCTAAACTTCCATTGTGTTTCTCTCAGCCTGGCTGTCTAGGAGTCAGCCTTGTGTCTGTACACCTCAGCCATCGTCAATAACCTGGGCAGAGGGGGTGCTCAGACACCCCAAGCCCGTGAGCCATCCTTGCACCCTCGGTGGCTCCGCATGTGTGGGAAGGCAGTGGGTCGCAGCTAGGTCTCAAGTTTCTCTTGGCTTTAACTATCTTTTAACAACTTTTCAACTTGTCTCTTGTCTCCTTCAGGTAGGAGTAGCTCCCGATGCAGTCGGGGATGTCTGGAGAGCATATCTCAGCCCTTCAGGCTCTCCCCACTAAACCTCTAGCTGCCCCATTGCTTGCCTTGAATTGGCCCAACGAAGCTGTGGCTTTTCCCTGTCCACTCCCTCCCAGTGCCACCGCTTTCAGTTGGGAAAGCATGGGGTTTTGCCCCCACTGCCTCCTCCTTTGAATCCACCCTCTTGGGGCACCATAGTTGCTGATGATCAGCTCCAGATAATAAAGCAGTATTTCTTCTCTGCTGAGCTGGGGGTGTGCCCAATAGGAGTAGCCAGAGGCAAGAAGGCCAGAGACTTGGCCATTCTCATCTGCGGCTGCAGGAGTTTTTCAAGAATAAACACTTTTTTTTTTTGGTCTTTTTAGGGCCACACCCTTGGTTTAGGGAAGTTCCCAGGCTAGGGGTCGAATCCGAGCTGTAGCTGCCAGCCTACACCAGAGCCACAGCAACACAGGATGCAAGCCGCAACTGCCATCTGCACTGTGTGTGGCAATGCTGGATCTTTCACCCAGTGAGAGAGGCTGGGGACTGAACCTGCATCCTCAAGGATATTAGTTGGGTTCATAACCCACTGAGCTGTAACAGGAACTCCCTTCCTGTTCATAATGACCTGTATATGTATTCATCTTTTTAAGCTTTTCCAAAAATTTTTTATTAAAGTACACTTGATTACAATGTTTTGTCAATTTCTGCTGTACAGCAAAGTGGCCCAGTCATACATATAAATACATTCTTTTTCTCATATTATCTTCTATCATGTTCTATCACATGGGATTAGGTATAATTCCCCTGTAAAGCACTTGATTTGCATTTCCTTTTCTGCCTCTGTGTTCATGATATATTATAGATCATATATATACATACTATATATATATATACACACATATGGTACATATATATTTATACATACGATATATATATATATGAGACCCAGAGGGGACATATACCAAAAAGTTAACATTTTTACCTCTGAGTGGAGATTGGGGGTGATATATTTTTTTATCTGTATATTTTGCTTTTTCAACAATAAGCTTGCGTTTCTGTCAAACACTTTTTTAAGAAGTCAAAAGGAAAAGGAACATTTGTCATGCAGAGGCATTAAGCCAGAGCACTTCCTGCTCACTGGCCTGCAGGGTGAGTCAGAAGCGGGCTGGGCCCCGAGGAGTGGGAAGGCCCTGGGGCCGGTGAGGGTGGCGCTGGGTTGCACAGCTCAGGCAGGATGGGGAGCCGGCGTGGTCCCGTCCAGGCTTGCTCACCAGCCTGCCTGCTTCAAGGGCTTATCACCACGGGTCACTCGACCCCGGATGCTGAGCAGCTGCTGGTTGTGAACGTGACAGGACGTTGTGCAATGACTGAAGAGCCAGAGCCCTCTTCTCTCAGAGACCGTGGATGCTGCCAGGAAGGCAGGGCCCATGAGAGAGAGGGGGGTGGGCCCAAATCCACAGCAGCTTCTCTTTCTCCACGCTGCCTTCTCTGCCCTGGCTTTGGTCCGAGTCACAGGGCAAGCCAAACTCAGGGCTTAGACCCTCCCTGCCGGCCTCTGATGTCCTGAGTCCAGCCCCTCAAAGTCCAGCTCTCCTGGGGTCTCGTGCAAAGCTTCACTCTGTGCTAGAAAGGGGTTGACTAAGTGAAGACACTGTATTTCTCGAATGCTTCTGAAGTACTGCCATCCTGATTACCTTTTTTGAGTTTTACCACAAGAGAATATAGAAAACGCCATATGTGAATGCTCTGAGTTTTGTACCATCGCATTTAGAAAAGGACCTGCCTCTGTATCAGTTCTATTTCCCTCCTGGCATCACAGAAGAAGGATCTCTTCTGGAAGAGGCAGCTTCTTTCACATGAGCCATGGATTCTCTCCTTGCTCGTGGTCTCAAGGGCCTCCTACGTTAATATCCATCGTTCTTTCCTGTATTTCCTACTCTCCTCCTGCTGAGTCCTTTCCCTCGGCATTCAGTTGTATTATAACATCTCCAATGGTTAAAAACAAGCCCCGACAATCTAATCTTAAGGCAGAGATGATCAGATGGGACTAAAAAAAAAAAAAGAAAGAAAAAAAGGGAAGAAGACAACTATATTCTGTGTATGGGAGACAATCTTTTTTTTTTTTTTTTTTGCTATTTCTTGGGCCGCTCCCTCGGCATATGGAGGTTCCCAGGCTAGGGGTCCAATCAGAGCCATAGCCACCGGCCTACACCAGAGCCACAGCAACGCGGGATCCGAGCCGCGTCTGCAACCTACACCACAGCTCACGGCAATGCCGGATCGTTAACCCACTGAGCAAGGGCAGGGACCGAACCCGCAACCTCATGGTTCCTAGTCGGATTCGTTAACCACTGCGCCACGACGGGAACTCCGGGAGACAATCTTTAGTTCAACAAATAGGTTGGAAGGGAAAGGATGGAAAAAGATATATCATGCTAACAACAACCATAAAAAAGCTGGGAGGGCATACTAATATCAGACAAAACAGACTTTTTCAAAATGGCGCTGAAATACAGAGGGGCCTTTCATAAAGAGAAAACCATTGGTGCTCAATACGTAGTTATTAAATAAATGAATAGAGAGGATAGAACAGAACCTCCTTTTCACAGGTGAGAAAAATGGAGGCCCAGAGAAGCCCGGCCTATGTTGAGGCTCCAATG
Organism: Phacochoerus africanus; assembly: GCF_016906955.1. NCBI lineage: Eukaryota > Metazoa > Chordata > Mammalia > Artiodactyla > Suidae > Phacochoerus > Phacochoerus africanus. The sequence goes on along the minus strand of NC_062549.1, from coordinate 14,844,258 downwards.
GAGAATTATTTGATGATCCAAGTCTTGGACTACTAGGCGGCGTCTCTAGCAACAGGAACAATGACCATCATTGCTCTGCACTGGTGTTACAGGATTTTCATATGTTGATGCATTTAATCCTCATGGTCCCCATAAATGTATGGAGAGGGAACTATTATCCCCATTTGAGGTATGAGGAAATTAAACCAAAGGGGGTTGAGTAACATGCCCAATACCCCCCCAGCTAGGAAGAGATTTTTCAACCCAGATTTGAACCCAGACAGCCTCATTTTAGAATGTATTGCTTAGCCTACCATGTAAGATTGCCTCAATACATGAGTCCCATCAATAGGTTAGGCCAATAATATGTAATGATTTCTCAGGTAATGATATCTAACTCAAGATCATAAGGGTCAAGGGAGCCATTCCAGAGAAAGTAACATTTAGGCCAAGTCCTAAGGCTTGGTAGGTATTAGCTAGCCAAAGAGTATGTGTAAAGGCTTGGACAAGAGACATAGTGAGACACATTTGAGGAGCCAAAAGGGGAACAGGGCATGAAAGCCCTGAGGCAGAGTGATGAGACACATGGCAGGACAAAGAGGCATCATGTATGAAGGCCTTAAAGCATGTATGACTACTAGAATGTTTTATAGCTGTGACATGTTACAAAAGCCAGATGCAAGCTGACTTCATAAATTTTTAGTTTCTGATCTAACATTACAAGAGATTCAAAGGTGAGTAGCTTCAGAGCTGGTTGATTTGGGGGAGCCAGAATCTTTAGTTCATTGCTCTGTCATTCTTGGCCTGTTTCTCCTCATGGTCACAAAGTGGCTGCCAGAAGTGACTGAAGCAACAGACTCCCTTGCTGATTAAGGCCTACCAGTAATTACCAGAGACTGCCATGTGTTGGAAGTTTTGACAGTTCAAATTCCCTCTGAAACTGGAGGTGAAGTGTTGACATGAACAAGTAGAGGTATAGCTGGGAAGAGAGAAGGGGAGAATGAATATTATGTAGGCAACCAGCTGTATCTACTACATCATGTTAGAGTTTAGGATTTTGAGAAAACCCTTGCTTAGTGACGGGCTGGTGGAAGGGAAGAGAGTTTCCTGATTTTGTCACGTGCAGGGACAAGCCTACTGTTTGGCTCTTTTCCTTTCTTCCCTCCCTCTCCTCCCTCTTCCTCTCTCCCTTTCTTCCTTCCTGTCTTCTTTCTTTTCTCCAAATGGATGGTTAAGGTATGTGAATTTTCCTCTTTCCTTAAAAATGCAGAGCCAGATTTCCCTACTGCCTTTTACTCAGTACTTGGGAACACAATTGAGAAATAATCCTTTTTTTTTCTCCCCCAAATTTGGAAGCACTATAAATCTGAAAATCTCATGACTATTGTTTTACAGTTTTAGTACACAAAGGAGTACTTTGAAACTTAAAAACGTATTACCCTTGCACTTTCCATGTGCTTTGTTTTTTTTTTGCTTTCTAGGACCGCATGGAGGTTCCCAGGCTAAGGGTCGAATTGGAGCTACAGCTGCCGGCCTGTGCCACAGCCACAGCAAGGCAGGATCCTTAACCCACTGAGCAAGGCCAGGGATCAAACCTGCTACCTCATGATTCCAAGTTGGATTCGTTAACCACTGAGCCACAACAGGAACTCCACATGTGCTTTGTTAAATGCCTGCATATAGTACATGTTCCCTAAATGAATGAGGACAATGAAATTGTGCCATGGTCTTGGCATCCTAGTGCAGGATACGTATTTTCTGTAAAACTTAAGATGATAGCATTAAGGCACTCTCACCAAGCCTGGACAATTCATATTAATTACAATATTTCACTCTTTGTTTAATAAAACATTTATCTTATGGACCTAGAAATTATCACGCTAAGTGAAGTCAGTCAGACAGTGAGACACCAACATCATATGCTATCGCTTACATGTGAAATCTAAAAAAAGGGCACAATGAACTTTGCAGAACAGATACTGACAGACTTTGAAAAACTTATGGTTTCCAAAGGAGACAGGTTGGGGGGTGGGGGAATGGGCTGGGGGTTTGGGATGGAAATGCTATAAGGTTTTGATGATTGTTGTACCCCTATAAATGTAATAAAATTCACTAATTTAAAAATTTATCTTAAAAACACAAAAAATTTTAAATGAATACTGTAACATTCTTAGGAGCTTAAAAATATGCACTAGTGAGACGCATACTTCAATCTCTCCTTAGCAACTTTCTCACAATTCTTTGTCTTTCCCTTCTTTTTTTTTTATTTTTATAATTTTATTTTATTTTTGTCTTTTTGCCTTTTCTAGGGCCACTCCTGTGGCATAGGGAGGTTCCCAGGCTAGGGGTCTAATTGGAGCTGTAGCTGCCGGCCTACGCCAGAGCCACGGCAACGTGGGATCCGAGCCATGTCTGTAAGACATGCTGCCAAGCTCATGGCAACGCCGGATCCTTAACCCACTGAGCAAGGCCAGGGATCGAACCCAGAACCTCATGGTTCCTAGTCGGATTCGTTAACCACTGTGCCACGATGGGAACTCCAGTCTTTCCCTTCTTTTATAACAATAAATGATCACTCGTTTTGCTTGAGTCCTTACTATGTGCCTGTTGCTGTCCTCTCTATGTATGATCTCATTTTCTCTTACTCGGTGAAGTACGTTCTAGTAAGATCTCCTTTCACACACACAGGAACTAAGGCTTTTACATGAAATAAAACAGCTTTCCCAGAGTCTCACAGACAGTGTGGAAGATCCAGTCTTGGAACCCAAGCTCATACTTGGTCACTTCTCTTTACTTCCTTGGTTAGTTTATTACAGCAACTGTGAATATGTCTTTTCCTTACCTGTTCAATTTCAGTCAAAAGTAAATTCTCAATGATTTGCCTTCTTTTTTGGCTGCACCCATGCCATACAGAAGTTCCCAGGCCAGGGATCGAACCTGTACCACAGCAGTGACTCCAGCCACAGCAATGACAACACTGGCTCCTTAATCTCCTGAACCGCCAGGGAACTCCTCAATGATTTGTCTTTAATCTTATCAAAATTCAACAGCTATTTTTTTTCTTTTTTTGTCTTTTTGCCTTTTCTAGGGCCACTCCTGTGGCATGTGGAGGTTCCCAGGCTAGGGGTCTAATCGGAGCTGTGGCCGCCAGCCTACGCCACAGCCACAGCAATGCCAGATCCAAGCCACGTCTGCAACCTACACAGCAGCTCACGGCAACACTGGATCCTTAACCCACTGAGCGAGGCCAGGGATCGAACCCGAAACCTCATGGTTCCTAGTCGGATTCATTAACCACTGAGCCACGATGGGAACTCCAACAGCTATTTATTGAGGGCAAGGCACTGTGGCAGATGGTATGTTGCAGAGGGCATATGAAAGTATAAGAACTAGGGTCCTTCCTGCAAGGAGTTTGGATTCTAGGAAGAAGCTGGGGATGGTATGAAATGCAAGGCAAAATCAACCAACGTAGACACTAATCCTGGTTGAACGTTCTACCCTCTGCCGGGGACTATGGATATTTTATATACATGATCTCACCGAATTTTCTGATCTTATGGAGAAGGAATCAGAGATTCAGTTTCCTTAATAATTTGCCCAAGGAGCACAGGAGGAGGTGGGAGACCCCAACAAACCAGGGTTTGAACAAACCTTGTCCCGAACTCCTGCCTCAAGAGCAAACACAAGTTCCAAGAAATGAGAAGTCACTTGAATTGTAAGGGATGAGAAAAAGCATTGCATTTATTGAAGAAGAGGTGGCCCTGAGATTCCTTCTTGATGGAAAGGAACCTTGGCAGGCTGTGGAGGGACTAACAGTGCCAGCAAGGGAAAGAGTGGGCCTCTGGCTGTGCCTTTGAAGAATGGTGCATGGCCCGCTGAGTGGCGGATGTGACGTGCAGGTGAGGGAAATGCTTAAGAAGGTGGGTCAGGTCCCATTAAGAGGACTTTCACTTGACAAGTGTGGGGAGACAAAGGCGTGGGCAGGTTCGTAATGTAATCAGAGCTGCGTTTTCGGCAGATTAACTTTATGAGCTTCAGGCTGACTCAGAGCTGATGTTACTCCTGCTGTTTTGGCCCCCAAGCTGCTTTTTCGCAGCTTCTCCTTCTTCTAGGCAGAGAAAGGAAAAAACTGCCAAGGAGGAAAACAAACGCTGTTCAGTGTGTATCCCCACTGCTTCCTCCTCGAAGAGTTTCTGCCTTTCATCGTCCCTTAAGGGAGACAAAGAAACATCCTTCCTCAGAGAAAAATGGCTAATAAATGTACACCGAAAAATTTGGATCCACTAGTAATAGAGAAGTAAGAATTCAAATTAAGCGATTCAACATCAAATCAGCAATGATTTCAAAAACTGATAATACTCGGTCTTGCAAGGATGTGGTGAGACAGACACTGACAATGGTGGAGTGTAAATTGAACACTGCCTGAGAATTGCACTTGCAGGAATTCATGCCATGGGATTCCTCAAAGATGACGACAAAGATTTGTACCCAGAGAGGGTCACCACAAAATTATTGAGAAGAGTTAAGAATCTGAGTTCCTGTCATGATTAATGAATCTGACTAGGAACCATGAGGTTGCAGGTTCAATCCCTTGGCCTCGATCAGTGGGTTAAGGGTCCGGGGTTGCCGTGACCTGTGGAGTAGGCTAGTGGCTACAGCTCTGATTAGACCCCTAGCCTGGGAACCTCCATATGCCTCGGGTGTGGCCCTAGAAAAGACAGAAAGACAAAACAAACAAACCAACAAACCAACAAACACCAAGAATCTGACACAATTCTCCTACTCCTGGGCATCTATCCAGAGAAAACCATAACTCGAAAAGACACCTGTACTCCAATGTTCATTGCAGCACTATGTACAATAGCCAAGACATGGAAATAACTTAAATGTCCATTGACAGAGGAGTGGATCAAGAAGATGTGGTACATGTACACAATGGAATATTACTCAGCCATTAAAAGGAATGAAATAACAGCATTTGCAGCAACATGGATGGACCTAGAGCTTATCATGCTAAGTGAAGTTAGTCAGACAATGAGACACCAACATCAAATGCTTTCACTGACATGGGGAACCTAAAAAAAGGATGCAATGAACTTCTTTGCAGAATAGATACTGACTCACAGACTTTGAAAAACTTATGGTTTCCAAATGAGACAGGTCAGGGGTAGGGGGATGCACTGAGGGTTTTGGATGGAAATGCTATAAAATTTCGTTGTGATGATTGTTGTACAACTAGAAATGTAATAGAACTCATTGAATAGAAATAAATTAAAATTTAAAAACTTAAAAAAAATTGACACAATTCTGATGGCTGATCTGAGAAGAAGGCTTAATTGAGGTGCCACCATCTAATATTAAGCAATAGACTGATGACTATAATAAAGTTTAACTGAAAAATAATTTCAACTACACATGTTATACTTAAAAAAGTTAAATTGATTTCTCTTTTCAAACTGACCATGGCTGGCAAAGCTAATATCCCCTGTTTTCCTACATCTGACTTTCCCCTCCCTCTGTCTCTCTCCAGAGACAACCACTATTTTGAGTTTAAAGTGTGTCTACTCAGAGCTTTACAAAAACACTTTCCAGGAGTTCCCGTTGTGGCACAGAGGAAACGAATCCAACTAGGAACCATGAGGTTGCAGGTTCGACCCCTGGCCTTGCTCAGTGGGTTAAGGATCTGGTGTTGCAGTGAGCTGTGGTGTCAGTTGCAGACACGGCTCGGATCTGGCGTTGCTGTGGCTCTGGTATAGACTGGTGGCTACAGCTCTGATTAGACCCCTAGCCTGGGAACTTCCACATGCTGCGGGTGCAGCCCTGAAAAGACAAAAAGACAAAACAACAACAACAAAAAACCCACTTTCCATGTGTGCAGAAAATATGCATTGTTATTTTGTGGGTTTTTCTGGGGGGAGATCAAGCTATTTCATTGAGGGGCTTGAGGGAGAGTCGAAGGGCTGGAAGAACACATTATTATTTTAGATGGTGTTTTTCCTGGTGTGAGACTCTACGTATGATGCTGAAACTTGCTTCCCTTCCTTATAATGTAATTTTAATTATATGGGAAAATACTTGCGGCATCCCAAGTGAGAAAAACAAGGGATGGTATTAGACAAACAGCGTGATTCCCAAGTACCTACACATGATCTCATGCGTAGAGAATGTGCCAAAAATATTGGTGGTCTATGGCCTTTTGGGGGTGGGATTTAGAGCTATAATTTTCTGGCTTCTTCCCCCCAATTTAACACAGATTAATTTTACACTCAGAATAAAGTTATGAAAAATATGTATAATGGATGAAAAATGTCTTTTACCTGGGAAACACCAGCCTTCCCCTCTGCCCCAACCCCAGAGAACACATTTTCTATTTTATTCTCAAGAAGAGGCGGGCCCCTCCCCGCCCCCTCCGCTTCTCTCCTTGTGTCTCGTTGGTGGAGACCGAGATTTGTATACCTTTCACCTAGAATGCTTTTAGCATCTTCGCTGTGAGAATTTCAAATAACCATGTTTCTCCACACCGAACAGAACATTCCAAGCTAGAAATCACCCCACTGGACGTCACTGTGTACACAGTGGTGATGTTTAAACAACTTCCTGAATAGTTTTTAAAAACACACACAATTGCACGAGTTCCTGTTGTGGCTCAGCGGGTTAAGAACCCGACGAGTATCCGTGAGGTTGTGGGTTCAATCCCTGGCCTCGCTCAGTGGGTTAAGGATCTGCGTTGCCGTGAGCTGCGGTGTAGGTCAGAGATGCAGCTTGGATCTAATGTTGCTGTGGCTGTGGTGCAGGCCAGCAGCTGCAGCTCTGATTCGACCCCTAGCCTGGGAACTTCCATGTGCTGCACGTGTGGCCCTGAAAAAGCAAGCAAGCAAGCAAACCATAAAACCAAAAAACCAAACCAAAACAACAAAACCCCCACAGTTGCCTGGTCCCAAGTCAAGGGCAGACGGGACTCCCACTATGCAGAAGCACACCCACACAGATCTGCTTGTCCCCTGTTCTCTGATGTCCTCCGTCAGCGAGCCCATCAGGACCGCACACTCGAGTCCTGTTTGTATTCCCAGCATCCAGGACAGTATGTTCCCATGGGAAGCACTCAGGGATGAAGAGAGGAAAACAAGAGGAGAGCAAGGAGAAGAGGAAGAGAGAAAGGCCTGGAAGCCGTCACCATCCCCGGGAGGCCCCCGGGAAGGGGTGCCTCTGAGGTTTAACAGGGCACCGGAAGACGGACAGAGACCAAGACCCTGAGAGCAGCACCTAGGCTGCAAAAGGAGCAGGGATTCGCTCTTTGATGCGCTGATTCCTTCCTTCATGGGCCGCCGGCTGGGCCAGGACTGGGGCAGGGCTGCGGGCAAGGAGGCTGTTTCCCCAGCGCTGTTATGGAACACTTGAGGGAAGGGGCCAAGGTTGGGGAGACAGAGACTAAGCAAATAAACAGATAGGCAACAGAGCAGAGAGTGTGAAACGCCGCGGAGAAGACTGAAACAGGGTGATGGGTTCGTTCCCAGGGCCGGAGCCAGGGGGTAGTCTCCCGTTCTGCCTCTGTCTGCCTGGGCGGCCTCCACTGGACCGTCTCAACTCTCATTCATTCATTCTAGAGTTTATGGAACTCTGTTGTCAGACACTGTGCTTGGCACGGGGGCCACAAGAATGAAATGACACAGCCGCTGGGCTTCTGAGCCCACAGAGATGCAAGGTGACACCCCATGGCAAAGACGTGTGACCTGCACCATAAAGAGACCAGGCAGTGCTATGGGGGTGCAGGGCTTGGGGTGAGATTCAGCCTGCACTGAAGGTTTACGGAGGAAATGTGGGCCTTGAGGCTAAGGGTTCACAATGCAAAGGGGGAAATGAGAGTGTCCAGGATTTGCATTTCTTCTTGAAGGAACTAGAAAATAAGAGCTGTGGCCCAGAGAGGGGACAGCCTCCCCCTCATGACTCTCCCTTGCCTGAGGATGACTGCCTGACCCTAGTAACTGGCACAGCCCTTGATTCTCCTGTGATCTCAGGCAAGGATGGCACCAAAATGGAGCGGTCTCTTAGGGCTCTGGGTGGGTCTACAAGTCAAGAAGGGCTCCCTTGGGAGGGGGTCCTGGCCAGGTGCATTTGGAAAAAGGTAGGAGTTGGTCATGTCAATGGCATAGCAAAAATTAACTGCAGTACTTAAAGACATGAGCATTCATAGCCTCTAAGCAACAAGTCCTTCATTCTTCCAGTTCTGTTTGATTCTTAGTGTTGGGATGTGTGTTTGTGTGTGTGTGTCTGAGCAGGGAGGTAGCAGAGCAGATGAGGGCTGGCTTCTGTAGAAATTCAGGGGCTGGGGCTGGAGTGTGTGGCCCCTTCTTTTCTTATCAGCAGCTGGCTTGGATGATTCTTGTTCTGCTCCCTGCCTGGGGCACCACTCGCAGCCTCCAGGCTGGACCTTCAGCTCTTCCCAGCAGAGCTATGTGCCACCCTGAACTTCAGGGGTGGAGGATAGGGCCACCCAGAGACCTCCTGGACCAGACTCTGTTTTGGAGCTACTTCCTTTAGCATTTGACAAGGTTAGTGGATGAAAATTCTTCCATGGACCCAAGGAATTTTGGCTCCCTAGGGGATCTGTCACAATCCACTATCTTTTGGTTGTTCTTCTTCTCTTAAAAAATACTGTAGGGAGTTCCTGTCGTGGCGCAGTGGTTAATGAATCCGACTAGGAACCATGAGGTTGCAGGTTCGGTCCCTGCCCTTGCTCAGTGGGTTAAGGATCCGGCATTGCCATGAGCTGTGGTGTAGGTGTGGCTCGGATCCCGCGTTGCTGTGGCTCTGGCGTAGGCCGGTGGCTACAGCTCCGATTCGACCCCTAGCCTGGGAACCTCCATATGCCAAGGGAGCGGCCCAAGAAATAGCAACAACAACAATAACAACAACAACAACAACAAAAAAGACAAAAAAAAAATACTGTAAAAATAACTATTGGGTCTTTTTTTTATTATTATTAGAAAGAAATACATGCTTGTTTGTGTTTTAAAATATAAGCTATGGATAACTGAAAAGAAGAAAAATGAGACATCTGCGTACAATACACTCAGATCTTGGTTTCTAAATGCCATCATTCACTAAAAGCAAGCTTTCCCCTTGGAGAAAAGGCTGACTCCAAAGCTGGGGCATAGAAGGTACAAGATAAGCCTAGATCATCTTCCTGCACCAGAAAGAAAGACAGGAAATACGTACAAATTAAAAAAAAAAAAAGATTATAGAGCATGTCAAAAGGGCACAAGAGCCACCTTAAATGTGCTCCTACTGGCCAAACCTATGACAAATTTGAGCATCAAGATAAATACACAGACACAACTTAGAATAGATTTACAAGGAGATCCTGCTGAATAGCATTGAGAACTTTGTCTAGATACTCATGTTGCAACAGAACAAAGGCTGGGGGAAAAATGTAATTGTAATGTATACATGTAAGGATAACCTGACCCCCTTGCTGTACAGTGGGAAAATTAAAAAAAAAAAAAAAAAGATAAATACAGACAGTAAAGGATTGTAATCCACTGAATAAAATAAGACTCAATAGTCCATTTTGATAATAAATAAGAAACCATTTTTATAATTAATAAACATAAAAGGAATTATTACTTTTTAAAAAAAAATCACCAGTTGCAACCATATAGTAAAAATTGATTCAAGTTAAGATTCATTAGTGGATTTGACATGGGAGGTGGGGAAGAAGTCCAATAAGGTACAGGAAATTGACAGCCCCAAAGTATCTTCTCCCAAATGATCTACTAGTTACAAAAGGCATGATAGAAACAATAGTGTGGAGAAGACACAAGTGATAACTAAGCCATAAAAGTTAATTATCAGGAAGGGACTAACAGACATAAGGTGTCTCTAGATGTGACACTTTGAGAAGGACCCAACCTTACTTAGGTCATATTCCAGCCCCCAGTGTGTAGCCTGAGTCGAATTATGAGGAAACATCAAACAACCTAAAGTGAGGGGCAGTCTATACAATAATAGGCTCATATTCTTAAAACTGTCAATATCATGAAAGACAAGGCATGGTGATGAATTGTTCCAGATAAAAGAGACAGAAAGATAGAACAATGACATACAATGCTCTGGATGCTGGACAAGGGAAAAATTAGTTCCTAGAATGGATAGAGTGGGGACGATTGATTAAGTTAGACTGTGGACGGCAGCTTAGATGAAAGTGTGGTATCAATACTATATTTCTAGAATTTGCTAAGGGTTCTGTGGCTGTGTAAGAGAATATCCCTGTTCTTAAGAAATGCATATTGAAATATTAAGGGGTAAAGGGAAATGACATGTGTAACTTACTCTCAAATGTTTCATAAAAGTTATTATGTGAGTACAAGCACAGATAGTGAGAGAGACAGAAATAACAAAATGAATTAAAGTTTTAAAAATTGGTGGATCTGAAGTTTCCTGGTGGCTCATTAGGTTAAGGATCTGGCATTGCCGCTGCTGTGGCTGTAACACAGGTTCAGTCCCTGGCCTGGGAACTTCCACATGCCACAGGTGCGGCCAAATAAAAAAAAAAAAAATTTGATGGGTCTAAGTGAAGGGTATACAAGAGTTCTTTGTACTATTCTTGCAACTGTTCTGTAAGTTAGAAATTGTCTCAAAGTAATACATTAAAAAAAAAAAAAACCCTTGGAGTGACCTATTTTGGAGTTATTAAACTCAGCTATGAAGAAATAACAGGAGTTCCTGTTGTGGCTCAGAGAAACGAATCTGACTAGGAACCATGAGGTTGTGGGTTCAATCCCTGGCCTCGCTCAGTGGGTTAAGGATCCTGTGTTGCCATGAGCTGTGGTGTAGGTTGCAGACGTGGCTTGGGTCTGGCGTTGCTGTGGCTATGGCATAAGCCAGCAGCTGTAGTTCCGATTAGACCCCTAGCCTGGGAACCTCCATACGCTGCTGGTGCAGCCCTAAAAAAAAAAAAAAAAAAGCCATAACACCTGTAATCTTATTAACCTCTGGTGATTCTTGCTTATACCCATGGTGGCTATTAGTACAGAACTATTTTTCAAACAGAAATGAAATCATATTTAAGCCAAGGTTTGTTAGTTAGTACAGCAAAATATCACAAATGGCTTTTCTCTATATATATATACTCACACAATTTATAAATTAATCATAATTATTAAGAGTATTTATCATTATTTGGTATTATTTATATTAAAGGCCTTCACTTATTTAATCAATAGCTGCCAAATGCAGGTTGCTTCCAGTTTTTCCAATTATCAAATTATATGAATAATTAGTATTCCATCAAATCTAGGGACACATTGTGTGTACATCATCATTATTTTATGCACTATTAAAGAAAGCAAAACGGATCCCAACTTCTGAGATGGTGGAAAATGCGCATTTAGGATTTATGAAGTAAGTACTTTTTCTTGAAAGCCAGGGAGAGCTGTGGTCTGATAGCTCAGATTCAGGTCAGAAAATGAGGCTGCCCGGGGCCCTGTGTGATTAGGCAAGTTCCCTGCCCTTCCAGGATGATTCACAAGCTCTTTGGGATTTTTCAAAACCTAGGAGTCATTATTAAATGAAGATAATGATACCTTTCCAGACCAACCTGTTTTTCACTTTCGCTAATGTTTATGAACCACTAATGATCTGGGTCATTCACAGTGTCTGCATGTGAGAGGTTTGCATTTTTAATGCCTCGACCAGCTAATAATTGTTTGGCCTGGGGAAATCAGGTTTGGGTAAAGGAGAGAGAGGAGGGTGGTGGGAAGAGGGAAGGAGGAAGCCGAGAAAAGAAATGAGGGAGGGGGAAAGGGAGAGAGAAACTCGATTTTGAGGGATTCATTCATTGAGCAAATACTTATGCATCTTCGACCACACTGGGTGCTGGGGTTGAGGAGGTATTTATGAGATGCGTACAGGAGAGGGGCTTCCCAGGCGGAGGGGGCAGTGGGAACGGTGATGCAAAGGGGTGAGAATATAAGTGAGTGATATATTTCAGAAACAGGAAGTGGTCCATGGAATGTGGAGAGCCGCAGAAGATAGGATATTATTAACCCCATTTGGTTGATAAGGAAACTGAGCTTCATGGAGGGTATGCAGTGTTCTAGGGTCCCACGGCCAAAGAGTGATGTACCATGTTGAATTTACCTGTTTGATTACCTGGATTGTCACTCTTTCACCAGTGATGAGCTCCTTAAGAGAAGGAGGCGTCATTGTTTATTCCAAATTCCTGGCGCAGTGTGGTCCCATCATGGATGTTCGATACTCGTTTGTTGAGTGAATGAATGAGCGAATGAATGTGTGAACTACACAGAATGGACAACAGAGCCTTTCCAGCAGCCTGCAGGGTTGAACAGCCCACAGGGTGAGTCCAGACTCCCGGAACCGTTAATACTGTTTCTGTCCAGAGCGAGGTGTCTCCTTGCTCTGGCCCAGTCCTGGCTCTGCCTTGCCCAGATTGTGCAAGGAGGTGGCTTCACTGGCCTAACTGCTCTCGGCCAGAATCCCTGCCTCTGACAAGACAATGTGAGCTGGAAGGACAGGCAGTGCCTCCCAGGACCTCAGGGTAAGCACAAGCAGCTTTGCTCCTGGAAGTGACACATCCTGCCAAGACTTCCCTGGAGCAGTGACTCTGGGGAGCTGGTCTCACCATGTAGGCCAATCTTATTTCCAATGCACCCGGCTTAATGAGAAGGATGGGTAAGGGCTCTATGAACAGTAAAAACCTGTGCAAACAGGAGGGGTTACCCTTCGGTGTTGCTACTGATCTCGTGGAAAGAGATCTAGGGGAGACCTCAGTCATTATGTCATCTGTTCCTGGCCTCCCTGTCAACAAAGCCCAGGGAAGGGATGTGGCTTGGCCAATGTCACCCAGGGGGCCAGGAGCTGCAGGAGAGGTGGCACACTGGTCAAAACTTGGGTGCCAGGAGAACCCAGGTGGGTCGAATCTCTGCTTCACCCATTACCAGCTTGGGAGGGAGGGGCGTGGGGGCTTGGACAGGTGCACCAACATCTCCAAGCATCAGATTCCTCCTCTGTAAAATGGGGGGAAGGATCATTATTTTAGGCGTCGTTGTAAGGATTGAGTCAGGTAACAAATGTCTGGAAAGAGCCTTACACGTCCTCGGAATGTAGGAGGTGGTGAATAAATGTTAGCTCTTAATATCAGTATCAGCCATGGGCAGAGTGGGGCTAGGATATAAGACTCCCCAATTCCCATTTTATCTCCAACAGTCACTGGACAACTTGAATTCAGCAAGATATCAGACCCTCCCCCAAACATCTCCTGGCTTCATTCATTCATCACATACTGAGTGGGCACATTTTATGGGTCAATCAAAATGCTCGTTGCAGAGTGTACATGTGTGGAGAGGATGCGCAAAGGATAAGCAGGAGGTATAAAGAGGAAACAGACCCTGCTGTCGAAATGGGTGTGGTCTGGGGGCGTTCAGAGGTGGGAGGGGGAAAAAGGTAGAGCTACCTGCATGTATGAGGCAAACAACCTTAGAAGGTAGCATTAATTCTGGAAGTCATTTTGGAGATTGAGGGACCGTTTGGAAACCTAAGTTGATCCAAATCAGTCCAGGATCTCTTGGGATCGCAGTGCCCTTAAACACACAGGCGCACCCAGCTCTGAAGGTAAGAAGCCTTGGCTGACCTGCCTTGTCCTCCACCCCAGGGACTGGCAGACCAAGAGGGTCATGTGTGGGGAATTTAGGGGACTCAGCTCCACACTGTCACCAGCCCTCCTTTTCTAAACGGAAATGCGGTTCCTAGTACAGAGCAGCAGGTGTTCATGGAAGAATCAGATCAAGACATCTCATTTCTTCCGCTGTAAGAAGGGAGCTAATGTTTGTGCGAGGGCTGGAGATGAGGCTTTAAATGAGGGCTCTGGGGCAGGCAGGTGTCCAGCAGCTGGCAGTGTCAAAGTCAGGCAGCATCAAAGTCAGGGAGGCCTCCCAAAATGAATGTGCAGCAGGGTTTTCTGAAAGCAGCAATGAAAAATGACTCAAAATCAAGAGAGATGGAGGCGAAGGAGCTGAGTGGGGCTGTGACCCGGGCATTTTCACGGATTCATCTAATTTAGTCTTTACCACGATCACATTTCACAGATGAAGACATCCCAACTCAGAAGGGGTAAGAAACCTGCCCCAGGTAATTGATGATGGAACCAAAACGTAAACCAATACCCAGAGATTAACACACGCTAGGAAAGAGCAGGAGGTGTCTGGGCTTTCTGTGACACAACAAACCAGAGTAATGGGAAGCAAAAACCAAATTATCCACTAGAATCCTCTTTGTTCGTCAAAGTCCAGCTTCCAACCAAAACCTCTTCTCCCTATGCCAAGCCCTTAACCAAGTTTTTAAAAATGCTATGTTTACTATGCATATGGCCCCTACATCATGGCATGCCTTGCTAGCAGGGGTACTCAGTGGGTGAGAGGCTGCTCAGAAGTGGGTAAGGTTCACAAAGGAAATTGGAAAAGCAGGGTGCCACGTGGAAGAAGCCCTAGGCCTCCATTCAGAAAAACCTGGATTCAAATCCCAGGTCCACCACCTGCTGGGTGCGTGACCCTGTGCTCTTACGTAACTCTCTGAGTTTATTTTAAAATAGAGACAGTAGTATCTTCCTTACAGGTTTGTTCAGAAGAGAAATAAAAATACGTAAAGCCCCCGGCACAATGCCTCTTGTGCGGAACTCCCTGTCCCCTTGCTTCATGTCTCCGAGTGGAGGGACATCCATGCGTGTGGCACTCCTGGCCTCTGGCTCAAGCCTCCCCAGGGAGGAAAAGGGGTGAATTATCTGGCTGGCACATTTGGGAGTAGGAAAAGGGCATAGGTACATCTGCCCTCTGTCTCTCCTTTGGGGTCCACCTGCCACCGGAGAGCACCTTCTGCCTTGCTCCTCTACCTTAAATCTGGGGGGAGGCTCATTACAGGGGGAGGCCAGGCTTTTCCACCACTGCCTAGGGCCAGAGGTTAGGTTGGCTTGATTCTCTTTGGCAATAAGAGGAAGCTCATTTTTTTCCATAAGCCTGAGCCGGACCCTCCAAAACTGGTCTGTCTTTAGACCTCCATCTGTCACAGCCCCCTGTGGTTCAGAACTGATGAGGAATAGATGAGGATAGCGGTGGGGATCATTCAGAAGCCTGCTCTGATCTCATTCCGCACCCCGTGATCAATAAATGGGAGCTACTGATTTACACCAAAAACAAACTCCTCTCACGTCTAGCGCTGACTGTGCCCCTTCTGTGTTCTTTCTTATGCATCTTCCTCGCCCCCTAACTCATGTTCCTTCCCACTCATCCCACTTCATTTTGTGAGTGAAATGGCCTGAGCTCAGCACGCAGAGACCCCCCTTCTTGCTGGGGGACTTCCTTAAGCCCAGCTGCACAGCAGTAAACTTCCTTTTCCTAGATGCAAGATATATGTCCCTTTTGCTAGAGGCTTCTTATGGTCCGTCTCAGCTCCTTGCTCTTAAATGTAGGATCTCTGATGCCTACATGAGGCACTCTGCTTGCTTTCCTGCAGATGCAAGAATGTGGAGAGATATAAGGGTTGCTTTTCAGAAATCAAGGGGCCTTCCCTGCTGATCTCCAGTGTTTGCCCTGCACAGTGTGAAAAGGTGAGATCCAGCCAAAGCAGGCATCTTAATGGTCAATTAACCAACAGGAGGGCTATGGAACAGTGGGATTTAAACACACCCATGTGTACACCTGCACCCCGTCTCCCCGCTCCCCAAGATCATAAAGAAAGACAAGGAGGACGTCCATTCTAACATTAATGTAGGTTGAAGGGTTATGAGTGAATTTTATCTTTTTCTTAAGGCTTTTCCATTTTTTATATCTATACAACGAGGTTTTAATTTTAAAATTAAAAATAAAACTCACCTTAAAAATATATACAGTTGGGAGTTCCCATTGTGGCTCAGCGGAAATGAATCCGACTAGTATCCATGAAGACACAGGTTCAATCCCTGGCCTCGTTCAGTTGGTCAGGGATCCAGCATTGCCGTGAGCTGTGGTGTAGGTCACAGACATGGATTGGACCTGGCGTGTCTGTGGCTGTGGCGTGGGCCAGTGGCTACAGTTCCAATTCAACCCCTAGCCTGGGAACCTTCATGTGCTGTGAGTGTGGCCCTAAAAAGCAAAATATATAGATATTTTGGAACAGCCAACCCTTGAACAACAGGGGTTTGAACTGTGCCATTTCACTTAAACATGGTTTTTTTCCAGGAGTAAATATTGCAGTAATAGGCAATCCGCGTTGGTTAAATCCAGGGATGAGGAACTGTCGGTATTAAGCAACCGTGTGTACAGAGGACCAGCTGTAAATTATACCCACATTTTCGACTGCATGGAGGGTGAGCGCCCCTAGCCCTCTGTGCTGTTCAAGGATCAGCTATATATGGCTACAAAAGAATCCCTAGATCCTTTAATGACACCTATAGGATATCCACCATGTACAAGGTGCTGGACCATCTGCTATGCGGGGGTATGGAACACCCATAAACAGTGTATCAAACATGGTCCTTGTCCCAAAAGGGATGAGGCAACATCAGCAGCCACCCACTGTACTCGTCAGTTGTGGAGGCTGAGCTAGAGAGCTCTGAAAGCACAGAGGTGGCTGAAAGACAGTCTCTGTTTAGGTCAATGGGCTTTGCTGAGGAGCTCTGTGCCAGACCCTGTCCTAGATGCTAGCAAACCGAAGTCAGATAAGAATCTCTGCCTTCCTGTTGCTGCGCCTAAGAGGGTGGGGTGGTAATTTACATGTAATGAGCAAAGTGCAGAAATAAAGGTAGGCAGGGGAAACCCTAGGAGGTGAGTTCTGAGAAGGCTTCCTGGAGATGACCCATGAACAGAATTTCATGGAATGAGCAGAGTTTGCCAGATGAGAGGGGTCGGGAGGGATGGAGGAGGGTGTTCGATGCAGAGGCTGGGTGGTGAGAAGGCCATGGGGTGAGCAGAGAACTAACAACAGCTCTTTGATTTTCCAAAGCCTTAGGACTGGTGTGGGCCTCAACAGGGAGGCGGGCCCCACGTCATGAAGAACTAAGTGTGTATCGCTAAGTGCTTGGACTTGGTGGTGAGGGCAAAGGGGATTCGAGTATGACATGATCACAACTGCATTTCCATGGATTTGTTGGGGATGGAATTGAAGGGCACAAGACTGAAGGCAGGGAGGCCACTTAAGAGGAGTCTATCTCATTAGCCTAAATTAGAGGGGATGGAGAGGGCCTCGACAGAGCAATGGGAGTAAGGAGAGAAAGCAGCAGACCAGAGAATGAATGACTTAGAAGATAAACTATGCAGGATTTGCTGATAGGCTAGAATAGAGGCCTTCAAAATTTGTTGCAAATGGCAGACTTTCTCCTATAGCAGAGATTTTTTAAAAAGTCAAATGCCTGTTTGGTCAGTCTCCTCTTGAAGCTAGGTCCTAAATCAGTGATGCTGACCAACAGACCCGAGTTAAAAAAAACGGCTGGGGAATATACCTCTCCTTCTGCTGTGTCCACAGTGTGATGCCCGGAACTGTGGCAACTATTTTGCAGACATGAGGTGGAGGGGGGTGGAGAAACCTAAGGATCCCAGTGAATAGTCTGCAAATGGCCAAATCAGAGGATGGAAATCTCCTGCCTGGGCCCATGGGCCACTGAATTAAGCAACTCTAAATGCTTTCCTCTGGATTTCTAGATATGTACGATAAGGCACTTCTCTGGTTAAATCCCTTTTAGTCAGGTATTCTTTTCTTGATGCCAACAGATGCAGTGACTGCAGAAGCAGGTTGTTTGCCTGAATGGGTGGTGTGGTTCAGGTGTAGACATATTCAGTGTGAGTTATCCACCAGACACCCAAAGCGCAGTTGGATGTATTAGTCTGATAGGGACTATTATGGTAAGACTGAAAAAAAAGTCATTGCATTTGATAATTATGCAGTTATTAGTAGCTTCTGACAGGACAGCCTCAGGGAATTGACAGAGGCTGAGAAGCCAGACTGAAGTGGGTTCAGGAGTGAACAGGGAACAGGAAAGCACAGACGGTGGATACAGACTAATATTCAAGACAGCTGGTGATTCAGGAGAAAGATGGGTATTAGCTAGAGGGGTTCACACACAAGATCAAGATTTTTTTCCCTTTTTTTTTTATCCAGTTGAAATTCACGACATAAAATTAAGCATTTTAATGGGTACAGTTCAGTGGTACTTCATACTTTCACTATGTTGTGCAACCATCACCTCATTCTAGTTTAAGAACATCTGGATTTCTTTCCACCTCTTGACCCATTGTGAATAGCACTGCTATTCACAAGTTCTCTTTAACTGTTTCCAATTTGGGTTAGGGTTAGGGCACAAGGGTCTCTTTAACTGTTTTCAATTCTTTCAGGTATGTACCTATATCTAAAAGGGGAATCACTGGGTCGTGTGGCAATTCTATTTTCAATTTTTTTTGCCTTTTTTTTTTTTTTTTTTAAGGGTTGCACCTGCAGCATACAGAAGGCCCCAGGCTAGGGGTTGAATCAGAGCTACAGCTGCCGGCCTACACCACAGCCACAGCAATGTGGGATCTGAGCCGCATCTACAACCTACACCACAGCTCACGGCAACACTGGATCCTTAACCTGCTGAGTGAGGCCAAGGATAGAAGCTGCATGCTCATGGATACTAGTTGGGTTCATTATGGGAGTTCACAATGGGAACTCCCTCTATTTTCAATTTTTGAGGAACCAGGATCAAGTTTTTCTTTTGTTTCTTTTTAAGAATAATGGAAGAGACCGGAGCCATTAATGGGCTGAGGGAGGACATCCGTGGAGAGGAGGAGGCTGAGGATGTGGAGAGGGGAGCTCACCCATGGAGCAGGACCTTGGAGCAGGTGGGATTAAGGAGGAGGGCAGGTGAAGAGGTTGGGCTCTTTGAGGAGCTGTGAGCATCATCCTCTGAGCCAGGAAGGCAGGTGAGGATGAAGGTGGACACAGAGGCCTTTAAAGGGGGGTGGAGGGGAGTTAAGGTGGTTTATATCTGGTCATGTCAATCTTCTTCACCAAAGTTAGCAGGTGGCGGTTGACATAACAGGGGCTTTGGAGGCAGCAGTCATGGACTTGAACTTTAATCTGCCACTCACACCTTGACAGCTACCACTTAGTAGCCCCGAGCCTCAGGTTTCTCACCTGCAAAACAGAGATGCTGCCCTTCCAGTGGGGATTCGAAGGAAACTG
This sequence comes from Phacochoerus africanus, assembly GCF_016906955.1. Lineage (NCBI taxonomy): Eukaryota > Metazoa > Chordata > Mammalia > Artiodactyla > Suidae > Phacochoerus > Phacochoerus africanus. The sequence continues at coordinate 14,825,076 of NC_062549.1, read as the reverse complement.
CATGTAAAGTGCCCGGCAGGCTGGAGGCTCCACGCAGGGAGTCTCCGGAGTGAAAAGAATAGAGAAGGTTTGGAGCAGACGTGGAGGAGGAGAGTAGAACGTGACAGTGGATAAATAAAAGCCTCACTGAGCATCACTGAAAAGACTTACCTGGGAGCCGCTGCGGAGCTGCTGAGCTTGTTGTGAAGACAGGATATAAAACATGGAACGTCGGCCACAGTGACTGCAGCTCTGGGGTCGTCGGAGGCGTTGCCCTTGTTGGCAAGGGGATGACAGGAGGGCTGACAAGTAGAGGACAAGGGAAGTCTTGACTGCCCGGCAGAGGGGAGGGCGTTCTTTTGCAAAGTGATGCAGAGGGATGAAGGCTCTTACCCCACCCGCACACGTCCAATCCAGCAAGGGCGGCGGTGGAAGCGAGGGCACTTGAGGAAGCTGGTTGGGCGTCCCGTGCGTCTCTGCCTGTGTCCTTTCTGACACACCTGCATCCTTGATGGAGACTGCCTGTGTCTGCCACAGGCAGGGGAAACCTCCCTGGAAGACCATGTCCAGGGGGCTGTTCAGAGATCAACAGAGGTCACCTGGTAAACCGAAAGAGACCATGCCAGCCTGGTCGTCAGTAGGACTGGACCTCGGTTTCCTCATCTGCGCAATGGTGGGGTTTCGTCCAGCTCATGGTGACTCTGATGGTGAAGGTTCTGAAAAGATGTGGCTGGTCCTGGACGCCACTGCCTGTTGAGCGCTGCCTCTGCTCTGCAGCCCCTGCCCTCCGCCAAGCTCCTGTGAGCCCTGCTCCCCACCTGAATCCTGCTTCCCCAGCTGTCCTTAATCGACCATGTACGATCCACCCACCTGCTCTCCTCCTCCCCCAAAGCCCTCCCTGGAGAGAGCACAGCCATGATTATTGGTCTAATAAAAGCTTTATTGCCTCTTCTAAGTTACCTGCATGAGGTTTACTGGGGTCCTTTGCAGACCTGGTTTAAGGCCAAGGGGCGAATCTCCCTGTGGGGATGCTGTGGGAGAGACAGGTAGGGCAGGCTGACCTAGGACGTGCCCCACATCTGCTTCCGAATCCCTGCCTTGATTCTGGCAGAAAGGACGGCACAGAAACAGAGGGACTCTGGTTTTTATAGCGCTCAGAAGGCTCTTGGAGGTATTGTTACCTAATTTAATCCTCCCAGCAGCTCGGCATGGGAGGTCTGGCAGGTGTGAGCAGTTAAGTGCGGGCGTGTGGTGAAGCAGATAAGCGTGCTGGTCCTGAAGACACACCACTGGCTGGACCCCGGCCTTGACCCTCATTAACTATCGATCTTGGGCAAGTTTCCTACCTCTGTGCCTTACTTAGCACATCTGTAAAACGAGGGTGATGATGAAGAGAAATAAGATGCACTGCACAGGGTTACTGTGTTAAATGAGTCAATAAATGTGAGGTTCTAAGAATTAGAATGATTAATATTATCAGTGTTATTCTACTTGCCCAAGTGAGTGTCCTGGTGGTCCTGCTGGCTGGGTAGCCAGTGAGAGGGCTGTGGACCCACTCTGGGTGTCTGCTCAGCCCACCCCCTCCTAACACTGCTTCCCTTGCCCGTGGGGGAGGGGTGCATGCCCAGCAGCAGCCCAGCAGGACTCATGAACTAAATCAGGGGCGGCTGCATGACCCAGGCTGGGCCAATAAGACTATCTTGGGAACTTGGTATTTTCTGGAATGGTCATTCTGGTCAGGTTCTTGAATCAAGGACTTGGGAACTGCAAGGCGGAAATGGATGCACAAAAGCAGAGAGGAAAATAAAGCAAGTGCCCCGAGAAACATAAGGAGGGTCTCGAGTGGTAAGAGTCAGGGAGGGAGGTGCAGAGACAGAGAGATGGTGGCTTGGCCCCGCCCTTCATGGGACCCAAGAGGACCTCAGTGTCGCGTCGTTTTAAGGGGGTGCCTCCAGGGTCAGGAATCTTTGGCTTGAACCTGCCCTCTTTCTCTTTGTTAAGGTGATAATCTTGGACAGTAACGTAACCCCTCTGTGCCCAGCTTCCTTATCTGCCTGCAGGTGCTAAACAACAAAACCCTCCCTTCCAGTCACCCTGTGTGTCCCTCTGTTCTATGATATCCTTGGGTGGGTGTGGCCTGGAAATACCTGCGTTCTCACCAATTCTACCTTTCAGGTGCTTTAGTGTTCCGGATAGTTCTTTAACTCCTTTAAACCTCACCTTGACATCTGTGAAATGAAAATGTACCATCTCATAGGGCTGTGTGTTGCTGATAAACACTTCACCAGCTGTGGACATGGGGGAAACACCTGATTTATAGCATTTGCTAATTGCTATGGTACAAATACTCCCACCACAGCTGATTTTAAGTTATCAATGTAACATTTTCGAATGTGGGATTGGAAAGAGATGTGTGCCATCAAATATTTCCACTCTACAGATACAACAGACATAATTTGAGCCTGGAGAACAGTTAAGGGTAAAATAAGTAGGAACTGATGAGTCTTCGGTTTTTAGCACATTCGTTGTTAATGTAAACTTGTGTAATTGTGACAACACAATTTTGGGGGGCTGTGCCTGTGGCATGTGGAAGTTCCTGGGCCAGGGATTGAAGCTATGGCACAGCAGTGACCCAAGCTGCTGTATCAACAGTGCCAATCCTTAACCCACTGTGCCACAAGGGAACTCCACGAGTTAACATAACTTACTGTTTAATAATTGTTGTGTTTAGTAATTGGATTGCAAAATTCTTGAAAATTTAACACTCAGCCCTCAAGAGCCAGCCTGAGCTGCCTTCTCATCCTTTTGATGAGCTACCGTTCAGCCCAGGCTTATGAGGGAACTTAGCACAATAAATGCTCAGTCAGTGCTCAATAAATGGTAGCTTTTGTGATTCTTGCCATTTCTTTTATTACACAATTTAACACTGTGGTGGAAAAATCAGGAAAAAACACATTCCAAAAGCACCTTTTGTGAATTAGGGGTCCCTTTGTTTAACGGAGCAACATAGACTTGAGCTTCAGGCAATGTAATTTACTCATAAAATCACTGTGCTTGGTATAAATACAGAACCGAGACCAAGAAAAGAACTGAAAAGTGTTGGGTTCAAAAGCTGATGAAAATTCAGATTTCCTGTGCATTGCCTGTGACAGCTGGAAGTTGGAGACGGCTCCTCATGAGGGGCTGGAGAAGTAAGAGGAGAGATGCAGTTGGAAGCAGCGACTTGGAGCATTTATGGGAATGTAGGCTGTACAAACACAGTTGTGTGAAAGGAGTAAGAAACAGGGTGAGATCTGAAGATGGTAATGGCCCACGCATTAAACACCCAGGTACACACACACGTGCACACAAAAGAACATTCCAAGCAGGGAAGAGATTGGCACACACATATTGCATAACTGGAGGGTTGATACAAGGACTGTCGCCAAAGGCGGGGGCAGTCTTAGGAAAAGTAATCCTCTACGGTGAAGTGCCCTGGAGCTAGGAACAGCCCTGTGCCTCACCATGCCCTTGACCTGAGGGGCTGAAAGAGCTGAGTGAGCTTCCTGGAGAAGACACCCCTCAGGAGCCACGGGGTGCAGCCAACATCTGCTCGCGCCTGAGGCCCTTACTCCCCAGAGGAAAAGGGAACAAGTGCCCTGGCCTCTCCTCCCTGCCACCTTCCAGCTCCCCTGATGGGGCTCTTCATTGGCCAAACCCACTGAGAAGCCAGAGGGCAAGCAAGCTGTTGATGCTCACCCTATGGACGACTTGCCAGGGGCCGGGGGCTGGACCAAGAGAAATGGGGAGTGGATCTGGAGGTGCAAATGGAAGTCACCCAGTACGACCTTCCAGGACTTGAATCAAACACATCAGGATGGATGTGAAAGGGGAGAGGGGAGAGGGAGTGAGGACTTGGTGTGTAAAGGAACATACTGAAACAGGAGCTTTTGGTCCTGATGTTGAGGATAACCACGTCTTGAACGGAGGAACGTAATTAAATCAACCCTCCAGAGTTCCCACTGTGGCTCAGAAGTAACAAACCTGACTAGTATTCATGAGGATGTGGGTTCGATCCCTGGCCTTGCTCAGTGGGTTAAGGATCTGGCATTGCCACGAGCTGTGGTAGAGGTCGCAGAAGATGTGGCGTGAATTCTGCATGGCTGTGGCTGTGGCGTAGGCTGACAGCTGCAGGTCCGATTCACCCCTAGCCTGGGAACCTCCATATGCCCCGGGTGTGGCCCTAAAAAGCAGAGAAAAAAATCAACTCTCAGCATGTGAAGTCTAAAAGAAAAAGTAAAAAAATAAAATACAATAAAAAAAGAAAAGAAAAAGCAAACCCGACATTTGGGAAAAGGTAGCAACCATACTACAGAGGCCTTTTCCCCTGGTGCTGTTTGTATCGTACTCAGGGCCTCTCCCCGTGAACTCAGGGCTGGAGGGAGAACTGACTTCTTGTGTGAAAGAGTGGGTTGGTCACAGGAAGGGGCCCAGGGCGAGGACTCTATGATGGGAAACAAAAGCAGAAATGCGTGTGGGCAGGAAAATGGGTCTCGGGAGTGTTTTTAAAATCTGTTTATCGAGAAAAAGGAAGAGAAGACATGGAGGCAATTAGGAAGGGATAGTATTTCTCTCGTAAAAAAGAAAATAAAAATACGTCCCAAGGAAAATGTCTGGCAGACAATACACCCAAATGCGAATGGTGGATGTTTCGGGGTGTGAATTATGAGTAGCTTTTTATTTGATTTGCTTTCCAGTATTTCCTGATTTTTTGTGAAGTAAACCTGAATTATTATATAATGAGAAAAGAGTTGAGTAACAAAGGTAATAATATCTTTGCGTAACCTTCGTAGCTGAGAATTGGGATTGATGACATTTGAAAAGTGTCTCTGCTCACTTTCTCCTCCTTCCTGTTCTCCAGGTTCTGCCCCCGACTCACCTGCTCAGGGGAACAGAGTGATTCAGCCACCTGCAGTGCAACGTCAGGGAGATGACCTGCGCTTGGTCAACAAGACGGTTCTCAATATGATTAAATTATAGCCACCTCTTGAGAACATTCTTTGCCTTCTAGCAAGAGGCTGAGCAGGGATCACAAAGTAATCCTGCTTAGGATTTGGTACTTGTATTAGTTTCCTAGGGCTGCCCTAATACGTTTCCACAAGCTGAGAGACTTACAACAAAAATGTGTTGGGAGTTCCCATCGTGGCTCAGTGGTTAACGAATCCGACTAGGAACCATGAGGTTTCAGGTTCGACTCCTGGCCTCGCTCGGTGGGTTAAAGATCTGGCGTTGCCGTGAGCTGTGGTGTAGGTTACAGACGTGGCTCGGATCCCGTGTTGCTGTGGCTCTGGCGTAGGCCGGTGGCTACAGCTCTGATTAGACCCCTAGCCTGGGAACCTCCATATGCCGCGGGAATGGCCCTAGAAAAGGCAAAAAGACAAAAAAAAAAATGCATTGGCTCCTAGTTCAGGAGGCAAGAAGTCAGAGATCAAGGCAGAGTAGGTTCCTTGTGGGAGCTTTGAAGGAGAATCTGTTCCATGCTTTTCTCGCAACTTCTGGCAGCTGCTGGCAATCCTTGGCCTTCCTTGTTTGTAGCTGCACCAATCTCATCTCTCTGCCTCCATGTCACATGGCTTCTTCCCTGCGTGTCTATGTATTTCCAAGCTCTCCCTCTTCTTGTAGGGACACTGGTCATTGGATTTAGGGCCCATCTTTATCCAATATGACCTCATTTAACTTGGTTATGCCTGTAAAGACCATATTTCCAAAGAAAGACCATAGTACAGAGAGCCGAGATTAGAGACATCAACGTATCTTTGGGGGGAACACAATTCAACCCAACACACAATGTTGCAATTTGCAAAAAACTGACAAATTGCTTTAAAAGAGAAAGTTCATACTTGGGAATTTTCCTAGTGAAATAATCAAGAATATTTTAAACCTTCTTATTGAAGTCTAATATAATACAGGGAAGTGCAGAAATCATGTGTTCAGCTCCATGAATTGTCACAAAGCGACACACCCATCTAATCAGCACCTAGACCAGGAAGCAGAACGTGACCCACTGCAGAAGTCTCTCTCTTGTTCCCTCCCTGGATCCTCACCTCCAGCGCCTGCAACTGCATAGACAGCAGTTGGCCTATTTTGGAACCTCACATCTGTGACATGATGCAGTCTCCTTTTTTGCATCTGCTTTCTTTCACTCACTGTTAATGTTTGTGAGACTCACTCATGGTATGGGCAGCATCCGTTTGTTGGAGGCTAATTGCTCTCAAGATTCCATTCTGTGACTGTTCCATAGTTTACTCTTGGTGGACGTGGGGGTTGCTGCTGTTTTGTTTTCTGCTCCCGTGAACAGCGCTGCTGTTAACATTCTTGTGTCTTTTGGTAGCTTTATGTACATACCGAGGCCGACTCTCCCCCCAGGAATGGGGCTACTGAGAAGTGTGTGCTCAGCTGTGGTAGGTACTGCCGAGGCCTTTCAAAGTAGTTGTATCAGTTCCTACTTTCACCCGCTGAGCATGTGTTCAGGTTTCTCTCCATGATCACCAGCCTGTGGTGTTCTCTCTTGAATTTTAACCATTCTAGCGGATGTGGGTATGTTTTAAAATAAAATGTTTAGGAGTTCCTAATGTGGCTCAGGGAAAATGAATCCGACTAGGAACCATGAGGTTGTGGGTTCGACCCCTGGCCTTGCTCAGTGGGTTAAGGATCCAGCATTACTGTGGCTGTGGTGTAGGCTGGCAGCTGCAGCTCCAATTTGACCCCTAGCCTGGGAACCACCATATGCCACGGGTACAGCCCTAAAAAGACAAAAAAAAAAAAAAAAGTTTAATGCAGCATTGTTCATAAGAGCAAACAAAAAAGCAAAAACTGAAAATGGCTGACACGAAAAGATGCTCTTAATATATTAAGTTAAAATGAAGTTACAAAATTCTAGAACCAATTTTGTTTTGTTTTTTGTTTTTTGTTTTTGTCTTTTCTAGGGCCGCACCTGTGGCATCTGGAGGTTCCCAGACTAGGGGGTCTAACTGTAGCTGCCAGCCTACACCACAGCCACAGCAATGCCAGATCCTTAACCCACTGAGCGAGGCCAGGGATTGAACCCGCAACTTCATGGTTCCTAGTTGGATTCGTTAACCATTGAGCCACAATGGGAACTCCCATTTTGTATTTTTTTAGAGATGGAAAGAAATGTGTGCATCTCTGTCTCTTGCTCACCTTCTTTCTCTATGTCCCCTTAGTGTGTTCTGATCCTTTTGCCCCAAATGCTTCTCCCCTAACTCTCTTCATAGATGCTCATTTTAATCTCCCCTCCTCACATGACCCTCCCCAATGACCCATTATAAAATAAGTGCCCTCTGATTTTCTCTTTTTAGAATCCAGTTGTTTTCTCCCTTCACAATAACCAACAAGTTTCTAAATATATGTAATGCTGTGTTGTTTGTCTTCCCTATAGATGAGGGGATCACAGGTGCCAGACCCTGGATGTGGGGCTCTCCTTACAGCCTGTATTCTGTCTAGGTATACACAGGGCTCACATTCTACTGGGGATGGGAGAGACAAACAGTATGATTGCGGGTCGTAATAAATCCTTCAAAAGAAATAAAATAACTGGCAACTGGGGGGAGGCCATGCTGAGAGGAAGGAGAGTTGAGACTCCAAAGAATGATAAGAATTCTCTCCTGAAAAGGTATGGGAGAAATTACTTCAAGCAGAGGGAGGAGCAAGAGCAAAGCCCTGAGGCAGCTTGGCTGGAGGGTAGAGAGGGAGTCAGGGCGAGGACTGTAGATGATGAGGTCAGAGAGGAAGGGGTGAGATCATGAAAAGCCTGGTGGGCTATGCTAAGGAGTCTGGATTTCGTTGTAAAGCAGTGGTAAGCCAGCAGAGAATTTTAAGCAGAAAATGGCATGATTTAATTCACATCTTTTAAAAGATCCATCTGGCTGCTCCATGAGTTGTTAGGGGGATAATAGAGGCATGAGCTAGGAGACTGTTTCATTGGTCTCAGAGAGGTACTGATGGCTGGGACGAAGGTGGTGGCAGTGGTGATGGAGAAGGGTATTTGGATCAGAACTCGTTGATAGATTGGGTATGGTTTATGAGGAAACAGGAATCGAGTGTGATTATTATCTGAGTTACTGCTGCCACTAACTCATGGGTAAGAATGGAAGAATGGGTTTAGGGGAGTAAAAATCAAGAGTTAAAGCCTGCTAACTTTATGATGAACTTCAAGATGACTATTCCACATCCGAGTGGGGATATCAACAAGCTGAATGGATACATGACTCTGAACTTGGGGGGAGGGATTGGGGCTGGAGATAAGCAGCTGGGAGTTATCCGCATATGGGTAATATTTGTAGCTGTGGGACCAGAAGACAACCAATGGAGAGAGCGTGGATGGACAGGAGAGGGGAGCCCCAGACCGAGCCTAGGGCTCTTCAACATTTACAGACTAATGGAAGGAAAAGCAAAGTCTTGGCAAAAGAGACAGAAGGAGCTTCGGTTTTGGTAAAGGAAAAATTCAGTCTGGTTCTATGAGAGCAGTGTTAGGGGAAGAGAGAACAGCCAACCGTGTCAACTGTTTTTGAGAATTTGAGTTCAATGAGAATAAAAAATTGACCTTTGAATTTGGCAACCTGAGGTTGATAAGAGTAGCTTTGCCTTGATAAGAGTAGTTTTTCTTTTGCATACGAGCAGCTCATACAACTCAACAACAAAACAAACCACTCAATCAAAAATGGGCAGAAGACTTAAACAGACATTTTTTTCCAAAGAAGACATACAGATGATCAATAGGCACATGGAAAAAAGCTCAACATTGCTAGTTATTAGAGAAATGCAAATCAAAACTACAATGAAGTATCACCTTCACACCAGTTAGAATGGCCAGCATCATAAAGTCTATAGATAATAAATATTGAAAAGGATGTGGAGAAAAGGGAACCTTCCTATACTTTGGTAGGAATGTAAACTGGTGCAGCCACTGTGGAAAATAGTGTGGAGGTTCCTTAAAAAAACTGAAAATAGAGTTGCCATAGGATCCAGCAATCCCACTTCTGGGCATATATCTAGAGAAAACTAATACAAAAAGGTATAGGCATCCCAGGAAAAAGACAGTCTCTTCAGCAAGTGGTGTTGGGAACACTGGACAGCTGCATATAAATCAATGAAATCAGAACACACTCTCCCACCATGCACAAAAATAAACTCAAAATGGCTTAAAAACTTCAACATAAGACATGACACCAAAGAACTCCTAGAAGAGAACATAGAACATTCTCTGACATAAATTGCACAAATGTTTCATAGGTCAGTTTCCCAAGGCAACAGAGATAAAAACAAATATAAACAAATGGGAACTAATCAAACTTACAAGCTATATTGCACAGCAAAGGAAACCATAAAAAAAAAGTGATAAGACAACATATGGAATGGGAGAAAACAGTTGCAAATGATGCAACTGAAAAGGGGTGAATCAACTCATGTAACTCAACAGCAAAAAAACAAACAACCCAATTGAAAAATGGGCAGAAGACCTAAATAGACATTTTTCCAAAGAAGACATGCAAATGGCCAGGAGACACATGAAAAAGGGTTCAACATCACTAATTATTAGAGAAATGCAAATCAAAACTACAATGAGGTACCACCTCACACTGGTCAGATGGCCATCATTAATAGGTTTACAAATAACAAATGCTGGAGAGGGTGTGGAGAAAGGGGATCCATCCTTCACTGTTGGTGGGAATTTAAGTTGGTGCAACCACTATGGAAGACAGTATGGAGGTTCCTCAGAAAACTAAAAATAGAATTACATATGATCCAGCAATTCCAGGATAATGCCTGGGAATGTATCCGTATAAAACTGTAATTCAAAAAGATACATGCCTCCTATGTTCACAGCAACACTATTCACAATAGCCAAGACATGGAAACAACCTAAATGTCCACTGACATATGAATGGATTAAGAAAATGTGGTACATATATACAATGAAATACTACTCAGTCATAAGAAAGAACGAAATAATGCCATTCCCAACAACATGGATGCAGCTAGAGATTCTCATACTAAGTGAACTAAATCAGACAAAGAAAGACATATACCATATATAACCTACATGTGGAATCTAAAATATGATCAGACTCACAGACATAGGAAACAAACTTACAGTTACCAAAGGGGAAAGGGCATGGGGGAAAGATAAATTAGTTTAGGAGTGGCAGACACAAACTCCTATATATAAAATGGATAAATAGCAAAGTCCTACTGTATAGCACAGGGAACTATGTTCAATATCCTATAATACACCATAATGGAAAAGAGCTATATATATATACACACACACAGACACACACACATATAGTTACTTTTCTGCACACCAGAAACTAACACGACTTTGTAAATCAACTATACTTTCAAAAATAAGAGTAGGGTCTTGGGGTGTCTTTTTTTCCCCAGTTGGGGTTGGGGTTGGAGCCATGTGTCAAGGGAATGAAAGTCTGTTGAGAGCATGTTGAAGAGAGACTCGGAGTACGAAGCCGTGACTAATCTCTTACATGTGTGTATATTATAATGTAAATCACACTGTGGTGGCCTTGCCTGTCTCCCCTCCTACCCAGGCAGCTCACCATGCCTCAGTCACCTCTGTGTTTCCAGGGCTTAGTACAATACACCTGACACATAGTAGATACTCACTAAATTGTTGAAATAGTACTTTTAAATAAAGTCCTGGGCCAGCTCCCAGACCAGCCAGGTGCTCCATATACGGTCTGGGCACGTCACACTTGAGCTCTTAATGTTTCATCTGTTAAATGAGAAAATTGCAACATGGAAAGAATAATATTAGTCCCACAGGGTTATTGTGAAGATGGAGTAAAAATACCAAATGTGAGATTTTTAGTGTTTGGGAATCGTGGCTCACCATACAGACCTGAGTTCTGGACATTGTGAGCAGATGACAGAGAATCCAGACTCCAGCTCCCTGAGGCACCTGGCACACTGTCCCCTGAAATTTTACTTGCAAAATCAATTCAAATTGGCTTCAATACAGACACTTTCTCATGAACTGAAAGTCAGCCAAAAGACACAGAACAAAGAGCTGCAGTAATTGCTAGCATCTCACACAACAGGGCTGTGTTTACCAGAGATGCTGGTTTTAGGATCAACCTTCTCGAAGGAGGTCTTTCATGTATCAACTGGGGCATTCGACCAGACAGAATTTTAACAGCATTTCCCAGGGAAACAAAATTGAAGGTATTTGCCAACATCCATTAGAACTAGGAATTTACAAATGGACTTGAATGGCTGAAGTCTGTTCATCTGATTTCCTCTCCTAGGCCTACCTATGAGGAGGCTGCCCAGGCATCAGTGGTTATGTCAGAGGCAGCTGTTTCCCCATTTACCCTGTGAGAGGGCTTCACCCTCCTGTTGACCACTGTGTCATCAAAGCGGCATCAATTTATTGAATCCAGGTGTTTCCTCTGGGCTTGATGCTTGGCAGATATGACCTTGATTGCTCTTCACCACTACCCCATGACAGAGGGTCATTTTCAAAAAAAGCAAAGAGAGGCTCAGAAATGTTGTTTTGCTAATGCAAGTGGCAGAGTAGGGATTTAAATTCAAGCTTTGGAAGTGGCAGAGTAAGGATTTAAACTCAAGTTTTTGTCACACATTCAGTTTCACTACTAGTGATCAATTTTGTTCAAATTGCCTGTTTCTTATTGATTCACTCTTGTATGATTCACTCTTGTATGTTTCTAGAAATTTGTTCATTTCTTCTAGGTTGTCAAATCTGTTGGCATATAGTATTCGTAGTATTCTCTTAGGATTTTTTTTGTATCCCTGTGGTATCAGTTGTTACTGCTCCTCTTCATTTCTTATTTTGCTTATCTGTGTCCTCTCTCTTCTCTTTTTGGTGAACCTGGCTAAAGGCTTATCAATTTGGTTTATCTTTCCAAAGAAACAGCTCTTGGTTTCTTTGATCTTTTCTATTTTTTTAAATCTATATTTTATTTATTTCCTCTTTGATCTTTATTATTTCCTTCCTTCTGCTGCCTTGGGGCTTTGTTTGTTCTTTTTAAAATTCCATTCAGTTGTAGGTTAGGTTGTTTATTTGAGATTTTTCTTGTTTCTTGAGGAAGGCCTGCATCAATATAAACTTCCCTCTTAGAACTGCTTTTGCTGCATCCCACGATTTTTGGAGCATTGTGTTTCCATTTTCACTTGTCTTGAGGTATTTTCTGATTTCCTCTTTGATTTGTGTATTAACCCATTTGTTTTTCAGTAACATGTTGTTTAGTCTCCATATATTTGTTCTTTCCCCATTTTTCTTTCTATAATTGATTTCTAATTTCATACTGTTGACTGGAAAAAAAATACTTGATATAATTTCTATCCTCTTAAATTCGTTGAGACTTGTTTTGTGGCCTAACATGTGATCTATGCTGGAGAATATTCCATGGGCCCTTGAAAAGAATGTATTCTGCCTTTTTTGGATGGAATGTCCTGGAGATATCTATCAAGTCCAGCTGGTCTACTACATCATTTAAGACCACCTCTGCCTTATGATTTATGTCTGGATGATATGTCCATTGATGTAAGTGGAGTATTAAAGTCTCCTATTATTATTGTATTATTGTCACTTTCTCCCTTTACATCATCTGTTAACATTAACTAGTATAATATTCTCTTATTTGTCAATCCTTTTATCATTACATAATGCCTTTGCCTTTTGTTATAGACTTTGTTTTAAAGTCTATTTTGTCTGATATGTGTATTGCTACCCACCTTGCTTTCTTGTTTCCATATGCATGAAATATCTTCTTCTATACCCTCACTTTCAGTCTGTGTGTTTTCACCTCTGAAGTGAATCTCTTATAAGCAGCATGTAGATGGGTCTTGTTTTTTGTTGTGTTTTTGTGGGCTTTTTTTGGTGGGGGGGGGGTGGCCACACCCACAGCATGTGAAAGTTCCCAGACCAGGGATCCAATGCATGACCCAGCAGTGGCCTGAACCACTGCAGTGACAACACCATATCCTTAATCCACTGTGGCACAAGGGAATTCCTTGTTTGTTTTATCTAGTCAGCCACTTTATGTCTTTTGACTGAAGCATTTAGTCCACTGACATTGAAAGTAGTTATTGATAGGTGTGTGCTTATTGCCATTTTATTACTAAATATTTTTCCTGGTTGTTTTCGTAGCTCCTCTCTGTTCATGTCTTCTTTCATTTATTCTCTTGTGGTTTGAGAATTTTCTTTAGTGGTAAACATGTGTTCCTTTCTTTCTAGTTTTTGTGTATCTATTTGTAAGTTTTTGATTGTGATTACCATGGGGTTTACATATGCTGACCTATAACTACTTGTATTATTTATTTATTATTCATTTGCCACACCCATGGCATGTGGAAGTTCCCAGACCAGGGATCAAACCTGTCATGGCAGTGACAACACTGGATCCTTAACCAGCTAGGCCACCAGGGAACTCTAAGCTACTTGTTTTAAACTGGAACTTATTTAAGTTCAAACACTCTTTTTTTTTTTAATTGTCTTTTTAGGGCCATACCCGCGGCATATGGAGATTCCCAGGCTAGGGGTCTAATTGGAGCTGTAGCTGCCAGTCTATGCCACAGCCACAGCAAAACAGGATCCAAGCTGCGACTGCAACCTATACCACAGCTCACAGCAATGCCAGATCCTTACCCCACTGAGCAAGGCCAGGGACCAAACCCAAAATCTCATGGTTCCTAGTAGTATTTATTAACCACTGAGCCATGACAGAAACTCCCATGAATACATTCTAAAAGATCGACATTTTTTTACTCCCCTCCCCCACATTTTGTGTTTTTGATGATTTTACATCTTCATGTTTATCTCTTCACTGTTTATTATAGTTGCTTTTATAATTCTTTGATCTTTTAATCTTTGCACTAGCTTATTTAAGTGGTTAATCCTCAATCCTTACTATGTATCTGCCTTTTTTTAGTGGCATTTTTTCCTTTCCTATAGATTCTTACTTCTTGTTATAGCCTTTTCTTTTTCACGTAGAGAAGACCCTTTAACACTTATTTTAGAGTAGGTTTGGTATTCATTAGCTTTTTCAGCTTTTGTCTGAAAAAAAAATTTTTTTTGTCTTTTTTGTATTTTGAGGCCCGCACCCATGGATATGGAGGTTCCCAGACTAGGAGTCTAATCAGAGCTGTTGCTGCCGGCCTACGCCACAGCTCACGGCAACGCCAGATCCTTTACCCACGGAGCAAGGCCAGGGATCGAACCCGCAACCTCATGGTTCCTAGTCGGATTTGTTTCTCCTGTGCCACAACAGGAACTCCCTGTCTGAGAAATTCTTTATCTCTCCAATTCTAAATGATAATCTTGTTGGGTAGAGTATCCTAGGTAGCAGGTTTTCCCATTCCAGCACTTTGAATATATCATGCCACTCCCTTCTGGCCTGCAAAGTTTCTTCAAAAAATCAGCTGATAGCCTTATGGGGGTTTCCTCGTATATAACTCTGTTTTTCTCTTGTTGCATTTAGAATTCCATCTTTTTATTCATAAGATGACAGGGTTAATATTTAAGGCCATATCCACCTCTAATATCTCTCATTTCCTAGGGAAGAAAGCAAACAGGGTTGGGGGCCAGGAAGGGCCATGGTTATCTGGAAGAAACTATACCAACAAAATCCTGAAATGACAGGTCTCCCATTCTAGATGAGTCTGCAATCAACAAACAGCTCCTCCAATACCATGCCAGTACTTTCAGTGGCTGCGTCTGATGGGCAATAGTGGGACCTGTTGTTCTTTGTCCAGGTGAGACCACAGCTGATAACCTCCCAGGAGGAACCAGGAAAATCTTCAAAAGGAATAGTTAGAATCACAAAGAGATTGAGAGTTGGCCTGAGGTGAAAGGGTAAGAATGAGCAGCACAAATGATCCCGGTAAGGAAGGACTGTGGGTACATCTGGGAGATTCCAAATAGATTAAATGCTGGAAGCCCAACGAGAGGCTTTAGATGTGCACTATGATAGGCTGACACTAAAAGGTGGGCTTGCCTAGAAAGTGGTAGGCATTGTACTAGGTCCTTATATTATCTCATTTAATCTTCAACACAAGTAACTACAAGGAGAGTCTTATTCTTCTTATGTACATATTGAACACGAATTCTGTGAGGGTCAAACAAAACATTCTGAGGGATTTCATGTTCATGATTTCCAACATTCATACTTATCTGTATGAGTGCAGAAAAGACTGGAAAGAAATATCAAAATTATACAATTATTAGCATATATTTAACCATTTACGATTATACTTTTTTATTTCTAAATTCTCTCCATGTATTTCTTTTATGATCAGAAAATTACAACTTCCTTGTATATGATTTTTGTCTACCTGGTCAACCATTTATCTCCCCATTTAGAAGCTGTGAAAACTGAGGTTCAGAGAATGACTTGTAGTAAATAGCAGAGCCAGGAATTCAAACTTGGGTCGGGCTGATTCCGAGCCCTGGGCAGAGTCAGGGCCAGGTGTGAAGGTTTGGTTGGGCCTCGGGGCTTTGTTTTGGGCACCAGGCTCCCTCCTTCCTGCCCCCAGTGCAGGCGTGTCTTTGGGCCTCCCCACCTCTGGTCTTGGGCAGCAGGGGTGTCTCATTTTCCTTCCCTCCTCTGTGAGGACAGTCAGCTATCTGTCCTGGAGCCAAGAACAAGCTACCAAAGGATCACACTCATTTTATTTCCTGAGCAGGGAAGCAGCCTAGCTCTGTGGAAGCCATCAATTTTGGGGCGGGGGGGGGGTGAATTTAGCTGCCCTCCCTAGTTGGCAGTGGGGAGGCCGGCAGGGTCCTGTCAGCCAGAGGATGCAGGCTCAGCTCCAAAAGGGCTTTTGTCTGAGGCTGGGCCCCAGTCCAGAGTGACATTCTTTGGTGGAGGCTGCCAGGCCACTGATGAGAGGGGCACCTGCGGGCCAGGGAGGGAAAGAGTGTGAAGCCCGTCTTTCTTCCAGAGAGGAGAGAGTCTGAGGGGCAGAATCTGCCGTTTGGGGGCCCTGGGGTGCTGGGACCATGCCAGCAGGTGCTTTAGGCTTGAGAAGAGAAGCCAAGACCAGACTCCTACTGTCCTGAGACACGGACTACACGCCTTGCAGTTTTTTGTTAAAATCCCAACAAGAGGAAAGAAATCCGTTCCCTCTTCAACAGATTTCTTATAAAAAACCTGAGTTCGCAGACCTCTGAGTAGGAAGAGGTCCTCTTTTAGAAGTCTCCTGTAATAACTCCCCACTCAGCACACATTCACCGTTTGTAGGGGATGCCCTGCTCTGATCCCCTTCGTGGGGTGGGGATGCCCATCTCCCTGCTGCTCTGAGCCCTGGCTGCTAATGCTCACAGCTGCCCCTTCTCTGGAGAACTGCCCTCAGCCATTAGGAGCCGTGGTTTCCTGGAGTTTACCTCTCCCACCCGCACTCCTCCCAGCCACTTGCAGCCAATGACTGACGCAGAGTCTCCAGGGGACACCAAGTCTGCGCAGCAGGTCGTGCTCCAGAGCCCCCTCTGGGGTCAGGCTGAGGCTAGGCTGATGGAGACCACATTCTTCCTTAGCTCTTTCTCTGGCCTCTCTTGCTTCTCTTGCTTCCATTCTTCCCAAAGTCCTTCCTTTACAAACCTCAAGCACGAGAATTCCCACATTAGGTTCTACTTCTGGAAAACCTGAGCTCAGACACCCTTCTTTCATTAATTTATTTTGGTAAACAATGTATTAAGCATCTGCCATGTTGCAGATATGTTTGTATATGCAAGGAATACAGCTGTGAATCAAGTAAACTTGGTTTTGCCCCCAGTGCACTTGTAGTCTTGAGCCAGGTCTCAGCCCAAAGTCTGGCTGATTGCCAAATACCTAAAGCCTATACTTTTCCTCCACTGTGCCATGCTGTGCCAAGCCGCCTGTGAGGTACCCATCTGATCAACCCGTCTTTTTCAAACAGCCACTACACACCAGGCATCGCGTGCGAGTACCAAAGTCCGCCTCCTTGGCCTCAAGTCGGGATAGATTCTGAGGTGTATTTTATGTTCCAGAACTCCCTGGAGGATCACGTGGGGCTGTTGAGCAAGCAGAGTTTCCAGATCCTTGCAGGAATAAGAGCCTCTGCCCAGGGCTCCAAGCAGAGCTGAGCATGTCATCCACTGCCCGGCTCTGGCGTAGACCACCCACTTTGTAGGATGTGTCAACAGCACTCACGTGACTGAGAATGGCAGTCTGACATCTGCTTCACAGAAACGCGGGGGCAGGAAAAGCACTGGCAAAGTCAGCCATCCATCCCCCAAAATGGCTGTTTTGCGCGTCTGCCCCAAGCCCTTTTGGCACTTCTTGTCTGCTTTCGAAGAGTCCTGGTGTTCATTTATGAGGGGAAACCCAGCAAAGGAAAGGCAACACGCAAGACGGTGAGAAGAGCGGGCAGATGTGGCCGTAAGAGCAGGCCTGCCCAGCCTGAGCAGGAAGCCTGGGCCTGCAGGCTGGCTCGACCACCAACCAGCTGAGTTCCGTTCATAAGCTAAACTCCAAATAATCTGGTTCTTCTGTTTGACCCCATCCTTCTCCTTAGGGCGGCCCTTTGGGGTCTGGCTCTGGCCCTTCATCAAGAGGACCTGAAAAGCAGGGAGATAGGTGAAAGCCTCTTACTGGTGCCCTGCAGCCAAAGCAGCTCTTCCTGGCTTGGCTGGTGGCCAGACCATCCAGCTGGGCCCGCGTGGGTCACATTCCCTCAGGGTCTCGTGGGTAAAAGGAAAACATCTTTGGTCAGTTTTTCCCAGAAGCAGACCTTGAGCCAAGGACTGGACTGATTCATCAAGGAAGAGCTCCCAGGAGGCACCAGAAAGGGAGTGGAGGGAGCAGGACAGGAAAGAGGAAGATGATAGGAAAGGGTGCGATTTCAGCTCAAGTCCCAGCCTCACCCATGTCCCCAGGGTGCAGGGGGGTGGAGGGAACACCATAAATTACACCTCAGAGCTTGTCCCAGCTGCAGTCAAGTGATATGGATGGAGTAGGCACAGGTAGCTGCAGAAGTCCCATTAAAGGATCGCAGACAGAGAGGGAACTCTAGGGGATGCTGGGAGATCACTGCGGGTCAATAATTGCTCAGGAAAGCCACAAGAACAAGGCAAGCTTGCTAGACTAGCGGAGGTGTGAGAATTGCCTCAGGTCATTGGGTGGGGGATGGGATGAGGCCTGCTTTCAGGTTCAGACCAGGAGCAGGACTTTGAGCACCGCCCTTTGGCTGATTTAAACACACACCTTACTGGATCCTAAGGAGGAGCTACTCCTCAAGGCCCAAGAAAGAGGAAGAGGAGGTCCTTTCACACCCCCACCCCCCTTGGATAATAAAACTGTAGCCCACCAGATCCTGAGGGCACAGCCTCCTTGCCTGCCAGCTTGCATCTCTCACAAGCGTCCTATCTTAATCTATTTCTTGCCTATCACTTTGTCTCTTAGCTGAATTCCCTTTGGGCAGAGGCATGAAGAACCTGAACCTCAGTAAGTCCAGACACCGGCTGAGTGATTCTAATTTAAAACTGTGGGTTCGAGGAGTTCCCATCGTGGCACAGTGGTTAATGAATCCGACTAGGAACTATGAGGTTGCGGGTTCGATCCATGGCCTTGCTCAGTGGGTTAAGGATTTGGCATTGCCGTGAGCTGTGGTGTAGGTTGCAGACAAGGCTCAGATCCAGTGTTGCTGTGGCTCTGGCGTAGGCCGGTTACTACAGCTCTGATTCGACCCCTAGCCTGGGAACCTCCATATGCTGCGGAAGCGGCCCAAGAAAATGGCAAAAAGACAAAAAAATAAATAAATAAAACCGTGGGTTCGAGTCCCAATCTGGGTTCTGGCTAGCTTCAGGCCATTAGTGCTGTCAGTTTCAAAAGGAACTGCACCCTTGTGCCCAACCGTGCCTGCCATCACCAGGGGGCAAGGCTGTGAGGAAACTCACAGGTGTGATCAGTTTGCCCACAGCCGCGGGGGATGGGCACAGACAACCGGCTGGTCCCAGGGACCAGCGGTTCTGGGTGGGGCACCAACAACGTCCGGCACCTGTTTCAACTCTATTCATCTCCTCCCATGCCAAGAGTGATCACCAAGAAGGCTTCAAAAAGCAGCAGAGGGGAGAACTGAGTTCCCTAATGTTTCTTTGGTCAAATCCAAATGGTTGACCTCCTGCCTTCCTTCTGAATTCCGGCCCAGATGGCTTCCTCTTTCATTTCAATATCGGCCTAAACAAAACCCAACTAGATTGATCTGCAGCAAAAACAGACCAACACAAAAGCACAGCATGCTTCCCTAAGCCAAACAGAAATGATTTTTGCATAATCTGCTGGGTTTTTTTCCTGGATAGCGACACATCTGCTTCCCTCCCAACCTTGGTGATGGAGTGCTGGCTGCCGGACAGTCTTTGCTGACCACTCTGCAAGGTGCTCCTCTCCTCTTCCTCAGAAAGACAGCCTCCCTCTGTTCACTACCAATCACAGACGCAGGATGCTCCAGAAAGCACAGTTTAGGCACGGACTTTTCAAAAAATTTAAATGCTATATAAAGAGCCCATCAGAATTTAACTTTTCAACGTGGGAGTACAGTCTATAATTTACTCATCAAACGTAAAATAACCCCCAGAGTGGCCAAATTTTAGACCAGTGACTTTCCACCCCGGGGCCATTTGCCGCCCCCCCCCCCAGGGGACACTTTGCAACACCTGGAGACACGTTTGGTTGTCATAAAGGCGGGGGAAGGGTGTGCTGCTGGCAGGGACCAGGCAGAGACCAGCAGTGAACAGCTGAACATCCCGTGATGCACAGAACAAGCCCCTAAAGAAAGAACTACCCAGTCCCAAATGTCACCAGGCTGAGGCTGAGAAACTTCAAGGAGGCCGTGAGGATTCGGGCCCCATGATGGGATCAGTGTCCTTCTAAAAGAGGAAGAGGGACCAGGGCTTCCTCTCCCTGCCCTGTGAGGAAACAGCAGGAAAGCGGCTGTCTGCAAACCAGTAGGAGGGTTCTCACCAGGAACCAAATCTGCTGGCCCCTTGATCTTGGATTTCCCAGCGTCCAAAACTATTTGCCTTAGCAAGTTTCTTCAGTGCTTCCTGCTAATGGCTCTGCTCTGGTTCTGAGCCCACTGTTGCCCAATTCCAAAGTAACCCTGGCCTCTAAACCTGACCTCCACCCTAGGTGGACGTTGAGTCTTGCCCACGTCAGAAGCCTGGTTTGCCCTCTGGGACTCTCCAGCCCCCCACAGGCCTTAGCCAGCCGCTCGGAACCCTGGCACTTGCCCAGCTACCCCTTCTGGCCCTGCCAGCTCCTCTGGAACTTTACTTACAAGTCTCCTCTGGCCTGGCCAACAGGACACTCCATCTCAACAGTCCTTGTTTCTGCGACATCTTCAGATTGCACCTTGGTTCTGAACGTGAATGTCCAGGGAACAGGAGCCTGGCAAAGAAAGCCACGCTGTCTGCGGGGGTGTCTATCCACCCCACCGCCACAGTACATTTTCTTTGCTGTCTCTGGCTCAGGCCTGCCCACAGCCTGTGGCTGGGGAAACATGAAATGCTCCAGGTTTCTGGTTTACAGATTTTAGGAACTACAGGGAAAACCCCAATTCTCACATGTGAATCATTTAGATAAGTGTAAAGGCTGAAAATGCTTTTTTAAAAAAAGCAAGTTAAAGGAGCCAATAGGAAAAGGTTGGGTGTTCATATTTTAGTGTTAAATGTGCCACTTGGTAGCATCCACAACACTTCGGGGTATTATTACTATAATGTTTCTAAGTCATCATGGTAATAACTAACATGGTTTTTTTGTTGTTGTTAGTTTGTTTTGCTTTTTAGGGCCACACCTGTGGCATATGGAGGTTCCCAGGCTAGGAGTCTAATCAGAGCTACAGCTGCTGGCGACAGCCACAGCCACAGCAACGCAGAATCCAAGCTGCATCTGCAACCTACACCACAGCTCACAGCAACGCTGGATCCTTAACCCACTGAGCGAGGCCAGGGATTGGACCCACAACCTCATGGTTCCTTGTCGGATTCGTTTCCGCTGCGCCATGACAGGAACTCCATGACATGGTATTTTTCAGGTGACTTGTATTTCACTGATCCTCGTGGCATACCATTGGCTAATAGTTACTTTGTGCCAGGTATTGCTCTATGACTTTTATGTACGATAATTCCTTACCGACAAGGGAGGTTAAGCAACTTGCCCACGGTCACAGAGCTTGTGAGTGGCTTAGACAGGACTGGCACGCAGGCTATCTAGTTTCAAAGCCTATGTTTAATGACAAAGATATATCTGAGTCATATCAATCCAGGAAGGTAGTTTTTAATATTCCTATTTTACACAGGAGGGATCTGAAGATGAAAGACGTGAAGGGACTTGTCCGGGTGAATCACTGCTGCCTTTTTAAGGCGGTGGCTTGGAATGTAAAGGGCACATCAAATCGGAGCGTTAGTGGCCGTGTTCTTGAGGCCAGTGGAGAAATGCCCAAGAGGTTGAAGAGGGTCATGAGAGTGGGTCTGGAAATCCTGGTGGTAACTTCCACGGTCAAGGAAATCCCATTTCTTTCTCATTTGGCTGACATTTTGATGTTTTTCTGGACATCTACTGAGAACCAATGAAGTTTCCATTAATGCATATGTTTTGCTTTTTTGTTCTGGGTTTTTTTTTTCTTTTCTTTTTTTCTTTTTTTGCTTTTTAGGGCTGCACCCGAGGCACACAGAGGTTCCCAGGCGGCTAGGGGTCCAATCAGAGCTACAGCTGCCGGCCTATGCCACAGCCACAGCAACGCCAGATCTGAGCCAGGTCTGACACCCATGTTACAAACTCACAGCAACGCCAGATCCCTAACCCACTGAGCACCAGGGATCAAACCTGCATCCCCATGGATCCCAGTCAGGTTTGTCAACTGCTGAGCCACGACGGGAAGTCCAATGCATACGTTTTTTAAACCGGGCATTGTACTAGCTATGGAGGGTACTGAGATGAATAAACCCTAGTCCCTGGCTTCAAGATGCTCATGGTTTAGTAAGGGAGAGAGAGTGAAACAAAAACCAGGTGATTATAAACAGTGGTTTACATGTTGGGTGGAATCTGTATGAAGATATTCTGAAATTATAGATGAGGACAGGCAGGAATCAGGAAAGAAGGTAGGTGGTAGGTGCACAGACTAAGGGCAGATTTTCCAGCAAAGTGGCACTAAGGCTGAAAGGGTGAGTTTGCCAGTCAAAACGGGGGTGGGAGGTGCATCTGTTTCTGTGCATTAGAAAGTGGCTTACATGTATCAATTCTCCTGCCAAGAATAACCGGAAAGACTAGATTACAAACCAAACAAACAATCCGTCAAATAAAAACCAAAAACAGCTGTATGAAAGGACTGAGCTGCAACCAAGGCAACCAGGACTTGAGAAAACAAGATCATAGCCAGAAGCGACTGTAGAGAAATGAGTGATACTCCACACCATTATTCCCCTTAAGGCAGTTATAGGTCATCAGCAAAGTCAATTAGAAGGTGCAGCTAGAAGACTAAAAATCTAAGCAAAATTTTCGTCCATCTCAAGGTACTGAGGGAATTCGAGTTTTGCCAAAAAGGAATGACCCTAGTAAGTAGATCAGACTCACTGAAGGTCCATGTTCTGTGAGTAAGGGAAATAGAGTAGGCCTTATAAAAACCAATTCGACACGCAAAACATCTCAATTTCTGATTGGACTAAGGCAAACTGTTCTTACACTAACTGCATCCAAGAATAGAAGCAGAGCCTTTTTGGAGAAATACGACATTATCTAGATTCTCTGTAAGTTATCAAGAATGCTCAGCCTTTAATAAATGCAATAAAAGATAATCAAAGATCAAAATCCAAAGGGAAAAAAAATCAGACAACAGAAATGACCCACAGATGACCTAGATTTTGAAATTAATTAACACAATCTTTAAAATAACTTTGATTAATTTTTTTGAGAAAATGATGACAAGAAGAATTGGATCTACAGAAAAAGGCAAGTAAAAATTCTAGAACTGAAAAGCCTGGTAATTTAAATTAAGAAGTTAATAGATGGATTTAACAGCAGATTTGATATGGCAGAAGAGTGGATGAGGAAAGTTGAAGAGATAATAGGAATATTCAGACTTAAGCACACAGGAAAACTATGTAAACTACAGAAAGGAAAGAAATATATAAAATGGGGTGAAAAATATCTCAAATGCAAGGAATTGTTTCATAAGAAGGGAGAGAAAAGGGCGAAGAAATATTTTAAGATATGCAAGCTGAATGATTTTCCAGGATATTAAACTACTCCAAGTGGTCCATTACCCTGTTTGATCTCCATGGCATTTTGTGAAGGCCACCAAAAGATACTAAGTCCATTTTACAGAACAAGAAGTGGAACCTCAGAGAGGCTAAGGGTCTTCATTCATTTATTTAAAAGACAGTTGTTTATTTACTCAGCAAATATCTACTGACTGTCACCATTTGTTAACTTGCTATACAAAGCAATAAAGAGCTTTAGAAATATGTGAGCAAACAGAAATGAATTTTCCTTCTTTTTAATTTAAAACATTGACTGTTTTAAGCCAAAAAAAAAAAAATGTAGATTTTATGACACTTGTGGAAGCAGGAGTGACAATAAAAGCACAAAAGACAGGAGGAGAATTGACAGTGTTCTCTTATAAGCTCCTTACCTTACACATAGAGTTTTTTTTAAACACTATTTAAAGATAGATTGTGTTAAGTCAAAGATATAGAAAAACCTAGAGCAGTCACTAGTCACATTCAGTGATCCAAAAGAAGGCAAGAAAAGAAGAAAAGAGAAGCAAAGAACAGATAGGAAAAGTGGACTATGAATAACAAGATAGCTTAAAACAGCAATAGCAATAAAATGGTCTAAACACAATTCAAAGGCAGATACTGTCTGCTGCAGGGGTTTTTGTTGTTTTTTTGTCTTTTCACTTTTTCTAGGGCCTCACCCTTGGCACATGGAGGTTCCCAGGCTAGGGGTTGAATGGGAGCTGTAGCTGCCAGCCTACGCAAGAGCCACAGCAACTCGGGATCCAAGCCGCATCTGCGACCTACACCATAACTCACGGCAACGCTCTTGTGAGCAAGACCAGGAATTGAACTCGAAACCTCATGGTTCCTAGTTGGACTCGTTAACCACTAAGCCACGATGGGAATTCCCAGCTACAGTTTTAAAAACCCAGTAAAATGGGTTAAATTTTAAAAACTGACAATCCCATGTGTAGACAAAAATTCTAAGCAACTGGAACTCTCATATATTGTGAGTGGGAGTGTTAAGTGGTACAATGACTTTGGAAAACTAACTGGCAACGCATACTACGTTTATATGTATATCGTGCAATCCAGCAATTCTACTCAGCAGAAATGCATACATACACTTACCCCAAAATGTAAAAGAATGCTCACGGCAACACTTTTGTTAACAGCCAAAACCTGGAAACTACTCATCCTTCCAACAACATTAGACCGAATGCATTGTGGTATACTTATATGACAGAATACTGTTTAAGAAAAAAGAACACACTGCTGCCCGACGCAACAACATGGGTGACGCTCACAGAATATTAAGTAAAAGAAGCCAGAGAAAAAAACATACATTACATGACTCCGTTTAAACAAAGTTCAAAATTGGGCTAAAGGAACCAATTTGGAATGAAGTCAGAACACTGGCTGCCTTTTAGGGGGTGGTACCTGAGAGGGGGCAGCAAGGTTTCTGGGCTGCTGATAATATTCAAATCCTTGGAGTTCCCGTCGTGGCTCAGTGGTTAACGAATCCGACTAGGAACCATGAGGTTGCGGGTTCGGCCCCTGGCCTTGCTCAGTGCGTCAAGGATCCAGCGTTGCCGTGAGCTGTGGTGTAGGTTGCAGACGCGGCTCGGATCCCGCGTTGCTGTGGCTCTGGTGTAGGCCGGCAGCTACAGCTCCGATTCGACCCCTAGCCTGGGAACCTCCACATGCCGCAGGAGTGGCCCAAGAAATGGCAAAAAGACAAAAAAATAAAAAAATAATTTAAAATAATTAAAAAAAATTCAAATCCTTGACTTACACAGTCGTTACTTTGGTATGTCGATTCTGTAAAAACGCATCAAGCTGTAAATTTAGATCTTGTCCACTTTGCTATGTTCATAGCATCTGCCTATTAAGTATTCCCTGTTCAAAACTAGGAATGAATGACATTTCAGGCAGGGGAGATGGCATAAACCAAGGCATGGAGGAATAAATAACAGGATGTGTGGAAAATTACAGGTGCTGGATATTGCTGGAGCATAAATACAAGGTAGCTTATAGCAGGGCTGGGGGAAGACATTACAGTGGCAGCTCCCGGAAGACCTTGTGCGCCCTGCTAAAGATTGTGGACTGTCTTGGAGTTCCCATCGTGGCACAGCAGAAACAAATCTGACTAGGAACCACAAGGTTGAGGGTTTGATCCCTGGCCTTGCTCAGTGGGTTAAGGATCCGGTGTTGTCATGAGCTGTGGTGTAGACTGCAGACATGGCTCGGATCTGGTGTGATTGTGGCTCCGGCGTAGGCCGGCGGCTACAGCTCCAAATAGACCCCTAGCCTGGGAACCTCCATATGCTGCGGGGGCAGCCCTAAAAAGACAAAAAAAAAAAAAAAAAGAGTGTGGTCTGTCTAATGAGGTCACCCTGAAAGATTCCAAGCAAGAGACGACATAAGATTTGGAATTAAAAAAAAAAAAAAGTCCTAGGGTCAAATTGGCAAAGAAGGGCAAAAATAGGGGCAAGGAGACTAGTCAAGGTCTCCAAGGTGCTCTTGGAGTTCTCTTGCGGCGCAGTGGGTTAAGAATCTGGCACACATTGTCACCACAGCAGCTCGGACCACTGTTGTGGCCAAGTTCAACCCCTGGCCTGGGAACTTCCACATGCTGCAGGTGCGGCCAAAAAAAAAAAAGCTCTTGCAAAAATCCAGAGGAGAGATGATGAAGGACTGAATCAGGGCAGCGGTGGTGGGGATATAAAGAGACCGTGACTTCAGAACTATTTAGGAGACAATATTCGTAAGCCTTTATTGGATGTAGGAGGTGAAGAAAAGGAGACTTGAGAATGATTCCTAAATTTGTAACCCAAGTGACTGCATGGCTGGTGGTTCCACCAAAGCAGGCAGGAAATACTCCGGAGTTCAGGGAAGGGGCAGAAGAAGACTAGCTCAGTTTTGGACAATTTGGACAGGTTTACTAGATAAGGCAACGCTCAAATTGAGGGGGATTCTTGGAGAGTTATTTTGGGGTTCTCTGTTTCCTGGAATTGTCAGCCAATTGAAATGTCAGGTCTCTGATGTTCTCTACAATTACTGTTTGGTTTTCTTGCCTTTTCTGGTCATAGTGCACATTTAAGACACAAAGCCGTGGTTGTCAGCAGCAGATCCAGCGGCACCGCTGCCCTGGGGTCTGAAAGACTTCGTCTCACTCTCCTCTGCTGCTGCAGACAAAGGCTGTCTTATGCACCATCTATTTCAGTCATTTTTATGAGTGCCGTGGAATATTTTTCAAGCTATTCCTTTTAAGCGTTATCTCTTGGCAGTTAAGAAAATAGATCCATTGCAAGCACTGGGGTTTCTGAAAAGGGGTTTAAAAATAGCTCAGGGCACTAGACAGCTGCAGCTATTGGGAAATGGAGCCCTCTGCTTGCACTTTTGCTGGTTTCCATTTCAACCTTGCAGCTGGAAACCGGTAGCTCTTCCTCTACTGGGAACAGATGCAAGAGGAAGAAGGAATGGGCCGGGACCCTTTCCTGACTTGGGGTCACATTTGGCATCTGTGAATGCTGAGAGGCGCTGGGGTAATGGAGAGTGGGCATATCAAGCTCTTGGATTTGAAAAAGCCTATTCAATATTATATCTTCATATGTGGAGATGAAAAAAAATAAGCCTATTGGTTTTGTCATGCAAATTATAGGAAACAGATGGGATAAAATCCTCTTAGCCAATGGGGACAGGCAGAAAGCTGACTGATAACAAGGCTTTACCGCAGTCTCTCATGGGGTACCTAGGACACTGCTAATCGCCACTGCCATCTTACAGGTGTAAAAACCGAGGAAGGGAATGAATTGTTGAGGAAGCTGCCCCTGGTCACAGAGTCAGGCATGGAGGGAGGCAGGGTTGCAGCTCAAACTCCAAAGCCCCTCCTTTTAGTCAGTGCTCTAGTTTTTGCCCTTTTTGGGGAGCCACGTCCACAGCATGCAGAAGTTCCCAGGCCAGGGAACGAACCCGAGCCACAGCAGTGACAACACCAGATCCTTAACCCACTGAGCCACCATCGAACTCCTCTAGATTGCCTTTTTTTTTTTTTTGGTCTTTTTTTGCCTTTTCTAGGGCCGCACCCACGGCACATGGAGGTTCCCAGGCTAGGGGTCTAATTGGAGCTGTAGCCACCGGCCTACACTAGAGCCACAGCAACGCAGGATCCAGGCCGCGCCTGTGACCTACACCACAGCTCACGGAAACACCGGATCCTTAACCCACTGAGCAAGGCCAGGGATCAACCTCATGGGTCCTAGTCGGATTCCTTAACCACTGCGCCACGATGGGAACTCCTAGATTGTCTTTTAACTGGGGATTTAAACGTCTCTTGAAAGGGAGCAAGGATGTTTAAAAGAAGAAAATGGCAAGAATGAACATGAGCATATCTGCAGGCTAAGCATAAGCTCTACTATGATGCCACTTAATAAATGATTGCTGAGTAAATAAATGACTGCATTTTAAATAAATGAATGTCATGGAAAAAATAAAAATCATTAAAAAAGACTCAAAAAAGTGGTTTGAAAAAGGTTACTAATAAACAAGATGGAATCAAAAATAAATAAATAAAGACCCTTAGCCTCTTGGAGACTCTACTTCCCCATCTGTAAAATGGATACCATAATATCTTTTGGCGGCCTTCACAAAATTGCCGTGAAGATCAAGTGGGATAAAAGACAGTAGTTTAATACCCCGGAGAATCGTTCTGCAGTTAACTCAACCCACGGTCCCTGAGCACCATGCAGCAGGCATTGCTCCAGGTGCTGGGGACACGGCCACACACCAAGCAAGCAAAGCCCTTGCTGACGCTCCACCAGGGAGCAATGGAGAGTAAAACAGGAAACCCAGGAAGGAGGCAAAACCCTCAAGTATGCCTTAATGATAGACACACTTAGATGACAGGGCTGTGGGCAAAGGGGAAAGTAGAGCGGGGTAACAGGTGACTGGGGTTAGGATGAGCTGCAATTTAAAATCAGGTATTCACTGTTGGTGAGAATATAACCTGGTGTAGCCACTATGGAGGAGAGTGTGAAGGTTCCTCAAAAACCTAAAAATAGAGTTGCCATATGACCCAGCAATCCTACTCGTGGGCAAAGATCCATACAAAACTGTGGCTTGAAAAGATACATGCACCCCAATGTTCACAGCAGCCCTGTTCACAACAGCCAAGACACAGAAGCAACCTAAATGTCCATCAGCAGATGAATGGTAAAGAAGATACACACACACACACAATGGAATATTACTCAGCCATACAACATGAAATAATGCCATTGGCAACAAGATGGATGCAACTAGAGATTGTCATACTAAGCGAAGTAAGTCAGAAAGACAAATACCATATGCTATCACATATGTAGAGTCTCAATTATGACACAAATGAACATATCTATGAAAGAGAAAGAGACCCACAGACACAGAGAACAGACTCGTGGTTGCCAAGGCAGAGGGGGCGTGGGGGAGAGAAGGATGGGAGTTAATGTGCGATTAGCAGAAGTAAACTATTAAACAAGGTCCAACTGTAGAGCACAGAGAACTATATTCAATATCCTGTGATAAACCATAATGGAAAGCATGTATATGTATATGTAGAATGTAATTACTTTGTTGTACAGCAGAAATTAACCTGACACTGTAACTCAATTATACCTCAAAAAATTTATTTTATTTATTTTTCGTCTTTTGTCTTTTTAGGGCCACACCTGCGGCGCAGGGAGGTTCCCAGGCTAGGGGTCGAATCAGAGCTGAAGCCGCTGGCCTACGCCAGAGCCACAGCAACGTGGCATCCAAGCCACGTCTGCGACCCACACCACAGCTCACAGCAATGCCAGATCCTTAACCCACTGAGCGAGGCCAGGGATCCAACCCATAACCTCACGGTTCCTAGTCAGATTTGCTTCCACTGTTCCACAATGGGAATGCCTACTTCAATAAAGTTTTAAAATAAATAAATAAAATAAAATCAGGTGTTCCCAGTAGACCTCATTGAAAGGTGACATTGTGTTGACAGTTTAAGGTGAAGGCGTTAGCTCTGCAGGCTCCTGGGTGACAAGTGTGACAGGTGGTAAAGCAGAGCTATGCCTTCTGTGTCCCAGGCCAGTGGGACTGGTGCCCAAGAGCAAGGGAGTCAGGGGGGAGAGGTGAGAGGGGGGGGAGATGGTTCAGGGCCTGGTACAGATGTGGACTTTCGCTCTGAGAGAAGCGGGCACCCCAGGCACCCTGGCACCCCTGGCTCCCGCTTAGAGGGCTCCCGCTGGCTACTGAAATGAGAAGGAATGTAGGTGGAAATGGAAGAAGTGGTGCTAGGAGACTCGGCAGCAGGTCAGTCCAGGAATCCAGCAGGGAGGCCCGAAGGGTTGCCTTCTGTAGGCATTTTGAAGGAAGAGCCAGGGGGATGAGAGGAGACAGGTGTAAGAGCTGGAGAGGGTCATTCAGAATCCACGCAGAGAAAGGGGAACAGGGAGGAGGCAGTGGTCACGCATGGCAAATGCTAGGGGACAGGTCAGTCTGGCAAGGGCTGTGACTGCCTGTCAGACCTGGCCACAGAAAGGTCGCCTAGGACCTTGACAAGGGCTCTCTCAGCGGAGTGCTGGGCATGAGAGCTGACAGGAGTGGTGTGAAGGAAGAATGGAGGAGAGAAACTGGAAGCGGAGAAAAGTTAAAAAAAAAAGTTTAAAGATTTTAATTGTGGCAAAATCACAAAACATAAAATTTATCATCATAACCATGGTGAAATACACAACTCAGGAGGGTTAAGTACATTTACCCTGTCACATAATAGATCTCCAGAACTCTTATCATCTTGCAAAACTAAAACCCTACATCCATAAACAACAACCTCCCATTTCCCCCTTTCCCCTAGGCTCTGGCAACCACCATCCTACTTTCTCTGTAACTTTGACTGCTCTACACACCTCATACATCACTTATCTTTTGTAACTGGCTTCTTTCACTTAGCATAACATCCTCAAGGTTCAGCCATGTCATAGCATGAATCAGAATGTCCTTCCTTTTCAGGGCTGAATAATATTCCATGGATATATGGATACACACCTCATTTTGTTTATACGTTCATCCATCGATGGACATCTGGGTTGCTTCCACCCTTTGGCTATTGTGAATAATGCTGCTGCAAAGAACTCATGGGTGTGCAAAGAACTCTTCAAGATTCTGACTTCAATTCTTTTTGGGTACCTACCCAGATGTGCAAATGCTGAATGAGGCAGAGAAAAGTTTTGCTGCAAACAGAAGCATAAGAGTGGGGTGGGGGATGTGTAGCTGGCAGCAGCAGTAGATTGTGAGTTTTTTTGTCTTTTTGTTTTAAAACATGGGAGAAACAGCAACATGTTTTCACTTGATGGGGCTGATCCAGGAGAAAGAGAAAAAAACAAAAATGAAGAACTAATGGAGCAGCGGTCTTGGGCAGGTGAAAGGGCTGGATCTCATGCACAAATGGAAAAGCTGGCTCCTTTGTGGCCAAAGGTAGGAAGGCAGAGTCTGTGGATGCAGGTGAAGGAAGGGGAATTAGATTAGTGACTGGAATTTGTGGACCTTCTCTGATTGCTTCGATGTTCTCAGCGGACCAGGAAGCGAGATTGTCAGTGGAAAGTAATATGTAGTAATAGCAAGATTAGCTACTAACTTTGAGAGCTGGACACTATGCTAGGAGCATTACTTCATTTTCATAAACCTCATGACTAGCCAGCAAAGCAGCTTTTTTTCTTTTTTTAAATCCTCATTTTGCAGATGGAGAGGATGGAGACTCAGAGATGTTAGGAAACTTAGCAGGGTCACACAGCTCATCAGCAGAGGCACTTGCCATCTCTCCAAGTTTGTTTGACCCTGGGGCCCATCCTTTTTCTGCTACACAACCTAGGATGTTCTTGTTCTATAACACCTGTCCTGTCATGAGCTTAAGTACCTAGGGCTCTAGGCCCCCTCCTCAAAGCACTGACATGATATTTTAACTAAATATCTGTGAGGGATGAAGTCGTTGGGGGTGAGAAGATAACAAAAAGGGAACAAGAGGAAAGAGAACAGCTATGCTCTTAAAAGGAAATAATCTTTAGGCACATCATTTCATCCCCAACCTTGCTATTTAGAACCTGGATGGAAATGCCAGGTCACTAAGCATCAGTGACCAAACTGCTCTCTCAGAATTATGCTATGAATTAACTCATCCTTATTACACTAGGAGGTAAATGCTATCATTATTTCCATCTTACAGACGAGAAGCCTGAAACCTAGATTTCCAAGAAAACGCCTTTGGAAAGTCACAGAGCTGCAGTGTGAATCCAAGCCTCCAGCTTCAGAGTTTGTGTCCTTAACCTCTTTTTGTTCCGGCAAAGGGACCCTCCCCAGGGGCCCTGGGCGAGCCTGTTCCTCTCGACCCACATTTTGAACAGAGGGCCATGGCTCCCTTACTCCTTCAGTGTCACTGTTCTGGTGACTCAGGCCAGGGGAGCTGAGCCCCTTCTCTCAGCCAGGTGGGGTGGACAGGCTTGCCTGCCATAAGAGGGCTGACCCAGGCCTGAGGGGACAGCCTCCAGCACGGCCAGTTCGGCATGATGATGAGAGCTATGCTCTGAATTTAGTTAAATCCTGATTGACATCTCATTTTGTAAAACAGGGACCGTATCTGCTTTCTCTGCGTTGCTGTGATGATTCCAGCTGAAAATGTATAGCTGTTGAAGCTCCTCAAAGAAGGTTCAGAAGAGAAACCTTTAGACAACATTTAAGGTGACTCATTATTACCTAAAGCGAGAACGTCTCAAGACAAATGATCTCACATTTTCACTTCTAGCTATCTCTTCTGCAGAAACACTGGCTCCCGGCCCAGAGGTTTATATACAAGGAAGTTCACTGCAGTTGTGTCTGCAATAGAAAAAGATGGGAAACAACCTGACTGTCCAAATGGCTAAATACATGACGTGGTACCTCCATACAAAGGAATACCATGGAGCCATTGACAAAATGCCAAGGTTCAAGAAGGATCAACACGAAAAGAGCTTCAAGATACAAGGGTAAGTGAACAGAAGAAGTCTCAAAATAGTATAATTTGATCCTATATTTATGAATGGGGTGAGACATAAAATCGATTTTTAAGTATATACCTAACATTTACAATAGGTAGTAGGTGTATATGTTAAAACCCAATCACATACTGCAAGTATATTCCTAGCTGCATGGAATAAGGCCTGGAAGGACTTGACACCCATCTGCTAACACTGGGTGCCCCTGGGGAAGGGAATGGGATCTGGCAGAGATTAAGAAGAGACAAGAGAATTTTAAAGGCTTTGTAAATAAATTTGGGTTTAAAAATTTGGAATTTACAATGATAATATATTTGTTTACTACTTGTATACCCAAATGAGACTATTAAATAGTGTGTGTGTGGCGGGGGTGGGGGTGGAATAACAATTTCTTTTTTGTTGTTGTTGTTGTTGTTGTTGTTGCTATTTCTTGGGCCGATCCCGCGGCATATGGAGGTTCCCAGGCTAGGGGTCGAATCGGAGCTGTAGCCACCAGCCTACGCCAGAGCCACAGCAACACGGGATCTGAGCCGCGTCTGCAACCTACACCACAGCTCACGGCAACGCTGGATCCTTAACCCACTGAGCAAGGGCAGGGACCGAACCCGCAACCTCATGGTTCCTAGTTGGATTCGTTAACCACTGCGCCACGACGGGAACTCCGGAATAACAATTTCTAATGGTGAAACTTCAGGCACCAGTAAACAGATGGGTCCATTTTCACTGGGACCCAGAATCCCTGGGTTCATTAGTTCTGTTGCTGCCTCTGACGTTAGCTGTGTGATTTTTTTTTTTTTTTTTGGCTTTTTAGGGCTGCATATGTGGCATATGGAAGATCCTAGGCTAGGGGTCAAATTGGAGGTGCAACTGCTGGCTTACACCACAGCCACAGCAATGCCAGATCTGAGCCACATCTGTGACCTACACCACAGCTCACGGCAATGCCAGATCCTTAACCTACTGAACAAGGCCGGGGATCAAACTCACACCTTCATGGATAATAGTTGGGTTTATAACCCACTGAGCCACAATGGGAACTCCTAGCTGTGTGATTTTAGACAAATCACTCTCTCTCTCTCTCTGGGCCTTAGTTTCCTCTTATAATAAGGCTGAGCTAGAGTACCAGTTGATAAGCATTTTTATTATTAAGCATTTGACTTCTCTCTGCAAATGCACTTTGTGTGCCGAAGGCCCAAATATGATACAACCCAGCAAGAAAGTGTGTCAACAACCCAATCTTTTGCACCCCAGATCCATGTCAGGGCTAATGTTTTCTTCCTCTAGTTGAAGGCAGGAACCAAATCCACCAGCCAGAGATGCACCGCCTCTCAAGTAAGTGGAAAGTAACTGGGTGATTTGCAGTGACCCACAGAAGCTCATGCCTAACAGCTGCTCTAGCAAAATGTTTCCCTGAGCATTAGGCCCATGTGCTGGCAGCTATCTGAAAGCTCAGGGACTGTCTGGGCCCCAAGGAGACCACTGCTGTTTCTAGACAGTTCTGTAAGGACCCCAGGTCTTTGGAAGGACCATCTAAGGGTGTTTTTCAGGGGAGTCAAGTCCCAGGTTTTGATGCCCTGACCCCTCCAGCCTCAGCTCCAGCCCCTGACCCAGAGCTACAGCTTTGGGACCGCAGCAGAAAGTCAAGGCTGGCGGCGAAAGGCTGGGGGCAAGAGGAATACACACCACAGTGTGAAATGTGAGGAAGGCTCCTCCGTGTCCCTTCCCGGCTGCGACAGGCGCCATCTGGACTTCTGTGGAACTGGCTCAGCCTCCTCTGGCTGGAACTGGCATGATAAGGATCATTTTGTCTCCTTCAGGAGCAGGGCTGGATGCCCCGCAGTTCTCTGCATCCCTAGAGCCCAGGGACTGTGCCATCTGAGTCCTGAGTTATAACAGGCAGCTAACCTCTCGGAATAAAGTCTGGGCCCTGTGCACTTGGGATTCTACTTACACAGGGCTCAGGCTGACCCAAAACTCAGAGGAGGTGGGCACAGAGGGACTGGAGTCACGAGGGCAAGACAGATGCACAGGGCCCTTCAGGAGGATGCCTGCCCAGCCCAAGGCTTCTCCTGGGACAGAAGCCGGCGTTCCACACCTCCCTGACTTTCCTGCCCATCTGCACGATGGAGAGCCAGGGATCTGGCTGAACGACCCATTGGGGCCCAAGCCCCCACTCCCACCTAGTCACATCAGTCTTGGGGGAGGGGGAGGAGACCTGGGTGCAGGTCCCAGTTGGGTCGCTTTCTCATTGCAAGGCTAGTCACATGCCTTCCCTGGGTCTCAGGTTCACTTTCTTAGAGGGTATTGGATTAGCTACTTTTCGTCTCTGCCTGGGCTCTCAGTGTCTCTAGATCTAGACTCTAAGAGCCTTGAGAGGGTTCTGCTTCCAGAGCAAGAGGAAGGGAGTGAGCCACAATGGGGAGGGGTGTGGACCTTGGGATCAGACTGCCGGAGGTTAAATCCTGACTCTCCTTTCCTGACTGTTGGGAGACTCTCAGCCTCAGTTTTCATGCTGGCAAAATGGAGATAGTTACTCCATAATGCTATCATGAGGAAGGCAAGGGAGAAACCCCATGAAGCCCAGGAACTGACATGGGAAGTGTTCAACAATCCCTAGCTTATTATTTTGTGTTACTCTAGTCTATTACGGTGTCAAGATGGTAGCAGATATTGGCTAAAATTATTTCCAGATAGAAACATCATACCTTACCTACCACAGATTCAACTATCCTACAGGCCAGTCCACGTCCCCTGTAAAGGTCACTCATTCATTCAATAGGAATCAATCAATGTTCAGTGCATTTCTTAGGTGTGGCATCTGGGACTGGGGATGCAAAGATGTCAAGATCTTACTTTGTTTCTTTTTGTCTTTTTAGGGCAATGCCCACAGCATTACAGGCTGGGGGTCCAATTGGAGCTACAGCTGCCGGCCTATGCCATAGCCACAGTAACATCAGATCCGAGCCACGTCTGCAACCTACACCACAGCTCACGGCAATGCTGGATCCTTAACTCACTGAGTAAGGCCAGGGATTGAACCTGTGTCCTCATGGATACTAGTCAGATTTGTTACCACTGAGCCATGACTGGAACTCTAAGGTCTTTACTTTAGAATTTACTCTGATACAATCCTAACACAGAACACATCTGAGTAAGAAATATCTGTTGAGCATTTATATAAGTGAGACAACTGCCCTGATGCCACTGGGGATTCAACCATTCCCTGCCAGAGAGAGTTTAGTTCAGTTTTGGGTTTTTTCACTTTTTTTTATTTTTTGTCTTTTCTAGGGCCACTCCCACGGCATATGGAGGTTCCCAGGCTAGGGGTCCAATAGGAGCTACAGCTGCCAGCCTACACCACAGCCACAGCAACACCAGATCCTTAACCCCCTGAGCGAGGCCAGAGATTGAACCCTCAACCTCATGGTTCCTGGTTGGATTCATTAACCACTGAGCCATGACGGGAACTCTGACAGTTTAGTATTTTGAAGAGAAGGAAAAACACATACTTGTGAAGCAACGTAAAGCGAATTTCAGGGCCTCCTCCTATGTTCCCCAGTAGTAACCAATTTGCACATCTGTGATTAGTTCTGATCATTTTGTGCCAAGGACTGGATCTAGGGCATTTCATGCCAGGCCTCACTCAGCCTCGTGAGGCAGTCACTGGTGTAAACTCCATTTCACAGAAAAAGGAACTAGTCTTGGTGACAGTCAGTAACTTCTCAAAGGTCACACAGGTGGCAAGAGGCAGAGGTCTGTCCTCTCTCACAGCGCCCCACCATCTCTGTTTGCTGGGGCTGCCTTTATAAAGTACTACAGTTGGGTGACATAAACAAGAGAAATTGGTTATCTCACAGTTCTGGAGGCTGGAAGTCCAAGGTCAAGGTGTCAGTGGGGGTGGTTTCCTCAGAGGCTGGGAGGAAGAATCTGCTCTGGGCTGGGGAGGAGGGTCCCACGGTGCCCCTGCCACTCTGCCCATTGGGATGGACCAGCTGGCACGATGTGGGGGGCAGGCAGAGATGGCAGATCACCTCTGCATGTCAAAGCGTAACTGCAACAAGGATGGCAAAGCAATGGCTCCTTACCGCACTGAGTGAAGCATTTGGTGTGCATACCTCTTTGCTGTGCACAGCAACCCTAAGGATAGGCGTTACCTTATCATTTCCTAGAAGAAAAACCCTGGATTCCTAGAGATCAGGTTCTTGTCCAGAGCCACGGACCCCGAGGCTTCACCAACACAGGGTCTGGCATTTAAAAGATATTGGCCAATATCATTTTACTACATGCCTCCTTTCCCATGGATCTTTCGGGTTAAAATAACACCCTTTCCCCCATACCTCTCTTCTGGTTGCTTTGGAACCCTGCCTGGGCCTGATTAGCTCTTAGCCAGGGGCAGTGGATAAAGCTGGGGAGTTCCAAGGACAGTAGTAGCCACAGGCGGTGTGCCTTTGGAACAAAGCTGGGTGGGGCCACGAAAGGGGAAGCCGGTCCACAAGGGCCCGCCCTGTGCGCCTTCCCTCCCTGAGCTGTAGGACCTGCACACGCTCCGCTCCCTGAGCAGCAATGGAAGTGAGCCCAAGGTTTGTTCTGGAGGTTGCTCTTGACATTGCTGTAGAAAACGCCATTGTTTTAATTGTCCCAGAAAGTGGGCTGGGACAGCCTTTTCCCAGGGGCTAAGTCCTTGAGTAGAGGCAGGGCCGGGGCTGGAGGGACCCAAGCCAGGGCCCTCTGGCTGCCTCTTGGGCTCTCTAAATGTTTTTCTGATTATAAAAGTTACTTTACCAGTGATTGTTTTTCAAAATCTACAAAAACGTATAAGATACAAAGCAACAGTTCTCACAATCCTAGCCACGGGTATCCAGCTTTCCCCAGTTTTTCTATTCACAAACATTATATACAAATAGCATCAAAAAAAGTATCATTTCCTCCTCCATCTGCTTTTGCCACTTAATGATATGGGCACTTCATCTTCTGTCTATAAAGAATGCCATTCTATTTAAAGGCCGTATAGAGTTTGATTGTTTCACTACATGAAAAAGCATAACTTATTTAACTAGTTGTACAGTCTTTTATGTCGTTTCCTATTTGTAAGTCTTACTAACCACAATGAAATAAAAATTCTTGTTTCAATTATTCCATTCCTTTGTCTTCTTGGAATTAAGTCTTATAAGTGTAGTTGCTATATATCTGGAAAAATGAAAACTGTACTTTGAAAAGATACATGCACCCCAATATTCACTGCAGCACTATTTATAACAGCCAAGACATGGAAGAAACTTAAATGTCCGCTAATACAGGAATGGATAAAGATGTGGTGTATATGTATGTATGTGTATATATATACATATATATATATATATATATGTATATATTACTCAGCCATGAAAAAGAATGAAATAATGCTATTTGTAGCAACATGGATGGACCTAGATATTCTCATACTAAGTCAGACAGAGAAAGACAAATACCATAACACTTATATATGAAATCTAGAAAATGATACAAATGAACTTATTTATAAAACAGAAGCAGACTGACAGACATAGGAAGCAAACTTATAGTTACCAAACAGGAAGGGGAGGAAAGGGGTGGAAGGAGTATGGGGTTAACAGATATACGCTACTATACATAAAATAGGTAAGCAACAAGGACCCACTGCATAGCACAGGAAACTGTATTCAACATGTTGTAACCTATAACAGGAAAGAATCTGAAAAAGAATCACTTTGCTGTACCTCTGAAGCTAACACAACACTGTAAATCAACTATCCTCAATTGTTTAAAAAAATGGAATGGCTGGGTCAAAGGATAAACATATTTAAAATAAAATTTTGGCATTGCTGTGGCTTTGGCGTATGCTGGCGGCTACAATTCCAGTTAGACCCCTAGCCTGGGAACCTCCATAGGCCACAGGAGCAGCCCTAGAAAAGGCAAAAAAACAAACAAAAAAAAATTAAATTAATTAATTAATTAAAATTTTGATGTGTAGCTCCAGGTTGACCTCTGTGTAAGTGTTAGATATGGTCCCATACCCACCCACACTCTGAGACAACCTGCTTCCCCTTCTCTTCCCACTAAGCACTGTACATTTTCTGAGAAAAATATATATATATCATTTTAGATTACATTTAAAAAAATTATGGATGAGATAGACCATATTTAAAATTTTTTTGGGTATATCTTATTTTTCTGCAGTTGGTGGTGATATTGTTTTCCTACTGAGGTACTCAAGGGACCCCAAGGAAATTGCTTAGCTTGTATCTGCATTTTTTTTTTTTTTTTTTACAAAGATGGGGGTCTTCACATTGTTGAGTTTCAACTGTCTGGGGAAAAGGGACCAGTGACCCTAACACTCCGAGGTCAGCTGTAATCATTCCTGCATTAACTCAGGGCAATTCATTCATTTACTCTTTCATTCACTTAGAAATTATTTCTGTAGTAAACCACTGCTCTGGTTTACTCATTAATTGTATTTTTCAAGTAGTTATGGAGCATCTGCTGCCTATGAAATGCCAGATCTCCTGGGGGAACTCAGGGAAATCTGCTGTGGTGACTCTTCTTCCAGCCTAATGGGGACATCGGTCCTGTAAATGGTGCTCCAGGAATCCGGAGCCAGCCGGGCAGGGAGAGCGGTGGGGGAGGCTGTGACCTGGGAAGTCCTCCCAGGGCTGGCGTTAAAGGTCTAGTACGTCTGGGATGGAAAGATGGAGAAAGGGTCCCAACAAGGAAGCAGGGTGAGGGGAGGGAGAATTTCACAGGAGGAGAAAATGGTACCAACAAAGACCAAGGTGGGAGCTCAAGGCTGGCCCGAGGGGGGCTGGAGCAAAGGCTCTTCTTACAGGCGACTGTTGGGGAGGTAACAGAAGACTATGCGTCTGCTGTGCTAATGCACGTGGACTTTCCTCTAACCACCGGGGAGCTGGGGAGGGCAGAGCTGGGCTTTAGGAAGATTATTCGGCCAGCAGCGTGGAGGACATCCTGGAGGGGAAGAGACAAGGGCAGGGACTTCAGGGAAGGCTGTTGAAATAGCCAAGGTGAGGGGTGTGGAGAGCTGAGTTACAGGGGGGAGCCCTGGGCTGGGGGCTGGGAGAGCCAGGTGCCACTTCTCACCCTGCTGCGAAGCTTGTCTGCTTTCAGAAAGGTCAGATCGTTTCTCAGACAGCACTGCATCAGGCCACGAGGCCCCAGCTCTCTGTGGAACACCCACTGGCCTCCAGTTCGCCAGGAGGTGTGGGGCAAAGAGAAGGCGTGGACACGGACAGGGAGGGAGGCCCACAAAACTGCTGGAGAAGAAATGAGCTGTTGAGAAATTCTCCTTTTCTCCTCCTTCATTGCTTTTGACAGCTGCCAAGCAACTTCATCTCACGCATTCTCCACAATGTACCTACTTCCTGATGAATGAACATTTGCAAAATTTTGTTATAAACACTGTTGCCATGGAACTCTTTGCACATGGCCTCTTGCACACAGGTGGAAGCATTTCTGCAGGGCCGTCTGCCGGTCCTGGAAGAGAGTGTGTACTTTAGACAGTGAGAGCTTTCGCTGAATTGCCCTCCCCACACGGTCCTCCCTTAAGATTCCAAGGTCAAAAGTGAGCTGCAAGGAAGTTGTGTCGCTTGCGCTGGGGCCATGTCAGTAATAAGATTTTATCAGAAGTTGAGCCTGGTCAGTCTTCAAA
Organism: Phacochoerus africanus; assembly: GCF_016906955.1. NCBI lineage: Eukaryota > Metazoa > Chordata > Mammalia > Artiodactyla > Suidae > Phacochoerus > Phacochoerus africanus. The sequence goes on along the minus strand of NC_062549.1, from coordinate 14,785,112 downwards.
CCTCTATTCTCTCCATTACTCTATGCTATCAATTCCTGAAGTGCTTGTCATTGTGATTCCCTAATGTTTATTTTTTTTCTCCCTTACCCCAGAGCAACCAGCAATAAAAACCTTAAAATGACCCTAAGTACCTGTCTGGGAGACAGAAAAGAAGTGGATGGGGGCTGGGGGTGGGAGGCCTACAGCTCCACTCCAGCACTGGCACGGAGGCTGGGCGGTGGGGGGAGGGGGAGTTCAGGGCAAGTGCCCAGGACCACTCCTGTCACAGTGGGTGTGACAGCTTAAATGCAGTGAAGAAAACAGGCTTCCTCTGGGTGTGAGGAAGGCAGCCCAGCCTAAGACGGAGGCCTGGAGGCTTCCTGAGACAAGAACTGGGAAGGGACCAGACAGCCTGCATCTTCATCCAGAAAGAGCTTTTGTTTTGTTTTGTTTTTTGCTTCTTTTTATCTTTTTAGGGCTGCACATGCAGCATATGGCAGTTTCCAGGCTAGGAGTCCAACTGGAGCTACGGCTGCCAGCCACAGCCACGCCAGATTTGAGCCGTGTCTGCGACCTACACCGCAGCTCACGGCAATTCTGGTTCCTTAACCCACTGAACAAGGCTAGGGATGGAACCCGCAACCTCATGGTTCCTAGTCGGATTGGTTTCCACTGCGCCACGAAGGGAACTCCAAGGTGCTATGTTTTTAAAGAGCGACAGCGACAAATGTGAACAGTCCCAGAGGAGAGAGGTCAAGATGGTGGGGGAACGTAAACCATAGTCCCTGAGGCACAGGGGATGTTTTCCCTGGAGAAGAGGAGACATGGCGGGGACCGTGGAAGCTGTTTTCACAAATGTGAAGAATCCTCTTATGGTGTCACAGTGCAGAGGGTTGGATGGGCTCAGGTTCAAATCCTGGTCACTTGATGTGACCCTAAGTTTAGTTTCACTAAGTCATTTATGGTAAAAACTGGCACATAGAAAATACTCAAGAAGCACTGGCCCCCTGCCTCTTTACCCTCAGCATCCATGAGGGTCTAAGAGGCAGATCTGCACTTGGTCTGAATAAGAACTACAGGCAGTGAGCACCTTGTCCTTGGAGGAATCCAAGCACAGGCTGGACCAACCCCGGCACTGTCCACCCTCGTCAGGTCCCTCTGGAAGGCTGTGTTCCACGCTAAGCATATTAGATGCATTTGCGGACTTATTCTTACTGGCAATCTGATGAATTAGGCAATATTACACCCATTTTATTGAGGGGGAACCTGAGGCTAATATAGTTTGCAATTCTAAGTGGCAATGTCAGAATCTGAATCCAGCTTTCCCTGACTCCAAAGCCTGTGCTTGGAAACATTCTAAATCTGCTGAAAGTGGAGGAGAGGGGTGGGGGTGGGGGTAGGCGTTGAGGAGGGCAGGCATCAGGAGGTACGGGCACAGATGCCCTCTAAGACTCAATTCAGAGCTTCAAGATGCTTTGGTTTCCTCTGGGCTGTGAAAGTTCGTGGCTCAGGCCAGACTCCCAACTCCCTGCAGAACGTCTGGCACACCACTTCAACCTCTCACTTCTGTACGCCTGGGAGGAAAGAGACAGTGCAGGGGCCGAATGCTCCCTGAATGCCATGGCAGGCCCTCACAGTGGGACCCAGCAGCCAGCATTGTGCCATCAGGAGAAGCGGTTCCTGGAATCCTTTCTTTTCCAGAGAATTTATGTGTAGGACAAAAGAAGCCATTATTCCCAGGGCTGCTGTGGCTGCTGCCCAGGCCTGCAGCCCAGGTGTCACATGCTGCCCCCATCTCTCAGTCTGCTTTCTCCCTTTGTCTGTGGGAACACAGAGGCTTGACCTCTGCTCCCTTCTGACACGGCCCCAACCCCCTTCAGGCTTTGGATCCTGGCCACTGCTTTTCTGACATGAACCTGAATCCTCAGTAGAGAGACCACAGCTGGGAGGGTGATGGACACTGGGTTAAGAACACGACATAGTGTCCGCAAGGATGTGGGTTTGATCCCTGGCTTTGCTCAGTGGGTTAAGGATCTGAGGTTGCCACGAGCTACGGCATAGGTCACAAATGCAGCTTGGATCTGGTGTGGCTGTGGCTGTGGTGCAGGCTGGCAGCTGCAGCTAGGATTCAATCTCTGGCCCGGGAACTTCCATATGCCACAGGTATGGCCCTAAAAAAAAAAAAAAAAACAACAAAAAAAACAAAGCAACATCTTTGGCACCTCCTCCTAGTCTGTTTGATATCTGACCCCCAACATCATTCCAATCTCTTCTCACGCTCATGACCCTCTCCTGTTCTCTGCCCTGACCTCATCCTACACCATCATGTACATTATTGATGCAAAGTCCTCACATGGCTGTTCCTTTGCTTGGAAAGCTCTTCTCCCAGATACTCATGTGGCTATTCCCTCATTACAGGCTGGCTACTGCTCAAACATCACCTCCTCTGAGAGGCCTTCCCTGCAATAATTTCTTTTTTTTTTTTTTTTGGTCTTTTTGCCTTTTCTAGGGCCACTCCCACAGCATATGGAGGTTCCCAGGCTAGGGGTCCAATTGGAACTGTAGCCGCCAGCCTACACCAGAGACATAGCAACTCAGGATCCAAGCCGCATCTACAACCTACACCACAGCTCACAGCAATGCCGGATCCTTAACCCACTGAGCAAGGCCAGGGATCGAACCCGCAACCTCATGGTTCCTAGTCGGATTCGTTAACCACACAGCCACAACAGGAATTCTCCTGCATTAATTTCTTTGTATCATATGCCCTTGTTTATTTCCTTTCGCTCTTCCCCCCAAAAATTATTTGATTTTCTAAATAATCTCCACGAAGGCAGGCAGGCAGGCAGTCCATTCTCTTGCTCAATCCTGTACCTGCAGCACCTAAAATAGAACCTGGCACAGAGCAGGCACTCAATATATGTTCCTTATACAAATGAAAGAATGAATGAAGAGGGACCCTCTCCTCGGGGAGGAGTAAGTCAGCCTGGGTAGGAGGGCTCCCTGACTAGAAGAACATGCAGGAGTCAGAGATGGAGGCAAGGCCTCTGAGGGAGACTGTGTCTATGGCAACACAGGCAGTGCCACGGCTGCTCTTGGGGCAAGGCCAGAGGAGGCAGGCAAGTGATGGAGTCTGGGGGGACCCCAGGGGAAGGCTGGCATCCAACTCAGACTCTGGGACTCCTTCCCCTGCCACCTCATGGCTCTGGCTTTGGCAGACCCAGCAGATGGGCTCTCAGCAGGGACCTGCATCTCAGTGGGCACAGGCTCTGCTCAAGCAGGACAACTGCCCAGGCTTCTGCTCTCCAGCCAACACAGGCGCCCAGAACCATGAAATCCTGGATAGTAAAGCTCCAAGGAACCCCACCAGGCAGAAGGCAGCCCTGCAGCCTGGCTGTAGGTGGGGGCGCAGAAATCATGCCACCTAGAGCAGCAACAAGAACAGTAAAATCAGACTAGCCAGCTGGCCTCTCACGGGTGACAGGAGCATTGCTTAGCTTACCCCACCTTATCCTCAAAGCAAACTTCTAAGGAAGGGGCTATTTATCCTTATTTTAAAATGGGACCTGCAGGCCAGAGAGAGGAAGGGACTTGTCCAAAGTCGAAAGGTCCAGGAAGTGCTGGAAGTGGAATTCAGGGCCCCTTCGCCTCCTGTTCCTCTTTTGTGCCCAGGACATGAATCCCCATGGGGTAATCTAATCAGACACGGGGCTCCACCTTCACCCTCTCCTTAGGCTTCTTATCAGAGAAACCATTTTTTTCCCAAGCCACGTGTTCCACTTCATGTCTTGTCCTTTGTGTGTCTTTGATTCTGCGCCATTTTGGAATCATGTTTTGGTTGCTATTTCGGTCATGAATACACATCATTAATTCTTCTGACAAACATCCCCAGAGCCCCAGCTCTGTGCCAGGTGGGCAGCGATGAATAATAACAACTCGAATGTTCGCTGCGAAGTGTTTCCTCCGTGCCAGGCTCTGTTCTATGTGCTCTGCACGTATAGACCCTTTCAGTTCTCACAACCACCCTCTGGGGTAGGAAATACTCGTCGTTCCCATTTTTCAGCTGAGGAGACTGAGACACACCAGGCTGGTGAGGGGCCCCGCTGGGACAGAAATCAAACCCAGGTGGCTCCTGAACGCTTCACTATTGGTCTACACCACGCGATAAGGGTGGGGAGGGGGGAGCGCAGAGAAGTGAGTAACACACTTAGCTGAGTACCCACGTCAAGGACGTGAAGGGTTTCACTGGGCAGAAAAGACAAGGACATTCGAGACAAGGACAGAAGTCCAGAGGAAAACGCAGAGCCGTAAAGTACCGAGGAGATTCATACACACGATGGTTTCTAAGCTCCTTGGAAGTAAGAAAAGTCCTGTTTACCTTTGTGTTTATCCGCTTCGAAATACATGTCCGTTGAATTGTAAACATTTCAACATTTCTCGGGCTTTTGCTAGAAACAGGAAGGAGGAAACGTGCGTTTGCCGAGCGCCCGCCCCGCGCCACGTGCGCATGTCCGTCAAGCCTCAGGACACGCATGCGTCCTGAGCGGTGGCGCCGCTTTTCAGAAGGGAGACTGAGGCCCAAATGGTAAGTGCCTCGTTTTGCCGCCTACTTACTTCCCTCTGGCTTCTGAAGCCGTTTCCTACCTCTCTTTACCACAGAGGCCTCCAGGGTGCTCCCACGTCTTGAGGTGACAAGTGTGAAGCCAGCTCAGGGGTGTCCTGGGAGAGCACTTCCTCTCTGCCCCTCCTTTTGTCCCCCAGCACCCACCAAGACCCTGGTCTCCGGGGACTTAATAGTCCTCTTCCTTTCAGAGGCATGTGGGTGTTAGGGCTTTAATGTCTCTGCTCTTGAGAAATTAGAAGCTAACTGCATGTCCATCGGGAGGGGATCAGTTAAATCAATTGGGTACATCCATACAAGGACCACAGAAAAGATGTCAGTCCGTATTTGTTGACTTAGAAACTTCTTGGCTCACCATGGAGTGAGTAAAAGCAGCGTTATTGTGGATGTAATGGATATTTTCTGCCTGCTTCTCCCATCTTCTCTCTGCCTGTTTCCACCCTGCTCTGTGCCCTATATGGTCCTCTGTGGACTTCTGTTAATGACCTTCCAAGCCTTCTGACTCTGGCTGGGTTGGCCAGTGGACTAACTGACAGCTGGAGGGTGGGGAGAGTCAAGTCAGGTATCTGTTCTACTTGCTCCATCTCTGTTGGTTTTCTGGGGCTGACTGTGTCTGCTGAAGGATAAAGTTCTGAGAGGCAACCCTCTCCCTACAGCTCTGGTTTGCAGTAACCACTCCCTCCCCTTGAGCTCCAGACCTTGAGGTGACAATCCCCAGCCCCACCCTGCCCCGCCCTGCCCCACGCAGTTGCTAGTCCTGGCATAGTGCACTATTCCTTGCTGGTGTCCCTAACCCTTGTCTGACTGATATAAACAGTCCCATATTAAACGCTCTTAAGTTACTCACTTGGATATTCCGTGTATCTCTACCAGGAACCCAGCAAACACAATAATATCACCCCATGTAGGTAAAATTATATCCATCTGTAATCCAATAAGGGAGCTCTGGAAGCGGGTCCATGAAAACACCGTTGTCTCAGTGGGATTTGGGTGGGATTTTTTTTCTCCTTTATGCTTTCCTGAAAACTTAAAAATTTTCTACAACAAGCAGGCATTATCTTTGATTCCAGAAAAACCAATAAGGAAACAAAACAGTTGTTGTACAGGTCGGATAAGAGCGGAATCTGAAAAGTGCTTTGTATGTTGGTTGCTGCTGCTCAGTCTTAAGACCCTGATGTGCGTGCCCCTGGGTGCAAAGATATCTAGGTGTTGTGCATTGAGACCCGAATGCCTCCACAGGAAGACTGATTTCCCTCTAGAGAGAAGGACTAGAATGTAAATGGACTCGTCCAGCATCCCTGGCTTTTTTATTTCAGAGTTTCTCAGCCAACGTTCAAGTTCAGAGCGGCTCTCCTCTGCCCCCTCCTGCCCTCAGGTCAGTGACCCAGCAGCCTTTCCCTGGCCCCTACTGGATGCAAGGGCAGAGAGCGCCAGCTGAAACCCAGGGCAATGAACTCACAGCTACACTGTCCCTCTGGCCTCCTGGGTTGGCATGTCTTTGCCCAAATGAAAGAGAGGACTTCCAAAAAAAAAAAAAAGAAAGAAAGAGAGGACTTCCAAAGGAATGCCTCCTTTTTTCATAGAACTTGGCAATGAATTAATCATTGTTTAACTGGGCTGTGTGAGCCTTGGTCCCAGTCATGGTACTGAGACATAAATCACAGCTCTTTGCGGGTGGGGTTGAGGAGGGGGCCCAGGATAGCTGTGAAGAGCTGTTCTTCCAACACAGGAAAAAAAATACCCTTGTTTGCAAGCGGCTGGGAGGGCATTCTAGGCTATTTATACTCCGCTGCCGAGCTAAGGCATTTTTTGCAGCTGGGCCTGCGAGATAATCACCACAGTTTTCTTCTCAAGCCAGGTCTGCAAAACAGACCGGTCTCTGCTGGTAGCCCACCCACCCCATCTGCCCTGGGCCACCCCAGCCAGCGGCCCCCCACCCCCCCGGCCACCACCGCTGCCACCTTGCTTGGCTTCAGTTTCCAAGAAGGCAAGGGGTACATTTAAAAGCAGAAAGGCCAAAATACCTCGGCTCAGAGATGAAGGCGAGGATTATGACCTGCTGGCAGATAGATTTGCCTAGAACAGGCCTGTGGAATGTCCATCGAACTTGGCACAAAGGGCCTTTCAGGGCTTTGGGGAAGGGACCCATGCCACGGACTCTGCTTCCTTCTCCCAGAATTTGCTCCAGAGAGAAAAACGGGGTCCCAGGGAGAACAAATTCCAAAGTACTTCCCTTGTATGTCTTGGCAGGAAAGTGAGGGTAGAGGCAGGACTTCTGGAATAGGGCTCGGAAGACCTGACTCCTGGTCTTCCTGCTAAAAGCAAAGCCCTTCGTGTCTCTGGACCTTGATTTCTTCTTCTATAAACTCAGGGTCTAGGCTCAGTGTTGTTCACACATTTATTTATTTATTTTAGTCTTTATAGGGCCACACCTGTGGCATATGAAGTTCCCAGACTCGAGGTGAAACCAGAGCTGTAGCCGCCTGCCTATGCCACAGCCACGCCAGCTCCAAGCCACGTCTGCAACCTACACCACAGCTCACAGCAACGCTGGATGCTTAACCCACTGAGCGAGGCCAGGGATGGAACCCGCATCCTCATGGGTACTAGTCTGGTTCATTACCACTGAGTCACGACGGGAATGCCTGTTCACACTTTTTTTTTCCTGTTCACACTTTTAATTAAAGTTTGTTCATAAAACAATATTGCCTGAAAGTGGAGCATATACACAGATACAAGTGGGGTAACTGGTTGGAGTGGGGAGGGGGTTGAGATTGGAAACCCACCCTCTTGGCCTCTTTCTCAGAATGACACGATGTATGAAGAGTGTCCAACATCCTGAGGCTCCACGAGGGTATGCTGATTGCTGGCTTGATGGTCTCGAATATTCTGAGCTTTGCAGTTCATTCGTTCATTTCTCTGTTCATCCTCTACAAATATTTACTGAGTTCCTACCACATGTTAGACTGGATAAAAAGAGGCATAAGAAAGCCATTGTCTGTTGTCACTGTACTAACTCAGGTCGCTGCTGTGGTATGGGTTCAATCCCTGGTTGGGGGAACTTCTGCATGCCCTGGACCTGGCCAAAAAAACGTGGTAATAATTTTTAGTTGAATAACTGTATTATCTTAAATTTTATCTTAAATGAATTCAAACAACTGATTTCATTAGCTCTTCAAGTGTAAGAGTCTTAAGTATACACACATTGAAGTATACACTTTTTGTGGCCACACCCACGGCACATGAAGGTTCCCTGGGCCAGGCATTGGGGCTGTGCCACAGCAGTGGCAATGCTGGATCCTTGACCCACCGTACTACCAGGGAACTCCAAAATATACCCTTTTTAATTATAAATAGAAAAAAAAAGTAGAAAGCCCTTGTCCTTCCTTATGTTGCAATCTAGTTTGGGAGGTAGATGTTGATTAAAATGATTTATGCAATGTTGATACTGATTTTATATTTGAGTTATATATATAAATATATATGTAATGTATAAAATAAGCATATATCTGGGTGGAGTGGTGTCCTCTCCCAAAGATTGATGTCCTTTCCAGAACCTCAGAATGTGATCTTATTTGGAAATAAAGTCATTGCAGATGGAGTTGGTTAGGAGGAGGTCATGTTGAACTAGGGTGAGCCCCCACTGCAGTATGACTGGTGTCCTTACAAGAGGAGAGGAGAGACAGAGACACATGAGGGAAGGCCCTGTGATGACTGGGACTCAGATGCAGCTGCAAGCCAAGGGATGCCAAGGATTGTTGGCAGCCAAGAAACTAGGAAGAGGCAAGAAGGAGTCTTCCCTAGAGCCTTGGAGGAAGCATGGCCTGCTGACACCTTGTTTTTAGACTTCTGGCCTCCAGAACTATGAGAGAATAAAATTCTGTTGTTTTAAGCCACCCAGTTTGTGGAATTTGCAACAGCAGCCCTAAAGAAACTAATAAGAATAAAATTGATTGATTCTTATTATTCATGGTAGTTATGTTCTATAAAGTCACTCCACGCACCGAATTGGTGAATATTGAACCGCTGCTCCTAGGGGCGATACAGGGTTAGGTTCCTATGAGCCTCTGTACACAACATTTTCATCAGCCCATCAGTATATAAAACCTTGCCCTATGTGTGCTTCTGTTCAAAAACACTTATTTAATAAGGACTGTTGAGTCATTGACATTGAACTCATGCCAACAGCAATACAACTCATGCCTGAATGATTCTTATCTAATACACATACGTCTTCTCCATAAGGCACCTCCCAGCCTTCTGGAGCTTAGGGACACTAGACAGCAGCCCGGCACTCTGCTGGGGGAATGATTTTAAGCAGGGAAACCACCCACTCAAAGCTCCCAAATGTGAAAAATGTGGCACAAAACTGACTGCAGAAAGGACCCTCGTTTAGAGCCTGAGAGCTGCAACCAGAAGCAGTTTGCTGGGAAGGTGTGTGTTGGGTGATTCGAATTTTTTGCTGTCTGCACATGCCCACATATGACCTCAAAAGTACTGGAAGTATTGATCTGGGGGTTACAAATGTATTTTAGGGAGTGGCCAATTTTAGATACAGAACTTGCAATAGTGAGGACGGACGACTGTATACACACACATTCAAATTGTAAGAAGCCCTGAAACACTGGGAAAGAAAAGAATAGAGTGAGAGATAAGGGGGAGCACTTAGCTGGCATAGTGGTGGCATTTTAAGTGCTACCAATGCACACCTTCCCAGCTGAGGTCCAACAAGTTGGCAAACTGCTTCCTGTTTCAGCACTTAGCTGGCATAGTGATGGTATAAGTGGCAGCATTTTAAGCTAAGATCTGAAGGTAGAGGGGAGCCAGGGTGGGAGAAGGAGGTCGCACAGCAGAGGGGCAGCTTGTAGGAAGTCTGGGGCGTGAAACGACTCTATGCATTTGAGTGAGGTGGGATCCTAGGAACAAGATGGTGAATGATGGGGGGCAAAGTTTCTTCTTCCTTTTTTTTTTTTTTTTTTGTCTTTTTGCTATTTCTTTGGGCCACTCCCGTGGCAAATGGAGGTTCCCAGGCTAGGGGTCTAATCGGAGCTGTAGCCACCGGCCTACGCCAGAGCCACAGCAACACGGGATCCGAGCCGCGTCTGCAGCCTACACCACAGCTCACGGCAACGCCGGATCGCTAACCCACTGAGCAAGGGCAGGGACCGAACCCGCAACCTCATGGTTCCTAGTCGGATTCGTTAACCACTGCGCCACGACGGGAACTCCCAAAGTTTCTTCTTAAAGTGCATTGGGGAGACCTTTTGAGTGTTTCGAGCAAAAAAAATCCCAAGGCAGAGCTAAAGTTCTCTCTAGCTGCTTCGGATTCATCAGAACAAGATCTGTTTACCTCCACCGGCTAATCTGAGAAGTAAATTTGTGATACTCTTAAATCCTTCTCTGGGAGTTCCTACTGCGGCACAGTGGGTTAAGGATCCAGCATTGCCTCAGCTATGTGTATGCTGCAGCTGTGGTTCGGATTTGATCCCTGGCCGGGGAACTTCCACATGCCTCAGGTGCAGGAAGAAAATCCTTCTCTGGATTTGTGCAGGGATATAAATAAACGCCAAGTGAGGTGTCATAACATGGTCAGACCTCAGTTTGTTCTGCACATAATGGTATTTAATTTTTAAATCAGATCTGCTAGGAATGTGATGCCTCAAACTAAGGGAGTGAGACTTTCATGTGACAAGTTCAGCTTCTACTGCGTGGGGTGGGGGGAGCTATTTTTAGAAGGGAGACCTCTCAGTGCCCCTAAACCAGGCCGGAGGCACTGCTCTGCCTTGGCATTTGACAGGCCTCGCTGTCAGCTTTCACCCTGGGCAAGGCGTGGGCAGGTCGTGGTAACCCATGTTGCCAGGAATGCCTGACCAGAAACTGCTCTCGGGTGTGTCCTGGAGCTGCCTCCCCTTCCCTTGACCCCAGGGTGCTGGCTTTCCGGCCTTGTGAAATCTTCTCAAAGCAGGAAGGAGCCTGAGTTCTGTGTGGTGCTGCTTGAGTTTGACCTGACGGGTGTGCCGTGTGCTCTTGAACAACCCAGCTGACTTCTCCAGGCCTCACCTCGGTGTGTCCGTCTAGCATGAGTCACCCCCGACCAACCCTACCCAAGGAAACAGGGGCCGGTTACTACGGAGACACTTGGAACTCGTGGGCAGGTCGTGCTCTGTCCGTGGGAAACCCCGAGGGCGCCATTTTCTATCCCTTCTTGAGGAGAAAGTCCCTTGTTCATCATTGAGACAGTCTGAGTAAGCGTGTTCCTTGGTGCTGGATGACTGAGAAAGCCCCTCGTGCTATCTCATCATATTTTCTTCCTCTTCTCTGTGACTTACCAGCACTCCCTTCTGTAGGACATGCTGAGGAATGATTATGAGTCAAAAGGAAGAATGACAAACAAGTGAATTTTCTGGTCTGGTATTCAGAGGGAAAATTCAGCTCAAATGTGAGCCATTCCGACTCCTGAAGAGGCTCTTAGGTGAACACACTTGGTCTTTTAATAGGAAAACTGCCTGCCTGTCCCAGCGAAACTGCCTTTGTTCTTCGGTTTACCTCAGCCTTTTCACTCACGGGGCGGAAGCGTTGTAGGATCCATGCTGGCCAGGAACCGAGCTGTTGCCCCTGTTCTGCCATCTTTCTGTGACTCCCTGGGCCAGTCACTTACCCTCGCAGGGCCTCTCTGCAAAGGGTGTATGCAGACAGCCCAGGCAGCTCCTGGGCGGCCGTCTCCATTTCTGTGGAGCAGGTATTTTATCGCATTCTTTTGTGCTCAAGGACTCCAGAATTAGATCCCCCAAATATGCTTGAGAAACACTTACTCCACAGGAACTCAAACCAAGTAATGAAAACCATTGAAAACAACCAAGCAGCCCTGTCCTGAAGTCACCTCTTCCTGGGAGGTCCAGGAGCATCCGCCGCTCCCCGCCCCATTCCTCCACCCACTCCCCCCCACACACTCCCCTGCCTGCTTTCCCTGAATTTGACTTCCTTTCCCTTCCCTTCCCACAGGGCGCTGCCCTCCTGGCCCCCGGAGCCCATGTCGGCACAGGGATGGACCATCAGACGCTTGTGTGAAACGGTACCCAGGAGGGGACCCCACTTTATAAAGCAGGTCTGAACCTTTGGCCTCTGACCTCAGAAGGGGGTTTCCTGGCTCCCATTCTCCAAATGGTTGCTTCAAGCTTCCCAAACTCAGCCGAGGTGAGAAAAACAGAGCCGAGCTCCCTCTGGGTGCAGGCGCAGGGCCGGGGTCTGGGACGTCAGGAGGACAGAGTTCCTGCCTGCGGGTTCCAGTCGGGGAGGTGGCCAGCGGTCTCTGGAGACTCTCCTCCCCGTGGAAGGCGACCGGGTGATGTGACGGGGAAACAAAGGTCTCAGAGAAGGCAGACAAGAAGCCCAGCTGAGAAATGCGCCCCTAACACCTCGATCAATCATTTCTCAACTTTTTTTCTTTTTTCCTGGCACTTTATGAAGCTCTCCCCCCTGCCCCCGCCCCCGCCCCGCACAGGAGCTCATTTGTTCCTCACAAGCGCTCGGGGAAGCAGATGAGACAGAGCGACTTTTTCCCCTTGATACATGTGGCGGCATGAGTCTCACCAGGGACAATTCCCACAGCAGACACATAGCCGTTACTAAGTTAAATAATAAGCATCGCCTCCACTGATGACGTACCTCCCCTGCGCCAGGCGTGAGAGCTGTGAGCCCTTGAAGGATGGTCATCATCTTTTGTGTGTGTGTGTGTGTGTGTGTGTGTGTGTGTGTCTTTTTAGGGCCGCTCCCTCGGCATATGGAGGTTCCCAGGCTAGGGGTCGAATTGGAGCTGTAACTGCCAGCCTCCACCACAGCCACCGCAACGTGGGACCCGAGCCATATCTGCGACCTACACCACAGCTCACGGCAATGCCAGATCCTTAACCCACTGAGCGAGGCCAGGGATCGAACCCGAAACCTCATGGTTCCTAGTCGGGTTTGTTAACCACTGAGCCACAACGGGATATCTGACATCATCTTTTATAATTCTCACAACTCTGCACAACAGGTCTTATTATTTTTCCTTTTTTTTTGAATTATGATAAAGTATGCACAATGTAAAATTCACCATTTCAACCATCTTTAAGTGTACAGGTCAATGGCATTAAGTACCTTCAGAATGTTGTGCTACCATCACCACATCCACCCACAGAGCTCTTTTCATCTTGCAAAGTCGAAATTCTATATCCACTGAACAGTTCTCCTCCCTTGCTACCCCACCAGCCACTGATTGCCATCATTCTTTGGGCCTCTAAATGATTGACAATTTTAGGCACCTTATATATGAAGGTAAAATACGGTATTTATCTTTTTGTGACTGGCTTATTTCACTTAATATAATGTCCTCAAGATCTATCTATGTTGTAGCTTGTGTTAAAATTACTTTCCGGAGTCCCCGTCGTGGCTCAGTGGAAACAAATCCAACCAAGAACTATGAGGTTGGGAGTTCCATCCCTGGCCTCGCTCAGTGGGTTAAGGATCCAGCATTGCCGTGAGCTGTCAAAGACGTGGCTCAGGTCTGGTGTTGCTGTGGCTCTGGCATAGGCCAGCGGCCACAGCTCCAATTAGACCCCTAGCCCAGGAACCGCCATATGCCTTGGGTTTGGCCCTAAAAAGGACAAAAGACAAAAAAAAAATTACTTTCCTTTCTAAGGCTCATTAGTATTCTACTGTATATATATATATATACATATTCCACATTTTGCTTATCCATTGATCCATTGGTGGGCCCTTAGGTTCCTCTTACTTTCTGGCTATTGTGAATAATGCTGCTATGAAAGTGGGTGTACAAGTCTCTCTGGAAGAAAACAGGTATTCTGAATCCTCTTTCTCCAGAAAGGGAAACTCAGTGATGTTGAGTAATGTTAAGTAATTTCTCCTGGGTCATCAGATAACAACTGGGAGAACCAGAGTCATGGTTCCTGCCCATTGAGCCATAGTGTCTCTAAAAATATGGATTTTAATGTTAAAAATATCCAAGTTCAAATCCCAGCTCTGCCGTGAACAGACTATGACGGTGAACAAGTCACGTAGCCTCTCTGAGCTAAGTTGTAAGGATGTTGTAAGGACTCGAAGTGATTTGCTAATTATAGGGCCTGTCACATAGTAGGCGCTGAATAAATGGTGGCTTTGTTATCACTGTGACCATTCATAACAAGTATGCAGGAGAGCTAGCCCAAGAACCCACACCCTCTGGTTCCTTGGTGGGAACCTGCCAGGTGGGCTGCGGGCCTCCTGGCCAGATGCTGGCTCTTGCCAGCCTGATTGTGAGTTATGCCTAGGTCACCTTTGTTACCCCGCCGCCTGTGACAGGCCAGGTCTACAGTCTGCACCTGCCACCCACACTCCGTACCAGCCCAGGGCTGAGGATGTCACAGCCATTGTGTGACAGCAAAGTGCAAAAAGGAGAGCCCTGTCTGGGCGTCGGGAGAAGTGGATCCTAACCCAGCACAGCCATTCAACAGACGCCTCCCCCTCTCCTCTGGGCCTCTGTTGCCTCGATTGTAGATCAAGGGCTTTACAGGTGATGATCTAAGCTGTGACCTCACTGTGGCGTTGTGAAGGCTTCGGGCTGAGTCGTCAGACTGTCTGGGCTCAAACCCTGGGACTACTGCCTGCTTTCTGCGTGACCTTGAACCTGGGGCTTGTTACCGCTCCAGACTCTGGTTTTCTTGTGACTGAAAATGGAGTGTAGTGACAGAGCCTGCTTCATGGGGCTGTGTGAGGGCTGGGTGAGATCTCACGCCTGGCATAATTTAGTGTTCACTAAAGCCTGCCTATTCGTTTACGAATGCTTGCTGGCTTCCTGACTTCTGATGAGAGGCCAAGGGTAGTGAGAAGGGGTATGGTGGAGCCGAAGGTCACTCACCTGTGAACCTTTGCCCACTGACAGAAGGAACGCCCGTAATATATCGGGAAAGGTTGCAATGGGGATTACATGGGATCACGACTGCGGTGTGACCAGCACAGTGCCTGGCACCTGGCGAGGGCTCCATCAATGGATAGCGGTCATAGACGTCTTCCTCTTTCAAAGTTCTTTCTTCTCATAGATTGTTGGGAAGAGTGTAAAGTGATGTAACACCCATGAAAGACAATAGCTTTCAGAACTACACATCCATCTGCCCCTTGACCCAGCAACACCACTTTTAATTGCATGAAAGAGTCAGGAAATGATATATGGCCAAGATTATCCAATACAGCGCCAGTTGTAAATGTCCACTGGTTTAGAGCAGATTAAACTAAGCTATGGGTGGAAAACTATACAGCTCTGAAAATGTTAGGAGTTCCTGACGTGACTCAGTGGTTAATGAATCCAACTAGGAACCATGAGGTTGCGGGTTTGATCCCTGGCCTTTCTCAGTGGGTTAAGGATCCCTCGTTGCCATGAGCTGTGGTGTAGGTTGCAGTCGCAGCTTGGATCTGGCATTGCTGTGGCTATGGTATAGGCTGATGGCTACAGCTCTGATTCGACCCCTAGCCTGGGAACCTTCATATCCTGCAAGTGCGGCCCTAGAAAAAGACCCCCCCCCCAAAAAAAGGAAAGAAAATGTTAGAGAAAGCTTTTCATGTTCTAATATGAAAAGATCCCTAAGATATACTAGTTGAGAAAGCTAAGGAGCAGAACACTGCGTATCACCATACAGGGCTTGCTTGCCACTTGTATAAAAAGGAGTGAGGGGTGCTATATAATCATATAAGCACATACATGGGTGTAATGCATTGTGTATATGCATTAAAAAAACAATCTTTTGAAGGCTACCCAGCAGGTGCTGCGTTCCTGGGAGATAGTTAAGGGAGGGAGAATTTTCCCTCTATCTTTTTCTACTTATTTTTTGTAAGCTTGAGAATGTATAAACTATTCAAAAAATAAGTAGAGTGAAGTTTTATTAAGGAAAGGAGTCAGGAGTTCCCGTCATGCACAGTGGAAACGAATCCGACTAGGAACCATGGGGTTGCAGGTTCAATCCCTGGCCTTGCTCAATGAGTTAAGGATCCTGTGTTGCTGTGGCTGTCATATAGGCTGGCAGCTGTAGCCCCGATTTGACCCCCAGCCTCAGAACCTCCATGTGCCAGGGGGTGTGGCCCTTAAAAAAAAAAAAGAAAAAAAAGAAGGCAAGGAAAGGAGTCAGGATGGCAGGGAGGAAGGGAGGCCAGGAGGGAAGGACGGGAGGAGGGAGAGAGAGGGGGGAGGAGGAAAGGACTCTGTTCCCAGCAGCCCGGGTGGAGCAAGAGCCATCAGACGGGGCTGGAGAAGAGCAGGCCTAGCCCAGCCCAGGAGAGGACAGACGTGCTGAGTGTCACAGCTCACTGGATCCGGCTGAACCTGAGTGACTTATGATAAGGAAGGGGATGCTCCTTACGGGATAGAACCTGGCGCCAGGTGAGCCGCGGTGGCCCTACCGGCAGGCTGTCTCTCAGACAGGGCAGTGGCAGCAAGTGCTTTGGCTCACCCTTGCTTTCAGCTGCAGCTCCCCCACTCATGGCCCCCTCCTGGGGTCCCTGCCCACTAGAGAAAGGAGGACGCAGGTTTAGCCTGTTGGTCCTCCCTCTCTCCTGAGAAAAGAGGTAAGAGAAGAGCCTATTGCCACGTTTTCCCTTCCACTGATGATTTCTTAAATTAGTTTCCAAGGCAAATGTAAGAGCCAGTGGTACAATACATTCTGGAAGCCAGAAAGTCTTAAACACATGAAAGGCAGAGATGGTGATATTCATTCCCCAGGCAGGTACCCTTCTGCTTTCTGGCACAAATAACTTAGAGAGCTGACTGTGGTCTAGGAGTTATAATAATTTCTTGTCATTGATGGTATGAATCTGGAGATGAATACAAAGTATAAATATAGATCCATATTTCTGATCGTTTACTCAGCATTTGACATTGCACACATCTTTTGCTTAGGCTTTGGTACCTGTTACTACTATAATAATATCATGAATATAAGTGATATGAGTTTGTATAAAATTCGTAACTACTGTATCTCCATAGAAAATAATAACAACTGTAGTCGTATTGTATAGTTTGTTTTCACATCCTTTCTCCCATTTGATCTTCAAACAGCCCTATATGGGAGGTACTTATTCAACAAACATTTACTGAGCATTCATCCTGTCCAAAGTGCCGTGCTAGGTCCTAATGTTTCAGAGATAGAATGATACAGTCATGGTATATAAAAGGTCCAGGCTAATCACAGAGACCAACACACAAACAGTTATGCCATTAATTAGGTATATACAAGATGATGTGAGAACCCTGAGAAGGGGCACCCCCCCCCCCCAACCAAGTTGGAGGGAAAAGATCAAAAAAGATTTCCAGGCAAGATGTGGTCTGAGTTGAGACTAGAAAAATGAATAAGACATAATTAGGCAAAATCAGGAAGTCAGTTGAGCTTGGACAGTAAAAGCAAGTCTTCATGCTCTGGGAGGAGGGTGTGGAGAAAGAGTAAGAGAAAAATGGGACAAAAACACAGAGAAGTTTTTGTGGTAGAGCATTGGGGGGGGGAGAAAGGCCCATTTTAAATGAGAAAACTGAGGTCTAGCAGAGATGGACCTGACCACCCTTCGGCTCCCAAGTCGGAGCCACCCTCAGCCTAATGCTTTCCCCTGTGAGTTGAAGGTAGACCCATTTGAAGGTAATTAGACTTAGCATGGCAATCATTTTGAAATGTATAGAAATATCAAATCACTGTGTGGCGTAACAGGAACTAACATACTGTTATAGGGCAGTTATACTCCCAAAACAAACAGATAAATAAACTCATAGAAAAAGGGATCAGATTTGTGGTTGACAGAGGCAGAGGGTAGGAGGGAAGATTGGATGAAGGCAGTCACAACATACAACCCTCCAGTTATAAGGGAAATCAGTACCAGGGATGTAATATACAACATGAAAAAGAGAATTAACACTGGTTTATGTTCTATGTGAAAGTTATCATGAGGGTAAATGCTAAGAGTTCTCATCGCAAGGAAAAATATTTCTTTCTTTCTTTTCTTTTTTTTTTTTTTGTCTTTTTAGGGCCACACCCACAGTATATGGAGGGTCCCAGGCTAGGGGTCCAATTGGAGCTGTAGCCAATGGCCTACAGCACAGCCACAGCAATGCAGGATCTGAGGCAGTCTTTGACCTATACCACAGCTCATGGCACCGCCAGATCCCCAACCCACTGAGCGAGGCCAGGGATCGAACCCACATCCTCATGGATGCTAGTCATGTTCATTAACCTGAGCCATGACAGGAACTCCAGGAAAAATATTTCTCTTCTTATTTCTTTAATTTTTGTATCTATATGAAATGATGGATGTTCACTAAACTTGTAAACATTTCATGGTGGAAGTCAAATTCTGCTGTACACCTTACACAGTGCTGTATATCAACTATATCTCAGTAAAACCAGAACAAAATTAAATATACAAATAAATTATACATTCAAAAATATTTCTTTGGAGTTTCTGTTGTGGCGCAGTGAAAATGAACCCGACTAGTAACCATGAGGTTTCAGGTTCGATCCCTGGCCTCGCTCAGTGGGTTAAGGATCGATGTTGCCGTGAGCTGTGGTGTAGGTCGCAGATGCAGCTTGGATCTGGTGTTGCTGTGGCTGTGGTGTAGGCCGGCAGCTGTAGCTCTCATTTGACCCTTAGCCTGGGAACTTCCATATGCTGCGGGTACGGCCCTAAAAAGCAATAAATAAATAAATAAATAAATATTTCTTTAAAAAGGAAAGACAAAAAGAAAGTAGATCAGCCAGGAAGTCACACGTGGTGGTTGCCAGCCATGGCCCTGTAACAGTCTGGAATCCTGATTCTGCTCGCTCGTACTAAGATATGGGAACCATTGAGTCAGCCGTCTTAAAGGGACCACTGGGTTAGCATCGTTCTCCTGTGAGGCGCAGCCAAGCGATGGGAGAAATCTGAGTCAGTCTTAGGTGGCTATGCTTAACTTCACGTTATACATTCCTTGGGAAACTTGTCAGGCCAAGACCTATTCTTTCACGCAGGGCCTTTATTTACTGGTTTGGCTTCCTTCCCTGGGGAGTGGTCTGTCTGGTTCTGTGGCCCCAGACGCACCAGGGTTGATCTCTCGCACGTCTGGCTCAGCACCCACAAGTCTGAACAGGGTGCTGCAAACCACCTCTGACTTCACACTCTGGGAGGTGGGCTGCGTCTGGGCTCGCTCAGGTCTGCAAAGTCTGGACAGATGAAGCCCTCTTAGCCTACACCTTGCTCAGGGCTGGTGGGCATGAGCCTCAGACTTTGGCCTCTGGCTGGGAGGTGGCCCCCCAGGATTTCCAGAAGGGAGGCCCTGTGGAGTGTGCAGGCAGCGGGAGAGGGCTGGGAAGGGGAAGGTTGTCTCCTCTCCCTAGGGGTAGAGTGTGAGCAGGTCCTAGAAAGAGAGAGTTCAGAGCAAAACCACTGTACCCAGGGTGGTGGTGAAGGGGCCCGGGGGTGTCCTGGGTGGGGGTCTCTGAAGCAGACTCTGAGAAGAGGGTTCAAGGGCAGGTGACTCATTGAGGAAGGGCTCCCAGGAAAGACCAGAATGAAAATGGGAAACACAGGTCAGGGAAGAGGAAGGAGCTGAACAGGGAGAGTCTGACCTTAAACCCAAAGGAAGGTTGGAGTGATTTCCGCCAAGTCCCAGCCTCATCCTGATCCCAGGGAGGGAGTTCTGGAGTCTTAAGTTATGCCTTCAAAGCTTGTCCCACAGGAAAAGCAGGGTCCTCACACCCCCACACTTAGGCATTGGCTAAGGGCAGCCTCCGGGCCTAAACTCCCAGCACTTCCTGTGGGCCGAGTAGTGCCAGTAGCCCAAGGGCTGGGCTGGGATGGGAGCCTCTGCTATCTGTACAGACAACCAGCAGCAAAGGGGATAGAAGCTGGGGATCGGTT
The DNA here is from genome assembly GCF_016906955.1 of Phacochoerus africanus. Lineage (NCBI taxonomy): Eukaryota > Metazoa > Chordata > Mammalia > Artiodactyla > Suidae > Phacochoerus > Phacochoerus africanus. Next base: position 14,765,611 of record NC_062549.1, on the reverse strand, counting down.
CTGAGAAACTGCAAAAGGGAGTCAGAGGGATCGGGGACAGGTAGTGTCGGACTAAATTGTATTCATGTTCCAGGTCTGTTTCCATCTTTGTGACCAAGGGCAAGTTATTTGACAGTTTTCTATAAAACTGCAAAGCGCGGACATTGTATCTCTTACACAGGGATGTTACGAGGGTAAACAAGATTATGCGAACAAAGTGTTTTGCACAGGGCCAGGCTTGTGTTAAGAATGATGATGTCTGGATGTAGCAGGTGTCCTTCTGGAGGGATTGTACTGTGGGAATTGTGGCTCCAGTCCACCCGAGCTCCAGTGCCTCTGCTTATGCTCTTGGCGCTCCCCTCCCCCTGCTGGGAACTTCCTCCATTCCCTTCTGGGAAACCCAAGCCACTAGCTCTGCAGCCTCCTCAAAGCCTGGTCAGGTGACATCGCAGGACCTGATCCCACCCACTGCCCAGCTGCTGCCTCACCTTGGCCTTGCTCAGAGCAGAATGCTTAAGAGCCTAGGTTCTGGAGCCAGACGGCCTGGGTTCCAATCCTCACCCTAGCAGAGCATGTGACCTTGGCAAAGTGCTTAGTCTCTCGGTGCCTCGGTTTTCACATCTGTCTAATGGGATAACAACCACCCTTTCTCTGGGCGGCTGTGGGGGTGTTGGTGAACTAATGCTTGCAAAGAGCATAGAGCAGCGCCGAGTGCAGTATCGGCCTGCGTGACCTTCCACATGAAAAGTCCTGGTGGGTCAGCTCCCACCTTTGCTTACTGCCCCGATTCTTGGGTTTATAATTTCCTGATCAGCCCCTGCTCTTTTCCCCTCCCCCAGCTCTGGGTTGGGCTCCCGCTCTTGTGCCTGCTGCTCCAAGGCCACTTCCTGTTGGAGCCCCAGATGGTCAGCACGAGAACAGTCACAAGCCTGTGCGCAGCACTTTCCCACTTTCCACGCGGCACATGGCTGATTGGATCTGTGCCTCCTTTTTGAATGAGGAAACCGAGGCTGGGAAAGATTAAGCAACTTGCAGGGGTCACCCAGCTTTTAAACAGTGGAGCCCAGATTACCACCTTCCAGGAAGAGCCAGGTAAAAAAAGATTTAAGGGAGTTCCTGTTGTGGTTCGGTGGGTTAAGAACCCTACATAGGGTCCGTGAGGATGTGGGTTCAATCCCTGGCCTCGCTCAGTGGGTTAAGGATCTGGCATTGCCAAAAGCTGTAGCATAGGTCGCAGCAGCAGCTCTGATCTGGCGTAGAGCAGGAACTGCAGCTCCGATTCGACCCCTAGCCTGGAGAACCTGCATATGCTGCGGGTGCAGCCACAAGAAGGGGGAAAAAAGATATTTAGGGGGCCACACAGGCTACATTCAACATGTAAGGAGCTGTCGTCAGGAAGGGGGAGCAGACTTATCATATGCCCCAGGAGGTGGGATGGATTAGGATGTACGGGGATAGGGCCTCCGGGCACAGGCAATTTTATTTTATTTTATTATTATTATTATTTTTTGTCTTTTTGCCTTTTCTAGGGCCACTCCTGTGGCATATGGAGGTTCCCAGGCTAGGGGTTGAATCAGAGCTATAGCCACCAGCCTACACCAGAGCCACAGCAACATGGGATCCGAGCCGAGTCTGCAACCTATACCACAGCTCACGGCAACGCCAGATCCTTAACCCACTGAGCAAGGCCAGGGATCGAACCCACAACCTCATGGTTCCTAGTCGGATTCATGAACCATTGCACCATGACGGGAACTCCCCAAGCACAGGCAATTTAAAAATGAAGATAAAACTCATGAAAAGCTGACATGCTTGTATGAGCATTGCACAGTAGAAATTCTAAACAACTTGAGTGATAGAATATTCTCTTTGCCCAGGACAGTCAGCTCCCAATGCCCCCTAAGGCTTGATTCACTACTGCCAAAGAAGAGAAATTATTATAGCGACTTAAATTTAAACTTTGGTAAAGAAAGATCTTTCCAACAGGCAATAATGGGATGTATTATCTTGGGCTTGATGAATTATCCATCACTGGCAGTGCACAAAAATAGGCTGACAGCCACTCTTCTGGGATTCTGTTCGGTAGGCTACTGAATCCAACAGGGGGTTACCTTAAATGACCTTGAAGACACCATCCGGCTCCAAGAATATCTGTAACAAATGACAATGGAGTGATTAATGCAACTCTGTTCAAATTAGGAAAGGGTCTGTGAGTGAAAGGAGAATATTTGGGGTCTTCTGGGGCCATCTGAGCACAGATGCTCTCGTGAGCACTGGAAATCAAAGTGAGGGTCTGGAAAGTAGGAGCTTAGGTCTGTGGCTAATGATCAGAATCCAGAAGGTCACAGAGAAGAAGACCCAAGTACTAGCAACGAGGCCCCAAAGGCAGCATGATCCCATCACACTAACCTAAGGTGGATTACTTAACCCTTCTGCATGGTTCCCATTTTATTGTATTATAAACGTTAAATAAATTAGTATATATAAAACACAGTGCTACATAATATTAGCTATTATTGTCTTTTCTTAAAAGGCTTACCCTAGTGAGCTGTAATCTTCTTTCTGCTGTATGCATTGCCATGAACTGTCTCTTCAGGAGGTCCAGATGGAGTTATTTATCCCCATTCAGAACCCATTTCAGCTCCTTCATAGCTATTAATTGATTTCTTGGGGACTAAGAGTCCCCCCCCCCCCAACCCGGGTATAATACCTTAAAATCATTAGAATACATTGAACATTACATATTATTTGTTCATTTGTTTCTTTATTCATTCAGATTCTTACCGGGCATCTACTTGTTCCTTAGAAATTGATGTCCGAGGCATAAAGTGCTCAGTAAAAATAGGCCAGATCCCACAGCTGTGGTGGCGCTTGCAAGAAAGGCTTGCAGTGCTGTACGCCTGTGAAATTCGGCAACACTCCAGTCTGGAGTGGAACATCCCTGAGCAAGTGATGCTTGAGGCAGTCAAATGCATGTGTGTTTACTAGGAAGTTCGGAAAAATTCCAGGCAATGTCCTAACATCCATCAACTCTCCTTTACGAGGTGCTGATTTTGTGTCAGGCACTCTGATAATAACTTTATTGCATCTAGATAGCAAGTCAGCCTTTGAAATAGAAATTATTGTTTGGCTCATTTTACAGATTTGGAAAGTAGTACTCAGAGGGGTCCAGAAACCTATGAAAGGCCACACATCTTATCATCAGGATTTAAAATTAGCTTTAGGGTGTTTCCGTCGTGCCTTGGTGGTAACAAACCCAGCTAGTATCCATGAGGATGCGTGTTTGATCTCTGGCCTTGATCAGTGGGTTAAGGATCCAGCGTTGCCATGAACTGTGGTGCAGATGTGGCTCGGATCTCACGTTGCTATGTCTGTGGTGTAGGCCGGCAGCTACAGCTCTAGTTCGACCCCTAGCCTGGGAACTTCCATATGCCATGGGTGCAGCCCTAAAGAGTCAAAAATAAAGAAATAAAAAATAAAATAAAATCAGCTTTAAGTGCAGTGCCTGGGATTTTAACCCTGAGGGAAGACTGTCTTTGTATCTAAAGCATAGAACTGTGTCGGCATGTGGTAGATGTTAGCAAATGCTGTTATGTAAATGATAAACTGAATAAAATTGCATTAAGGGGGAAGAAAGGCTCCCAAGTGTAGGCGAGGAGCATGACTAGGCTGTATATTGGCAGAAGGGTTTCAGAAAGAATGAATTTGAATGGCAAAGCTTGTAGCTGGCGGTACACAGGGCCCGAGTGGGGATGCTGCTTGAAAGAATTCTCCTCTTTGGTGGGTAGTGAGCTCTTTGGTCATCAGAAGTATCCAAGAGCAGACAGGGTGAACACTTCCACTATTTGTGAAAATGTAGCAGATCTAAATTATCTTTCATATATCTGCCATTCTTGGGCTGATCTAATATATTCTTGCAAACAAGGACCCCAAATTCACTAGTTCCCGAAGCCTCTTACCTAAGTGGAAACCCAAGTGGAATGAGGGTGGAAGGGTGAGCTGGCAGCCACTGAAGGAACCAGACAGCATGACAGATACTGGGAAAGATGGAGCCACCACCTGATGGCTCAGGTGACTTTTTAAAAAAAAATTTTAGGGCCATACCCCTGGCACATGGAAGTTCCCAGGCTAGGGGTCAAATCAGAGCTGCAGTTGCTAGCCTACACCGCAGCCACAGCAACGCCAGATCCTTAACCCACTGATTGAGGCCAGGGATCAAACCCACATCCTCATAGACACTATCTTGGGCTCTTAACCCGCTGAACCACAATGGAAACTCCTCAGATGACTTTTAAACCTCAGCCTTAGACAGAAGAGGTGGTATAAGCCCCTAGGATAGTGCCTAGATATAGCATTCACTAGATGGGAGTGTTTTTGTCTTACTACGTACTTAATTCTTTAAAATTGTTTTTGGCCAGATCATTGCTTTTATTTCATAAAACAGGGCTATTGGTCAAACTGGTATCCAAGGGGTTGAGGAATAAAGGATTATTTTCCTCTCCTGCCAAGAGACTGTCCTTTGGCTCTTGCTGGGGTGGATCTTGGCAAGTACTATGATTTCATTTCATCTTCCTCATGCAGGTTAAGTGAATGTTGCCAGAGGCCAAGGTCCCCGGCCTTCTGTGGATTGCAGGGTCTGGGGATGTGTGGTTTCTGGGAAGAGACGCCTGAACCTCCCCTTCCCTTTCCTAGGGTTCAAAAGGTAAAAATGAATATTCAGGTGTCACACTTGCACATCCCAGGTCTTCAAAGCACAGAACCGTAAACCTTGTACATGGCAGGCATTGTCTGATCCTGTCCTCACAATATTGCATAAGGGGTCTCTACAGGTGAATAAATGGGGGTTAACTGTGCCTGAGGTTATACAGCTGGAAAGTGGTAGAGCCTGTAGTTCCCTTCTCAGAAGGAAGCTAAATGTAGCAATCAAGAGCACAGCTTTTCATGTCATAAAGAACTGGACTGAAATTCTAGTGCCATTGCTTTTTTTTTTGGGGGGGGGGGGGGTCTTTCCCAGGGCCATACCCACAGTATATGGAGGTTCTCAGGCTAGGGATCTAATTGGAGCTGCAGCCACTGGCCTATGCCACAGCCACAGCAATGCTGGATCCTTAACCCAGTGAGCAAGGCCAGGGATTGAACCCAAAACCTCATGGTCCCTAGTCGGATTTGTTAATCACTGAGCCACGATGGGAACTCCGCCATTGCTTTTTTTTTTTTTTTTGTCTTTTTGCTATTTCTTTGGGCCGCTCCCACGGCATATGGAGGTTCCCAGGCTAGGGGTCCAATCGGAGCCGTAGCCATTGGCCTACGCCAGAGCCACAGCAACGCGGGATCCGAGCCGCGTCTGCAATCTACACCACAGCTCACAGCAACGCCGGATCATTAACCCACTGAGCAAGGGCAGGGACCGAACCCGCAACCTCATGGTTCCTAGTCGGATTCGTTAACCACTGCACCACTACGGGAACTCCGCCATTGCTTTTTGATTGTGTGGCCATGGGCAAGCATTTAATCTCTCCAAGTTTCTCCCTTGGAAAAAGTCTTTGTCTTAGTTCTTGGGTTACTGTGGTTTTCATGGTCTCCCTTCTGGATGCTTCGCTCTTCTTTCTCTTCTTTTTTTTTTTTTGTCTTTTTGCCATTTCTTGGGCCGCTCCCACAGCATATGGAGGTTCCCAGGCTAGGGGTCTAATCGGAACTGTAGCTGCCAGCCTACGCCAGAGTCACAGCAATGCGGGATCCGAGCCGTGTCTGCGACCTATACCACAGCTCACGGCAATGCCGGATCGTTAACCCACTGAGCAAGGGCAGGGACTGAACCTGCAACCTCATGGTTCCTAGTTGGTTCGTGAACCACTGCGCCACGACGGGAACTCCCTCTCTTCTTTTTTGTTACCTTCTCTTCTTGTCTTATGCCTTGGATGTTACCAAACAGTCCATTTTCCTTCCTCTTTTCTTCCCTTTTTCTCTGTAGTCCCTTCTTGGCAGTCCCAATCACGGTGGCATGAGAAAGAGCAAAGGAAGCATTGTATCCCGGCTCTTTAATCTTCCACTTGGATGACACACCATGCGTGCTCGCATTTCATTGGACAGAGCAAATCATTGGTCCATATCTAACTTCAAGATGGATATGCTCTTGAAGGAGAGGAGCCCCAGGTGAGCAGAGCTTTGGGTGTCTCTACTGGAGCATCTTGGAAACACATCAGAGTCTTCAACTTTGTCTCTGGCTAGAAGATTTATAAATAATGTATTTTTTTTGTCCAGTAGAAATCTTATGACTAATCATGCTTCCCTTTGCTTTGGCTGTTGGGAAGTTCTAAGCCAGATTTGCTGTCCCCCTCTAGCAGTTTTACAGGAACTGCAGCCTAAAAATTTGATGTTAACCTTATGGCTTAAATTTAATTTTATTTCATGTCTGTGTGTTTTCCTTTGTCAGGCATCCTATTTTTTTAAATTCTGTAGTGCAAATTTGGAAATGCTACTCAAATCATTATTTGAGTGAATCAGGGTAAAAACTAATGCATGCAGCTACACCCACTGCACATCTATGCAGGAGTTCAGCCCTCACCTTTCGTAAGTTATCACTGGGTCATCACCACTGGAGTGTCCTACATTTACCTCCATCACAATACATCCAAGCAGTACTTAGCATCTTTCCCCTAAATGATCTCCTTTACTTAAATTCCTCTTTCCACGAATAGCCTAACCACATGTGGATGATTGCAAAAAAAGCTAACAATCTTTCACCCCACCCCTGTATCCTCATCCTGCTGGTTTATCTTTCACAACTTCTTGACATCTAGTCAAACGAGTCATTCCATACTCTCCAAACATGCCATGTACGTTTCCATCACCATGTCTTTGCTCATGCGATTTCTTCTGTCGGAAATGCCCCCCACCAACTCCCCACCTGTAGGAATGCTTCCCATGCCTTAAAGCTCATCTCGGCTGTCTTTCCTTGATAATGTCTGGCCCCATCAGCCAACAAAATGAGAGTATCCTGTGCTCGCAATCTCACTGATCACATTTGACTCAATTGACCTTGCATTTAGCCTTTCTCATATTTACTTTAGCTTTCCAACATTTAGAGAGCCCTTTAGGGAGCAAAGACCATGCCTTACTTTGCTTTTTTTGTTTGCAGCACCCACCTCTTTCAGGCACAGTTTTTTGTTTTGTTTTGTTTTTCGTCTTTTTGTCTTTTCTAGGGCCACACCTGCGGCATATGGAGGTTCCCCGGCTCGGGGTCTAATAGGAGCTGTTGCTGCTGGCCTACACCACAGCTCACAGCAACACCAGATCCTCAACCCACTGAGCGAGGCCAGGGATCGAACCCACTACCTCATGGTTCCTCTTTGGATTTGTTAACCATTGAGCCATGACGGGAACTCCCAGGCACAGTTTTGAATTGCCCTGAGCCTGAAGTTCATCACAGGTGAGCTTGACTACTTATCGAATGGGAACAGTTGTATGCCTGGCTCCTCCCTCTCCATCACCTGTCACAGCAACAAACTCTTCAGGCACCTCCGCCAGCATATCCTACACCTAGACTCTCTCTTCGCAAATTCTACTGCCTTGGTTCAGACCTCATCAACTCTCACAGGGACAATTACAAAAGCCCCCATACCTTTTCCTGTCTTCAAGGCTGGTAACTCTAAAATATACATCCCTCCCTTGGCTTAACACTCTTCAGTGGCTTCCTAAGGGCAATGAGATAAAAGGCCAAGCTCCTTTCATGGTATAAAGGGTTCTACATAATCTAGCCTGGCCTGTTTTTCCCGTCTGGATACCTCTGAAGAGCTACACCTTTTCTGATCACGAATTCCTTTCCACCCTACTTAGAAAAATAAGCATTGATTATTTTTGTCTGCTGTGGTGAGCATTGATTGTTTTTGTCTACTCATTCCTTCTCTCTTTCTTTGGGTACCATAGCCTACCCTCCTTAGAACCTAGGTGGCATGTGACCTATGCTGACCCGTTAGAGAACTCCATTCTCTTCCCAAGGACATAGTCCAGTGAGAACCTTTCTTGAGATTTTCTTCTTCTTTTTTCCTTTTTAGGGCTTCACTTGCTGCACATGGAAGTTCCCAGGCTAGGGGTCGAATCAGAGCTGCAGCTGCCGTCCTGTGCCACATTAGCAGCAATGTGAAGTCCAAGCCGTGTCTGGAACCTACACCACAGCTCATGGTAATGCAGGATCCTTAACCCACTGAGTGAGGCCAGGGATCCAGCCTGCATCCTCATGGATACTAGTCGAGTTCTTAACTCACTGAGGCACCACGAGAACTCCCCCTTTCTTGAGATTTTCAATGTGGAATTGAATGAGCATTTAGAGCTCAGAGCGGCCCACGTTTCTCCCTGTGAAAATCAAGGCATCAACTTGGAGAGACAAGTAGAAAGAAGGTACTAGAAGCAAGTCCTCCACACGGCCCTGGACACCCTGGCTCTGGTTTCTAGGCTAATGCCAGGCTTGCTTGCTCACTTCTCCTTTCTAGTCCACGAGCCACCACATGAGCCTTCATTACATGTAAGCATTTGGTTAATCTTTCTTTGAAAAAGATTGTAAACTCCATGAGTGCAGAAACTATATTTATTTTCTTGGCCACTCTCTCTCCAGCACCTAGATTCATATTTATTACTTGTAGGGAAGGTCTGTGGAGGGAGGGCCGAGGGGTATTACAACCTAACAGGTGCATTCCCAGAGGGTCAGTCAAAGTGGACTTCGCATGGACTGGTACTCGATTCTGTAGTAAAAGAAGGAATTGCTTCCTCCTCCTCTGAACTCTGTGTAGACAAGTTATCAGCTCAAGTTAAGATTTTCTTTCTGGTAGTGGACTGGAACTTTGCATTTCTATCCACAACGGGCGGACATTATCTTGACAGTATAATTTTTGAGGTGAGGGGATCTCACATTATTTCTGAGACCTGAGTTTAGTTCCTCAGGCGCCTTCTCCAGCTAGATACCAAGTTCTCAAGGGTAGGTATATATCCAAGAGAACTGAAAACATATGCCCATGTAAAAACTTCCACATGAATGTTCATAGCGCCTTTATTCATAACAGCCCCAAAGTGGAAACAGCCCAAATGTCCATGAACTAATGAGTAGATAGACAAAATGTGGTCTCTCCATGTAATATACCATGTGGTATTACTCAGCCATAAAAAGAATGAAGTGCTGGAATTCCCATCATGGCTCAGTGGTTAACGAACCTGACTAGTATCCATGAGGACTCGGGTTCAATCCCTGGCCTCTCTCAGTGGGTTAAGGATCCAGCATTGCCATGAGCTGTGGTGTAGGTCGCAGATGCGGCTCATATCTGGCATTGCTGTGGCTGTGGCATAGGCTGATGGCTACAGCTCCATTTGACCCCTAGCCTAGGAACTTCCATATGCCATGGGTGCAGCCCTAAAAAGACAAAAAAAAAAAAAAAAGTGCCAGCACGTGGTACATGAATGAACTTCAAAAACATGATCCTAAGTGAAAGAAGCCAGTCACAAAGGACCATGTGTTATATGATTTTATTTTTATCAAATGTCCAGCATGGACAAATCCATAAAGACAGAAAGTAGAAGAGTGGCTGCCAGGGACTAAGAGGAGCAGAGATGAGGGGTGACTGTTAGGGTGTTGGGTTTCTCTTTGGGGTGATAAAAATGTTCTAGAATTAGATACCAGTAATGGTGCAAGTACACAAAACCCCACAGAATTGTATGTTGTAAAAGGCTGAACTATATTATATGTGAATTATGCCTCATTTTAAAAAAATTCTTGGAGTTCCCGTCGTGGCACAGCGGAAACGAATCCAACTAGGAACCATGAGGTTGCAGGTTCGATCCCTGGCCTTGCTCAGTGGGTTAAGGATCCGGTGTTGCTGCGGCTCTGTTGTAGGCTGGTGGCTACAGCTCCAATTAGACCCCTAGCCTGGGAGCCTCCATATGTCAAGGGTGCGGCCCTAAAAAGACAAAAACAAAAAAAAAAATCCTAAGGGTAAAAAGTCTAACACTTTATATATATATATATTTTTTGAGATGCATCTTTTTTTATTACTCAAATGAATTTATCACATCTGTAGTTATGTAATGATCATAACAATCCAGTTTCACAGGATTTCCATCCCATAACCCAAGCACATCCCCCCACTCTCCAAACTGTCTCCTCTGGAGACCATAAGTTTTTCAATGTCTGTGAGTCAGCATCTGTTCTGCAAAGAGGTTTTTCAAATTCTGCATGCCAGTGAAAGCATTTGATGTTGGTGTCTCATTGTATGGCTAACTTCACTTTGTATGATAGTTTCTAGGTCCATTCATGTTGCCAAAAATGCTGGTATTTTGTTCATTTTAATAGCCGATAATATTCCATTGTGTATATGTACCACATCTTCTTGACCCATTCCTATGTTGATGGACATTTAGGTTGTTTCCATGAGTTGGCTATTGCAAATAGTGCTGCAATGAACATCGGAGTGTCTTTGCGAGTCATGGTTTTCTCTGGATGGATGCCCAGGAGTGGAATTGCTGGATCGAATGGTAGTTCTATTTTTATTTTTCTGAGGAATCTCCATACTGTTTTCCACAGTGGCTGCACCAATTTACAATCCCACCAGCAGTGTACTAGGGTTCCTTTTTCTCCACACCCTCTCCAGCACTTATTGTTTGTAGACTTTTGGATGATGGCCATTCTGGCTGGTGTAAAGTGGTACCTCATAGTGGTTTTGATTTGCATTTCTCTAATAATGAGTGATGTTGAACATCTTTTCATGTAACACTTTATATTTTTAATATCCCATATAGACTCTCTTATCATTTCCTATTTTGACCCGAGCTTGGATGCCAGGATTTTGACTTTTAGTTGGGACTCTGATGCAGCCTTGCCAAAGTGAGAGTGTGTTAGGCCTAGAGAAATGGGAAGAAAACTGGAATGAGGGGCTGTTTAGTAATTCATCAATCAGACAAGTAAGACACCTTTCCTGGAAGGAGTGAAAGGGAGACCCAGAGCTCTCATCATGTCCTCCCCAGCCACACTCACAGCCTCAGCCCCACGATTTTAGGGTCATGAGGACTCATCTGTCATGTTCTTTAGCCCTATCTCTTAGAGGCCAGCTTCTCAGGTCATCACCCAGACGGTCCATTCCTTGATTTTGACCCATCTCCCTTCTTGCCACTTGCCAGAGCATCTTCTGAAATCCATTGTTCATAATCAGCAATATCTTTTATATCGTCAAGCCTTTCCTCTCTGTTTCTGTTACCCTCTTGCTCTAACTATGATCTTGCTATTCTTTGAGGACCAACAATTCTGAAGGTCATGTGAAAAGACCATACAGTTCCCCACCCTCCCAGTTGCAGCCTTCATCAGACCCAAGTAACTTCCCATAATTTCCCGAGGATTCTAGGAACTCCCACTGTGGCCCAGTGGAAATGAACCTGACTAGTATCCGTGAGGGCGCAGGTTGGATCCCTGGCCTTGATCAGTGGGTTAAAGATCCAGCGTTGCTGTGGCTGTAGTGTAGGCCAGCAGCTGCAGCTCCAATTTGACCCCTAGCCTGGGAACTTCCATGTGCCATGAATGCAGACCTAAAAAAAAAAAAAAAAAAAAACTCCTTAGGATTCTAGTTCTTAGCCCACTGCCATTCTCTCCATCATTACTCCTAACCTAACTTAGGGTGATTTCAGTGCCCACATAGGTAATGCTTCCAATGCCCTAGCCTCTCGGTTTCTTGATCTCCAAGGACCTTAGGTCTCAGCTGCCCACCGCCATGGTCATACCCTAGACCTTGTCATCATCAGTATCTGCAACCCAACTATAGTCTTCATTTTATCCATCCCTCTCCCTGATCACCACTGATCCGATCTTTCCAATTCACTCTGTCTGGTATCCAGTGTCAACAGCTCCTCAGGGTCATCAGCCATGGATAAATAAACCATGGTCTGCTGAAAATAACAGCACCTGCAAAAGTTGACTCTGGGGTCAGACAACCCAGATTTTTACCCCACTCCTGCCCGCTACTAGCTCTTGGAATAGCCCTATCTCTTAGAGGCCAACTTCCCAGGTCATCACCCAGACGGTCCATTCCTTGATTTTGACCCATCCGTGACCTTGGAATAACTGTAACCTTGCTGAGCTTCAGATCCCAATGAAACAGAGATGACAACAACGACTTCAATCCAATAGAATTGTTTTGAGGACTATATGAGGCACTGTAAAGTGTCGAGCACATGCTGGACCGACCTATATGGAACTCTCAATTAGGGAGGATGACCATGTAGTAAACATTGCATGTTTTGGTCAGCCTCTCGATTGTTCTTTTTCTTACTGGCATTGATGACACCCCAACTTTACCTGAGAAACAGCTCTTTTCTGGCCCTGGAAGTGTCTAATTCCTAACCCAACTCCATGAGAAGCCACGTGAATCCAGTCTTGTCCAGAAGGAGCATTCCAGGGAGTTCCCATTGTGGCTCAGTGGTTACCAATTGGACTAGGATCCATGAGGACTCAGGTTTGATCTCTGGCCTTGCTCATTGGGTTAAGGATCCAGCGTTGCCACGAGCTGTGGTGTAGGTCACAGATGCAGCTCGGATCTGGCATTGTTGGGGCTGTGGCCTGCAGCTGTAGTTCCGATTCGACCCTTAGCCTGGGAACTTCCGTGTGCTGCAGGTGCGACCCTAAAAAGACAAAAAAAAAAAAAAAAAAAACCCACGGAAGGAGCATTCCAACCCCCGACAATAGTGAATAGCGACCAATTCAGGAACGGGCACAGAGCTAAGCTGGGTCAATGAGAGTCTTTTCAGGGACCTTCTGTTGGAAGAGTTGGGACAGAGGGTTCCTCCCCTGGATGTGGGGCTGGTAGGACTAAATACGCAGCAAAGCCCCCTTGAGAGCAGCTGACACAGAGGAACATGGAAGAGAGGGCTGGAGGGAGGCTGAGATCTGAGTCCTCGTGTCTGGTAATGTTTAAAATCTGCCTCTGGACTTTCAGTTATACGGGCAAACAGTTTCTTCCAAGGTGCTTAAGTCAGTTTGAGTTGGGCTTCTGTCTCCCTCAGAGTTCTGGCTGTTAGGTTTTTTTTGTGGGGGGGCTGCGCTCATGGTGGGCAGGAGTTCCTGAGCCAGGGATCAAACCTGTGCCACTGCAGTGGCCTGAGCCACAGCAGCGACAATGCCAGATCCTTATCCACTAGGCCACCGGGGAATTCATGCTATTAGATTTTACAGTGAAATACTAGTCTGCCATCAGAAATGATGATATAAAGCAATACTGGGACACAGAGAGATAATTATTAAAATTTTTTATTTAAGGGAGTTCCTGTCATGGCTAGCGGAAATAAATTTGACTAGCATCCCTGAGGACGCAGGTTTAATCCCTGGCCTCGCTCAGTGAGTTAAGGATCTGGCGTTGCCATGAGCTGTGGTGTAGGTTGCAGATGTGGCTTGGATCTGGTGTTGCTATGGCTGCAGTGTAGGCCAACAGTTGTTACAGCTCTGATTTGACCCCTAACGTGGGAACCTCCATATGCCACAAGAAAAGCCCTAAAAAGAAAAAAAAATTTTTTTTAATTGAAAAAAACAAAAAAAACAACTTTTAGGAGTTTCCATTGTGGCTCAGCGAGTTAAGAACCCGACTAGTATCAGTGTGGATGAAGGTTTGATCCCTGGCCTTTCTCAGTGGGTTAAGGATCTGGTGTTGCTGTGAGCTGTGGTGTAGGTTACAGATGCAGCTCAGATCCTGAGTTGCTGTGGCTCTGTATAGGCTGGAGGCTACAGCTCCAATTCAACCCCTAGCCTGGGAACTTCCATATGCCACAGGTGTGGCCCTAAAAAAAGAAAAGAAAAAACAATTTTGAGAATAATAAGATATCAGTAAGAATGAGAATCAATGAGATTCAATTTTGTAAGAGGCAAGAGGCAGAGGTCTGTCCTCTCTCACAGCGCCCCACCATCTCTGTTTGCTGGGGCTGCCTTTATAAAGTACTACAGTTGGGTGACATAAACAAGAGAAATTAGTTCTCTCACAGTTCTGGAGGCTGGAAGTCCAAGGTCAAGGTGTCAGTGGGGGTGGTTTCCTCAGAGGCTGGGAGGAAGAATCTGCTCTGGGCTGGGGAGGAGGGTCCCACGGTGCCCCTGCCACTCTGCCCATTGGGATGGACCAGCTGGCACGATGTGGGGGGCAGGCAGAGATGGCAGATCACCTCTGCATGTCAAAGCGTAACTGCAACAAGGATGGCAAAGCAATGGCTCCTTACCGCACTGAGTGAAGCATTTGGTGTGCATACCTCTTTGCTGTGCACAGCAACCCTAAGGATAGGCGTTACCTTATCATTTCCTAGAAGAAAAACCCTGGATTCCTAGAGATCAGGTTCTTGTCCAGAGCCACGGACCCCGAGGCTTCACCAACACAGGGCCTGGCATTTATAAGATATTGGCCAATATCATTTTACTACATGCCTCCTTTCCCATGGATCTTTCGGGTTAAAATAACACCCTTTCCCCCATACCTCTCTTCTGGTTGCTTTGGAACCCTGCCTGGGCCTGATTAGCTCTTAGCCAGGGGCAGTGGATGAAGCTGGGGAGTTCTAAGGACAGTAGTAGCCACAGGCGGTGTGCCTTTGGAACAAAGCTGGGTGGGGCCACGAAAGGGGAAGCCGGCCCACAAGGGCCCACCCTGTGGTGGACTTTAATTGTTTCTGACTGCTCATTCCTTCTCTCCCTACCTTACACTAACGTATCCTAGTCTGCCATCAAAAATGATGATATAAAGCAACACTGGGATGCAGAGTGATGCTTATTAAAAACTCTAGTTGAAAAAAACTGACTTCAAGAATAATAAGATACAGTAAGAATGAGAATCAGTGAGATTCCATTTTGTAAGAATTTTATGGAGTTCCTGTCATGGCTCAGTGGTTAATGAATCCCACTAGGAACCATGAGGTTGCGGGTTCGATCTCTGGCCTTGCTCAGTGGGTTAACGATTCCGCGTTGCCGTGAGCTGTGGTGTAGGTCGCAGACACGGCTCAGATCCCGCGTTGCTGTGGCTCTGGCGTAGGCCGGCGACTACAGCTCCGATTTGACCCCTAGCCTGGGAACCTCCATATGCTGTGGGAGTGGCCCAAGAAATGGCAAAAAGACAAAAAAAAAAAAAAGAATGTTATGACTGTAGGAGCTTCCTGATGGCTCAGTGGGTTAAGGACCTGGCGTTGTCACTGCTATGGCTCAAGTCACTGCTGTGGTACACGTTCTATCCCTGGCCTGGGAACTTTAGTATGCCGTGGGTGCAGCCTGTATACGTGTGTGTGTGTGTGTGTGTGTGTGTGTGTGTGTGTACAAGTTAGCAAAAGATAAGTATGTTAATTATGTATGTCACATAGCTTAACACTTATAGGTGGTGGGACTATAGATAATGGTATTTTCTTTCTTTTTAGCCTATATTTTCTAATGTTTCAACAATGTATATAGATACCTTGTTCGATTTTCTGTTTTATTTATTTTCAACTTTTTAAAAGTGGACGTTTCCCAAGTGAGAAAAAGCAGCCCTTCCTTGTCACACCTGTAATCAGAGCAATAAATTCTGCCTGTCCTCAGGGCGCCTCTCAGGATCCTTCAGGGTGTCTGGGACTAGGTGAACCTGTTCTGTGGGTTTATGGCTCCTAGGTGTGCCAGGCCTGATGACCTTGAACCGATTAGAATCCCAGAACCGCCATTTACAAGTTTCAGTGGTCTCAGGGCAGTTGGGAAATTCAGAATTAATCAACTGCATCCTCTTGGGAAAGGGGCGAATGGAGTGATATATGTCCAGAGCTTTCAAAAGGGATTGATCGTGGCTGGGGGAATTGTGTGTGGTGGTGGGAGGGGCTGTGGGAATAGTCACACGTGCTGTTAATGTCCAGCATGCACACAGCGGCCTCTTCCCTGCTGAGTCTTGTATGTCATCAACTTCCTAGCAGAGAAAGATGCTTTTGCTCACACCTTGAGGGTGGAGGTGCTCAGGATCCAGAGGTTGTCAGTGACTCATTGAGCGACCACAGCAAGAACCGAGTCGTGATTTAGGGTTCTTGACTCCAAGCCCTGTTTGGGTGCCAATCTTTTCCTTTAAGGGCTGCTTCAGACATGTGCCGGCTGCCTCACATAGGACAGACCTCCCTCGCTCCCCTTCTAGAAGCATATTTAAAAATTCATGTCAAGGGAGTTCCTGTCGTGGCTCAGTGGAAATGAATCCAACCTAGCAACCATGAGGTTTCGGGTTCCATCCCTGGCCTTGCTCAGCGGGTCAAGGATCCGACGTTGCCATGTGAGCTGTGGTGCAGGTCGCAGGCGCGGCTCGGATCCACGTTGCTGTGGCTGTGGTGTAGCCTGGCAGCTGTAGCTCCGATTCGACCCCTAGCCTGGGAACCTCCGTGTGCCAAGAGTGTGGCCCTAAAAAGCAAAGAAATAAAAATTTAAAAAATTCACGTCAAGGAGTTCCCATCGTGGCTCAGTGGTTAACGAATTGACCAGGAACCATGAGGTTGCGGGTTCAATCCCTGGCATCACTCAGTGGGTTAAGGATCTGGCGTTGCCATGAGCTGTGGTGTAGGTTGCAAATGCGGCTGGGATCCTGCATTGCTGTGGCTCTGGTGTAGGCTGGTGGCTTCAGCTCTGATTTGACCCCTAGCCTGGGAACCTCCATATGCCGAGGGAGTGGCCCAAGAAATGGCAAAAAGACAAAAAAAAAAATCACGTTAAGGTAATTTTCTCTGGGTTTTTCCTTTTCGAAACACTCAAGTTCTCTCCTACAGTCTATTCCTATTTATGCCCCAGCTCAGAAAGCTGGATTCTGATATGTCTGCCATCATCTCGGGCTCCAAATCCGGGGCTACTGCCTGAAAAAGTCCTCTACATTGTGAATGTGGGGGAGGGTTCCCATTCTGGGGGTGGTGAGCCCTCTCCCAGTGGTTTAGTTCAGCTCCAGGCCAAAATGGCTTCTCTCATGTCACGAAAGCCCTGCTTAGTTCTCTTCCTCCAGGGATCTGTGTACAGTTTTGTGGCTGGCTCACCATCCTGGGCTCTCCTCAGGAGACCTATTCATCCTACCCCTTAACTTCTCAGTCACAGAGGGATCACTCAGTGTCAGGTTGCTCTTCCAAGACTTGACAGATGTTGACTCCTCACGGGAACTTAATGATGCAGATACCGTTATTATTATTATCCCATTTTATAGATGATGAAACAGAGGCACAGAAAACTTGCTCAAGATTCTAGATCTAGTACATGTTGGAGGCAGTCCTATGGCTCCAGAGTCCGCCCTCTTAACCACCCTTCCTTGCTCCTCTCCTTCGGATGCTTTAAGCCTCCTGCCCTGTGAAGTCACCCTGGCATGTGTTGGGAATTGCTCTCATCCTTGCATTGCACTTCCGGAGCACTTCGCTGGTCCCTTGAGGATTCCTTTGGTTTCGAGTGAAGTTTTTAATAGCCTTGGTCCCTTACAAGCAGGCAGTTTTGTAAGGACTGGAATTTGGTATGTTCATCTTTGTATCCATGGCATTCTCACGCCCAGATCCTTTCCAGGTGTTTTTTAAACACTGGAGATGTGAAATATACATGGGCTAAAGTGAAATGAAGTTTAGTGAAGTAGAAGGTCCCATAATGAATAAACCCTTTCAGATAGTCTTGGTGAGATGCTTCCATAAAATACTTAACTCTAGGAGTTCCCATTGTGGCACAGTGGTTAATGAATCTGACTAGGAACTATGAGGTTGCAGGTTCGATTCCTGGCCTTGCTCAGTGGGTTAAGGATCCAGCGTTGCCCTGAGCTGTGGTGTTGGTCACAGACACAGCTCGGATCCCGTGTTGCTGTGGCTGTGGTGTAGGCCAGCGGCTACAGTTCCGATTAGACCCCTAGCCTGGGAACCTCCATATGCTGTGGGAGTGGCCCTAGAAAAGGCAAAAAGACAAAAAAAACAAAAACAAAAAACTTGAGTGCGCGAGCGCGCGCACACACACACACAGACAGACACATATACACACACACACAAATGCAGATAATTCTCATCCATCCAAGAGGAGGTTATTTTCTTTTGAGGAATATTCAGCCTCCTGCTTTTCCTGCCATTTCATCCAAACTTTTTAGACATATTGCGACTTGCTAGAATCACCCATAAGGAGATAAGAGAGGGATTAAAAACACATTGAGGCATAGCAGCTCCATCTCTTGCCAGTTCTGTGACTTTAGGAAAGTCACTTGAGTTTTCTGAATCTTGGTTTGGCTGTAATTATACCTAGTGACCTGGACCTGACACTGCATGTAAAGCAGCTGGCCCAGGGCTTGGTTGATAGTAAAAGGTACATAAACTCGACGGTTCTCATCATCGTCTCCGTGGCCTGGCTGGCAGCACCAGGAGAAAGGAAAGGAAACAGAAGTCTCTGATTGACTTCCTGACACTCTGGAAAAAGGGCGAAGGAGTATAAAATGAAGGCGATTGGTCAAAATGAGAGCTATCATAATAATCAATTTTCATTTCCCTTGTCATCCTCTGTTCCTTCTTAAATAAATAGAAATAGGAGAAAAATATCTGCAGCAACACAATGTCCTGAAAGAGATAATTAGCCTAATTTAAACTAAAATCATATTTACTCATGCAATGTGCAATTATGAAGCACCTACTATGTGTCAGGTACTGAGTTAGGTTTGGAGTTACAGAGCCACCTAAGACATAGTCCCTGTCCTGAAGGTGCTCACAGATTGGTGTGGGGACAGAGTTGTAAGTGAATTACTCAAAATCAGAGCTGATTTCAAGGAGTTGCTTTTATATTAGAGAATTCATGGGAATGTAGAAGAGGGGCTATCTTTTTCTTTTTTGTTGTTGTTGTCTTTTTGCCATTTCTTGGGCTGCTCCCGTGGCATATAGAGATTCCCAGGCTAGGGGTCGGATTGGAGATGTTGCTGCCAGCCTATGCCAGAGCCACAGCAACGCGGGATCCGAGCCGGTGTAGGTCTGTGACCTACACCACAGCTCACGGCAACACCGAATCCTCAACCCACTCAGCAAGGCCAGGGGTCGAACCTGCGACCTCATGGTTCCTAGTCAGATTTGTTTCTGCCGTGCCAAGACGGGAACTCCGAAGAGGGGATATCTTGAAGGAAAGCTTTGTGTGGGAGATTAAGGTCAAAACTGGGCATGTGGAAGTTCCCGGGTCAGGGATTGAATCTGAGCTGCAGCTGCCCGCCTATGCCACAGCTGCAGCAATGCTGGATTCACCCACTGCACCAGGTCAGGGATTCAACCCATGCCTCCACAACAACCCAAGCCACTGCCGTCGCATTCTTAACCCGATCCACCACAGTGGGCCCTCCTAAGCGGGGCCTTAAGGGAGGATGTCGAAGTTCTTGGGTGCAAGCAGCAGAAAGCTGCTCTAGCTGTAGCTCAAACAGGGAAGGGGCTGAGGGACGGAGGTCCTGTGGGAAGGAGATCAGGGGCTTACAGAATTGTCAGGAAGCTGAAATGACCAGATCTGGTAAACAAGCAGAATCAAAGGAGCTGTGGAAGATGAAGCATATGACCCCCAGCAGAGATCACCCAGAGGGAATGGTCTAGTTTGGCTTCAAGGCTGTGGAGAAGGTCCTTTTATCACTCTCTCAAGATCAAAGTCCCAGGACAGGGTGTATGACCCTCTGAGCAAAGTCCCGGGATCACCCGATGGCCAAGCCAAGGTGGGGGTAGAAGGCTTTAGGACCTCTGACTTGGGTACTAGGGGGTGTTGGTCCTTCCTTTCCATTAAGACCTTAGACCTGGAGAATTCCCTTGGCGGATCAGCATTCTCCCAGGAAGGAAGTGATGCTGGAAACCAGATAGCAAAAAAAGACAAAGGTCCTCTAGGGTCGGTAGGATTCCACCAGTAAGTGGCAGGGAAGGGAAGGCAGGCCAGGAACTGAATAGAAGCTGCAAAGCTAAGGAAGGAGAAAACTTCAGGGTTGTGGAGGGAATGGAAGGTGCTTCAGGGCCATTTGGCTGTGGTTAATGCAGAAAGAGCTATATTGAAAAAGGTAGAGAGGTTGTGCTCAAATCGCAGAAAATCTTATAAATGCCCCAATTAAAAATCGAGACTTCAGGCGTAGCCAAGGGCAGGGGCAGAAGTCTTTGCAGGAAGTAAGCAGTTATGCTTGGGAGAGAAGATGAGATGGAGGCTGTGTTCAGAATCTCTTTTTCTGCGAGGTGGCAGGGGGCTGGCTGCACTGTAACAAAAGCAGCGAAAATCACAGAAGAACTTGGGAAGAAAACGAAGCAGCCAGCATTCGGCAGCACATCATCCCCACAAGAGCAGATTCAGTGTCACAGCCCCGAGTTTGATGGTCCCACGGAGCCCCATGGCAGAGGATGGAACTCAAAGCAGGAACTGAGCTAATGAGATTGGCTTCACAGTAAAGAAAAGCTTTAAAGTCTCTTCATTTGCCACTGGAATTGCTCTTCCTTATTAGTCAAATACAAGGAAACTGAGTATCTTGTTCTCCCTGGAAATCTGGGGCAGTACTTTATCTGCCCCCAATCCATTTCTGCTTCCAGTGGTAACAGTCCCTCCATTGATTTTGAAGCCTCCCTACCCAAGAGACTCCAAGTCCGGGAATTTTTAGGAGCTGGCCCTAGATTTGGTTTCTGGGGGAGCGGGGAGGGAACATGTAACCCTGGTTTAGCCAATCAGAGTATTCCACCTCCACCCCCCACCACGCTGATTGGCTTAGGCGTAGACACAGGACCCAAGCCGACAGTGTCAGCTGCAGTAATCTCGAGCCCATTGGGAAAGAGGGATGCCCCTTAATGCAGAGGTGCTGAGTGGGGTAAGGTATACTGGAGCTGCTGCTGGCTGCGGTTGGAAGCCTCTCTGCTGCCCTCGTTTTGTGAGAGTTCGCAAAGCAGGCGTTTCCCTGGTCATCTTAGCTGCCATCTTGGGCAGGTGAGATCGTTGAACAATGGGAGTGTATGAGGAGGTAGGTGCTGTAGGAAATGACAGCTTCGGAGAATAATCTGGATTGAGGTAACGGGGTCAGATAAACACCTTTGGGCAAAGGCCCTGTCATGCATGTACTGGCAGCATATCAACAGTCTAGGAGTTTCCATGTGACTCAGGGGGCTAAGGATCCAACATTGTCACTGCAGGAACTTTCACATGACACAGGTGTGGCCAAAAAAAACTCCGCAAAACAAAACAAAAAAAGACTTAAGACAACCTAGGAGTTCCCATCCTGGTTCAGCGGTAATGAACCCAACTAGCATCCATAAGGATGCGGGTTCCATCCCTGGCCTCGCTCAGTGGGTTAAGGGTCTGGTGTTGCCCTGAGCTGTGGTATAGGTCACAGACACTGCTCAAATCCGCCTTTGCTGTTGCTGTGACTTAGGCTGGCAGGTATAGCTCAGATTCGACCCCTAGCCTAGGAACTTCTGGGTGTGAGCCTAAAAGGACAAAAATAATTAAATAAATAAATAAATAAATAAATAAATAAATAAATAAATAAAATAAAATAAATAAAACCAACCCAAACCAAACCAAAACAGTCTGGGTGGTCGGATGGAGCTTGGAAAACTTCAGCTAGCACAGCTGGAGGCTGAAGCGGAAACGTGAAGCATTGGTCTCATGCACCTGCTCTTGAGTTTGGCTTTGGGGTGAATCATCTCAGTAGCTGGAATAAGCCAGGAAAGCCAAGTTCACCAGCTAATTGCTAAGTCTTCAACTGCATTTTGCCAGCATGGGCAGAACTTTGCTTCTTATTCAAGAGATTCCAGCTCCTACAACAATCAATACCGAGAACGGCTGTCCCCATCCTCAATCTGTTGATTTCCTCGGCCCTGTCCTTCCTTTACCCTCACAAATCCCTGCTCTTCTCCACAGGTCTCCATGTTTAATGGAGTGGGAAGACCCTAAGAGGAAATGCTCTCCTGTGTTAGGCTTAATTTTCTACTTACATTTTTTTCTATGGCCCCAATATTTATATATATATATATACATGTATTAATCATATATACTGTCTTAGATAGAAACATCTATATAGTATTAGATCATAATTTTAAATACATATTTTATTATACATTATAGTATAGATATATATTATGTATAAATATGTTATAAATGAATATCAATACATATTACATGTTATACATATTATTATTTGGGACCCAGTGCCAGCCCTCAGCTGAATCCACCCATTATGTCACTTCCTCCCCTGTGAAGTGGTCCCCTGGTGTCCCCAGACTGAAGCATCCTCTCCTCTGTGTGCCTCATGCACTTCATGTGCACTTTGATGAACACTTACCGCCATGTTTGAATTATTTCCTTGTTTTTCCCCTTTTATCCCTCTTTCCAATTACACCTGGATCGTTATCGATCAGATTATCCTCAGTACCAGCGGAGCCCTAAGTCCTCACCACGCTGATGACACTCAGTAGATGTCTGCGGAATGAATGAGGTTAGTACAACGCCCAGCTCATAGAAAATGTTCAGCAAACGCATGTTGAATGAGTGAGGAAGGGACAAACTAACAAATGAATGGAGTCTGAGCTCAGAGTGGATCTGTCCCTCCCAGGCACGTTTGCAGGGACTGGGCAGGAGGACAAGTTGAGGCCCACCTGCCATATGTCCAAATAATTAAAGTCACCAAACAGCCTAACTCACAAATTGTTAATTAAAATGTTCTCTGCTCCTACCTTGGCAAATACATCTTTCAATGAAAAATCAAAAGGTGCATGACAAGTGATATGTTTTGTGTGACCAAAAGTAGGCAAAAATATCAAAAATGTCTAAGTCTAATAAATATTGCAAATGTTTAAGTACTTTGTTGAGGAGCTGATGGCGTTGAGATACACAATAACCTAAAGACATATATATAATTCATAAATTCTTATGTGTCTAGTCTCTACCATTTATTTGTCTTGCCTTTATTTCAGCAAAAGTACTGGGAGGGGGGTTGTTGTTGTTATAAGCAAGTCTTTCACATAAGTTATGTTCTATTGACAGCACTGTCAGATTATATAACCTTTCTTGGATCACTGAGGTTTTTAGGTCTTTTTATGTAGAAATTAATTTCAACTTAGAGAAGCAGTTATATGTAAACTCCAATGAACAAGAAAATTCTGCACAGCAGCTTATTACAGTTAGTTGTTTACAAGTGCCAAAAAATAGAAACAAACGGGCCATCGCTATGGGAATGGTTGGATAAATTTTGGCAAAGCTGAACACATTATGCAGCCACTTAAAGAAATAAATGAGTCATATCAGTTGACTTGGAGGGATTTCCATGAGATATTCCCAAGGAAAGCCATATGTAAGGATATGTGTATAATTCATCTCATTTCTATAAAATAGACAATGATGAAAAGCTATGTGTGTATGTATATTTTTTACATATTTATATATGGTTTAGTTGAAAATAGAGAAGAGTATAGATGGAATCACCTTCATTGTTAACCTGGATTTTCCGTATGTACGTGTAGGAGGGAGTGGTGACGCAGGAGTAAGAGAGATGCAAATTACAAAAGAAAAAGTAAAATCTGGCTAAAAAGTATACTCCATGCTTGATTTGATCTCAATTGTTCAATATTCTGTATGTGTTTTTATGGAAAATAGGACATTGGGGGGAAATTTTACATCTGTATTTACTGATATATAGGTGTAATGGATATGTAATTGTCCAGAAAAAATACTGTGATATCCTCCAAGTAAAAACCCTGCCTGTATGAATCCACACTTTTAAATGGATGAACAAGGAGGGAGATGTGGAAAGACACGTACCAAGCCTTGGTACCAGGGACTGGAGTAAAGGATGGTGCAGGAGAAAGATAGTTGTTTTCTTCATACATGTATTTATTTTGGTTTTGGTTTTGTTTTTATTGAAGTGTAGTTGCTATGCAATATATGTTACAGAGGTACTATTGTATATTTAGTGATTCACAATTTTTAAAGGTTATACTCCATTTATAGTTATTATAAAGTATTAGTCATATTCCCCGTGTTGTACAATACATCCTTGTAACTTTTTTTTTTTTTTGGTCTTTTTGCCTTTTCTGGGGTCACACCCACGGCATATGGAGGTTCGCAGGCTAGGGGTCTAATCAGAGCTGTAGCCACCGGCCTACATCAGAGCCACAGCAACACGGGATCCGAGGTGCGTCTGTGACCACCACATCTCACGGCAATGCCGGATCCTTAACCCACTGAGCAAGGGCAGGGACCGAACCCGAAACCTCATGGTTCCTAGTCAGATTCATTAACCACTGCGCCACAACAGGAACTCCCCTTGTAACTCATAACTAATAGTGTGTACCTCTCAATCCTTTACTCATATATTATCCCTCCCCCTTCTCTCTCCCCACTGGTAACCACTAGTGGAGTCCCCGTCATGGCTCAGTGGTTAACGAATCCAACTAGGAACCATGAGGTTGCGGGTTTGATCCCTGGCCTTGCTCAGTGGGTTGAGGATCCGGCATTGCCGTGAGCTGTGGTGTGGGTCGCAGACACGGCTGGGATCCCGAGTTGCTGTGGCTCTGGTGTAGGCTGGTGGCTACAGCTCCAATTAGACCCCTAGCCTGGAAACCTCCATATGCCACGGGAAGCAGCCCTAGAAAAGCAAAAACAAACAAACAAGGAAAAAAACACTAGTTTGTTCTTTATATCTGTGAGTCTGCTTTTTTTGTGATATTCACTAGTTTGTTGTATTTTTTAGATTCACACAGAAATGATTTTATACAGTATTTGTCTTTCTCTGTCTTACTTATTTCACGTAGCATAATGCCTATCAAGTCCATCCATGTTGCTTCAAGTGCCAAAATTTCTTTCTTTTTTTAAAGGCTGGGTAGTATTCCATTATATACATATATGTCTGTTTGTATATATATGTTACATAACTTCTTGATACATTCATGTGTTGATGGACACCTAGGTTGCTCCCACATCTTAGCAATTGTCAATAATGCTGCTATGACCTTTGGGGTACATGTATCTTTTCGAACTGGTGTTTTTATTTGTTTTTTCTAATATATACCTTAGGAGTATAATTGCTGGGTCATATGGTAGTTCTGTATTTAGTTTTTCGAGAAAGCTCCAAACTGTTTTCTACAGTGGTTGAGCCAATTTAGATTCCCACTAACAGTGTACAAGGGGTCCCTTTTCTCCGCATTCCTGCCAACATGTGTTATTTGATCACTGGAAGAGGATAGCGAGAACAGAAATAAACCCAAGCATTTATGGTCAATTAATTTACGACAAAGGAAGCAAGGCGATACAATGGAGAAAAGACCATCTCTTCAATAAGTAGTGCGGAGGAAACTGAACAGCTGTATGTAAAAGAATGAAATTAGACATTCTCTAACTGCTATATACAGAAATGAACTCAAAATGGATTAAAGACCTAAAGTGGAAGTCCGGATACTACAAAACTCCTAGAGGAAAACATAGGCAGAATACTCTTTGGCATTAATTGCAGCAGTATATTGGGGGATCTGTCTCCTAAAGCAAAGGAAATAAAAGTAAAAATAAACAAATGAGACCCAATTAAACTTAAAAAGCTTTTGCACAGCAGAGGAAACCATTAACAAAACAAAAGGACAAGGTACTGAATGGGAGAAAATATATGCAAATGATATGACCCATAAGGGCTTAATATCCGACATATTTAACAGCTCATACAACTTAACATCAAAAACCACAACCTGATTTTAAAAGGGGCAGAAGAACTGAATAGACATTTTCCCAAAGAAGAAATGCAGATGGCCAGCAGGCACAGGAAAATATGCTCAACATCAGTAATCATCAGGGAAATGCAAATCAAAACCACAATGAGATACTACCTCACACCTGCCAGAATGGCTACATCTGTTTTGTTTTACTGGTTACAAGAAGCATGCAAACTTCAATATAGTGCTTTTATAATTTGAGCAATAACAAATCAGGCCTTTTCTAAAACAGTGGAAGTCCTTGGAGACCTGGGCTACATCTGACACTGCCATTTTCTAGCTGTACTTCCTTGGGTGACTTTCTTAACCCTTCCAGTCCTCAGTGTTCTTGTCTGTAAAATAGGGATAATAATAGTATCTGGCTCATAAAGTAAATAGGAAGATACAATAGATTAATCCACAGGAAAACGTAGCAGAGTAGCCAGCAAGCAGGAAGCACTTCCTTAAGTGCTTGCTATTATTGCTACTGTTACTCTCATCCTCCTCCTCCTCCTCTTCCTTTTCCTGCAAGAAGAGTGTTTGAACCAGTTGGAGGAGGGATGGCAGCTGGAGAGTAGAACAGAAGCACCGAAGTGTGAGAAGCTCAAGAGGCCATTTATTTATTTATTTTTGTCTTTTTGCCTTTTCTTGAGCCGCTCCCATGGCGTACGGAGATTCCCAGGCTAGGGGTCTAATTGGAGCTGTAGCCACTGGCCTACGCCACAGCCACAGCAACATGGGATCTGAGCTGCGTCTGCGACCTACACCACAGCTGACAGCAACCCTGGATCCTTAACCCACTGAACAAGGTCAGGGATCGAACCCACAACCTCATGGTTCCCAGTCGGATTCGTTAACCACTGCGCCACGACAGGAACCATGGTCTAAGAGGCCTTTTATAAGATAGCGATATCCACATCTGGGTGGAAGGAAGCTATTGAAAGCACCAAGGTGGTCACATAAGACAGAGTATAAAAATAAAAATGTTTTGCACATTTGTCTTTGGAACCATGTAAGTATTTTATACTATTATAAAATGAAATTTTGAAATGTCCTTTTATATAAAACTAAATTTAAAAAGTAGTTCATGGGAGTTCCCGTCGTAGCGCAGTGGTTGACGAATCCGACTAGGAACCATGAAGTTGTGGGTTTGATTCCTGGCCTTGCTCAGTGGGTTAATGATCTGGCGTTGCTGTGAGCTGTGGTGTAGGTTGCGGACTCGGCTCGGATCCCGCGTTGCTGTGGCTCTGGAGTAGGCCGGTGGCTATGGCTCCGATTCGACCCCTAGCCTGGGAAACCTCCACATGCCGCAGGGGCGGCCCAAGAAATAGCAAAAAGACAAAAAAAAAAAAAAAGTAGTTCATGGAGTTCTCATCATGGCTCAGCGGTTAATGAACCTGACTAGCATCCATGAGGATGCAGGTTCCATCCCTGGCCTCACTCAGTGGGTTAAGGATCCGGCATCACCATGAGCTGTGGTGTAGGTCGCAGACATGGCTCGGATCCTGCATTTCTGTGGCTCTGGCGTAGGCTGGTGGCTACAGCTCCAATTTGACCCCTAGCCTGGGAACCTCCATATGCCGAAGGTACGGCCCTAAAAAGACAGGAAAAAAAAAAAAAAGTAGTTCATGTCAAAAGTGAAGTGAAGGAAGTCAGTCTAACTGTGCATCTAGTTGGTGGTGTGATCACTCAGAGAGGAACTAGTTCTTTAAAACTCACTGATTTGACTATCCATCACCAGTGAGATACACTCTAAGAACAAAAATAACTACAAAAAAATATTTTAGCTGCTTGCAGTGACCATATTGGTGGTATCATTTGAATTACTATTCTGAGGCCATTCTAAAATGAAGAATGTGGCACCACTGAGACTTCGCATAATTGGAAAGAGTTTGAAAGTCAATGAGGTTAAGTAAAAACCCTATAAACCTAAATTTGAATTGAAAGTAAACTTAGGTTGAATCTATTTTTTTAAAAACTGCATAATAATTGTTTATAACATCACAAAAAGAAAGATTACCAACAGATGCTTCCTAATAGAAATACACAATACCACCTATAAAGTTGTCTTGAAAACCAAACCCGAATCTGAATAAGCCTCCAGATCAACCATGTGAAATACAGGAGACAGTGGATACAGTCAGAAAAATCCAGGATGTGGGAGAGTCTTCAACCAAAAAAAAAAAAAATTTGCAAGGAACAAAAAGAGAAGGAAGGGAAACTGTAGATTAAAAGAGACCTGGAGTTCCCATCATGGTACAGCGGAAACAAATCTGACTAGGAGCCTTGAAGTTGCAGGTTCGATCCCTGGCCTTGCTCAGTGGATTAAGGATCCGGCATTGCCATGAGCTGTGGTGTAGGTCACAGACACGGCTCAGACCTGGCATTGCTGTGGCTGTGGTATAAGCTGGCAGCTGTAGCTCTGATTTGACCCCTAGCCTGGGAACCTCCATATGCCATGGGTGCGGCCCTAAAAAGCAAAGTAAATAAATAAAATATAAATAAATACACAAAAATTAAAAATCATTGCAATTCTCACTTAAAAATAATAAAAATAAGAGACCTAAGATATTTATCAGTCGCAACCACTGAAATTTATTTACTCCATTTTTTTTTTTTTTTAATGGAGTAAAGAAAAGGATAGGGAGTTCCCTGGTGGTCTAATGGTTAGGACTTGGCACTTTCACCACTGTGGCCTGGGTTCAGTCCCTGGTCTAGGAACTGAGATCCCACATCCTACATCAAGCCACTGCACTCCGTGGGGGAAAAAAAAAGATAAATGACAATCAGAAAATGTAAATACAGACTGGATATTTGATGATATTAAGATGTTAATGTTTTAGGTGGGATAATGACTTTCCGTTGATAAAATAACATAATGTTTTAAAATGACGAGTGGAGAGACAATGGTGGGGTAGTAGAGTTAAAATAAGATTGATCACATATTGATAATATAGTGAAACTTACCTGCCCACCAACCACCTTCAACAATTATTTCATTTCTATACATAATTTATTTTATTTTTATTTATTTTTGTTTTTATGTCATACATCTTATATATATATAATTTTAAGTGTTCCCAATAAAAATACATGCCATACACACTTAAATGTTTTGTGCGTGTGTGTGTGTCAGTATTTAATGCTCCTGAGTGGAAATAACCTGAATGTCTATCGACAGTAGAATAGATAAAAGAAATTAAGAAGAAATTAAGGCATATTCATACAATGGAATACAACAATGAACATTTTCAATGAAAATGCACAACTGTAGCTACATGAAGTCAAACTCATGAATTTTATAAAGACAATTTAAACAAAAGAAGCCAGACACTAAAGAATACATACTGTGTATTTCCATTAGCTCAAAAACAGGCCCACGCCTCACCTAAGGTGTTATAAATCAGGATAGGGGCTGACTTTGGGGAGGAGGACAAACGTAATGATTGGGAAGAAACTGAGGAATCTTCTGGGGTACCACTAAGGCTCTATTTCTTTTCTTTTCTTTCTTTCTTTTTCTTTTTTTTTTGTTTTTTGTCTTTTTGCCATTTCTAGGGCTGCTCACGTGGCATATGGAGGTTCCCAGGCTAGGGGTCGAATCGGAGCTATAGCCGCCGGCCTACACCAGAGCCACAGCAACGCCAGATCCGAGCCGCGTCTGTGACCTACACCACAGCTCACGGAAACACCGGATCCTTAACCCACTGAGCGAGGCCAGGGATTGAACCCGCAACCTCATGGTCCCTAGTTGGATTCGTTAACCACTGCGCCATGACGGGAACTCCCAAGGCTCTATTTCTCAACGTGAGAGGTATATACAGAGAAGTAGTCACTTTGTGATGATTCACGGAGCACTTAGGATTTATACACTTTATGTATGCATGTTATCCTTCAATTCTTTAAAAAGCTTTTAAAAATAAAGATAAAATAGATTGAAAGCCTGAGGAACACTCCTTTTCTAGCATGCCATGTTACCTGTGTTACCTTTGAAACTGAGAACTCTTGAGAGTCAAGGTCAGGTGCCTGACAGGAGGGTGTAGCAGCCACAATTAAATCTACAAGAAGAGGTGTTGGTGGGGGTGGAGAGAGGGGGCTGGAAGCAGGAACCTAGTCAACAGCAGGAAATGCCCGTTCAAACCCAAATTGTGGGGCTTGAGCCCAAGGTCAGAGATTGGCAGGAAGGAAAGACTAGGCCACCCAAATTGTGTAGCATGTTCTCACCACACTCCATTGAGGTACGGTTGGATGCAGGGGGCTCAAGGCGATGAGCAATGCCAGGGCTTATTGCACAGGGGTCAGAGCTGGACCAGGGGGCCTCTTCCCGAGGCAGCCAGTGAGGTGTGTTCAAATCCTTGTGCTTACTCCATGGTGAGCTGGGGAAACAGATCTGTGGGCATATTCCAAAAGAGGGGTAGAGCTGAAAATGGGTTTAAAGATCAAAGGTTAGGAGATCTGGCCTGGACTGGATGGATAGGGAGGTTGAGTAGAGAATTAAAGGTTTGGAGGGACAATGGGCAACAGAGCAGAAATTTAGAGTGTGCCCACATCAGCCACTGGACACTAGGAGACCCACGGCAGCTATCCAGCTTTCTGAAGAGGTAGGGTCAAGGTGGCAAGGCCCTAGGACTTGAACATGGGTAAGATTTGTAGTGGTCAAATCTTGAAGGCAGAGACCGCTGAACCCAACCACCAGTATTTATAAGAGGCTCAGGTTGAGAATTAGAGGGACCTCGGTTCAAATCCTGGCTCTGTGACTCAATTGCTAGGTGAGTTTAGGCAAGTCATTGAAATTTCCCATGGCTTAGTTTTCTCATATGTAGAATGAGCATAATAATACCTACATCTCAGGGTAAATGTGAGGAAGAAACAAAAGGAAGTGCAGGCAAAGTGCCTGAACGTAGAGTGGTACAGCCTGAGTACCGATTTCTGTGTCTTAGTGGGTAGACACTGTGCAATCTATTTTGGCAACTCTGCTGCGATTTGGAATGTTTCCTGATTCTGAGCTGGTGCTCGGGTGTAGATGAGCTTGCTGGACTCAGCAGCCTTGGCTCAGTTAGCTGTGACGCTGTTTTGTTCATTGGGACTCTGCTAAGGGTGGCACAGCTTCTCAGGCACTACTGCCAGGATGCCCTCCCTGGAGGAAAAGGGCCTCTTTGTTGAGGGACAGTCCCTGCCATCCTGTCTGGGAGGGAGTTGCTGGCATGGAATGACCCCAACTCTAGACCTGTCATCCTCGGCAGTGTCCTTAGGCTGTAGCTATTTGGAAGATTCTCTGGAGCTGGGTGCAGAGGGACAGCCCTTGTAGGCTCCTTTCCCCTATTCTGCACTTCCCTGCAGATCTCACAGCTAGCGCTGCTGGAGAGAGGAGCTGGTCCCAGCCCAGCCAAATGAGTTGTGTCCACCTGCTGCCTCCTACTTTCCCAAAGGCTCACTCTCCTGCCTCCTCCCTCGATTCTCCGAACTCCCGCTTGCTCTGTCTACAGACTGCTTCTGACTGAGCCTGCTAAGACAAACAGGAACTCACACCCAGACACACCTTCTCCCACCCAACCCAATCCTGTTGCTCTTCGCTATTTTAGTTGAATAACACGATCATTTAGTCCATCTACTTCATTTCACTAGACCATTTGATAGGTGTTTTCCCCAGGAAATTCATTTTTTCTTTCTTTCTTTTTTTTCTCTCCCCCAGGAAATTCAGAATCAGTCTATGTGCAACCCATAAATGCAGTCCCCAGTATTCATGGCATATGCTTACAGTGACTATGATTTCAAAATTAGATTATTCTGGGTATGGGTTTTTTCCTTGGCTGTATGATGACAGGGTAAATAATGATTGAAATATGAGTGTTCTCACATGTTTTCCCACCCTCTGCTGTCAGAGGGGATTCTGACTTGGAGGACTTATGTCCTTATCCTCCTCCGCCCTCCAAGAAGGACCTTGTCTTGCTAGACTTGTTCTTGGGCTTTTGTGATGGGTAATTATAAGATAATGGAGAAGATAGGAAGGCAATTAAGATGCACCAGGAAGGAGAGCTAGGAGTCTTTTGTGGGGATTACTGTCTGTAAGGACAGTGGGTATTAGGGGAAAAAAGTGCTCGTCGAGTTTGATAGATACTGGTTATTTTGACTTTTTTTTTCTTTTTTGGCTGCCCCCCCCCCCCGCCAGCATATGGAAGTTCCCAGGCTGGGGAACTGCAGCAAAGCTGGATTCTTAACCCACTGCACCACAGCAGGAACTCTCTGATATTTTTTGCATGAACTATGTTTCTTTAACCACAGCTCTACTTCTGAACTGGACCACGTGGATCATGACTTTATAAGTGATACAGTTGCAATGAATGAAGACTTACTCAAGTTTCTCAGAAAAGTTGGGGAGGGAATTTTAAGGATACAGAAGGGCTGCATCTGGAATTGGGACATGTCTGAAACAGAGACAACTCCAGGGATGATCTCAAGGGATCTATGGTCTCACTCCTGTGGCGCCTCTGCTTTTTCCATTGTTCCATTTTCCTCATGTCATTGGATGGCCTCTTCTCATTACACATGGTGTCTGCCCCCACATTGCCTCTGTTCACTCATGGCTTATGGGAGGTCCTGCTCTACTGCTGAATTAATGCCTCCTAAGAGGGAATCTAATAAGACCACCTTTTTTTTTTTTTTTTTGCTATTTTAGGGCCGCACCTGCAGTATATGGAGGTTCGCAGGCTAGGGGTCAAATTAGAGCTGTAGCTGCCGGCCTACACCACAGCCACAGCCACAGTCACATGGGATCTGAGCCGCATCTGCCACCTACACCACAGCTCACGGCAATGCCAGATCCTTAACCCACTGAGCGAGGCCAGGGATCAAACCCACATCCTCATGGATCCTAGTGGGGTTCTCTAACTGCTGAGCCTCAAAGGGAACTCCCAGCTCATCTTTTTGAGTTGGCCTGTTCCATATGTAGTAGCTGAGGCTATGGATTGGCTGTTTTGGGTCTAGTGTACACTTCTAATCAGGTCAATGCAGAAGCGACAGGCTCAGTTGGAAGAAAATATGGCTGAGGTGGCTCTCTGCTGAGCAGGGCTGCTGGCAGCACAGTTTCTCCTTGAAAGGGTGTTCAGTGTTGGCAGAATGAGACATGATGGTCTGGTCCTGGTAAATGGAAAGTGCAAGCCTAGACTCTGGTCCTGGCTCTGCCTAGTGTTGTGACCTTGAACTTCATTAACTTTTCTATGCCTCAGCTTTCTCAAAATGATACTTCCCCTCTCAACACACAGAGTTGTTAGGAGGACTAAGTAAAATCATATGTGAGAAGAAATATTTCTTGGTGCTTAACGAATGGAATAATACTGACATGTTTCTTTAATACCAAGATACACATTTTTTTCCTTTTGTTGTTTAAATCAGAATGTCAATTTATGTCTTATAATTGATGTGAACACTTAATACTGAAGTTTTGTTGTTTCTCCAGATGTTACAAAGTCAATGGTACGTCTTACAGTAAATAAAGCCTGAGTTTTCTTTTTGCTTTTTTTCTTAGGGCAGCACCCGCGGCACATGGAGTTTCCCTGGCTAGTGGTCTAATCAGAGCTCCAGCTGCCAGCCTACACCATAGCCACAGCAATGCAGGATCCAAGCCAAGTCTGCAACCTATGCCACAGCTTACGGCAATGCCGGATCCTTAACCCACTGAATGAGGTCAAGGATCGAACCCACAACCTCATGGTTTCTAGTCGGATTCGTTACCGCTGCGCCACAATGGGAACTCCAAACCTGTATTTTCTATCACTGTACACCACAGTTTAGCAGTTTAAAAACAATGCCAATTTATCATCTCATGGTTCCTGTGGGCTCAGGGCTTCTCAGCTCAGAGTCTCACAAAACTGAAATCCAAGTGTCAGCAGCCAGGAACGTGCTCTCATCTGAGGGTGGGGCCCTTTTCCAAGCTCACCAGTTGGCAGAACTTAGTTCCTCTCAGCTGTAGGGCTGAGTTCCTCAGAGTCGAGAAGGTGCCCACCATCCCCTGCCACGTAACCCTCTTCAAAAATGGTCATTTGCTTCTTCAAGGAGCATAGGAGAGAGTGCCTGCTGCTTCCGACCTCTTGGACCTGTTCTGTCCCTAAACCCTCACTCATAGGGTTTCACTGATTGGGTCAGGCTCTCCAGGATGCTCTTTCCCTTAGGATTATTTCAAAGTCAACTAACCGGAGACACCTGCAAAGTCCCTCCACCTTCACCAGGCATAGATGAAATCCCTCCTACTCGTGAGTCCTGCCCCACCCCCCGGGGGAGGGGATTATACTGCGTGCCTACACCTGGGGGCAGGGATCCTGCGGGCAATCTTAGAATTCTGTTTACACCGTATCTAAAATTCTCGGAAATATGGCCATTTGATGAGGGCAATCTGGTGTGACTCCCAGTTTCCTTTTGCGTCTTCCTTCTCCACCAGAGCACTGTACCCAAAGTAACTCCCAGATGCCCCAGTGGAAAACTTATTTTTCACTTTTTGTAGGACTTCCTACGTTTCTCCCAGAGAGCCAGGTATCCAAGGTGGTGAATAAACTTCAGCGCTGCCTAGTGCAGCCCTTTGAGAAGGATTGTCCGGTGGCATTTGGGGTTCCTCAGAGACTTGAACCCCAATGCCCCAAGGCACTGATTGGTACCGGTTCACTTCCTTCATGTGCATCTATGGTGGGGCGAGTTAGGTAACATGCCTCGGAGCCTCTGACGAGAATCCTCATCAGAGTCAGAGCGCAGTTGGTTCTGAGGAGCAGCTTGGTTTGCGATCAGGTGGCCTGATCAGTTGCTGGCTTTTGCTGCTGATGCTGGTGAGGGAAGTAACGGCATGGACGCTGGGAATTTGTCATCACTGCTTCCGTGCCTCCAGGATCTGGTGCATCACCATTGCCGACCAGCCCCTCCACTGCCTCCCAGGTAGGTGATTCCAAGACCTCCACTCAAGTGCTCACAGAACTTGGAAGAGAGTCCTTCTAATGGCCAATGAGCTAAGAAGCCGTATTCCACCCCACCCCCATCCCCCCCACCTCCACCGGCCTTTGGACTCACTTCCTAACTCTCTTGTGCGTTTTACTCCCCTCGCTCCTAGTGTTGGTAGGAGTCAAACAGAGATCCCATCCCCAGAGTTAAAACCAAAGGCATTGGTCTTTGGGCAGATCATGACTGCCCATCAAAGGCTTGCTTTGCCTTTGGCCGGTCCTTAGTGGTTATTGTTGTCATGAGAATGCCTTGACAACATCAATCCAATCAACAGAAATCATCCCCCACCCCTGCTCTTGCTTTAGCTAAAACCAGCAGTAACAGTCAATCTTCACACCACCCTGTCTTATAAATACCTCGGGTATTCGTTCTGTCTACATGTTCCACTAGACTCTGAATTTCTTGAAGGGAAGAGACTATATCTTGTCTTCCATTTCATTCCTACTGCCTGGCACACCGATGCAGAGCAGCCTCTAAGTAAGTTCTTGATGGGATGAGCAAAAGAATGAATGAATTTACTAACTCCTTCCACGTACTCAGAATCAAATAGTTTTGTTTTTGTTTGTTTGTTTAAATAAAGTCCAAAGGTGCCACCTCCCTCCTCCCTTCATCATCATTAGACAGTTTAGTTTGACAGCAAGGGGAAAAAGAAAAATCATGGGAAGAAGGTAAGTGAATTACATCAGGATCTGAGCGGAAACAGAT
This sequence comes from Phacochoerus africanus, assembly GCF_016906955.1. Lineage (NCBI taxonomy): Eukaryota > Metazoa > Chordata > Mammalia > Artiodactyla > Suidae > Phacochoerus > Phacochoerus africanus. The sequence continues at coordinate 14,730,292 of NC_062549.1, read as the reverse complement.
ACTGCTAGTGATTGTTCTCGCCGGCTTATAACAGGCAGGATATAAATACACGTTATAGAAGAGGAAATTCAAAAGAGAAACAGGGAAGCAGGTTTGAGATTTTGAAAAATAGCATGTTCAGGACCAGCTTACTCAGAGGCAATTAGACTGTGACCCAGGGCAAATCATGCTTCACTTTGCTGTTATTGTTAGAATGAGAAGAAATTTCAAAAACCCAGGAGCCCCACCCCTTCCTATTTCATTGGAGCATAGATTATTTTTCAAGGGGTGAGGCTCGGGTTAAGGATGAGTGCTCCCCTCATTGAACACTCGAATTAGAGGCGGATATTGTCTTTCTTCTCAGTGACCCCCACCCCCATCACATCTTTTTTTGCTAAACTTTAATTTTCAAGATATTTACTAAAGCTTTTCAGTAGATATACCACGGGTAGCATCAGTTTATTTTGTTTTGTTGTTAAGGTAGTTGCTTTCATCTTAAAAAAAAAAAAGTTAACACACAGCTATTTTGACTTCAGAAAAAAAAAGTAGTGAACACAGCTATTTTGACTTCAGGAAAATGACTTCCCTTGCCCATGGCATCTTGCAACCAAACGCACTCAAAGTCCTTTAATTATTAGGTAAGCTAAGTGGTTGCTACCCTAGATGACAAGGTGGGGTCTGCAAATGGTGCCTTCAGACACTCTGTGGATTCAGAGGCCAACACTTTGCAGAGGCCTCTGCCTTGTGGACCTAATGGTGGTGTCTGGTTAAACTCCAGACCAGACCGGTGGGCTCTCCAGTGGGAATCCCAAGTGCCTCGGCGAGTTAGCAGTGTGGCAAGGTTCAGGGAGAAGATACAGAGGCGTTCTCAGCCCACTCCCTGGAACCTTCCGCCTCACCATGAACTAGTGGTCACCCACCTGCTGATTTCCAGCTTGGGAAAACACAACTGCCTTCTGCTCCTGAAGAACTTCTTTCCTGCTTGCATGTCAAGGCTAATTCACAAGGCAGGGTCCTTGCCTACCCGTTACCTTCCTGAATAGGAGAAAGGATGGTGCATGTTGGGTTAGCTAAGCCATCTGTCAGTACTCAGGCTCCCGGTCTCTGACAACATCCCAGAGTGGCTGGAGAGGGGTTCAAGAAAGCTTCCTCAACTGGCTTCTGATGCTAAAGAAAGATTTTTCTAGAATGGTGGCCACGTTAACATTCAAATACTTTGGGGGCCAGGCAGCAAATAAATGAGAGAACAGGTGGGAGATATGATGACAAATGCAGTTCTCCCTCTGCCTACAGGCTTCAGATTCAGCTGTTGGCTTGTTTAGGTCCTGGGCCAGCAAAGTCAACACAGCCGCAGCCTGTCTTTGATTACGAGACCCAGAGTTTGCAGTACTCTGCCCATGTGCTCTTCTGGACAGCTTAGATGTTCCTGGCAAGGCCTTGGGTGGGTGGCAGATGAGACACGCCTTTGATCCACTGCCAACCCAGGCCAGCACTACCCACTTGGGGCTTTAGACAGTTATCTTCTCTGAGTTCCAATTGCTTCATTTGTAAAATGAAGACAATGCCCACCTTATAAACTCTGTGTGTAAGGATGAGGTGAGATTCTGTACTGAGAGCATTTGCTACTACGTCTGGCACACACTTAGAAACGGCAGTGAAGTCTATGGCCACACCACCCTGAACACGCCCGATCTTGTCTGATCTCGGAAGCTAAGCAGGGTCGGGCCTGGTTAGTACTTGGATGGGAGAAATGGCAGAAAAACCAAACAAGCCATGCTTACACATCAAGCCCCCAGTACAGAGCAGCCCCGGTGTCCAGTCAGGTCACATCTAAGTTTAGCCTTGGAGCCTCAGCTTGCACACCTGTCTCTCCTCGCCTCCTGACCCACTCCTGGGTCTTTCCCAGTGTAACCTTCCCAGCTTCCTCTCCCTCTCAAGCCCTGAGATTCAGCTTCTCAGCTTGACTCCTGGGGGCTCCCTCCAGGAAGAGGGTTTGTGTTTGTCCTCCAGATCTCTCTAGAGGCACCTCAGCCATCCCTCCAAGAGGTATCTGGATTAGAATTAGCTGTGCTGCCTCTAGTCCAGGTTCCGAGGGGCCCAGGCCACATCACCCATCAGTAGGACTGAGATGGAGAGAGGACTGAAGATTCGGCACAGAGGGGTTCATGCTTATACTTCCTGGGATCCCAGCAGTGCCCAAATTCTCTGTGGCTCAGAATCTTCACAGACATTCTTTTCTTGCTCTTCTGTTTCTCCCTGACCAAACCCTACCCATGCAATCATTCTTAGCAAAATCCCTTTTTTCAGAAAAGCTGCTATGAATGAATGTTTGTGATTCCCCCCACCTCCACTGCTGCCAAATTCATATCTTGAAGTCCTAACCCACAGTGTGGGGTTATTTGGAGGTGAGGCCTTTGAGAGGTGATTAGGTTTAGATGAGGTCATGAGGGTGGGGCCCTCAGGATGGTGTTAGTGCCCTTATAAGAAGAGGAAGAGACCAGAGCCTTCTTTCCCTCTGTCATGTGAGGACACAGGAAGGCAGCTGCCTGCAAGCCAGGAAGAGGGTCACCACCAGGCAGCAAGTCTGAAGGCACCCTGATCGTGGGCTTCCCAGCCTCCAGAACTGTGAGAAATCATTATCCGTTAAGCTATCTAGTCTGTGGTATTGTGTTATAGTTGCCTGAACTATGACAAGTTCTTTCCTTGGGTGACAATTATAAATCAGCCTCCTCCAATTATATCCTCTTAGGAAATATTCTATGTGTGTTTTTTTTCATTGCATTTATTATCCTTTGTATCTATACAAATTCCATACTCGAGTGAGCATTTGTTCAATTTTTTCCCCCTATTTTTATTAGGCTGTACTATATTGGGACATAAATACACGTTACATTTGAGAATTTCCAAGTGGCATAACAGAAGTTTATTTTTGTCTCAGGTAAAACTGGAGTTGGGTTCGTGGCTTTGCTTAACAGAGTCACCTGTTTTTCCATCCTTAGGGTGTCATCTCATGTGTATGGCCCGAAATAGCTCAGAGCAATATCCTCATTCCTGCCAGTGGAGGGGACGGAAGGGGAAGGGGCAGTGACGCCCTTTCCCTTTAAGGGCTGGAGCTCCATGCCTGCCTGTCTGACGTACATGTAGCATCCAATAAATCACTTGAGGCCCTTCTGCTGCTATGCAGCCCCTTACCCGGCTTAGCCTAATTCAGGGAGTGGTAGTCACTATTTGTCAGTGGAGAGCTATGGAAATTGGGCAATATCTATGTTCTGGAAACCACACAACATTTTTTAAAGAAGAATTGGTGTCTGCTGGGTCTCCTTCTGACTTCTGGTTCCTAGTAGTGCCTTCTCCACGGGCTCCTCTTTCCCAGGAAATGGCCTCTTCTTCCTGGACTGGACAGGCTGAGGTCCATGAAGAGGCTGGTGGCTGATTTTCAGGAGCCCAGCACCCACACCTAGTTCAAATGTCACCTCTTCTGTGAAGCCCTCCCTGACCCTCTTCCTCCCACTAGCTTCCTGCCCAGGAAGGCCTGGAAGAATGAATCACTTCCTCTGTACTCTCGCTGCTCCCTGCCCATTTCTGTTTGGGCTTTGATCCCACGGGTAACTGTGGGAGAGCTCAGGCTGGTTTCATTAGGTATCAGCCATCTCTGAGGTTTGTCCCTCTCCCCCTTAACTACTCAGAGTCTCTTGCCATTAAAATAAGGTCATCTCTACAGGATTCTTCAGAATGCGATTGAGCAAAGTGCTGGGGGGGGGGGGGGGGAAGGGGGCATTTGGGTGCCATTTTTGCTGGTTAACAGAGGACAGTATCCTGGTTGCTGATGAGGAGGTCAGAGGCCGAGGAGAAGGACAGAGAGTGTTGGTACCCGGCACAGACCATCAGGTTTCTAGGAACCCCTGGTTCTGAGGTTGGACGCTGTTTGCTAGAAAGGAGATCAGCTGGCTCTAGGGCCCTGTCTCCTCTCCATGGTTCCTGTTGGTTGAGGGTCTTCATTTTGGGCTCCGTGGGCCCTACCCCCAACCCCAAGACTCATTTCTAGGCTTGGAAGAGGACGGAAAGCTTTCTCCTGTCTCACTTGGGATTTCTAAACTTCTAGACTCCTTGAGGACAAGCTTTTGACAAAACACGCAGAACCTGTTTCTCTAGCTCTCTTCTCTCGTCCCGGGGCTGAGGCACAGATGCAGCACCTTTCAGTCGTCTGAAGGAAAGAGGGCTCACAAGGCAGCAAGAAGCATGAGCAGATGCTGGAGGAAGGACGGGGTAAGCGCTCAAGGATCTACCTCCTCATGCTGCCTCACTCTTGTTTACCCTCATCTTCCTTGTCAGACTGAGGATGCGGGACACAGGCCAGAACTGTGCATCATGGCTTTTGCCTTCAACGCCTGCATTAGGCCACATTTTTGGTAAATGTTAAATGAATGGCCTATAACTGTATATGGCAAGTCTTTCTTGGACCGTGATTATCACTTACATTTGTAAGCACGTTCCAGATTTGTCTCCACTACTTTGTTGATACCTCAAAAAAAAAAAAAACAAAACAAAAAACTTAGGATCCTTCCAGGCACTATCGTTTCTTCCTTTATGGAGACCAGAGACTCAAGAGACTTTCTGAGGGTCCCCTTGCTGGTTAAAAGCAGAACTGAAATTAAGACCAAGGTCTCCTTGCTTCAAGGCCCATGGTCTTTCCAGGTGGAGGGAGAAAAGAGAGGGAGACAGGAAGGGGGTGGGCCGTTATTGGAACCCTGGGTCCCCTGTTAGCAAGCTCAGCTGCTCTTTGAAGTAAAGTCCCTTATTTCAGGGTCAGGTTGATGCCTAGGGTCAGAGAATATCCGGAAAAGGATGCTTATGCTGGATAACACATCACTTGGTCACAGCGGCTAATAGGAGCCTTCACCAATGTAGCATAAAGCAATACTTCTCCAGCTGTTTGGTTGCCTTTACATGCTTAAAAATTATTGAATATCTAAAAAAGCTTTTGTTTATATGGGTTTTGCCTATCAATATTCGCAATAATAGGAACTGAAGCCGGAGTTCCTGTCGTGGCTCAGTGGTTGACGAATCCGACTAGGAACCATGAGGTTGTGGGTTTGATCCCTGGCCTTACTCAGCGGGTTAAGGATCTGGCATTGCCATGAGCTGTGGTATAGGTTGCAGACACGGCTCGGATCCCAAGTTGCTGTGGTTGTGGTGTAGGCTGGCAGCTACAGCTCCAATTGGACCCCTAGCCTGGGAACCTCCAGTGCTGCTGGTGTGGCCCTAGAAAAGACAAACAAACAAAACCAAAAAACAACAAGAAAAGAAACTGAAGCTGAGGAATTTTTTAAATGTTTACATATCTAAAAATTAAAACATAGTGTTAGAAATCATTTTACCTTTTTACATCGTTACCATAAAAGATGCTCTTGATATTGCTGTTGCTCACTGGTTTTGGTTTTCATTTGTCTCCCATAAACAACATCATCTTCCCATCCCTGACGGAAAGTGGGTCCCCAGTGAAAGGCGCCCAGCACCCACTTTGGGGTTGGATGCAGAAACTTGGGAAATGTCCAAGCTCAGACCCCCATCACCATTACTGGGTGTGCGATGCACTTGGAGGGCCCATTCCTCTACCTGGGATAGGTTAGATTTCGTCTTCTTGGCCACAGGCTGCAGGAGCAGTAGCAAGCCTTGCCCTGAGACAGAATTTTAGAAATACCCCTGACCCCTGGGAGCAATTAGAGATTAGAGGAGGCTGAGCCTCACTCCTAGGACATATCAGAGATTTGGCAAGGTCTGGGGGTGGGGTAGGACCCCAGTTTGGAGATGGAGTGATTCATAAATTGAGGAAACCTTCTGAGATTCCCCAGACAAGACCTGCAAGTTCGAGGCGGCCAGGGCTGGTTGGAGCTCAGCTGTCCATTCAGCCGTCTGGCTTAATAGAATACAGCTGGATTCTCCAAGCTGCCCCTGCTTTTTGTCTCTTCCAGAGTGTTTTGTTTTGTTTTTTTAAGTTGAAGTGCATGTAGAAGTCCCACTTCTCAGCGCTAGAAAGTGGGGAAAGGAGGGAGTGTTTTAATAGCCTCTTCAGATAATTGTGCTCTTCCTCTTGGATGCTCACAAAACTCTGCAAGTGGAAGTTTCCTAAAGAGTAGTTGCAGTGTGGAATCTGAAGTTTTATCAATGAAATTTTATTTTTTTTTTAATTTTTTTTTTTTTGGTCTTTTTGCTATTTCTTTGGGCTGCTCCCGCGGCATATGGAGGTTCCCAGGCTAGGGGTCAAATCAGAGCTGTAGCCACCGGCCTATGCCAGAGCCACAGCAACTCGGGATCCAAGCCGAGTCTGCAACCTACACCACAGCTCACAGCAACACCGGATCGTCAACCCACTGAGCAAGGGCAGGGATTGAACCGGCAACCTCATGGTTCCTAGTCGGATTCGTTAACCACTGGGCCACGACGGGAACTCCCCCATAGAGAGATTTTTACACTTTGAATGGATCTTTGACCCATGCTGATTTGTACCATCATGCCGTGGTCACTTGGAAACTGTTAGTATGCTGAGTTATACAGCTCCTCTAAGTATAAGCATTTTATGCAATATCAAAAAAATCCACATTTATTAATATTTCCATTGATATCATCAGAAGAGTCATTAAGTATTAGAAAGCTGTCACGCTCATAGTGGCAAGTGAATTTTCCTCCCAAATTCTACTTTCCACTCGAAAGCTCAAATTTTATCATTAGCAACAAATGCAGTCAGTTGCTTTCCTTTGTGTGACACATTTACTTATTTCTTTTTTTTGTTTGTTTGCTAAGAAAATGTCCACCAGACACCCAAGTCTGAATAACTATAGTTTGTCTATCATTCACTCAAGTAAAAAATTGTATTCCATGGGGGGAAAAGAGAGAGAACAGTTTAGCTTGCAACTCCTTTCCTTAAGACAACCATCTTATTTTGGTATGCAGCAGAAATGCTTTTTGTGTAGTTCTCATTTAATCACCCCTTAGTGCGAAGCTGGCTATTTTTTCCCCTCTGAATGTGTAGGGGTGAAGACTACAATGCCAAGTGGTAGATGTTGCTACCACTGCCTTAATTCGTGCTAAGGTACCAGCAGTTTTACCCCCTGTGATTTTGCACCATTAGTTAAAATGTCCACACAGCAAAAAAGGTAAATAACATCTTAGGTTTTTTAGGAAAATGGATTTGACGTTGAAGACCCGCTGAAATAAGTCTTGGGGACCTGGGGACCCATGGGCCGTCCTTTGAGATCCGCTGGTGTGAAGCAATAACTGACAGTAAGAATTAAGAGTCAGCTGCTAGAGGAGAATAATCATTCCTCTTGAGAGCAGATTTGTGTCTCAGCCCTTCTCTGGGCCTCATTTGTATCTTCTGTAAAAGGGGCTAATAAAATAATATCTTCCAGGAGTTCCCGTCGTGGCTCAGGGGTTAACCAATCCAACTAGGAACCATGGGGTTGCGGGTTCGATCCCTGGCCTCGCTCAGTGGGTTAAGGATCCGGCGTTGCCGTGAGCTGTGGTGTAGGTTGCAGACGCAGCTCAGATCCCCCGTTGCTGTGGCTCTGGCAGAAGCCAGCGGCTACAGCTCTGATTAGACCCCTAGCTTGGGAACCTCCATATGCCGCGGGAGCGGTCCAAGAAATGGCAAAAACACAAAATAATAATAATAATAATATCTTCCATACAGAGATGTTGGGAGAAGAAGGTCATGATGAGGTAGTGAAAGTGCATTGTTGTGGATAAAGCTCTGGGTGAATAAAAAGAATTAGATTCTTTCAGAGTCTACGAGTATTCTTAGGGGAGGGAGAAGCCCAGGCCCTGGGTCATATTGCCAAGATGGCCTCTGCTGTGCCTGTGCAAGTCAAGCCAGAAGGGCAAGGACATTCTGCTCCATAGCGCCCCCTCCAGGGAGTAGACAGTAACTTGAAGCCTCTTCCCAGTCCCGACTCCTTTGACACTCACCCTTGAATCTCAAGTGGGCTCTCAGGTCTACCCAGCAAGCCTACATTTATTTCATCAGTTTACTCTTCCACTTTCAAAGACAACCGCAGGAGGAAAACTATGGACTCTAGAGCTAAGCAAAGAGTTCTTAGATTTGACACCAAAAGCACAGTCCACAAAAGGAAAAACTGATCAATGGGACCTCATCAAAATTAAAAGAGTTTGCTCTGTGAAGAAAACCCTGTTAGGATGAAAAGACAAGCTGCACTCTGGAAGAAAATATTTGCAAGTGACTTATCTGACAAAGGACCTGTGTCTAGAATGTATAAAGAGCTCTCAAAAGTGAACCATAAAGATGTTAGAAAATAAAACAGAAAATGAGCAAGAGACTCTAAACAAACATTTCACTGAAGAGGAGACAGAGATGGCAAACAAGAATATGAAACGATGTTCAGCATCATTACCAGTAGGAAAACACAGAACTGCAATGAGATATCCTGCTTGTGATGTGGTGCTGTCATTTGGCAAGAGTTACAACTGGAGGAAATGGGAAAAGGGTACGCAGGATCTCTCCATATTACTTCTTACAACTACAGGTGAATCTACAAGTATCTTGAACCAAAATGTATAATTAAAAAAAAAAAAAAAAGGTGATGTCACAGCCCTGTTCCAAACCTCAAAGGGTTTCCTGTCATCCTTAGAGTAGATCCAAATTATTGATCATGTCTAACAGGCCCTGCAGAAGCTGGCCCCTGTCTCCAACTTCATCTCTTACCACTCTCTTCCTTACTCATTCTTTTCTTGGAACACAGGCTTCCTTGTGATTCCTTGAATTTCCAAGCTTATCCTTACCTCAGGGCCTTTGCACTGGACATTTCCTCTGCTGAGAACCCTCTTTCCCAAGATCCTTACTTGATTTTTCCGTCATCACTCTGATCCTGATCAGACACCGAAGAGCATCTTTGAAAATCCTTTCTCAAGAACCCTATCCAAAATAGCACCCAGACTCTCTCACTCGTGTTACTCTGACAGTTTATTAGGCATATATTTGCTTGTTTGTATATTTCCCGTCTCCCTAACTAGACTGTAGACTCTATGTGGGTAGGGCCTATTACATTCTCCACAGCATCCCTACAGGCATGGCACACAATAGGCGCTCAATAAATCCGTCGAATGAGTAAATATAAACATGGCAAGTTAACACAGGTAAATGTTTGCTTTGCCACACATTACGCTCTACTAAGCTCTCCTCACATTCCTTGCCAAGCAAATCTGCTTCGGGTGGGGAACTGATTATTTTCCATGAATGGAAAGACATAGGTTTGAGTCTCACCTCTGACACTGTGGCGGCCATGTGAATACAAGCCGATCATTTCAGCTTTTTGAATCTCCTTTCCTCATGTGAAGCAAGGATTGCCCTAAGGAACCTGGGGATAATAAGATGTCAGTATCTTTTCCTAAACCTGCTCCTCCCCCTGATTCCCATCTCAGCACCACCCACATGCCCAAACCAGGAACCTGGATGACTCAGTCTCTGTGCCTTCCTTCTCCATACCCCCACGCCCAGGCAGTTGCCAAGTCTGAACTAGTCTACTCGTAAATCTCTCCTACATCTCTTCCACCTCTGTCTCTCTCTCCTCTAGCCATCATTTCTCACCTAAATCATTGCAGTATTCTCCCTAATTGGCCTTTCCCATTCATCATCCATACCACTAATGAAATAATTTTTCTACTATGCAAATCTGATTATAGCAGTACCTTACCTCAAAGTTTTAAATCGCACACACACCCCGCCCCCCATTTTTCAGAGAGAGAGAGCAGATTCCTTACCTTGGCACTGATCTGGCTCCTGCTCATCTCTTAATCCCACTGCCCACGCCTCCCCAACACTTCCTGTAAACTCCAGCCATTTGCGGAAATGAGCCCTTCTCAGTCCCCTCTCCCTGACTTTGCACATGTTGTTCCACCTGTCTGCATGGCCCCCTCTGCTGCCTGGCATTCCCGAGATGGCCAGGGCTCTGTTTAGCATCACCTGGGGGCCGCCCTGACTTGCCAGTCTGTCCATCATCCCTCTTTATATTTCCATGATAACCCATGCCTAACTCGATCATGGCACAGGGCTTAACACATGGCTGGCACTTAATACAAGTTTATCAAGTGGGTCGACTGTTAGGCATTAGTAAGAACATGAAACTCGAAAATCCCAGTATAGCTTGTAATGAGCTATTAGGGTTCTTTTTTTTTTTTTTTCCCCTCTTCTTTGGCACTAATTTAAGATACTTATTCATAATCTTTTGGAGCTAATCTAACTTCAGCCCTGCGCAGAAGCAGAGGAATAAATGAGGTGACTTCTGAGCTCTTCCAGCTCAGTGGGTGATCTTGGCCAAAGAATAAAGTCTGGATTCAAAGGGATGTGGGACTGAATTCCAACTCTGCCACCTAGTAGCTGAATGACCTCGGGCCTTAACCTCAGTGAGGAAAATAATGGGACGTGTACAAAGCGTTGTCATGAGCAGGCGATGAAATCATGCAGAAGCGGAGGGAAGGCGGAGCTTGGCAGATGGGAAGCGCCCAGTAAGTGTTAGTATACCTCCACCTAGTGGTGTGTGAAAAGAAGGGCAGGTGGGGGTGAAAGGGTATCAGGAGGCTCCAGGGAGGTGGGAATGGATGAGGCAGAGTGGTGAGCTTGGTCTGAAGAACAGTATCTCTTTCCGTGAATAGCAGAATGGGAAGTGGGCAGCAGGCAGCTCATGGGCATGGGGTCACCTTTTATAAACAATCAGAGCAGCTGAGGTGGAAGGCATTGGGCGAATAGTGCCAGCCCATGGTTGGATCTGTAGGCACCAAGGTATTTTCCAGAGTGAGAGAAAGTGGGCTTAGGCCTTCCTCCAGCCTGTGGTGATCCCAGGTAAAGACCATGGCCATGCCTTCCTTCCACCAAGATGTTACAAGCACCCAGCTGCTGCTCAGCCCCACCGTGCTCCCTTTCACCTAACCTGCTTGGTTTTCTTTTATTCTTAGTACTGGTGACCTAATATTTTATAGAATTTTCTTATTTTCGTGGCTCTCTCTACTAGATCATAAACCTAGGAAAGCAAAGACTTTGTCCAGTGTCTTGTGGCGGCTGTAATCCCAGCCACCACCACCACCCTGCCAGTATCAGGTGATATTGAATAAATGAACAGATAAATTCTATTCATGTAACCTCTTCCACTAGAATGTAAACTCCATGACTATAGGATTGTATCAGTTACGTATTGCTGTATAACAAATCACACCAAAAATTTAGCATTTTATTTTATTTTTTGCTTTTTTGGGACTGCACCTACAGCATATGGAGGTTCCCAAGCCAGGGATCTAAGCAGAGCTACAGCTGCTGGCCTACACTGCAGCTCATGGCAACGCTGGATCCTTAACCCACTGAGTGAGGCCAGGGATCGAACCTGCAACCTCATAGTTCCTGGTCAGATTTGTTTCCACTGTGCCATGACGGGAACTCCAAAACTTAGCATTTTAAAATAGTATTTATGGATCAGAAATTTGGGAAGGGCTCAGTAGGGCAGTTCTGGGTCAGGGTCTCTCATGAAGTTGAACCTCAGCTGCCAGGGGGGTTACAGTCATGTGAAGACTTGACAGAGCTGGAGGGTCCATTTCCAAGGTGGCTCACTCTATTGACAGTTGCTGCCAAGCTGGTCCTCCATGTCCCTGTGGACATTTGTCAGGGCTGCACTGCCTTCCTGCCGTGGCAGCTGGCTTCCCCTAGAGCGAGCAACCCAAGAGACCACAAAGGAAGCTGAAAATGCCTTTATGATTGAATCTTATGCTACCGGTCATTAGAGTCACATGTCACCACTCCCTCCATGGACTGTCCGTCACACAGTCCAACCTCAATTCAGTTGGGATGAAACATAGGAGGCCACAAATACCAGGAAGACCACTGGGGACAATCTCGGAAATTGGCTCCCACAAGGAGAGTGTATCTGCCGATGTGACACCAGCGCCTGGTACATGATCAGTGTGCAAAAAAACATGTGTTGAATCTGTGAATGGACATGCATTATCATGCTAGGCATTGCATGGAACTCATTCCCTCTAGTGGAAGAGATGACACATCAAGAGACATTGGTAACTCTGTGTCCCGCAATGGAAGATGGTCTAAAAATTCCTAAGAGGTCTTCTGTCTGCTGCATGAGGTGAAGGGCTCCTGAAGTGACATGGGCAGAGTCCTGAAGGGTGACTTGAAATACCCAGGGGATCAATGACAGGAAGAAAGTTCCAGAGAAGGGGCGGCACATATACGAAGGTCAAAGAAAGGGGGACAGAGGCAGGGTGAGAAGGAGGAAGCGAGATGATCATCAGAGTTGTATTGATTCCCCCTTTATATCCATCAGACATTCCTTGGTGCCCTTGCCTAGAGTAATAGCATGTAGTATTATATGGAGCAGTAATGATAATAGAATACTAATAAATAGTGTAATAATAATAAGGGAAACACGGAAAGCAATGATGGGATGATCCTTGGTTTTTTTGTTTGTTCATTTGCTTTGTCTTTTTGCCATTTCTTGGGCCGCTCTCACGGCATGTGGAGGTTCCCAGGCTAGGGGTCGAATCGGAGCTGAAGCCGCCAGCCTACGCCAGATCCAAGCCGCATCGGCGACCTACACCACAGCTCACGGCAACGCCGGATCCTTAACCCACTGAGCAAGACCGGGGATTGAACCCACAACCTCATGGTTCCTAGTCGGATTCGTTAACCACTGTGCCACGACGGGAACTCCCGGGATGATTCTTGTTAAGTTTCATTATCTCGCAGTTTTCAACATGTGTGGAGACCCTACCAGGGGCCAGGGTCTATGTGCTAAGCGCTGGGAACACAGAGCTAAATAATGTGGGTCGCTTTTGTTTGTAAGCAGCTCAGAACACGAGAAGACAGGGCAAAGGCATGTGCACAAAGTATTATAATGCATTTCAGAGAAATATAAATTCCTTCAGAGAGGCACATGGCAAGGACTCAGGGGGCCGAAGGAGGGCGCTATTGCAGCCATTTGGAGGAAGATCAGCTAAGAAAACCTCAGGGCTAACGTGATCCGCTGTTAACAAAGATACAGGTGTTTGTCCAGATTGTTTGCAACACCTTTCCTGCCCGCCTTCATCATCCACCCCGGGGCCTGGGGGAGAGATGGCTTAGAGTGGGGGGTGGGGGTGGGGGTTGTGGAAGGGGAGTTAACCTGGGCTTCTGGATGCTCCTCCAGTTTGCTGGTCTTCCTCAGGGGGGTCACACATTCCCCCGAGGGGTGAAGTGTGAGGAAGGAAAATTGGACCCTCGGTACCTGGGCTCCCAGAGCCCCAGCGCCTGACATCTTGGGCTGGGAGGGTGACTTCATATTAGTTCTCTCCAGTGTTTCCTCTGCATCCTGAGTCCCGAGGAAATGAAAGTCCTTCTCCTCCAGCACCCATTGCCAAGTTCACCAGTGGAGGAACAATTGCTTCATTTTAAAGAAAAGGGGTGTTGGAGTTCCCGTCGTGGCTCAGTAGTTAACGAATCCAACTAGGCACCATGAGGTTGTGGGTTCGGTCCCTGCCCTTGCTCAGTGGGTTAAGGATCCGGCGTTGCCATGAGCTGTGGTGTTGGTTGCAGACACGGCTCAGATCCCTCATTGCTGTGGCTGTGGTGTAGGCCGGCGGCTACAGCTCTGATTAGACCGCTAGGCTGGGAACCTGCATATGCCACAGGTGCAGCCCTAGAAAAGGCAAAAAGACAAAAAAAAAAAAAAAAGAAAGGAAAAGGGGTGTTGAAACTGGAAGCTGTAGCTGACTTGTCCAAGCAGTGAGCGGGGAGGGAGGCAGGGCTTCTGTCCACCAAAGCCGGATGAGGAAAGGCCTGGAAGACGGCCTGGGAATGGAGTCCCAAAGGAGGAGGCTGAGAAGGGACCAGAGGAGCCAACAAATTCCCGCCCCATAAGGAAGGGACCGTCTGAGGCTGAGGGGCATTAAAAGAGAGCCTCCCAGAGCCTGGGCCCCAGCCTCAGCTGCTATGTCCCACCCTATCATGGACGGGCTCCAGTCTCACAAGGTTCCTGGAGGATTGGAGGAATGTAGAACCCAAAGGCCAGCGGCCAGGTCTTCCCACCTCTCTAGAGCTCCCTGTGGTCTCAGGGCAGCCACTCCCCAGGCTCGGAGGGTCCCCCTGCCTCCCCGCCTCCGGCCATAGCACAGCCCAAGGGCCTCCACTGGCTGTCCAACTTCTTTACACTAAGGGACATTAACTTCACCCCAATCACTGCCGCCTGCACCAGCGAGACAGTGAGAAGTCCCCTCTCCAGGCAGCATGAATCAGTCAGGTCAGAGCCCTCATAAAAGTGATTTCCATAGGAGTGTCCGTCGTGGCTCAGTGGTTAACGAATCCGACTAGGAACCATGAGGTTGCGGGTTCGATCCCTGACCTTGCTTAGTGGGTTAAGGATCCGGCGTTGCCATGAGCTGTGGTGTAGGTTGCAGATGCAGCTCGGATCCCACATTGCTGTGGCTGTGGTGTAGGCCAGCTGCTACAGCTCCAATTCGACCCCTAGCCTGAGAACCTCCGTGTGCCACAGGAGCGGCCCCAGAAAAGGCATAAAGACAAAAAAATTAAAAAAAGAAAGAAAGAATTTCCATAGATTCTGAGCACATTCTACCCCTGCCCTCACCCTTGGCAACAAACTAGGTCACCATATATGGGCCAGCTATGGCAAAGCCCAAGGGCGGAAGAGGTCAGTTCTCCAAAGGGTAGAGGCAGGATGCAATCTCAGAAGGCTTCATGGAGGAAGTATCCTTCCGGTTGAACCTTAGGAGGCCTGTCTGCCAGACAGCCTGGATGGGGAAGGATCTTGGGGAAGATCAGCTGAACAAATAGCAGCAAGACCCCCACCCTGACACCTTTGGGCAGCTGTAGGAGGCTCCAAGAGGCTTGAGCACTGGGGGTCAGGATGGAGCCCTCGGAGTGATAAATCTGGAGAGAGGCAGAGCCTGAATCGCAAAGGACCCTGTGACCAGGTTGAAAGTGTGCACTTTGCCCTGAAGGTTAAGAACTGGGGAGTCACCGAAGGGTTTAAAACCAGAGAGTAACATTGGAGCAGGGGTTCCCCTTTAATGGCTACATGACCCCAGACGGGATACGTAACCTCTCGGTGCCTCAGTTTCCATATCTTGTGAAATGAGGGTAATGAGAGAGAGTTATCATTTTCATAGAGTTTTTAGGGAGGCTTTTAAAGGGATTATATGCTAGAGAGACTATGCATGTAAACAGCTAGCATGGCGATTGATGTCAGCACTGCACAAGTCATAAGCTCTTAGCACTGGTACATCTTTGAAAGATCGCTCTGGTTTCCAGGTGGACACTGAAGTAGAAAAGAGTGGGGAACCCTTCTGGACCACATAGGAGGCTATTCCTATGGTCCAGGCGTGAAGTGATGATGCCTGAGCTGCCATGGAAGCATTGGGGAAGGACCACACAGGACTGGGATGGGAGAGGTTGAGAACAGAGAACCTTCTGGAATGAGTGGCTCCTGGGAAGTGGGGGTGGTGAGGGAGAGAGAGGGATGTAGATTTGCCTGCTTATCACGAGATAGAAAGTACAGCTTGGGAGACCAGGAAGGAAGGATATCATGGTTGTTGACACATTGGGTTTGAGACCATAGACTCCCTGGGAGGAAGCCCTCAGCTGGAGAAAGTTTGCTCAGAGAACAGAACTGAGAGTCAGCAGCACAAAGCTGGCAGCTGAGGCCATCAGGGAAAATAAGATGGCCCAGGGACCCCATCTAGCCTTGGAGAGCAGCTTGCCAACATATTTGAGGTGGTAAGCTGGCGCCTCCCCTCACCCACAACCAGAGCAGGAAATAGAGAGACCCTTGAAGTCCTTAGCTGTACCAGCCATTACAAATGCTGAGTTTTCTGTAAATTAAAGTGTATTTTTCAGGCCCTAGAACTGGTTGAACATAAATGTGAATAAGAAACTCAGTGTGGTCCATTTTCTACATACAGATGCTTGGGGACCAGGACCTGTTTAACATTTGAAATCTGAAACAGGGCATTTCCACATCCCAAGGTTTTCATCCTATTGCCCTCTGGGATCTACGTCGTGAGAGAAGCATCTCTCCACTGCTGAGCCAGAGCTCACCCATCTTTCTAAACCCGACACACAGGCCCCTCTTTCTCTCCCACCCAAGGTAGCCAGCAGGGGAATACTTCTGAATTATGTTCCACAGCAAAAACAGTGAGATGTTAGTTTTTTGGTAAAAAAATAAAAAACACAGAAACCCCAACAAACCAACAAAACTCTCAACTTTGCCTGCACATTAGAATTACCTGTAGAGTTAAACAAAACAAAACAAACCCCGTCTGGGCCCTTCCCTGGCATCTCTGGGGAGACTTGTTGCAAGGCCAGGGTGGAAACCTCATCTGACTGGCCTGGTTACTGATCACTGGGGAGGTGGCAGCACCACAGAGATGGGTGGAGAAGGGCAGCCCCCGTGCACACCCTGGTCCCCAGAGAGAAGGCACTTCTGTGTGCGACAGGCCCTCAATGACAGCAGCCCGCTGCAGCTCAGTTTGCCAGGCTGCCAGGAGCTGGCCCGTTAGCTCTCGGAGTCTTCCACAGCCACTGACGTCTGAAACTGCCTGGGGAGGGCTCCGAGCTCAAGCCTCAGCTCCTCCTTATCCCCGATCGTACCCTCTGTGATGAGAAATTCCCCAGCATATTCCTTCTGACTAGCATTTCCCTCCAAGGATCGTTGTCGGATGAGCCTCTGGAGTTTCCTTCTGCCTTGCTGGCAATTTTTACGTCCCGCCCGGTCACTCTTGACACCTGGGATCAGATCATTCTTTGCCATGGGGCTGTCCTGTCCATTGTAGGCTGTTTAGCAGAACCCCTCTGGTTCTGCATCCACCAGAGGCCAATAGTACCAGCCCCTCCAGTTGTGCCAGCCTCCCCATTGCCAAGTGTCCCCAAGAGAGCCAAAATCTTGGTCCTTTGTGATTCACTGGTCTAGGGGAAGAACTCTGGGGGAAGAGTCCCTATCTTGTTTGGCTCTTTATTTCTTCTGGTGCTTCACTCAGCATCTGGCCCTTGGTTGCGGTTGGGTCAGTAATTGTGAGTTGAACGCCCTTCCGTGTGACGGCTCACGTTTGTAGGTGTGGGGCATGGGGAGCTCTGTGAGGTGAGGATAGGGGATGTTTCCCTCTAGGGTCTCTCTTTCCTCCCCCCACGCAAGTACGGAGCAGGCCCAGGGTTTCTTTGTCATTGGCAAGACTGGTGCCCAAACTCTTGCTTCCAAAAAAATCCATGAAGGATTTGAGAACAAAATGATTTTCCCCTGGGAAAGATTCAGAAGAGCTTTCTGGAGACTTGGACGAGAGGTTAAGAGGAAAGTCAAGGTGTCCTCAAGCTGTGGCTGGAAATGATGTGCCAGGAGATGTGGTCCTGGGCAGAGGCTCGGAGACTTGGCCAAGACCTTAGGTCCCAAATGTGGCACAGAAGTGGCAGAGACCATCTGGCCTGAGATAATGAGCCTCTGAGTGAGGTCATGGAGCTGGGACCACCAGGACCCTCCGGAAACCTGGGTGTTATAGAAGCCCTCAGATTCTTGGCACAAACTCTGGAGGACTCAGGGAAACTCAGAATGACTGAGGCAGTCTGAAGATGGAGGTGAAATCAAGTTGATTGATTAAAAACAGAGAGATGCCAGTATTTCTGGTACACCAGACTTTCTGGCTTAGGGTTAGTACTATGGTTAAGTACCAAGTGCCAAATTAATAATAGCTAATATTGGAGTTCCCATCGTGGCTCAGTGGTTAACAAATCCCACTAGGAACCATGAGGTTGCAGGTTCGATCCCTGGCCTCGCTCAGTGGGTTGAGGATCCAGCAATGCCGTGAGCTATAGTGTGGGTTGAAGATGCAGCCAGGATTCCCCATTGCTGTGGTTCTGGTGTAGGCCGGCTGCTACAGCTCCGATTCAATCCCTAGCCTGGGAACCTCCATATGCCGCAGGTGCAGCCCTAAAAAGACAAAAAGATTAAAATAATAATAATAATAATAGCTAATATTTACTGAGTGCTTATTATGCATTAGAAGTATTTTTTCAGGTGTTAGCGAATTGACTCTTTTAATTTTCATAATATTCCTATGAATAGATTGCACTGTAATTGCCAATTTAGCGATGAGGAATTGGAAACATATTCTGGCTGGATGACTTGCTCCAAGGTCTGGCAGCATCTAAGTGGCAGAGGCAGGAAAGACAATAACAGAGCAAACACATATAATGCTTACTGGGTCAGGCATCATGTCTTGGTGTTTTGCATGTATTGAATTCATCTTTGCAACAAGCTAACGAAGTAGGTATTATCATCAGTTCCGTTTTATAGAGAAACAGAGATTAAATAATTTACCCGAATCTCCCAGCTCATGGTCATCAGACTTGGAATTTGAACTTGGCAAGCCTGACTACAAAGTCTGTGCATCCAACCACTAAGTAGTGCTTCTGAGACTCCAGGAAAGACCCAAACTCTTAATCATACTCTTCTCAGTGGGCACTGGATTTTCCCAAACGCCCGAAAGGTAAAAAAATTTTTTTAGTAGGAATCAAGGGTGGTTAGAATCAAAATGACTTGTTCATGTTCCAAAGAGAAGAATCAGGCACGGCTTTGAGTTGTTGGCTTAGCTTTGGAATTTCCAACGATTACCTATCTGGAGAGCCAGGCACCCACCCATGAAGTCAATAGCTTTCTTTATCTCTGCAGCAGGGACATGAGTGCTGATCTGAGCCTTGGTAATTGAGGATAGCAACTCCTTGTAATACGCCTACCAGAGACATTAGCCAACAGGGGCGTGTTAAGAGGACAACTCGTGTCACAGAAGAACAGTGGAAGGAATTGAGAATGTCCAACTTGGAGAGATCTGAGGGGGAACACGGATGTTTTCAACAGTCCAAGCATCTGGGGTCAATCCCACCAGGAGTCAGGATCTCCTGATGCTTGATGGTTTGTTCTCAGCCACCCAGAGTGCTTTGGGTCATGCTGGATCAGTTCATGTCCCATAGCAGACTCCCCACATGTAATGAGCAGATTTTGTTTAGACCTTGATTTTGAACGAACGGTAAAGACCATCACTGAGGGGCTTTTGTTTTTGTTTTAGATAACCAGAGAAATATAAATTTAGAAATGCTATTGGGTGATATTAACAAATCCATGTTATTTTTAATAGGTGTGATACTGATATTGCAGTTATACAGTGATCTCTCACTTCTATCTCCCACTTTTTTTTTCTTAAAAAAAAAAGACACATTATTTAAGAGTGAAATGATTTATGTGCAGTTTGCTTTGAAATACTTCAGAAAAAAATAGACTGGGCCAGATGAAACAAGTGTGGCAAAGGGCTGAAGCCTGATGAAACTGGGTGATGACTGCATAGTGTGTTGTAGTCTCTATTTTTATATTTGGAGATCTTTCTAGTAAAAGGGAACAAATGTACTCACGTGTAACTTTTACCCATAGATATTTTGAGAAGGAATACAGAGGTCCAGTGGCTAGAGGTGATGCTGAGATTTCTTGATGCTTCATTTAACAGAATTCAGTAGCCCACACATCTGTAAAAGCAGACGTCCAGATCACTCCAACATTCATTTCTATACCTGCTTCAGCCTCACTTGAGGTGTCTTTTTAGACACATCCCAAGGAAGTCAGGGGACATTCTTTTTTTTTTTTTTTTGTCTTTTTGCTATTTCTTGGGCCACTCCCTCGGCATATGGAGGTTCCCAGGCTAGGGATCTAATTGGAGCTGTAGCCACCGGCCTATGCCAGAGCCACAGCAATGCAGGACCCGAACCACATCTGCAACCTACGCCATAGCTCGCAGCAACGCCGGATCCTTAACCCACTGAGCAAGGCCAGGGATCAAACCCGCAACCTCATGGTTCCTTGTCGGATTCGTTAACCACTGAGCCACGACGGGAACTCCAGGGACATTCTTTAAAGGACTTTTGTGCCCAGCACTCTGTTTCACCCTGGTTATTTCCTTACCGAGAACATCCTCATTCATGGTGATATGAAGGCTTCTGGGCAGGCACATTTATCCTCAGAGATGACTGCTTCAACAGAGGTCAAATTCAATGTGGCCCCCAAACATGGAGGAGAGGTCAGCGGGTAGGACTGGAGATTTTGAAAACTTGGCATTGAGTCATGTCCTGCATCAGTCTGTCTTCTCCATTGAAGGCAAAGACTCTCAGTGTCTAGGACAGGGCGTTGCACGTTATAGCCACCCAGATACCTCAATTACTGCAGATAGAAAGAAGTCCTTGCTTTTAGATATCCATAACAGTGTTTATAGTATTTTAACGTTCATATAAGGGGGGTGGTAGTAGGAGTTCCCATTGTAGCTCATCCGTTAACAAACCCAACTATCATCCATGAGGACATAGGTTTGCTCCCTGGCCTGGCTCAGTGGGTAAAGGATCCGGCGTTGCCGTGAGCCTTGATGTAGGTTGCAGACACGGCTCGGATCCCGCATGGCTGTGGCTGTGGTGTAGGCCAGCACCTACAGCTCCAATTGGACCCCTAGCCTAGGAACCTCCATATGCCACGGGTGCAACCTTAAAAAGACCAAAAAGAGGGGGTGATAAATACAAGTATATATGCACCTAAACATGTATAAACACATATATACTTACGTTTTCAAAATGAAACAATGGAAGGCCAACCC
Source organism: Phacochoerus africanus (assembly GCF_016906955.1). Lineage (NCBI taxonomy): Eukaryota > Metazoa > Chordata > Mammalia > Artiodactyla > Suidae > Phacochoerus > Phacochoerus africanus. The sequence continues at coordinate 14,709,637 of NC_062549.1, read as the reverse complement.
CCCCCCCCAACCAAACTAATGAGAATGTTATTACCGAGGAAGGGAGGGAACACGGTGGAAAGATGGAGTTGAAACTTCCTTGGCAGGACCAGCTATTCGATATGTTTTCATGATTAAGAAACAAAATTAAAGTAAAAACAAAACAAAACAAAACAAAACACACAAAAACTACCTGGCTATCTCTTTTGACTTTGGAATGATATGAATGTGGCAGAGGTGAGACAGATCATTTCCTTGCACGACTGCAATGTCAGTATCGCACCTATTAATATAAGCTTAAAAACTATTAAACAAGTTAAAAGCAATCTCTAATACCTGAAAACCACTGAGAAAAACAAACCTAACTATACATCAAGTTGGTGGCATAGTCACACAGAGACGAGAATAACTTTCAAATGATTTTAAACTCGGTGTTTGGTCTATGTATCTCTTGAGCAGTAGTGTTTGGTCTAGGGCACTTTTGCCCCCCAGGGACATGTGGCAATGTCAAGGGACATTTTGGTTGTCACAACTGGAGGGTTGCCTCTGGCCTCTAAGTGGGTAAAGGGTAAAGGCTATAATGCACAGGGGTGTTCCTAAATAAAGACAAAGGATGAATTGCAAAGGCAAAAAGAACTAAATCTTGGAGTTCCCGTCGTGGCTCAGTGGTTAACGAATCCAACTAGGAACCATGAGGTGGTGGGTTCGATCCCTGGCCTCGCTCAGTGGGTTAAGGATCTTGCATTGCTGTGAGCTGTGGTGTAGGGTTGCAGACGTGGCTTGGATCTGGCGTTGCTGTGGCTCTGGTGTAGGCCGGCAGCTGTAGCTCTGATTTGACCCCTAGCCTGGGAACCTCCATATGCCGTGGGAGCGGCCCAAGAAATGGCAAAAAAAAAAAAAAAAAAAAAAAAAACTAAATCTTTTCAAGATCACAATATCCATGTTTGACTAATAATATGTGTTGAAGCATTTATTGGTCTGCGGTAAGATAAAGCAAGTCAGTGATTACATCGCTGTCATTAGGATTCAAGATTTTGAGTGGAATAGAGATACAAGTACAGTATCAGAGAAATTAAGTTAAAGTCTTTTAATCTTAAATGTTCCTATGTCTGATATCTCAGTGGTTCTTGATCTTTCTCCATGGGTATCGCATTCTCCAGGGCCCCTCCACGTAGATTTTGGGCAGCCTACAGCAAAGCAGTCTTGGTATGTAGATGAGCTTCTTAAAAGGGGGCTGGTATCCAAGGGGCAGAAAGCAAAGGCCCTAAGCCAGTTGAGGACTATGCCAGAGCATGGCACAGTCACTTCCACTGTGTCAAAGGCAGAGCAGGGGGGTCAAGAAATAGAGCTTTTTTTTTTTGTCTTTTTCTAGGACCGTATCTGCGGCATACGGAGGTTCCCGGGCTAGGGGTCCAATCAGAGCTGTAGCCACCAGCCTCCACCAGGGCCACAGCAATGCCAGATCCAAGCCACGTCTGAAACTTACACCACAGCTCACGGCAACGCCGGATCCTTAACCCACTGAGTGCGGTCAGGGATCAAACACTCAATCTCATGGTTCCTAGTTAGATTTGTTAACCACTGAGCCATGACGGAGATTCTGGGAAATAGAGCTTTTAGGCTAAACCTATACCAAACCAGATCTCGGCTATAGTTATTTACACATGGAATGAATTGGAAGCAAATAGACTAAAGCCTACTCGGGGAATTTTATTGTCTCGGAAACTACCATTCTGCCCTTACAAAGTCCCTGACCTCAAAACAGGTCTAGACTCCAAGCCCACACCCACAGGAAGGGACTGTGTCCCCAAGAAGGATGTGATCTTGAATGCTGTTTCAGATGGACCAGGCAGAACCTCTCAAAGGGAAGTGTCAGCCAAGGGCGGTTGCCTGGAGAGCAGAACCAGGGTGGCCTGGTGGATGCACCAAGTGCCTCTCCCACTGACCGAAATGAAATTCTTTCCAGTTCCTGCCTGGTAGGATTTGATCATTGCAACAGCCCAGTGCCTTGGGTGCTTTGTTTTCATTCGCCTTCCGAATAGGACTTTTTATTAGTTTTCCTGTTCCTCTGTAGCCATTGTATTTTGGGTTGTGGAAGAGCTGGAGGTTGGTCGCTTGTCTCTTCAAGTTGTCATACCCCCAGGAGCTCCCCCTGGCCCTGACTGCTTATCCCTCGGGAGCTTCTGGTCTTTAAGCTGAATCAAAACACTCAGAGTTTGGGGCTTTTCTCCCTTGGACAGGGGTGGACGTGTCTGTATGAGCAGTGCCTGCAAACACATGGTGGCCCAAAGTGTGGATGGTGGCAGACACAGGAACCACCCAGTGCTAGCTTTTCTCTTCTTTTAGACTAAGAAGACACTGGATTCTTGTCTGGGTGCCTGGCCAACAGATTTCTAGCCTCCCTTGCTGCTAGGTGTGGTCAAGTTCCCAGATGAAAATGCGCAGGAGTGATACACACAACTTCCGGGTCATGCCGTTAAAAGGAAGGGGCATATCTCCCTTCCCCTTCCTGGTTTCCCCCTGCTGCTGGGATTCTGATGTGCTTGGGAACCATTTTGGACCATGCACAGCAAGGGCCATTCCCAAGAGCAGCCGGATCTGTGTCAAAACTCCAGAACGTATAAAAACTGGAAGTCACATTCTTTTCCTTTCTAAGACTTTTAAAACTTCAACAACTCTGTCTAGGTGAGTATAGAAATCATATCCTATAAAAATGATGGTAATATTGGAAAGGAACAAAAGTGCTAACCTTGGGAAGCTACAAAATTATAGAGCAAAGAAAATAAATTTAAATTCATGGTATTAGCACTTTTACCATGACTCTTAATTGTGCAAGTGGATGATGCAGTTTTTCAGATGAACTACCAGTAAGAGACCGTTCTTGTTCTCACCCTTGCTTTCCCTTTAGGTAGCTAAGCACACCTGTTGTGCAGCTCTTATTCCCCAGAACTCCCCCAAAAAGGGTGCCCTGCGGGAAATACCGTCCTCAGGTGAGGAGACTGACAGAGCTAGGGAGCTCATTTCTGGTGCACCACAGTCCCTGCTGTGGGAGTATTTTCTATGGGATTATATCATGATTTCAGGCAGAATGTATGCCAACCATCCATGTACTCCGTTGAAAATACGCTCATAGACCGCTTCCTAGTTTCTGAGCCGCATAGCATCAGCAAGTCCTCTCCTCATACAAGATGAGGAGAACACAGCGTAGTTTGGGTTGCATCTCTGAGGAGCATCTGGCTTCCCAGTGTCTCAGAAAAACACATCCCTGGAGTGTAATCATTGCTATAATCAAAGTCACATGCTGTGCATGTGTTGTCTCCTTCGCAAGGTGTTTAGAGCATGTTTAAAAAAATCTGATTTATTAGATTCGTAGTTTCAATTATTTGTTTATATACCAGCTTGATTACAAATTTGTAATTAATGTTTAAATGTCCGGGAAAATTTTATATGTTGAGTTTTTATGCTTGGGTTGATTATGTGTAAATCGTAAATATTTAGAAATATGAATGCTAAATAGTAACAGAAATGTTTTAGAGATTAATGAGTTAGTAGTTCACTAAATAAAAGACAGATGATTTTTTTTTTGTCTTTTGTCTGTTGTTGTTGTTGCTATTTCTTGGGCCGCTCCCTCGGCATATGGAGATTCCCAGGCTAGGGGTTGAATCGGAGCTGTAGCCACCCGCCTACGCCAGAGCCACAGCAACGCGGGATCCGAGCCGAGTCTGCGGCCTACACCACAGCTCATGGCAACACCGGATCCTTAACCCACAGAGCAACGCCAGGGATCAAACCCATATCCTCGTGGATAGTAATCGGATTTGTTTATGCTGCACCACACAGGAACTCCTAAAAGCTAGTTTATTAACATCTATGGGTTTCAGTTCCCTTATCTATACAGACAACATCATTGCTGAGGTTGCATCCATCTCTGAGATACTGGATTATTATTAAAATTCAGGAATGCTCTTGCTCATGTTTAGATCAGATTTTTACCATCCTGGTGTAATCAGCCACATAGATGAATGGCAGTCGGATCTTCCATAGCAACTGAGACCTCCGGCACGCCTTTCATTCTTTTATAGTATCACAGCTGCCGCTGTGTAAATAGGCTGTCAGCGTTTCATCAAGGCACATGTCTCATTGATAGGTTTGCCAGGCACACTTACAATCAAAACCCAACCCGTCTCGCAGATAATCATCAACTTCAGCACATCTCGGCTGCTGTCAGTAAACCTACTCTGCACACCAGCTTCCAACAGCAACGGAAAAGAACAGGCCACTTCAGCACGACATTTTCCATTGAATTCTTACAAAGGTCGAACATCTGAATGGTGCTTTGCTGTTTACCAAGCAACTGACTTCCCTCTCTCACCAGTACTCTTGCTGTATAGATGAACTACGTCAGGAGGCCAAATGACTCCTCAGAATCACAGCGCCAGGAAGCAGCAGGGCGGGCCTCAGACCAAGTATGTCTGACTTTAAGCCCAATGGCTTTTCCACAAAAATAGTCCCAGCTGATAGCAACTGTATCATATAGGGTGGTCATGAACGCTGTTTTCCTGTTCGCTAAAACAGAAACACTGAGTAACACGAATTCCAGTACCTCCTCTCCACTCTATTAGGTCTGGCCAAGGTTGTCTTTAAAGGCTGGACTGAATTCCTGTCGTGGCGCAGTGGTGAACGAATCCAACTAGGAACCATGAGGTGGCGGGTTCGATCCCTGGCCTTGCTCAGTGGGTTAAGGATCCAGCGTTGCCGTGAGCTGTGGTGTAGGTTGCAGATGCAGCTCGGATCCCGCATTGCTGTGGCTCTGGCGTAGGCCGGTGGCTACAGCTCCGATTAGACCCCTACCCTGGGAACCTCCATATGTGGCCCTAGAAAAGGCAAAAAGACAAAAAATAAATAAAAGCTGGACTGAAGAAAAAAAAACACACCTGCAGTTTCAATTAAAATATATCAATTCATGAAGAAAACTAAGAGGAGCTCCAAAATATTGATGGCTTTCTGCCTGCTGTCTGTGCCTGGTGCTTAACTCTGTTATAGCACCATCGGGACGTGCATTTTTTTCCTCCCAACTGTTAACTGCCAACTAGTAACTGTTAACTGCCCGGGGTTGCCTCACTGATGGCACACCTGGTCATGTGACTTGCTTTGGCCAATGAAACTTGAGCAGAAGGGACATGTAGTCGGTAGCCACAGAAACTTTGAAGGGCTACTCTCTCATTTACACTCTCTTTTCCATGAGATCAGCATATTCTACACATAGGCCGGCCCTACTAGCTTGGTCCCCTAAAGAATATATGGAGCAGAGTTTCAGGCAACCTATAAAGCTCAAGTAATGTGATGAATCTTCATTGTTGTCAACTAGTGACATTTGGGGGACCAATCGTTATTGCAGCATCATTTATCCTAAGCCAACAGATTCATACGATTAGGCCCTTATATTAGAAATATGTGGAGTTCCTGTCGTGACGCAGTGGTTAACGAATCTGACTAGGAACCATGAGGTTGCAGGTTTGATCCCTGGCCTTGCTCAGTGGGTTAAGGATCCAACGTTGCCGTGAGCTGTGGTGTAGGTTGCAGACATGGCTCGGATCTGGCGTTGCTGTGGCTCTGGCGTAAGCCGACAGCTACAGCTCCGATTAGACCCCTAGCCTGGGAACTTCCATGTGCTGTGGGAGCGGCCCTAGAAAAGACCAAAAAAAAAAAAAAAGAAAGAAAGAAAGAAATATGTGTCCATAGGACACTAAACTCCTTGAGCAGGTATTATTCTTTAACCATCTTTCAGACCAAGAACCTAGCAGTCTGGCATACAATAGGTAACAAATTTGAGGACTGAATGAATGGATGGTTAGAAGGAGGGGTGAGTGACCAGTAGGATCTTAGAATGATTCTAAGAGTTCAAAATGGGGCACAGATTCCTCAGGATAGAACCATGCACTAATAAAACCCACATGGATACCACCATAGGCTCTGATTTCATCAATCCTACTGCTATCCAAATAATCATATAAGACATAGCTGATTACCTTATATCATACTATTCTAGCTCCTACCATCCGAATCTGTATTTCCTAAAACATCATCTCTAGATCCTGCTCAGTGAGAAACATGACACAATAGCTATCTGCCCTGTACTGGCAGGTGATAGCTGACATGTCTTGACAGCTTCAGGACGTGTCCTGACTTCTTAAGTATGGCTGACCATTCTACCCTGTGAGTGGGAGAAAGGTAGCTTCAGGCAATAGCTCTTGGCCCAAGTATTCACCAAGAAGACACTATGATGCTTCTTCCTTTCACTTCCTGCAGTTTTCTGCATGGTTCCATGCTCACAGCAAAACATAGTAGTTCAGAATACAATCTTGATGGAGTCAGAAAGACCTCATTGAATATCAGCTACATATGCACATGGCATTGATGCCCTTTGAGACTGTCCCAAGTTCAGCCAAGATGAACAGGCCTTCATATGCCCCACCGAACATAGGCTGGTATAGAAAGATCTATTTCTTTTTTTTTAATGTTTTAAATTTTTTTCCGCTGTACAGCATAGGGACTAAGTTACACATACATGTATACATACTTTTTCCTCCCATTGCTGTGTTGTGATGTAAGTATCTAGACATAGTTCTCAATGCTACACAGCAGGATCTCGTAAATCCATTCCAAGAGCAATAGTTTGCATCCATTGACCCCAAGCTCCCAATCCCTCCCACTCCCTCCCTCTCCCCCCAGGCATCCACAAGTCCATTCTCCAAGTCCATGACTTTCTTTTCTGTGGAAATGTTCATTTGTGCTGTATATTAGATTCCAGTTATAAGTGATATCATATGGTATTTGTCTTTCTCTTTCTGACTTCACTCAGGATGAGAGTCTCTAGTTCATCCATGTTGCTGCAGATGGAATTATGTCATTCTTTTTTATGGCTGAGTAGTATTCCATTGTGTATGAAAGATCTATTTCCCGAATCCTTTAGTCACAGACAGTTAGCTGTGACTCTGAGCTCAGGAACGTGACTGGACAGACTGGGAGCTGAAATATGTAAATTGAAAGTATTTTTTAGGAGACTTCTCTTCTTGTTCCTCCTCCAGCTCTGACAATAGACTCAATGCATTTCTCCAGAATCTGCCATGAAAAACCTGATCTGAAGCTGTCAGGGCATGTCAGCTGTCAGCTGCTAGATCATAAAAGTCCTCCAGAATCATCAAGAACTTTTTTCCCTGGCACTTTCTTTCTCTCCATGGTTTCTTAAACCATAACCCAAACAACTCTGTCTGTGGCCCCAGAAGGGAAGCAGCCATTCATCCTGTTCTTGTCCTTCCTGCCCCAAGTGATCAACTTCCAGCACCTTTTTCTCCTCTGGAGCTTTGTCCCAGCTCACAGCCAGCACTGGTCGGTTCAACCACTCCCTTCCTCTGAGGAAAGCTGTTGACAAAATATATACAAGACATCCACATTTTTTTTTGTCTTTTTGTTTTAAGACCACACCCAAGGCATATGAAGGCTCCCAGGGGTCAGATCAGAGCTGTAGCTGCCCGCCTACGCCACAGCCACAGCAATGCCAGATCCAAACCACGTCTGTGACTTACACCGCAGCTCACAGCAACACCGGATCTTTAACCCACTGAGCGAGGCCAGGGATCAAATCTGCGTCCTCATGGATGCTAGTCAGGTTTGTTTCCGCTGAGCCTCAACGGAACTCCCACAAGATGATGCACGTTAACAGTGCATCGTTGAGGGGTTCTCCGAGGTTTGACACCTTGACCCAGTGTTTGCTTTAAGATCCTCAGACTCTGCCTTTTTTCCAAGACGGTTCTACCAAGCTGCTGCTGTATGAGGAAGCTCTTCCTGCAAAACCCCTCATAGGCTGCTCCCGACTGGAGCCTCTCTCTGGCTGTGTCCTGACCTGTGTCCTCTGTCTCACAGGCTACATCCACTGTGGATAGACAGTCTTCTCTGACTCACTGCCTCACCAGTGGACACCACCCTCCCAGAAGCTGTGAGGAGTCAGGCTACAGATTGGGAAGTGGCAGGGGATGGGGTTGGGTGGGATGCTGAAGAAGAGCCCAGAAGCTCTGGTCGGTAGCCTAACACGGGTCTGTTTTTATCAAGCGTATTCAAGTTAAATTTCCAGGGACTCTGTTAGAGATTCTGATTACGACAGTATTTTTCTGAGAAAACAGAAACACAAGTGCAAAAGGCAATTCTTAGAAAGGGAATTCCATGATTCATCTCTACTTACACATTTTCAAGTGCTTTCATTCTTAGAAACATGGAGAAGTTCCAACGTAAATGCCAAGTGCTTCTGGACACAGGAAGAAGAAAACCTAATACATCTACTGTGTGCCAGACTCTGTTCTCAGCACCGCCCACATATTCCTTTAAACCTCCTGAAATCCTATGAGATAGGGTCTCTCATGATCATCCCCCCATCACTGATGAGGCCCACAGGGGTTAAACAGCTTGCCTGGGTGGGCAATTCTCTAATTAAACTCTCAAAAATCTTAGGTTAGTGTTATCACCTTCTGTTTTACAGATGAGAAAATTGATTTTTTTTTTTTTTGGTCTTTTTGCCATTTCTTGGGCCGCTCCTGCGTCATATGGAGGTTTCCAGGCTAGGGGTTGAATCAGAGCTGTAGCCACCAGCCTATGCCAGAGCCACAGCAACTCGGGATCCAAGCCATGTCTGCAACCCACACTACAGCTCACAGCAATGCCAGATCCTTAACCCACTGAGCAAGGCCAGGGATCGAACCCTCAACCTCATGGTTCCTAGTCAGATTCGTTAACCACTGAGCCAAGACGGGAACTCTGAGAAAATTGAGACTTTAAACAAAAAAAAAATTCAGTGACTACCATTGTCACAGAGCAAGTAAGCCAGGACTTGAAGGACCCTGAGATGCAATTCCACCTCTTAAGGGGGCTAAACAACAAAAAGATACTACTTTCCCAAGGAGAGGAGAAGCAGTGACTGTTTTCTGCACAATTGTTCCAGGACAGGCTCGTGGCAGGAAATGGACATGAACCTGTACAGTGAGGGTGGGCACCGCCCAGTGTCCCTGCAGATGGCTGCCTTTGGACTCCAGCACCTTGGCCAGCACACCTTCCAGCTTCATGCCGTGACCTATTTTTGCTCACCCAGTTAGCTCTCTGGTCTGTTTCTTTCCTGAAGATTTATTTCATAACCTTTGCTAAGTAACTTTCACATGCTGAGCACAGCATTCGTGAACTTGGAGATGAAAAAATACATAATAAGTCCCTTCAAATGATGCAGAGTAATAGTCACAATCCAGGTAGAAAAACCAGAAGGATAATTAAGATTCTTGGACCTGCCCTTTTCCTTGCATTCAGGTCACTTTCCTTTTTAGAACAACTGACCCAAATCATCAACAATTCGGGGCTTAGATGGCTTGACCCGCTTTTCAGCTGGTCCCTCTTTATCCACATATGTCTACAACCTATTAGGATCAAATCTTTCTTGGTCCTACTTTTCAGCATTGCAGCTTAAGTACCTCAAACTGGTTCTATGTTGCCAATAAAACCTGCTATCCCGGCCGGGTCCTGTTGCCTAAATCAAGCAAAGAGTGAGTTCAGGGAGTTCCCGTTGTGGCGCAGTGGTTAATGAATCTGACTAGGAACCATGAGGTTGAGGGTTCGATCCCTGGCCTCGCTCAGTAGCTTAAGGATCTGGCGTTGTCATGAGCTGTGGTGTAGGTCCCAGACCCATCTCGGATTCTGTGTTGCTGTGGTTCTGGCGTAGGCCAGTGGCTACAGCTCCGATTAGACCCCTAGCCTGGGAACCTCCATATGCTGCAGAAGCAGCTCTAGAAAAGGCAGAAAGCAAAAAAAAAAAAAAAAAAGAGTGAGTTGACCATTGGTAAGTGATGTAAGATGTTGATTTGGCAATGTGATCAGATGCTTTTGAAAGAGCTGAGCTATAAAGTACTATGTTTTGGGGGGTTTTGGGGGGTTTTTTTTTGGTTTTTTGGGGGTTTTTTTCCTGTCTTTTTGCCATTTCTAGGGCTGCTTCCCGCGGCATATAGAAGTTCCCAGGCTAGGGGTCGAATCAGAGCTGTAGCCACCGGCCTACACCACAGCCATAGCAACTCGGGATCCAAGCCATGTCTGCAACCCACACCAAAGCTCACGGCAACGCCGGATCCTTGACCCCCTGAGCAAGGCCAGGGATCAAACCCGCAACCTCATGATTCCTAGTCAGATTCGTTAACCACTGAGCCACGACGGGAACTCCTAAAGTATTATGTTAAAGGGGCTGCCTATACAACTAAATGAGTGTAATTAGATGTAAAAGCTACCTTTCCTCTCCTTTCAGTTTCTCAAGCACAAACCTGCTGGTTCTGGTATTTTCTGCCTCCCCACACACCCCCTTTATTTTTTTTGCTGCTGGCCCTGGGGCTTTGGACAATTTTCTTCCCCTTGGCACCTGCTCAGTGTTCCTTATCTCAGGCTCCACCTTATTGCCTCATTCTCCAAAGATAAATTCACGGGGCTTAAGGATTTTATAGCACATGAGGTTACAAAAACAATAAACACTGGGAAGTCAAAAACCCCACAAGTTTCTGGAGTTCCCTTGAGGTGCAGCAGGTTAAGGACCCAGCATTGTCATTGCAGCAACTTGGACCTCTGCTCTGGTGAGGGTTTGATCCCTGCCCAGGCACTTCCATTACCATGGGTGCAGCCAAAAAAAAAAAAAAAAATCCCACAAATTTCTTAAGGACATGGCCCCGGAGTTCCCGTCATGGCTCAGTGGTTAACGAATCCGACTAGGAACCATGAGGTTGCGGGTTCCATCCCTGGCCTTGCTCAGTGGGTTAAGGATCCGGCGTTGCCATGAGCTGTGGTGTAGGTTGCAGATGAGGCTCGGATCTTACGTTGCTGTGGCTGTGGTGTAGGCCGGCGGCTACAGCTCTGATTCAACCCCTAGCCTGGGAACCTCTATATGCCGCGGGAAACAGCCCTAGAAATGGCAAAAAGACAGGCAAAAAAAAAAGGACATGGCCCCTTATTGTTAGCTCCTGGTTCCCTCTAAATTGTTGACTAGAAGCCCCACTGGATCAAGATTTGGCTCTGAAAGCGGGGTTCACCAGCAGTCACTCTCCTGGCCTGACCCCCACCCTGCGATTTCAACCTCCAAATCAGAATGTCTCAGAATGTCTCACTCTCTCTGCTGGAAACTCTCCCCTGGCTGCCCTGTGCTTAGAGCAAGCTCTTGGCTCTTTTCCCTGGACCTCCAGGCCCTTCAGGATTGGGGCTCTGTTCCTCCAGCCTCATCCTTACACGCGCGCGCGCGCGCATACACACACACACACACACACACACACACACACACACGCCCCCACCGCATCCCGTGCTCCACCCCAGGTGGTCCTCTTGCTGGGCTTTGAACACCTCCAAGTGTGTGGGTTTCTACTGAGGCAGCTCAATGCGATGGGTGATTCTGAACTGTATTCTTGTGTTGGCATCACTGACACCACTCACGTTCTGAGAATTAGGCAGTAGTCATTATCAAAGTTAATGTCCTGATTTTAATGCTTGTATTTTGCTTATGTAGAAAAATTATGGAAAAGTCCTACAGACAAAGAGAAGTAGTTGTGGTGGCTTGTCTCCGGCATGGCTGACCACCACGGGCCCCTCCTCCCCTGTATACCCCCCCCCCGCCACCCCGTCCCCTGCACCCCCAGGCCAGAGTTGCAGCCTGTTCCTCTGCTCCCTTGAATGTGATCTGACTTATGACCTCTTGGATCAACAGAATGCTACTGCAATCAGGCTGTGTGACTTCTGAGGCTAGGTCCCAAGGAGCCTGGGGCTTCTGCCTGGTCTCCTAGAATGCTTGCTCTGAGGGAGGCCAACTGCTATGTCAGAAGTGTACCCTTAAGTTAGAAAGAGAAAGGCAAATACCATGACATCGCTTATGTGTGGAACCTAAAATGTGGCACAAATGAACCCATCTACAAAACAGAAACAGACTCATAGACATGGAGGACAGACTTGTGGTTGCCAAGCGAGGAGAGAGGAGCGGGCTGGATGGGGCGTTTGGGGTTAGTAGTTGCAAACTGTTACATTTAGAATAGACAAGCAGGAGTTCCCTTCGTGGCTCAGAGGCAATGAACCTCACTAGCATACATGAGGACACCAGTTCGATCCTGGGCCTCGCTTAGTGGGTTAAGGATACAGCACTGCCGTGAGCTGTGGTGTAGGTCAGACACGACTTGGATCTGGCATTGCTGTGGCTGTAGTGTAGGCTGGCAGCTGTAGCTCTGATTTGACCCCTAGCCTGGGAACCTCCATATGCAGCGAGTACGGCTCTTAAAAAAAAAAAAAAAGAATGGATAAGCAAAGAGATCCTACTGTAGAGCACAGGGAACTATATCCAATCTCTTGGACTAGAACATGGTAAGGGATGAGGTGAGAAAAAGATGTATGTCTATGTATGACTGGGTCACTCTGCTGTGCAGCAGAAATTGACACAGCATCGTAAGTCAACTATAATAATAGTAATAAAAAAGAGTGTACCCCGAAACCATCATGCTGTGAGGAAGCCCAAGCTAGTCATATGGGAGGATCATGTAGAAAAAGATGCCTTCTGACCGCCCCCATTTGAGGCATGACAAACAAGAACTGCCTCGATCATCCCACCAGGCCTAGAACTCTGAAAGATGCTAACGAATTGTTTTAACCACTGTGTTTTGAGTTTGTTACACATTCATAGATAACAAGAACCGTAGTTACCTTTGAATGGCAATGGAACCGTGGATGTATGCCAGCTTCTTGATGTTTTCCTCTCTCTCTCTCATTAAGCATATGTTAAATTTGTAATTAAAGTAACCGTGTATTTCCCCCTAGCACTTTGGGTTAACAGTAGCACTGCTTAGTGCACCTCCCAAGATATGGGCATATCCGCTAGACAGAATAAACTACTCACCATGCTCTCCATAGCATCTAGCAGTTGAATAAAGCAGATGCTTCGTATTTGTTGAATAATTGATGTACGGGAGCATACGTTCCTCCAGGATGAAAAACTATTTATTCATCCATTTATTTAAAGGGATTTATGTTAGTCCAGCACCATGCTTTTTTTGACAACTAGTTCTATGCTCTCTTTAAAGAACCAAAAAGTGAGGCCATGTGTGGAAGCCAAGATTTACTGCCTTCTCCTCCCGCGATATACTTCTCTCTCCCCGTGATCTTCTTCTCTGCTTCCTTCCGTGATTTCTCTAATCTATGTGGCTATTTTGCCACCAAACCTCTCCCTTTGTACATGCCTAAGAAAAGGTGGCACACACACAAAAAAATCAAATTATAAATCAATCTCTTTCAGGGGATAAAACTTTGATGAAATACTAACAGCTCAATAAATATATAAAAAGAATAACACATGATCAAGCAGGATTCATTTCAAGAGTACAAGGATAACATAACATTAGAAAATTGGCTAACATGGGTGAGTATGTTTCATAGATCAAAGGAGAAAATACGATCATCCTAGTTTAAAAAAAAAACTTAGAAAACCAGATTTTGAGAAAGACTTCCTTAACATGGTAAAAATTAATATTAATGAACACTTACTGAAATATCATACATGCAAGGCATTGCATTAAGTTTTAGGGGTTGAAATGTTAAATAAGGTAGGTTCCCGCTCTCAAGAACCTAAAACATGTACTATTAACCACAAAACCTTAACATTCTCCTTGTATGAAAGTGGACCTTTGATCTCACGACTGAGAATTAATCTGAAAGAAATATTTCAAATTAAGATATTTTCATAATGTTTGTTGCAATGTAATTTTTATTTTTTTATTATTTATTTATTTATTTATTTGTCTTTTTGCCATTTCTAGGGCCGCTCCCTATGGAGGTTCCGAGCTAGGGGTCGAATTGGAGCTGCAGCCGCCGGCCTACGCCAGAGCCACAGCAACACCAGATCCGAGCCTCGTCTGCAACCTACACCACAGCTCACGGTAACGCCGGATCTTTAACCCATTGAGCAAGGCCAGGGATCGAACCCACAACCTCATGGTTCCTAGTCGGATTTGTTAACTGCTGAGCCACGACAGGAACTCTGCAATGTAATTTTTAGAAGCAAACTCTCTTAACCTTAATGTCCAATAATAGGAGGGCCAATATGGAAACTTCTTCAAGCAAAAAAAAAAAAAAAAAAAATCACAAATCCGACTAGGAACCATGAAGTTGCAGGTTTGATCCCTGGCCTCGCTCAGTGGGTTAAGGATCCAGCATTGCCATGAGCTATGGTGTAGGTGACAGACACGGCTCAGATCTGGCATTGCTGTGGCTGTGGTGCAGGCTGGCAGCTGTAGCTCCAGTTAGGCCCCTAGCCTGGGAACCTCCACATGCTGCTAGTGTGGCCCTAAAAAGCAAAAAAAGAAAAACTTCTATTCATTCACTAATACGTTTCATTCTATATCCATAATGTGCCAACAACCTAACACATAGACTAAATTAGTTCAAAGACAATGTAGTAATATTGAACACTGTGTATACATTGGAATTAATTGTGAAAAGTATAGCAGATTACTCAACATTTTGGATCAGAAAATTCTTTGTTGGGGGGGCAGCATGTGTTTGTCCTGTACATTGTAGGATGTTTAGCAGCATCTGTGGCCTCTACCAGTGGGTCCGTAGCACACCCCCTCCTCCTTAGTTTTGACCACCAAAAAGGTCTCCGCACATTGCCAGATGCCTCCCAAGAGGCAAACCTGCTTTTGGTCCAGTATAATACCTATTCAACAGATAGCACAATTTTCCATGTAGAGTTTTGACTACAGCTATATAAAAACCTATATAGAAGCAAATAAAAAATGTAAGAAACAGCAAGGGAATACTACTTGCTACAATTACTGATGGAATTCTGGTTGTAATTTCTTTTCTTGGATTTTTAAATTATTTTAGCAGTAAATAATTCAGCCCATTTTTAAAATGTGCCTTCAGAGCAGTCAGATTTAGGAATAGCTTTCCACCTAGTTACACTAGCCATACTCTCCAGCAGTGCGAGCTCTGGGACTTTATAAAGAGGCCTTGGCTAGCTGCATGTCTGCCTATATGTGTGTATCACGACTACCGATTTCTGCTTATAGCAGTTCTTAGCTGACTTTGTAATTTCTGGCGCACGTTTGATACCAGCTGTGATGTTTAGGTTTTTGGGGTTTTGTTTTGTTTTGTTTTGTTTTGCTTTTTAGGGCCGTACCCGTGGCATATGGAAGTTCCCAGGCGAGGGTCGAGTCGGAGCTACAGTTGCTGGCTTACACCACAGCCACAGCAAGGCAGGATCTAAGCCGTGTCTTCGACCTACACCAGAACTCATGGCAATGCTGGATCCTTGACCACTGAGCAAGGCCAGGGATCGAACCCACATCCTCACGGATACTAGGCGGTTTCATTTCCACCGCGCCACAAAGGAAAATCCCGATGTTTAGTTTTATGGGTCAACTTGATTGGGCTACAGTGTGCCTAGATATTTGGCCAAACATCATTCTGAGTGTTTCTTCTGGATAAGATTAACATTTAAATCAGTAGACTGAGTGACTCAGACTTCCCTCTGTCGTGTGTGTGTGTGTGTGTGTGTGTGTGTGTGTGTGTGTGTGTGTGACTCATCCAATCAATTGAAGGTCTGAATAGAACAGAACAGCTGATCCTCCCCTGAGTAAGAGACAATCCTCCGACCTGAGAGCCTTGAACTAGGACATTGGTATTTTTCCCATCTTGGGCTGAAACTGAAAGGCTCTTCCTCTGAACTGAGACTGGAACTAACCCACTGGCTCTTCTGGGTCTCTAGCTTGTGAATCAGTTGCTGGTCTTGGGCCTTGTCAGCCTGCAGGACCAATAGGAGCTATAGAGAAAGACAGACTGATTTATTATAATATAAGGAATGTGTATGTATGTGTGTATATATATTATATATGTGTGTGTATATATTATATAAACACATATGAGTATGTATATTATACACACACATAATATATATATTATATATAATATATTATGATATAAGGAATTAGATATATAAGGAATGTGTGTGTGTGTATATACACATATAATACTATATACACACACATATGGTATGTATAATATATATATTCTATATATATTATATAATGATATAAGGAATTATATATAAGAAGGAATGTGTATGTGTGTATGTATTTATAATATATGTATATATTACATATAATATAATGTATATCATATATATTATGATATAAGGGATTATATATAAGGAATGTATATATACATGTATATATAATATATATACACATACGGTATGTATAATATGTTACATATAATATAATCATATAAGGAATTATATATAATTATAATATAAGGAATGTGTGTATGAGTGTATATATCTCAGAACTAATTATATATATATCAAAACTAATTTCATATATATATATGAAAATTATATACATATATGTATATGACATTAGTTCTGTTTCTCTGGAGAACCCTGACTAATACACCAGCAAATGTTCATCTCCAAGTCTAAGGATTGAGCCTTTCCAGAGAAGTCCACAGAAAAATGTCACCAGCATTGTAGATTCAGCAGAATCAAACACAAGCCCCCACCAGTCTGGTTTCCATGTCTAATTCTCAAGTGGCCTTGACCTTGGGCTGGTCTTCCGTGTTGCTTATCCCTACTCAGATCTGACCTTCCTCAGTTGGGTGAACCCACACTGAGCCTTTGTGCTCAATGACCTTTTCCCTTTCCTTCTTTCACTCCAAAGACACGATTTTGGCAAAATGTCTACGTATACCCTAGAAACAACTTCAACTTGTTTTTGTATTGATTTCACTTCACCACTTTCAGTGTCGGAAACTGACAGAAATCAGCCATCAGTAAGAGACAGCAATGCCCTGCTATATGACTGAGAGAGGACAAGTCTTTCCTAGCCCATGGAGTGTTTTTTGTTTGTTTGTTTGGGTTATTTGTTTTAGAAATTTAGCAAAAAAAAATGTATTTTGACAGCCCTTGGCTCTCTTTGCAAACACAGCTATATTGAATAGGCTAGAAAAGGTGATGGGACATTGCTTTAAAACCTGCCCTGGTGATGGAGAATGACTTAGGACACAGCACACACTGACACTGCCAATCAGTGTCACCTGGTAGCCTTAGGATGCCCAGGAGATTTGGGGGGCAGGCAAACTTGCTCAAGTTTCCAAATATCTAAGTGTTTCCAGAGTTGGCTCCTTTGTGACCCAAGAGGGAGTTGCTACCAAACCAGCCTCCTTTGCCCATCTTGCAGCAAGCCAAACGGTGAGATGTCCTGGAGGCTAACAGCTGAGAAAGTGCTCGCCCAGCAGCCGAGCCAGGAGACAGAGCAGTTCTCATATCCACCTCCCAGAAGGTGAGGTATTTGAGACATTTATGAGATACAGAAGCCGGGGGGTCTTAGGTGTGGGAAGAGGGGCGGGAGATAAGGAAAAGGTGAGAAAACTGGTGTTCGGAGCAGATACACCTGGGTTACATGCTTCTTCATGGGATGCATGTCCACAAGTAGAGGCACTTTGCATGATCTGGGGGTGGACTTTTCAGCCCGTTCCCTGGACAACTGCACAGGCCCAGTTTTGGGGTCGGTGATCCCAACCAGTCTTGGCTGGCTGGAACTGGGCAGAAGCAGACTCCAGCTTCCTGGGAAACAACTTAAGCCTCCCGTTGCCTCATTACTGTAGTGACCTACATGACAGAGATAATATCTGTAGTGGTGATTAAAAAATCTGGTGATATATTACCTAGGCTACATGAAGCTTAGAGGGCATGCAATTAAAGAAAGGAACAAACAGCTAAAGCAGGCTTACTTAGTAAAGGCAGTTTCCAAGCAGAGAGGCTTTTAACAAAGCTGTTCCATTATCTGCTGTAAGACACACTCAGGGACTTCTGTTAACCCTATGAGGTATGGCTTCAGAGTCTGTGGGTACATGCTAAAATTATGGGGTCATAGGACTGAAGATGTTGTTCTTAGCAGAACCCCAAAAGTTCTGACCAGGGTCATGCTATTGAAGCAGACTGGCTGAAGAACATGGAAAATAGACTTAACCAACCTTTGCTTCATTTTCTTCTCTTCTGTCATTTCTAGCCAACCTATTTTGTAGGGTTTTGTGAGAACCCAGTGAAATAATAATAACAATGATAATCGGAAATACTGGCGTTCCTGTTGTGGCTCAACAGGTTAAGGACCAAACTTAGCATCCAAGAGGATGCGGGTTCAATCCCTGGCCCTCACTCAGTGGGTTCAGGATCTGGTGTTGCCGTGAGCTATGGCTCAGGTTGAAGAGAGGGCTCGGATATGGTGTTGCTGTGGCTGTGGTGTAGGCCGGCAGCTGCAGCTCCATTTCGACCCCTAGACTGGTAACTTCCACATGCCATAGGTTCGGCCCTAAAAAGAAGAAAATACTTCTTATGTGCTGGGTACTGTTTTAAGCACTTAACATGTATGAGCTTATAACAGGAGTAAAACATTAAAAAGCATTCTGCAAAGGTAATGTGTTAGTCCTAGAAATATAGTTATTAGGAGTTCCTGTCATGGCTCAGTGGTTAACTGAATCTGATTAGGAACCATGAGGTTGCGGGTTTGATCCCTGTCCTTGTTCAGTGGGTGAAGGAGCCGGTGTTGCCATGAGCTGTGGTGTAGGTTACAGACGCAGCTCGGATCCCGAGTTGCTGTGGCTCTGGCGTAGGCTGGTGGCTACAGCTCCAATTAGATCTCTAGCCTGGGAACCTCCATATGCCACGGGAACGGCCCAAGAAAATGGCAAAAAGACAAAAAAAAAAGAAATATAGTTATTAATCATTGTTATCATGCACTTTTGCATGAGTAACTATATCCGGAAGCAAATTCTTGGCATTATAAATATTGCAGTGACAATTGAGATATTAATGGTGCCCAGGAAACAAATGATCTAGCCAGCCAGATGGGACAGTCTGTCCTTGCTGAGGCCTCATGGCCTTATCCACATGGTAGACTCTGCCTTTCCCGCTGAAGGACAGCGTCACTGATAATACCACCTGCTTGCTGCCCCGCTCTCAGACCATACGTTGTCCTGGTTGTCTTTCTGACTATTCCCACCAGCCTCTTATTCTCGTCCTGCAGAAGCCACGTCATCCTTCCTTCCCTTAGTCTTTTTTTTTTTTTTCCTTTTTATTTAGGACAACACCCATGGCATATGAAGTTTCCCAGGATAGGAGTCGAATTGTCACTGCAGTTGCCGGCCTACACCACAGCCATAGCAACACCAGATCTGAGCTGCATCTGCAACCTACACCACAGTTCACGGCAACTCCGGATCCCTGAACCACTGAGTGAGGTCAAGTATCCAACCCATGTCCTCATGGGTACTAGTCTGGCTTGTTACCGCTGGGCCACGGCAGGAACTCCCCTTCCCTTATTCTTGATTGCATCTTCCAAGGGCTGTCATATATCCTGAATGCCAGGGTCCAAACTGGTCAGACACTAGCACAAACCAGAGAGAGGTCTGGTTCCTCATTACTTGACCCAACCAGGTCTGTTTGTTGAACACTGTTGCTTGGAACACAAAAGGCACTTACTTCCACAAAAGAGATGAAGATGTATGTCTCCTGCCGAAGAAAAGATGAGCAGAGCAAGGTGTAGGGTCCCTATTCTCTCTGCTTCTTCCTCGTGATTAAAGTCATCATTCATCCAAGTATTTCTGAGACAGTCCTGGTTTCCAGTTATTGTCTCAGAGCCATTATTCATAGAGCCTATTTCACTTTTCAAAATGTATTGGGTTACTGTATGTATGAACCATATCCAGATGTGGTACAAGAGACACCAAGAGTGGGGGCTGGAAGAGCAAGGCTCTAGACCCACTCACACCACTGGGCTATGGGCTTACACAACTCACTTCCCCTCTCAGAATCTCAGGTTTCTTGTCTGCAAAATGGACGCGGTTGCTATTCTGTCCTCTCCACAGACTTGTGATAAGGAAAAAATGGCCTATTGGTAGAAAAGCTCTTGATCAGCTTTGCATCACCACACAGGTGAAAGTTCTTTTTATGATCACAAGATAGATCGGGAGCCATTATTTCATCCTATTATCCAATGCCTTGTCCAGCGCTGCAGGGCACTGGGAGATCCTGAAAGAGGGATGGTGTGTTATAACAAAACACACAAGACTTTTTTACATTTAGAAAGTGGGGGACCAGGAGGCACTCTGCTCCATAGAACAAAGGCGCCTAGGTTTTAGCCCACATGACTTTTATTAAGGAAGGTGATGTATATAGGTTAGTTAGCAAAATCAGGCATAGGCAATAACAAAGCTATCTCCTAGGGAATAACAAAGGGAGCTACTAGCAAGGAAGTTACTGGTGCATACCCCTAGGACACAGGGCAGCTGCCCAGCAGCCCCGCAGCCGCAGTATATCAGCTCTAGCAACAGCCCTGTCCTGTAGTGTACCAGCTCCAGCAGCTCTGTGGCTGCAGTGTATCAGCTCTTATACCCGGCAGGAAACCAAGCAAGCGCTTGGAGAGTTGGAGAACTCAGGTTTATTAGGCCGGTGGGCTCAGAGGAGATGGCTCCCTGGAGTCTGAGCCCTGAGAAAGGGTTTCACAAGGCTTTTGTAGGCTAGCTCTTCCAGGAACATGCTTGGCTGGTCAGACCCGGGTGAGAACAGGCAGGACTTTAATTGCAGATGCAACTTTACTGAAGCAGATGTGTGGGGGAGGGGTGGTTAGGGGCAGTTGGCTGGACTTAGTCATCATGGCCAGGGTCTCTCCTTTCTACCTTTTTATTAGGACATTTTCTCCTACACTAGGACACAATGCAGCTGCTTATAGAATAGCATGGTTAAAACACAGCTCCCTTATCTTATCTTTGAAGGGGACCCTGTACCTTAGAACTCTGCATCGGTATATATGGTTATCTGGCTTTGCCATCGCAAGCATTCCTTGGCTTATTGTGACACCAAATTTGCCTTCTGCAGAGTTGAGCAGTTCAGTGGTCTCCAACAATCCAATACCTTACTAGGAGCTTTTCTCCTTTATGCTGATAAGGAGAATCTTTTTTTTTTTTTTTTTGGTCTTTTTGTCTTTTTAGGGCCGCGCCTGTGGCATGTGGAGGTTCCCAGACTAGGGGTCTAATTGGAGCTGTCGCTGCCAGCCTATGCCAGAGCCACAGTGACGCCAGATCCGAGCCGCATCTGACCTATACCACAGCTCACGGCAACACTGGATCCTTAACCCACTGAGCAAGGCAAGGGATGGAACCAGCAACCTCATGGTTCCTAGTCGGATTCATTTCCACTTCGCCATGACGGGAACTCCGATTTACAATGTTCTATAAATTTCTGCTGTACAGCCAAGTGACCCAGTCACACATATATGTATATATATTACTTTTCTCATATAAGAGAATCAGTTGTAAGAATAGGGACTGTCATAGGTAACAAACGACTTGCTCTTAAAATGCACTTGACATTTTGTAGATATCATATTGCCAAGTGCCACACCATTTGTTGATTTCTTTTCCTTCCTTCTCTCTCCCACCCTAATAAAGAAAGAGTCTCTAAGAGTTGGGGCTTAGCAGAAACGAATCTGACTAGCATCCATGAGGATACAGGTTCGATCCCTGGCCTCACTTAGTGGGTTAAGGATTGGCGGTGCCTTGAGCTGTGGTGTAGGTCACAGACTTGGCTCAGATCCCGAGTTGCTGTGGCTTTGGCCAGTAGCTGTAGCTTTGATTGGACCCCTAGCCTGGGAATCTCCACTTGCTGTGAGTGCAGCCTTAAAAAGACCAAAAAAAAAAAAAAAAAAGATTCTCCAGGAGGTCCCATCGTGGCTCAGTGGTTAACAAACCCAACTAGGATCCATCAAATTACTTCTTTTTTTCCTCCTTCTTTAGATGTGAAAGGGAGATGAAGAGAAAGGAAAACTCATTCATTCATTCATTCATTCAATAAATATTTTGTTGAGCTTCCAGGTACTGTTTTCTAAGCTGGGAATATAGCAGAGAAAGACAATAAACAAAGAAAAAAGTATAAAACAGAATCTCAGGTAACCGTAAGTGACTGGGGTACAATTTTTAGACAGGGTGGCCAGGGAGGGGAGGAGTTATTTTTTCTCAAACTAAAGCTCTTTGCCTTCAACAAAATACCACAGGCTAGGTGGCTTACACATCAGAAATTTATTTCTCCCCATTCTGGAGCCTGAAAGTTCAAGACCAAGTTGCGAACAAGTTTGATTTCTCCAAGGCTCCTCTCCTTGGCCTGCAGAAAGCTGTCTTGTTTATGTCCTCCCGTGACCTTTTCTTTGTGCATGTATATCCCTGATGTTTGTCCCTTCTTTTTCTTTCTCTCTTTCTTTCTTTCTTTCTTTCTTTCTTTCTTTCTTTCTTTCTTTCTTTCTTTCTTTCTTTCTTTCTTTCTTTTCTTTCTTTTTCTTTCTCTTTCTTTCCTTCTTTATCTCTTTCTTTCTGCCTCTCCCACAACATATGGAATTTCCAGGGCCAGTGATTGAATCCAAGCCACAGGTGTGATCTATGTCAGCTGCAACCTATGCCACCTGTGACAATGCCAGATTTGGTAACCCACTGTGCAGGGCCAAGGATCAAACCCACACCTGTGCAGTGACCCAAGCTGCTGCAGTTCGATCCTTAGCCCACTGTGCCACAGTGGGAACTCCTATCCCTTCTTCTGCTAAGAACAACAGTTCTGTTGGATTAAAGCCCTACACTTATGACTTATTTAACCCATTTACCTCCTTGAAGCTCTATTTCCAAATACAGTCACATGGGGATGGGCAAAGGCATAGGATTTCAACATACGAAGTTCGAGGGAACACAATTCAGTTAGTTGCCTAACTAACTACTGGTAACACCAACCAATGGAAACCAAACATACTCCCATATATTCTCAAATTTTATCTAGAATCCTAAAAGGACTTCTTGTTCTAATGTTCTCCAATATTGACAATTTCCACATTTACTCTACATAGTTACAACTGCCTGTTTGCCTGCCAATTTTGGCTATCATTTTCTAATGACAAGTAAGATGGTTCTCTGAGAAAAGTGCTTTCTTAGCCAACGCCAATAGAAATGCAATGCATTACTTATCAGGTAAAGCTGATGAAATTAACTCTCTTTCAGAGTTTGCTAAATCAATATACTATTGAGCACAGGCAGACAGATTTGAAGTGTTTTTTTCATATAGGGTCTCCCTAGGTCGAATTTTTTTTGACAAATGAATATCATAAAAGTCAATAGCATCTGTTCTGAGATCTAAAGTAAAAAGGATTTAATGAGGAATGCAGAGGGAGGAAGAATCTCAGGGGAATTAAAAGATGAGTTCCAGATACAAGAAGACAAAGCATGACCTTCTGGCGGAGCTGCAGTTAAGGTATTAAACGCATTACCCAAGAGGTCTCTTGCGTGTGATTTCCATGTTAATACCAGCCCCATGTATTGAGTAGTTACAGTGCCAAGCAGAGTAATATGAATATTCCATATATCCTATCATTTGATTTACTATTGTTAAAACACAATTAGAACTAAGGATGTTTCTGCAGCTCTTCACTCTTCTCCCTCCACACACCTCTTGATCCAGCCTGGAGGTAGAGGCAGCCATCAATGAGAAATGATGGTGCACTCGCTTAGGAAAGTGACATTGGGAGAGCCGAGGAGTGGACATGCTTGAGAGTTATTTAAGATGGGGGATCAGCAGAATTGAGTAAATGGTTGGTTATGAGTTAAGGGAAAATGAATAGGCAAAGATGGTGCCAGGGGCAACTCTGCCTGGGGATGGCATTCATTGCAGAAGAAAATACAGGAGAAGGAACGGGTTCATGAATACAAAAGAGACTTAACGGGGCTGCCATTGGGCAGGAAAGATTTTGTTGAGGACCTTCATTCCCTCCGCTTCCTAGAGACCTTGAAATTATCTTAAGAGGAAGTTCTCGCAGTGGCTCAGCAGAAACAAATCTGACTAGCATCCATGAGGATGCAGGTTCAAACCCTGGCCCACTCAGTGGGTTAAGGATCCAGTGTTGCCGTGAGCTGTGGTGTAGGTCGCAAATGTGGCTCGGATCTTGCATTGCTGTGGCTGTGGCTCTGGCTTGCAGCTACAGCTCTGATTAGACCCCTAGGCTGGGAACCTCCATATGCGGTAGAGGCGGCCCTAAAAAGCATTTTAAAAAAAGAAAGAAAGGAAGAAAGAAAGGAATTATCTTACGTACTTTTTGTCAGTTTCCTCAAAATGTGAAAAACGGGAATCCCAATCTCCACATCCTTCAGAATGGTTGTGAGGATGAGGTGAGAGAACATTTGTGACCGTGTCTGGGTCACAGATGGCATTCATCAAGCACTTTCTTCCTTACCTCATTTCTTGTTTCCAACTCTGGGTCTGTGATTCCACAGATATTCAACCTGACACTTAAGTATGTCGGCATCTACAGGGATGGGTTAAGAGACAGAGGCTAAGAGTTCCCATTGTGGCTCAGTGGTTAATGAATCCAACTAGGAACCATGAGGTTTCGGGTTCGATCCTTGGCCTTGCTCAGTGGGTTAAAGATCTGGTGTTGCCATGAGCTGTGGTGTGGGTTGCAGACTCGGCTCTATCCCGTGTTGCTGTGGCTCTGGTGTAGGCTGGCAGCAACAGCTTCGATTCGACCCCTAGCCTGGGAACCTCCATATGCCGTGGGAGTGGCCCTAGAAAAGGCAAAAAGACAAAAAAAAAAAAAGAGAGAGAGAGACACAGGCTAAAATGTAGAGGCTGACTGAAGTAACACCAGGGAGAGGAGCTCACTAACGAAGATCAACCGGAAATTGGAGGGCAGATGCAAGGTTGGAGGTAGGAGGAAGATATCCAAAAGAGCAAATGGAAAGATGTTTTGAAGACATTTTGCTGCTTTCACTGTTCTGACTGGTAACCAATCTGCTTTCCAGCTTTTGGTGTAGTTAGAAACAAATCAAGTGCCCTGAGCCGTAGGCCAGGCTTCATAATGTATACACCTCAGATTTCCAAATGGTGTTCTCCTCTTCTGGGTTCCTGCATCATTTGAGACCAGTTGTGCAGCTTTCTCCATTATACGGCTCTGTGGCTCTAAGAAGGAGAACTGGCCCTAGGAACTGGCATTCTCCTCCATAGCCAGAAATGAGGCCTGCTTAATCTTGATCTTCTGTCTTCTGGAGGAAGATTGGCTTGCAGTAGGGCAGGTGCCAAGAGGAGAACACTGGAGACCAGTAACCTTAGAGAAAATCTGGCCAAAGTGGAGAAGTGACCCTTAATATTGTGGAGACTGTATTTGGTCCCCAGAACAATAATGTCTCTTTCTCTCTATCTCCAGTGTTTAATTCCAAGTGGTTCATATTAGACAGTGTCTACATTCATAATCCTTGATTACACTCAGATTGCTTTTGATTAAATCTTATTGCTACATCTGAAAAAGAATGGATGTGCGTATATGTGTAACTGAATCACTTTGTTGTACAGCAGAAATGGTCACAACACTATAGATCAACTATACTTCGATAAAACTTTTTAAAATGAAAAAGTCTAATTGTTACAAATATCACCTTATGTTTGCATGAAGATTCTTTGAGATAACATAGGGATGGGTTACTCTGACCATAATTCATAGTTTGTGGCAATCTCACAAGACGGCTGCCTCTGAAGTCACCTGCTGACACAGTTTAGAACCCTGAGCATTTACTATCTCTAAGCATTTACTATCTGAGCCAATATGAGAAAGGCACAATCTTTGACCAGACTTGCGGTAGTGTCAGAATTGTATTTGAATTGCTAAAAGGGTTAATATTGCAACTCCCCAGGCAGACAAGGGCCAATTTGCTGAAGGCCTCATTGGAGCAGGTGTGTCATGGGAAATGAGCCTGGGTGAAGTTCAAAGGCAGCATTGACCACACCTGGCCACAAGCTTCAAACTCTTCCCGGCTGCCTCTCAGGTTAGTTGGTTTTCCCTTTTCTGTCCCTCTCCCACTCTGCACCACACCCTATGGGAGAGAAGAAAGGTTTGTGAGAAGAAAAGTGGGGAGATATGGGCAAATCCCCAAGTCTCTCCCTTACCCCACGCATCCACTACGTTCACCCTCAGCTGCTTGGCTACAGTGAGTAGGACTCCCGTGTTAGTTGGTTGCATTCAGGAGACAAGGGCTCACAAATGCTTGCAAGGATGTGAAAAAAAGTGTGTGTGTGGGGGGGACTTTTTACATTGTTGATGAGAATGTAAACTGGTGGAAAATGGTATGGAGATTCTTTAAGAAATGAAAAACAGGACAACCATTTGATCCAGCAACTCCCCATCTGGGTACATATCAAAGGAAATGAAATAAATATCTTTTTTTTTTTTTCTTTTTAGGGCTGCACCCGCACGGTATATAGATTTTCCCTGGCTAGGGGTCGAATTGGAGCTACAGCTGCTGGCCTATGCCACAGCAATGCACAGCTCCCGGCAGCGCAGGATCCTTAACCCACTGAGCAAGGCCAGGGATCGAACCTGCATCCTCATGGATCCTAGTCGGGTTTGTTAACCTCTGAGCCATGAAGGGAACTTCCTGAAATAACTATCTTGAAGACATGTCAGTACTTCCATGTTCATGGCAGCATTATTCACAATAGCCAAAGTATGGAAACAACCTACGTCCCTCATTGGGTGACATCTTGGGTGAAAGAATTTGAGTTTTGTAAAAAAGCCTTATCTCAGAACCATGCCCTTCAAAAAGCTTGTGGATATTGCTCTCCAGGAGCTTCTCCACTGCTTCCGTTCATGTCTGTCATGGCATACCATATGTCTGTTGCTTATTTATGCAGCCTCAGCCAATAACAACAATCTCATTCCCCTTTGGCAACAATTAGTCAAGTCAGATGGCATATGATTAAGTTCTGGCCAATAAGAAAGAAGGGGAAGCCTAATGGGTGTTTTCGAAAATATATTTCCATTTGACCAAAGAAAAGCATGTGAAGATGAAGCCCTTTTTGGAATTCCTGTCGTGGCTCAGTGGTTAACAATCCAACTAGAAACCATGAGGTTGCGTGTTTGATCCCTGGCCTTGCTCAGTGGGATAGGGATCCAGTGTTGCCGTGAGCTGTGGTGTAGGTCACAGACCTGGCTCGGATCCCACATTGCTGTGGCCCTGGCGTAGGCTGGTGGCTACAGCTGCGATTGGACCCCTAGCCTGGGAACCGCCATATGCCTCGGGTGCAGCCCTAGAACAAACAAAACAAACAAACAAAAAAGATTAAGCCCTTTTTTGTCTCATTCCTTTTCTTCTTGCTTTGGAAACTGTGGTGTTAGGGTGTGACGGGAGGAGTTGCTGTAGCCACCTTGTAGCCATGAAGTAAGAAGCCTGGAAGAAAGATGTCATCAAAATACTGAGGATGATGGAGAAGAAGGAAGGAAAGGGTTTGGATCCTTGGAGATACCAATGAGCTGCTCAATCCACGCCGGGACTGTCTGCCTTTTGCACTTTTTCTTCTTATTTATTTATTTATTTTTTCATTTTAGGGGCGAACCTATGGCACATGAAAGTTTCCTAGGCTAGGGGTCGAATCAGAGCTGCAACAGCCAGCCTATGCCACAGCCAGAGCAATGCCAGATCCCAGAGGCATCTGCAACCTACACCACAGTTTGCAGCAGTGCTGGATCCTTATTCCACTGAGCAAGGCCGGGGATCAAACCTGCATCCTCACAGACACCAGTTGGGTTTTTAACCTGCTGAGTCACACTGGGACCTCCACACACTTCTTAAGTGAATACTAAAGTCCTTATGGTTCACACCTTTATAAGTCAGGTAGTTAGTGACATGAAGCTGAAAACACTCCCAGAGGACCCATATGAAGACAGTTTCAATTGTTATTCTCACTGATAATGGTGCCTGGAAAAAGCCACAGTTGGGGAAAGGCAGTAACTCACTCAATCAGTCCCCTGTATCAGCCAGCCAGGGATCAGGGCAATCTTTTCTTTTTTCTTTTCTTTTCTTTTTTTTTTTTTTGTCTTTTTGTTATTTCTTGGGC
Organism: Phacochoerus africanus; assembly: GCF_016906955.1. Taxonomy (NCBI): domain Eukaryota; kingdom Metazoa; phylum Chordata; class Mammalia; order Artiodactyla; family Suidae; genus Phacochoerus; species Phacochoerus africanus. Next base: position 14,681,649 of record NC_062549.1, on the reverse strand, counting down.
TGCTCCCACGGCATATGGAGGTTCCCAGGCGAGGGGTCAAATCAGAGCTGTAGCCACCAGCCTGTGCCACAGTCACAGCAATGTGGGATCCAAGCCACATCTGGGACCTACACCACAGCTCATGGCAACACCAGATCCTTAACCCACTGAGCAAGAACAGGGATCGAACCCGCAACCTCATGGTTCCTAGTCGGATTTGTTAACCACTGCGCCACGACGGGAACTCCCAGGGCAATCTTTTCAAACTCCCCTTCAGGTTGACCCTCTCAGGAAGTCAACAGCAGGTGACACTAAACATTGGTTAAATAAATGAGTGAACGAGCAAAGGAAACAAGAGGAATGGAAAGAGAAATAGAAGAACTGGGTGAATTTTCCAAGCTTCACAATAGAATATGCCCTCAATATCCTATTATGCATATTGTGCCTTTCAGATCTTGTATTCTAGGAGTTTATCTAACCATTCACTATTCGTTGCCTTCTACTATGTGCTATGTGCTTAGAATATAAGAATAAAACAGGATTCTTGTGCTCACAGAGATCACCTGCCAAGCTGGAAACAGATAACCTACACAGCCCACTACATTATAAGACAATATGATAAGCAAATTCATTCATTTATTCATGCTTCTTCTTTTTTTGTCTTTTGTCTTTTTAGGGCTGCACCCATGGCACATGAAGTTCCCAGGCTAGGGTTGAATGGGAGCTGTAGCTGCTGACTTACGCCACAGCCATAGCAACGCTGGATCCGAGCTGCGTCTGTGACCTACACCAGGACTCACAGCAACACCAGATCCTTTACCCACTGAGCGAACCCAGGGATCAATCATGGATACCAGTCAGGTTCATTGACCACGATGGGAACTCCCATTTGTTCACTTGTGAAAGATGTATTGAGTGCCATCTTCAAGAAACTTATAAAGAAAAGCCATTCTTTTTTTTGTTCTCCACATTCCTGCAGCCTCATAAACTAAGAACTTCCATTTTTGTGGAAATAGTACAAGGTATCTTCTGCCCTTCATTCCACTGGCTTTGTTTTTACTCCTTACTCATGTGTGGGGTCAGGAAAATCAACTGATTTGAGAGGTGAGATGGAGCAGAAAAGACTGGATATATGTGTGCGGTTCAGCCTGCCATGAGCTAGGATCTTCCTATTCATTTTCCACCTGCTCTCTGCTTCTTGTGTATATGATCAATAACATTTCTGGGGAGGGTTTTTCTGCCCTTCGATGCGAGAGTAATCCCATCTCATGTATGGGGAGACACAGAAAGCCTTGGACCCAAGGCCCACTGTCCAATCCAGCTTTACCTGTGTCTGTTTAATTGGTTCAGAACCTATGGAAATCAGAACAGAATGTGAGGAACAGGTTACAAGTTGGAGAGGAAAAAAGGATCAGGCGTTCCCGTCGTGGCTCAGTGGTTAATGAATCCGACTAGGAACCATGAGGTTGTGGGTTCGATCCCTGTTCTTGCTCAGTGGGTTAAGGATCCAGCGTTGCCATGAGCTGTGGTGTAGGTCCCAGATGTGGCTTGGATCCCACATTGCTGTGACTGGCACAGGCTGGTGGCTACAGCTCCGATTTGACCCCTCGCCTGGGAACCTCCATATGCTGCAGGAGTAGCCCTAGAAAAAGGCAAAAAGACAAAAAAAAAGAAAGAAAGAAAAGAAAAAAAGAAAGAAAAAAGGGTCAAGTCTTCGGGGAGAGTCAGGGGAGACTAAATTAGGGAGATGAAACTTGAGCTGAAATGAGGAGTGGACGTGTTCTGCAGACAGATGGGATTTGGGGAGAGTGATAAAAGTAGGGCTACCTGGAGCAGTGACATTGTGGGAGAGGGTAAGACACAGGGGTGTGAAAGAATAAGCTGTGTTCTGAGAACCACAAGCAGTCTGATATCCAGTGGGACCAGCATGGGGACCAGAAAGAAGGCTGAACAAAAAGGTCCTAAAATTTCTTTTTCTTTCTTTTTTTTGGGAGGGGTCTTTTTTTTTTTTTTTGTCTTTTTAGGGCCACACCCACGGCATATGGAGGTTTCCAGCCTAGGGGTCCAATCAGAGCTGTAGCTACTGGCCTACACCGCAGCTCACAGCAGCGCTGGATCCTTAACCCACTGAGCGAGGCCAGGGATCAAACCCCCATTTGCATGGATGCTAGTCAGGTTCGTTAACTGCTGAGCCACGACGGGAACTCCTAAAATTTCAATACTATCTTGTTGTTAATGTAGGAGAGGGAAAAAATCATTTTTCTTCTCCTCTTCTAGGTTCTAAGATGGGCCCTCTGTAACAACAACAACAACAAAAACAGACTAACAAAAGAAAAATAAATAGAAGTTTTTAAATTTGTACATCTCATATATACATGGGAGAGACTCAGGGAAAGAGTAACTCAAAGAGATGGCTTAGTTCTCTGATGTAAACAGCATCTTCAACAAAGCACAATCAGTAGAGAAATGATAAGACAGAGGAGGAGTTCCTGTCATGGCGAAGTGGAAACAAATCCAACTAGGAACCACGAGATTGCAGGTTTGATCCCTGGCCTTACTCAGTGGGTTAAGGATCTGGTGTCGCCGTGAGCTGTGGTGTAGGTCGCAGACTCGACTCAGATCCCACATTGCTGTGGCTGTGGGGGAGGCCGGCAGCTGTAGCTCTGATTAGACCCCTAGCCTGGGAACCTCCATATGCTGTGGGTACAGCCCTAAAAAGACAAAAACACAAGACCAAGGAAAGCTTTTTAGGAAAAGTGGAAAGTAAATATGTGGGAGGAACTTAATTGAGTAAGGTGTTTTGCAGATTTCTTTAGTGATAAGAATCTAGAATCCAGTAAAGGAGAATTTATATCTTGCCTATAGGCAGAAGAGGAAGTGGGTAGAGAGCTTTTCCTACATTTGCTGCTTCTTAACTGCCTTTGGCTCAAAATAATTACGTCAAAGAGGCATCTTTTGAGAGTTCTCTTGTGGCGCAGCAGGTTAAGGATCTGGCGTTGTCTCCGTAGCAGCTCAGGTCACTGTTGTGGCAAGGGTTGGATCCCTGGCCCAGGAACTTCCACATGTTGCCTGCCTGGCCAAAACAAACAAACAAACAAACAAACAAACAACCAAAAAGGCATGTTTAGGGCTGTCATATTCTAGTTCCCTTATCATGTTGTACTGTCTCTGTGACTTTCAGTCTTGGAAGACATATACTTTGAGAAATCCTGAGGCTTTCATTACATCACTATATAATTCACTCTATAAGATAAAAGCAACCCCCACAAATCTTTATGTTATAAACCTGTTTCCACCTTGGCCTCTTCACCTGGTTGCTGTGGAGCAAGCCCCGTAAGACTCGTTGGCATTCGATTGTTCAACAGAAGCTCTTTAAGACAGACCTTAAAATCTGTAAAAGGCCTTTTGTAATTTGCTTCCCCTTATTTAGACCATGTTTTCCTAGAAGTGCCCGATATTTGAACTTTTCCCAGAAGCTATTTATTAATTTTAACACGTTTGCCATCTGGAGAGGCTGAGATGAGAAGGGACAAAATAGGTTTTCTTTTTTGGCCATGCCTGTGGCATATGGAAGTTCCTGGGCCAGGACTCAAACCTGCGCCACAGCAGTGACCTGAGCCACTGAAACAACACCACATCCTTAACCTGCCGCACCACAAGGGAACTCCTCAAAAATGGCTTTCAAATGCAGTATGTTCTAGCTAGTACTTCATCTCTCTTCTCTTGTATTTTATCATAAGCAGAGAAGGAGGCCATGAGGCACTTTAATATTCTATCTTGAAATCTCTTTCACTAGAACAAGAGTCAGCAAAATACTGCTGATGGGTAGGCTATACATGATTTGTAACTAAGGTATTATTGGAACATATTGGTACCTGTTTGTTAATTTGACAGGTGGCTACCTTTGAGCAATTGTGGCAGAGTTCAGCAGATGTAAAAGAGGTAGTATACCCTGCAAGCATGAAATAATTATATCTGGCCCTTTACAGAATGAGTTTGCCAATTCTTGACCAAGACTGCTGCGTTCACTACGTACGTATCTTATGTTCCACGTTAGCACAGATGACAGTGTTGCCGAATTTCTGCCACTGTATAACAAGGGCTTCTTTCCTCAATCTTCCACTTTTCCTCGCTTTCCTTTAATCCCTCACTGACAATCGCTCAAGATCCTTAGGCTTCCACTGTCACTGCTCAAGGACCTCCCCTTTTCTGTGGGCCACCCACTCCTATAGGCAACATCACATGTTTTAGTTTTAGTTAACACCACACTTCAGTGTACCAAATATATTCTGATCATCCATGGCTGCATAACAAATTCATTCCAAAACCTAGGAACTTTGAGTAAAAATAATCACTTTATGATTTCCTCTCACAGTTCTAGGGGGAGCTGGACTCTGCTAAGTGGTTCTCATTTGGGGTCTCCTGTGGTGGCCACTTGATGTTGGTTGGAGCCGAAGCCATTTAAAGTTTTTCCACTCAAGCCAGAATAGCTTCAGTGGCTTCTCCAAGTGACCTGCACACAGTGGCTGGGTTCCAAGAGCAACATTTAGTGAAGACCAGGCTTGTAAAAGAGAGTTAACATGTTGGAGGAAAATGGGGAGGGTGTGGTGTCCCCTCAAAAGAGTGTTTCTAGAAGAAAGTCTGCCATGTCAAAACTCCTGAAAAAGGAGTGCGAGCCAAAGCACATCAGTGTGCTAACAACACAAAGGTCATTGATCTGTCTCTGTTGCTTTTGCTGCCAGAGAAATGAGTTAAAAGGTGAATGGGAAATGATAAAATGGAAATATTGTGAGAGAAAGAAGGAAGGGGAAGGAGACAGAGAAAGAAAGAGCTGAAGGACTATTTGGGGATGGAAATGGGAGAATCAGGAGATTAAGTGATAGTGTAAGGATCCATGAAGGTGGGAAGGAAAGTGAGTAACAATAGGGGCTCATTGTAAAAGCGAAGGACAAATCCTCCGGTCTTGGGAGGGAAGCAAGAGATGGCGGCGGTGCAGACTTGGTAGATTTGCAAGCTTGATGTCGAGGAAATTTCGTTTGGCTCCTATTTTCTCTGAAATGAAAGAGGAGAGTTGAACTGAGGAATGGGAAGCAGAGTCTGCAAACGACAGGGGCCACAGGAAAAGAAATCCCTCAGCACGTTTCTTCTCGTCCGGGATCCTAAGGGTTAGGATCAAAGAGAGCGAGCCATCCCTGTTTCCTAGAGAGGCTGCCGCCCACCCTCTGGGGAAGCTAGAGGAACTTCCTGTTTCTGTCTTCCGGGTTTAAGGGTTTAGGCTCCCGGGTTGCCGGGGTCAGAAGGAGAGGGGATTCCTATTCTGGGACAGCTGGGACGCCTGGGGGTGCTGGGCGCCTTTCGTGTAGCCCCCCGAGCAGTGAGTTTCTTCTCCGGGGGGAAGGGATCCGAGGGCTGCGTACAGGAGAAGCGAAAGGTGCGCCGCCCAGGCTGCAATGCCCGTCCCGGACAGGGGAGTCGCCCCCGTGAGGGGCGAAGGCCCGGCATCTCCCGCCGCACCGACCACCGCGCCTCCCTCGCCTGCAGCGTCCCTCGAAGGGCCTTGTCGACTGGAGACCTCTGTTTTCCTGGAACCTCACGCTGAAGTCCACCCCAGCCCGTGCTCCCTGGCAATGCTTCTTCAAGATAAGCTTCAGGCAGTGTATTTTCTTTGGAAGTCTTTGTGATCCAAAGCAACGCCCAGTCATAAACACTTTTTTTTTTTTTTCCCCCGGCTCTAGGACAGTGAAAATAGCCCCTCTCTGTGGAGCGATATCTTTTAAAGAGAGCCTTTTCATGCCGTTTGTGGCCTCGAGTTTGCTCCCATTTTGCTCAACTAGTGTTGCTGAGGGTTTTTCTGATACAAAATTAATAGTTTCCTAGCAGGGGAAATGGTGGCACGGGTATCTGTTACCAGACTCTTGCTTCTTCTGTAAAGACTTTGCTAGGAATATGCAACTCAGGCAGCAAAACGTATTACTCCATTTGAACAACTTTAAAAAATTTTTTTTCTTTTTGCATTCAGATGTATGGTTCCCCCTGCCCCCAACTCAAACACTGGGCATATTTGTAATTTAGAGGAGCTTCATTTAGACCGAGGATGCTTAGAGAATGCCAGCTTCCTGTGGTAAAAGATCTAGGGATGTAAATTGATTTTCTAAAAGTATAGTGAATATATACCAAAATAAAGGTTCTTAATCATTTGCAGGTTGGGGTTATGCCCTGCTCTGCTTCCTGCTCTAATTTAGTAGATAAAAGTGTCAAAGTCAGTGTCCAAACAGTCTTGGGACTGAATCCAGCTCTACCTCTTTCTGGTTGTGTGACTTTGGAAAAGTTTCTTAATGTCTGTTTTGGTATAAAACAGCATACTGGTTACTTCATACACTTCAGAGGGCTGTTGTGAGAATTAAATGAAGTGTTGTATAAGATATTTAGTTCACCGAGTGGCACATAATAGGCAATAATGGGGTAAGAATTATTTATAAGCATGCCATCTTTTGTTTTCATACACATCCCTTTGTATATCCTTTTAAGCTCTCATTTTCCCTGAAGTGTGCTATTCTTTATACCCTGAAATAGATGCCAAGTCCATATTCCACTGCCTTCCAGTGACAGATCACATTTCCAATTCCATAAAGTAGGTCAGGGGTTGTAGTTCAGTCCTGAAGATAAAGTTTAGGCTGAAAGGGATCTTCTGATTATGATAGTAAAAGGCAAGGAAGAGATCCCTTGTTAGCCTCCCTTTTATATTTAGAAATTATTGGCTATAGTTATTCTAGCCCTACTTTGCCTTAATTTCTTGTTACTAGTTATATAAATCCTACCTTTTTTTTCCTTTTTTTTTTTTTTGGCTGTACTCTTGGCATGCCGAAGTTCCTGGGCCAGGGATCAACCCAGCATCACAGTAGTGACACCACCAGGTCCTTAGCCTGCTGAGGACCTGTAATCCTAACTTTCTTTTGAAATGAACTTCAAAGGTTTTATCCTTTTGTCAAGGACCCACTTATTCCTTGTAAACTAAACAGAGTGCTTTCTCTTTAGCTGATTCTTATACCTGCATATTGATGCCTTTTTTTAAAATTTTTTAATTTTTTTGTCTTTTTGCCTTTTCTAGGGCCACTTCCCGCAGCATATGGAGGTTCCCAGGCTGGGGTCCAATAGGAGATGTAGTCACGCCAGAGCCGTAGCAATGCAGGATCCGAGCTGAATCTGCAACCTACACCACAGCTCATGGCAATGCCGGATCCTTAACTCACTGAGCAAGGCCAGAGATCGAACCCGCAACCTTATGGTTCCTAGTCAGATTCATTAATGACTGAGCCACAACGGGAACTCCTATTGATGCCTTAAAGTCTTATAATTGGTGACTTTCCCAAAAAACTACTTTTTTTTTTTTTTTTAATTAAAGGTGTATCTGGAGTTCTCTGGTGGCCTAGCAGTTAAGGACTCAGTGTTGTCACTGCTGTGGCTTGGGTTTGATCCCTGGCCTGGGAACTTCTCCATGCCAGAGGTGAGGCCAAAAAAAAGATAGAAAAGTGTCTTTAAGTTCCTAGTAGACAGTATTAGTATTCATTCTGTTTTTAAAACTTGATCCTCAGACTTTAATGTTAAGTTTAAAATTTTAAATTATTTCCTTAGGAAAGGTAAATTGGGTTAAGTTTTAATTCCAAACACTTGCATCTGAGGTAAGGTTTTCTGAAAGGACTACTAAGGACCATGTTTCTTATTTTTAGTATGATCCACAGAATATTCTATGCTTACAGTTATGTTGTAATGGTTGGGAAGGAAGGAAGAAGAATAAACCTTAACAGGTGCCTCCAAACATAACCTGTTTCCTTCCACAGGATTTTTGATCCCTAACTTGGCTGTGACCATTGTGATGGAGCAAGAGCAAAAACTTTTGGTCTCAGATCCTTATGGCTTCACCGAGAGGGAGAGTTTGAAAAACATTTTTACAGGTGAGGGATTAAGAAGATGATCTGACTCGTTTGGAAATTCATTATAAGATGTGGTATGGACTCTGTAGAAAGAACAGGGCATTAGAATGAGACAGACTTTGATTTCCTGCTCTGTCACTTAAAAGCTATGTTGTAGCCTCAGTTTTTTCATCTTTAAGAAAAGTGTATCAGGGAGTTCCCGTCATGGCTCAGTGGTTAACGAATCCAACTAGGAACCATGAGGTTGCAGGTTTGATCCCTGACCTTGCTCAGTGGGTTAAGGATCCGGCGTTGCCATGAGCTGTGGGGTAGGTCAAAGAAGATTCGGCTCAGATCCTGCATTGCCGTGGTTGTGTTGTAGGCTGGTGGCTGCAGCTCCACGTAGACCCCTAGCCTGGGAACCTCCACATGCTACAGGTGTGGCCCTAGAAAAGACCAAAAAAAAAAAAAAGTGAATCATAATATCTGTCTCATATCTTTTTAGCATTAATGATATACTACATGCAAAGCTGCATGTAGTAGTTTTTAATAAGTAGTGGGTATCATTGTTATATCTGTGTTTGCTCAGATTTTAACCAAGGATTTGTCTAGTTTTCACCTCAGATAGTGTTCTGTTCATATTCCCACACACACACTTTTTTCTTTTAAGTCTTCTAGAATAAATTTTAATGAATTTGATTTTAGGTTGATATCCTCTGTGGCAGTTGGTAGCACCTGTTCAGATATATTTCATTAGTGTTATAAGTACAAAAAATTCACCTGCTTCTGATGAACACATAGAGTAAAAGAAGTAAAACTAGCTATAAAAAAATTTTTTTTAATATAGTTTACAAGGTTTGAGTTTGTTATTCTCTCTCTTCCACTGTAATTCAGAATTTCTTTCCTCTGGCAGAGTCTAGGGAATGTGTTTAGAGTATTTGTTTATTCTTGCAGGAGAAGAAAGTAAGAATAATTTGGAAACTGTTCATCACAATAACTCTAAGGCAGATAAAGAGAGAACTTCAAAATGGTCTAAAAATGATGGCCCCCACAGTTATAAGCATGAGGACACAAAAGAAATGCCATTGATATGGTCCCAAGCTGGTAAGATTGAGTGTGATGATTTCTGTGGGAATGATGGCAACTCAGAGAATCAGGAAAATTCTACAGGAAAAGAGGAGGAAGAACACAGTCAGTGGGGATGGGACCCAGGAGAACACACCAGGACCTCTGTCCAGCAGAATACATCCTTTGGGGACAAACCCTACAAATGTTCTGAATGTTGGAAAAGCTTCAATAACAGCTCTCATCTGCGAACTCACCAGAGGACCCACTCAGGAGAAAAACCTTATAAATGTTCTGAGTGTGGGAAATGCTTCAGTAACAGCTCTCACCTGATCCAGCACCTGAGAACACACACAGGCGAGAAGCCATACCAATGTGGCAAATGTGAGAAAAGCTTCAGCAACACCTCCCATCTTATTATCCATGAAAGAACTCACACGGGAGAGAAACCCTACAAATGTCCTGAGTGTGGGAAGAGTTTCAGTAGCAGCTCGCACCTTATTCAGCATCACAGATCCCATACAGGTGAGAAACCGTACGAATGTCCAGTTTGTGGGAAATGCTTCAGCCACAGTTATGTCCTAGTAGAACATCAGAGGACCCACACAGGAGAAAAACCTTATAAGTGCCCCGAGTGTGGGAAGAGTTTTAGTCAGAGTTCTAGTCTAATTCGCCACCAGCGGACACACACAGGTGAGAAGCCCTACAAGTGTCCTGAGTGTGGAAAAAGCTTTGGTTGTAATTCTACTCTAATAAAGCATCAGAGAACACATACAGGAGAAAAACCCTATCAGTGTACCGAATGTGGGAAGAATTTCAGTCGAAGTTCAAACCTTATTACACACCAGAAAGCACACACAGGTGAGAAATCCTATGAAAGTTCTGAATATGAAGAAAGTTTGAGTCTGAACTGCAGTGTGATAGAAGAAGGCAGACTCCAGCTAGGAGAGAAACCATATAAATGTTGTGAATGTGGAAAGAGTTTTGGTCTCAGCTCCCATCTCATTAGACATCAGAGAACACACACAGGAGAAAAACCTTACAGATGTTCTGAGTGTTGGAAAACTTTTAGTCAGAGTTCCACCTTGGTGATTCACCAAAGGACACACACAGGAGAGAAACCTTATAAATGTCCTGATTGTGGTGAGTGCTTCAGTCAAAGCTTTAACCTTATCAGGCACCGGAGGACCCACATAGGAGAAAAACCTTACAAATGCACTGAGTGTGAGAAATGCTTCAGCAGAAGTGCCTACCTCAGTCAGCATCGGAAAATTCACATAGCAAAGTCTTTTGTGGAGTTCCCTTTGTGGCGCATTGGAAACGAATCTGACTAGGAACCATGAGGATGTGGGTTCAATCCCTGGCCTCACTCAGTGGATCGGGGATCCAGCATTGCCGTGTAGGTTGTAGCTGTGGCTCGGATCCTGCATGGCTGTGGTTGTGGCTGTGGCACAGGCCAGCAGCTGCAGCTCCAACTCAGCTGCTGGCCTGGGAACTCCATGTGCCTCAGGTGCAGCCCTAAAAAGAAAGTCTTTTGCAGCTCCTAAAGTTGAAGATTTGAGGAAATAGCCCTCATCTCGTCCTTCTGAGTCCCAAATTCATCTCTTTCTTGAGTCCCAAAGTCTTTTTGTTTTGTTTTCTTTTCTTTTCTTATTGGACCTTTATAATCAACGTGTTGTCTAATCACAGTGTTACTGAAATTTCTTTGATTTGTTTGCCAAAACATCTGGGAAAAGTCAGCTTCCCAGCTTAGAGGATGGGAAGAGCTGGATCACCAGGTCATTGGATCTGCCTAGTGAGAGATACTGCTAGTGATGGAGAGAAAGAACATTCTTTTATTTAAGGTAAAACAGGAATAGCTTCAAAGGAAAACATGAAGAGAAATCCTTGGAGACTGAAGCCAAGATTGCCACTGAGTTTCTTTATTTCCTCTTGCCTGATTGGGTGGTGATAAATCATTACTGGCCTTAGGGATTTTCCCAGAGAAAGATTCTGTTTTGAACAAATAATGTATTTCCTGGCTATCTTGTTGGGTCTTAAGGAAGAAAAGACTAATATTTTTCAAATAATGTTTTTATTTGTTGAAAATTAACTTTTGTAGTACCTAGACTGCACTGTCCAGAACAGTAGCCACTAGCCATGTGTGGATATTTAAATTTATATTAATTAAGATGAAATGCATTTACAGTCAAGTTCCTTAGTCACACAAACAGCTTGCTGAGTGCTCAGTAGCCACACATGACTGGTGGCTGCTGTATTAAATATCACAAAAAGGATCATCATTCTTGGGAGTTCTCTGGTGGTCCAGTGGGTAGGACTCAGCACTATCACCGCTGTGGCTTGGGTTCAGTCCCTGGTCTGGGCGCTGAGATCCCACATCAAGCTGCCACATGCCGCAACCAGAAAAAAAAAAAAAATCATCATTGACAGGTCTGTTTCTTATAAGACTGTGGGATGGAGTTCCTGTCATAGCTCAGTGGTTAACGAATCCAACTAGGAACCATAAGGTCGTGGGTTCGATCCCTGGCCTCGCTCAGTGGGTTAAGGATCCGGCATTGCCGTGAGCTGTGGTGTAGGGTTGCAGACGTGGCTTGGATCTGGCGTTGCTGTGGCTTTGGTGTAGGCTGGCAGCTGTAGCTCTGATTGGACCCCTAGCCTGGGAACCCCCATATGCTGAGGGTGCAGCCCTGGAAAAGACAAAAAAGACCAGAAAAAAAAAGGCTGTGGGAAATGTGCTCTGGGATTTTTGTTCTCCATGAGAAATTGCAGTATAGAGTAGAAATGGGATAGAGTTTTGAAGGCACTCAGTCTAAAGGTTGGCTTTTCTAAAGATTGTATGTTTTGGGGAGTTCCTGTCATGGCCCAGCAGAGACAATCCAACTAGGAACCATGAGGTTGCGGGTTCGATCCCTGGCCTTGCTCAGTGGGTTAAGGATCCAGTGTTGCCATGAGCTGTGGTGTAGGTTGCAGATGCGGCTCAGATCTGGTGTTGCTGTGGCTGTGGTGTGAGCCGGCAGCTACAGCTCCGATTAGACCCCTAGCCTGGGAACCTCCATATGCCACAGGTTTGGCCCCAAAAAGACAACAAAAAAAAAAGATTGTATGTTTTATGTTCCGCCATCTCAGTTATCTAGTGATATGATCCCATTGTCTTGGCCAAAACCAGATTCGGAAGTAGGATTCTCGAATTGTTTAAAAAAAAATTTTTTTTTGTCCAGTGGTCCTTTTCCCTCAGTCTTCCTATTATATAATACCTCATCAGATCAGAAAGTGTTTTCTTTTTCTAATAAATAACTCACTGAGTCTGAGCCAGTGTCCAGGGACAGTTTCCCATTGGAGCCCAAGATCCCTTAGTTCTGGTCTTGGCAGTTTTCTTTTGCCCCTTGACTTAGATGCTGTGTGGATCTCATAAGTGAGATGTCATCTTCCCTGCTCGTCTCTCCAGTGAGAATGGTGCTTCGTAAAGTATTACGATATTTCCTGTCCCCCACCTCCGTTTTTCCTGCCAGTGAAAAAGGTAGATGTGTAAGAAGGTTAGGACTTGCACAGGGTTTCATCTCATTTTTGGAGTCAAAATTTATTTTATGAAGAATAGGTAAAGATGCATTAGGACCCAGAAGGGACCAATTACAGCTGCTGCAAAGGGCTACTGATAGCTGGTGGGTGACTGAATTGCACAGGGAGTATTTCTTTGGTGATAGTGTTGTACCTGATACTGGCAAGGCAATTGCATCTTTTACACTGTTACAGAATTTTAAAATGAAGCAAAAGCTAACAATGAAAGGTATTCGCAGGAGTTCCCTCGTGGCTCAGCAGGTTAGGGATCCAGTGTTGTCACTGCTGTGGCCTGCGTCACTGCTGTGGTGTGAGTTAGATCCCTGACCTGGGAACTGCATGCCACAGGCGCAGCCACAAAATAAATGAAGGTATTAAAGAAGTCTGGGATGATTTTCTGCTTCTGGAAAGGGGGAGAACATTATTGGGCATCACTGGCTTTTATGTGACTCTTGCCTAAGCATCCTTTTACCATGTATGTCCTTAGTATTACCCAAATTGTCTTAAACCGTAATATCTGAGGATAAGTGTTTACAGTATTTTTTTTTTTAATCACAGAAAACTAAGAGTTTGATTAATGATCCGTTGCAAGGCAATAACTGATGGGGTAGGGAACAGTCGTTGATCCCATTATGTGTGGAAAGTAACCACTCAGAGAGAATGCCTGGCTTGCAGGGTTTCAGTAAGGATTAAATAAATGTTTGCAAAGCAGCCAGCACAGTGCGTGAAATAGAACGGGTCTAAATAAATGGTAGTTGGTTATGATTCATTGAAACAAATTGAAAAATGTCCTTACATTTTCAGAAGCAGCAATACAGCCCCAGACTTTCCTACTTATGGATTCTTTATGACCAACCTCAGAAACCCTGAGGAATAAGGTATTATAAAAACACAAGACTTTAGTGTGTTTTAAGTTTGCAGCCTGTTGTAAACCCTTTTATTTGATTCAGTGTATTGAATTTTTTGTTGTTCATGAAAAAAGGGATTCGGTTTAAGTTAAGAAAGAACAAAATAGCAAATTAACTTTCAGCTAATTTGCCTCTGAAGAGATTAACAACTGGTACAATTTATGTCCTTACATTCCTACACTATGTTTTACTACTTCCCACAATTATGTAAAACCTGTTTCACAAACCTTGATGTCTATAGGAACATAGTCGTTCACATTTTAGATGGTTTAAGATGGGCTCTGTTAATAAAACAATTTGGCAAGAATTATTGTGTCTTGGAGTTCCTGTCGCGGCGCAGTGGAGACGAATCCGACTAGAAACCATGAAGACACGGGTTCAATCCCTGGTGTCGCTCAGTGGGTTAGGGATCCTGTGTTGCTGTGGCTGTGGTGTAGGCCAGCAACTGTAGCTCCGATTTGATCCCTAGCCTGGGAACCTCCATATACCACGGGTGCGGCCCTGAAAATTGAAAAAAAAAACAAAGAATTATTGTGTCTTTGGATTGAAAATTAGGAAAACAGAAGAGAGATTTGTCACTTATGATGGAGAGTTTAACATAGTCAAATTTAATCCTATTTGATGCCTTTGCCTCCCTTTCTTTATCAGCAAATATTATTTTGCTTCAGAAGTAAATGTTCTATATTCTTTATTTTTCTTGCCAGCACAAAGGATTCAGCACCTGAAAAAAATAAAGCGTTCTGATTTACAAGTGAGTTGTTTCATAGTTTCTTTTTAATTTTGTATTCATTTTTTCCTACTCAAAGTATGGGGCTTTTTTTTTTTTTCCCCCTGCAGTGAAATGAGAAAATTCATGTTAATACATATATTCACAAATATAGCAGGGAATTCATTCCCTAGCTACTTTATAGCCTACCAGAAGGTATGCAAACGTAAGTCTTTGTTATAGTACCTGAGATAAAGGTTTGTTTCCATCCTTGTGAACCATAGGGGTAATCCCCAGTGGATGAAGTCTACCCCGTGGGCCTTCTCCTTCGTGTGTAGAAATTTCCTCATTGATGGTGAGAGGTAGTGGAGTCTGGTCTGTGACTGTAGCCCCTTATTTACCTGTCCCAGTCTCAGTTTCTGAAATCACGGTAATGACAAAACTCCTTGCCTTTTATTCACTTATTTTTAATTGAGTTGGTGTGATTTCCTTTCCAGCGGCGTAATCATTTCATTTAACAAAATTTACCTGATATCTAATACGTGTTTAGCAGAGGTCAAAGGACAGTGGGAGGGACAGATGTAAGGATAGACCAAAAGAAAAATGTGCCACTTTTCAGATGACTCTCCTTGCCAAATCTTAAACTATGCATATACTGCATCCTCCATCTTCAGATTTAATCATCTGATAATCTGAGGAGCTAGAGGTGAGTATAGATTAAAGTGGGTTAGGTTTGCTCTGAAAACATAAGCTTAACAGTGAAGCTTAACAGTGCTTTTCTTTGCACATCGTGGTCTCAGTAGTTACTGAGTAGGTGTCATGTCCTTATACTTTATTTATTTATGTATTTTATATATAATGATTTTTATTTTTTTCCATTATAGCTGGTTTACAGTGTTCTGCCAATTTTCTACTGTACAGCATGGTGACCCAGTTACACATAACATGTATACATTTTTTTCCTCGCGTTATCATGCTCCATCATAAGTGACTAGACATAGTTCCCAGTGCTTATATGTTTTATGCTAACATCCAAGAGTGTGTCCTTCCAGGTATGGTTTCTACTGGACTCTCAACTTGAGTGCAGAGAACGGGTTTCACTTTTGTAATCGCAAAGCCTGGGGTGTGAAGGGTTTATTGGTTTTGGTTGAGGGGTGCTCCCCAGTGGATGAAGTCTGCTGGATTAGGCTGTCTAGTCTCAGTGTCCTCCCAGGCCCCTGTAACATAATTACTTGTCTAATTCATAGAAGCTTGGCTGGCTTGGAAATGAAAGCGACTGCCCTGGAAGGCTGGGTGTTCTATTCTTACACTGATGCAAGAGGACCCTGAAATGTGCCAGTTGTTCAGAATCCTATGGAGGTAAGGCCCTGGGCTTGTGATTCAGACTGCCTAGTAGAGGCTCAGAAGTTGTTTCAGTCACTTACTAGCTTTGTACTATGTCCTTACCTTGTAAAATTTGGTAAGCAGTGAATACGGTGAGATACTTGGCAGTTTATAGGTGTGAAGGAAATAATATTTTCCTTCCCTGTTCACTCTCATTTGCTCATAATGTTGCCAGAGAGGCCCTAGGCACAGAAATGCTTAATCATTTCTTGGATTGATTACTACTAGGTTTCTGAAGTAATGATACGAAGAATACTTAGTTCATGGGTTCGTTGTGAGGTTCAGTGAGAAAATGTACACAACGTGCTTAGCATTGCTAATACCTAGCCGTTCATGCTAGCTATTATTACCATCATAAAGTGGCTCTAGACAACCATGGGTCTTTAGATTATCTTTGAAGGTTAGGCTCAGAGACTTGTGTCTCCTGGAGCCACTAAAATGGTGCAGTCATTTTGTCCACGAACGTGAAGGGGCAGGACTAGGAATGTAGCAGGCTGAGTGTGTAGGCTAATGATGTAGCCGCTCGTTATTGTAATATGGCAGATGTTTGGGCAACTACTGCCTTGTCTGTTTAAGAATGACTCTCCCCTGTCTCTTTTATTTCATTTTTGCTCTCTTTTACTGCTCCTGCCTTGTCCTTCCAGATTCTAACCCAACCTTAGGCTTTTTCTACACTTTATTCCCCTTCCTTCTTCCTCCTTCCCCTTCCAGTGGAGTAGGAATGAAGTCAAGGCTAGGGGTGGTCCCAGCGCTTGGTTAGAAAGGCAAGAGATGAAAACAGGATCTTGGTAATCATTACATTGTGAACACGTAGTCACTTAGAAGCTGAAGTAGCTGGTGGGTGCTAAGACAGCTAGGTTGTTGATTTAACATCGCCTGACTGGTAAAATCAGTAGATATTCTAGGATTTGACACAGCAAGGGATGAAGTAGAAGTTTTGGTTTAAAAATAATTGTGGTTTTTTAAAATTTTTTTTTATTTGAGCCATGCTGTCATATGGATACATTGATTAAAGAAAATATTAGTTGGGACTAAGAAACACAGGTGAAAAAAAATTCCCCTTAAAAATAGCTTACTTTCTAGGGAGTTCCTATTGTGGCTCAGTGGAAACGAATCTGACTAGCATCCATGAGGATGCAGGTTCTAGCTCTGGCCTTGCTTAGTGGGTTAAGGATCTGGCATTGTCGTGAGCTGTGGTGTAGGTCACAGACACAGCTCAGATCTGGCATTGCTGTGGCTGTGGGGTAGGCCAGTAGCTGTAGCTCTGATTTGACCCTATACTGGGAACCTCAATATGCCGTGGGTGCAGACCTAAAAAGCAAAAAGCAAAAAAAAAAAAAAAAAGACAAAAGGAAAAAATAGCTTACTTTCTGATCATTGAAGTAATGCTTGCTAAATGTAAAATACACAAATAAGTGTAAGTAGAAAATACATAAAATTTTGAAGACCGAAATCAAAATGATCCATAATCATTTTCTCCAGAGATCACTCACCACAAAAGTTCTGGGGTCTTTTTTTTTTTTTTTGTCTTTTCTAGGGCCACACCCACAGCATACGGAGGTTCCCAGGCTAGGGATCTAATCGGAGCTGTAGCTGCTGGCCTACACCACAGCCACAGCAATGCAGGGTCCGAGCTGCATCTGCGACCTACACCACAGCTCAGGGCAACACCAGATCCTTAACCCACTGAGCGAGGCCAGGGATCAAACCCACAACCTCATGGTTCCTAGTCAGATTTGCTAACCACTGAGCCACGAGGGGAACTCCTCTGGGATCTTTCCCAGTAACCTCTCTTTCTGAGCATGTATCTGAATATTTTTTAAATGGATAATATGGTGTATCTATATCGTTTGTCAACTGATTGTTTTTAATTATTATGAGGTTTTTAATGGCTTCATAGCATTACACTGAATGATGTACCATTTTATGATATACCATTATTTAAAAGAACAATTTAATTGTTCTGATGTTGGATGTTTATATTGTTTCACATAGTTTGCTATTAAAAATAACACAATAATAACATTGTGAATAAGGGGTTTTTTTGTTTTGTTTGGTATAGTGGTTGTGATTGTTTGGTTTTGCTTTTTTGCTTTTTGTTGTTATAGAAATCTCAGTGTTCATCTCTAATTATTTCCTTAGAGTCAATTCCTAACAGTGAGATTATTGAGTCAAAGAGCGTAAAAGTTTTTAAGGCCTATTACTTAATTGCTCTTCAGAAATGTTTATCAATTTAAATTAGCCCAATGAAATAATTTTTAAAAACACTTTATGGAGGTAATGGGGGAGATAAACATGTAACTTGAGACAAATATTTTTAAATGATGAAAATCTCTCTCTCTCTCTTTTTTTTTTTTTTTTTTTAGGGCTGCATCTGTGGCATATGGAAGTTCCTGGGCTAAAAATGGGAGCTGCAGCTGCTGGCCTATGCCACAGCCATAGCAATGAAGGATCTGAGCCACATCTGCAACCTACATTACAGGTCATGACAATGCCAGATCCTTAACCCTCTGAGTGAGGCCAGGGATTGAACTCACATCTTCATGGATACTAGCTGGGTTCATTACTGCTGAGCCACAAGGGAACTCCCTGAAAACTTTTTAAAAAGGCAGCTTATTTGGATGTGGATAATCTTTCTCCTTTTTTTTTTTCTTTCCTCCCTCTTACCCTGTCTTGGATTAGGATTGGCTGAAAGTCACTGTGGGTTGAAATGTTTTAAGAACTACTTGGAGTTATGAAACTAGAAATCAATTATAAGATGAAAACTGGAAAAAGAAACTCACAAATATTTGGAGACTAAACAACATGCTACTAAACAATCCATGTGTCAACAAAGAAATCAAAGAGGAAATTTAATAAAAATACCTTGAGACAAATGAAAATGGAAACCTAAATTTCTGAAATCTATGGGACACAGCAAAAGCAGTTCTAAGAGAAGTTCATAGCAATACAGGCCCACCTCAAGAAACAAGGAAAATCTCAGTCTAAATTTACATTAAAGGAACAGGAATAAGAACAAGCAAAGCCTAAAGTTAGTGTATTTAAGGAGAAAGTAAAGATCAGAGTGGAAATAAATGAAATAGAGACTTAATAAGACAATAGAAAAGATCAATAAAACTAAGAGTTGGTTCTTTGAGATGAACAAAATCAACAAATCTTTAGACAGACTGATCAAGAAAAAAAAAAAAACCCAACTAAAATCAGAAATGAATACAGAGAAATTATAATCAATACCACAGAAATACAAAGGATTATAGAGAATATGTTGAACAATTATATACCAACAAATTAGACAACAAAGAAGAAATGGATAAATTTTCTGGAAATATACAATCTTCCAAGACTGAATCATGAAGAAATAGAAGAAACAGAAAATCTTCGAGATCCCATTGTGCAACAGAAACAAAGCCAACTAGTACCCATGAGGATGCAGGTTTGATGCCTAGCCTCACTCAGTGGGCCAAGGATCTGGCGTTGCTATGAGCCGTAGTATAGGCCTGCAGCTGTAGCTCCAATTTGACCCCTAGCCTGGGAACTTCCATACACCGTGGGCACAGCCCTAAAAAAAAAATTAGTTAATTAAAAAAAAATCTTAATAGACAAATTACTAGTAATGAAATTGAAACCAAACATTTAAAGAAGAGCTAATTGAAAATCTAATATCTATCCTTCTCAAATTGTTCTGAAAAATTGACAGGGAAAAAATACGTCCAAACTCATATTATGAGACAAGAATTACCCTGATGCCAAAACAAGAAAAAGACATAACAAAAAAAAATTATAGGCTAATATCCCTGATGAACACAGATGCCAAAATCCTCGACCAAATATTAGCAAACCAAATTCAATCATACCTTAAAAAGATCTTATACCAAGTTGATTGATCCCAGCGATGCAAAGATGACTTAACACCCACAAATCAATCAACATGATACATCACATTAACAAAACAAGGGATAAAAAGCATGTGATCACCTCAATAGACGCAGAAAAAGCATTTGAAAAAACTCAACAAAGTGGATTTAGAGGGAAAATACCTCAACATAATAAAGGCCATATATGACAAACGCACAGCTAACATGCTCAACAGTGAAAAGCTGAAAGCTTTAAGATCAGGAATGAGACAAGAATGCCCATGCTCACCACATTTATTCAACATAGTGTTGGAAGTCCTCGCCACAGCATTTAGGCAAGAAAAAAAAGCATCTGAATTGGAAAGGAAAAAGTAAATCTGTCACTATTTACAGAAGATGTAAGACTATATATAGAAAACCCTAAAGACCCCCACCAAAATCTATTAGAACTAATACATGAATTTGGTAAAGTTGCAGGGTACAATATTAATAAACTGAAATTTATTGCATTTCTATGCACTAATAACAACCAGAGAAATTAAGAAAATAGTCGCATTTATAACTGTATCAGAATAAAATACTTGGGAATAATTTTTTTTTTTTTGTCTTTTTAGGGTCACACCCACGGCACATGGAGGTTCCCAGGCTAGGGGTCTAATCGGAGCTGTTGCTGCCAGCATACGCCAGAGCCACAGCAATGCCAGATCGAGCCATGTCTGCAGTCTACACTGTAGCTCATGGCAATGCCAGATCCTTAACCCACTGAGTGAGGCCAGGGATTGCACCCTCAACCTCATGGTTCCTAGTCAGATTCGTTTCCTCTACACCATGACGGGAACTCTATACCTAGGAATAAATTTAACCAAGGAAGTGAAAGGCCTATGCTCTGAAAACTATAAGAATTGAGGAAAGAAATTAAAGACAACACAAATAAATGGAAAGATATATCACGCTCATGGATTGGAAGAATCAATATTGTTAAAATGCCCATACTACCCAAAGCAATCTACAAATTCAGTGTAATCCCTTTCAAAATACCAAAGGCATTTTTCATAGTACTAGAACAAATAATCTGTGTGGAACCACAAAAGAGCTCAAATAGCCAAAGCAATCTTGAGAAAGTAGAACAAAGCTGGCAGAGTTCCCGTTGTGGCTCAGCAGTAACAAACCTGACTAGTATCCATGAGGATGTGGGTTCCATCTCTTGCCTCACTCAGGTGGGTTAAGGATCCAGTGTTGCCATGCGCTGTGGTGTAGGTCAAAGGCATGGTTGTGGCTAGTGGCTGCAGTTTCAATTTAACCCCTAGCCTGGGATCTTCCATATGCTGTGGGTACAGCCCTAACAACAACAACAAAAAGCTGGCAGTATCATGCTCCCAGACCAGATCTGAAACTATACTACAAAGCTATAGTAATCAAAAACAGAATGGTACAGGCACATAGATCAGTGAAACAGAATAGTGTCCAGAAAAAAATGCCTGCTTATGTGGTCAATTAATCTATGATAAAGGATTCAAGGATACTAATATACAAGAGGGAAAAGATAGTCTTTTTGATAAATGGTGTTGGGAAAGCAGGACTGCTACATGCAAAAGAATGAAACTGGATATCTTTGTTACAACATATGCAAACAACAACAACAAACAAAAAAAACCCCAAAACAGATTAAAGACTTAAACATATGACCTGAAACCATAAAACTCTATGAAGGAAACCTAGGCAGTAATCTCTTTGACATTGTCTTAATATTTCTTTAAAATATGTTCCCTCAAGCAAGGACCACAAAAATAAAAATAAACAAATGGAACTAAATCAAACTAAAAAGCATTTGCATAGAAAAGGAAACCACCACCATTAACAACAAAAAAGGCAAACTCTTGAATGGGAGAAGATATTTGCAAATGATATATTCGATAAGGGGTTTATATCCAAAATACACAGAGCTAACACTTCTCAACATCAAAATGAAACAAACAAGATTTTAAGAAATGGACAGAGGGCGTTCCCGTCGTGGCGCAGTGGTTAGCGAATCCCACTAGGAACCATGAGGTTGTGGGTTCGATCCCTGGCCTGGCTCAGTGGGTTAAGGATCCGGCATTGCAGTGAGCTGTGGTGTAGGTCACAGACGTGGCTCAGATCTGGTGTTGCTGTGGCTGTGGCGTAGGCCATTGGCAACAGCCTGGATTAGACCACTAGCCTGGGAACCTCCACATGCCGCAGGAGCGGCCCAAGAAATGGCAAAAAGACAAAAAAAAAAAAAAAAGGGACAGAGGACATGAATAGACATTTTCCAAAGACACATACAAATGGCCAGCAGGCATGTGAAAAGATGCCCAGCATCACTAATCTTCAGGGAAACGCAAATCAAAACCACAATAAGATATCCCCTCACACTGGTTAGAATGGCTATCATAAAAAAAACAAGAGACAAGTGTTGAAGATATGGAGAAAAGGGAACACAAGTTGATATTGCCACTATGGAAAATAGTATGGAGGTTCTCTGTAAACTGCTATGCTATCCAGAAATTCCATGCCTATGTATTTAGCCAAAGAAAATAAAAACACTTTCTTCAGGTTTTTTTTTTTTTTTTTTACCTGAACAGGAGAAGTGCTTCAACCTTTCTTGAAGTCATTTTGGTTTTCATGATCAAAGAGATTGCTCAGAAGCTGGGCACATCTGTGCAGGAGATCAAGAGGTTCCTCAAGTCCTTGGAATTGTTGCAAACGGCAAGTTTTTTTTTTTTTTAATGAGTAATATTTATTACATATACTATATAATAGTTATGTATCATATATACTATATAAACTATATGTATATACACCACATCTTCTTTACCCATTCATCTGTCAGCAGCCACTTAGGTTGCTTCCATATCTTGGCTATTGTAATAGTGCTGCAGTGAACACAGGGGTATGTATACCTTTTCATTTAGTGTTTATATGCCATTTATATACCATTTCAATTAGTGTTTTCATTTTCCAGATGGATCTGGAGGCTATTATGTTAAGTGAAATACAGGCAGATCTCATTTTATTGTGCTTCGCTCTGTTGTGTTTCACAGATAACTACATTTTTTACTAATTGAATGTCGAATGTTTGCAGTCATCTCTGATGAACATATCTATGATGTTTGATGTTACTACTACAAAGAGACTGCAACTCGCTGAAGGCTTAGATAATGGTTAGCCTTTTTAGCAATGAGGTCTTTTTAAATTAAAATATGTATTTTTTAAGACTTAATGCTATTACACACCTATTGGACTAGAGTATAGTGTAAATATAACTTTTATATGCACTGGGAAACCAAAAAATCCCTGTGTCTTCTTTTATTGTGGTATTTGCTTTATTGGCGGTCTGGAGCTGAACCCACAGTATCTCCAGGGAATGGTTGTAAGTCAGAAAGAGGAAAACAAATACTGTATGATTTCAGTTACATGTAAACTCTAACAAACAAAACATAAACAGACTCAGAGAGAAAGCTTTGGTGGTTGCAGGGCATGGGGGGCTGGGAGGCAGATGAAATAGGTGAAGGAGATTAAGAGGTACTGACTTCCAGGTATGAAATAATTAAGTCATGGGGATGCAAGATAAAGCACAGGGAATATAGTTCAATAATATTGCAGGAGTTCCCATTGTGGCTCAGCAGGTTAAGGACCTGATGTTGTCTCTGTGAGGAGGCAGGTTCGAGCTCTAGTCTTGCTAGTGGGTTAGGGATCTAGCATTGCCATAAGCTGTGGCATAGGTCGCTGATGTGGTTCAGATCCAGTGTTTCCATGACTGTGGTGTAGGCCCCAGTTGCAGCTCCCATTCGACCCCTAGCTCAGGAATTTCCACATGCTGCAAGTGTGGCTATAAAAAGAAAAAAAAATATTGTACTTTGTATGGTGAAAGATAATAATGACTTACTACGGTGATCATTTCATAGTTCTAAAATATCAACTCATTTGATTGTACAACTGAAACTAACATTATACGTGAATTAGAATTCAATAATAAAAAAAGAACTGCTCGGGTTTTTTTTCCCTTATGTAGTCCTAGGCAAAATTCCAGTAGATGTCACTAGAAGCTGCTCTAAGAACTAAGGAGTTGCCCAAAGCCTGGAAGTATCAAGAGGAAGAGTGGCTGAGGAAAGAACTGGCTAGATTAGTTTGATACTTATTGCCACCTGATTCAGAGAATGAAGTGCACCCCAAATCTAAGAGACCAGAGTAAATTCAGGTTTGGCAAATGGATGAGGATCCCATTGTTTCTAAAATTGATATTGAGAGTTCTGGTGCCCCACAGAAGCTGAGAATTGCAGAGCACGACCACTGGAATTCGTGAGGCAGAGCCGCGATGTTCCGGATAGAGGGCCTCGCGCCGAAACTGGACCCTGAGGAGATGAAACGGAAGATGCGTGAGGATGTGATCTCCTCCACAGGGAACTTCCTCATCTATGTGGCCCTGCTGCGAGTCACTCCTTTTATCTTAAAGAAATTGGACAGCAGGAGTTCCCGTCGTGGAGCAGTGGTTAATGAATCCGACTAGGAACCATGAGGTTGCAGGTTCGATCCTTGGCCTTGCTCAGTGCGTTAAGGATCCAGCGTTGCCATGAGCTGTGGTGTCGGTTGCAGATGGGGCTCAGATCTGGCGTTGCTGTGGCTCTGGCATAGGCCAGTGGCTACAGCTCCGATTCTGCCCCTAGCCTGGGAACCTCCATATGCTGCAGGAGTGGCCCAAGAAATGGCAAAAAGACCAAAAAAAAAAAAAAAAGAAGAAGAAATTGGACAGCAAATGAAGAGTGGGCATCACGTGTGAACGCATGATATGAAGAGCCTGGTTACCGTTTCTACTCCTGTCTGCAAATGAATAAGCCCGGAAAGATGTAAGAGACTCTTTGAAGGGACATAAAATTCTGCTTGTTAGGAACAAGTTCGGCTTTGGTAACTGACCTTTATAGCTGAAAGATAAAGCTATTTGGGAATTATGAAAAGATGTTTTGTGGTCATAGTACACCCTTTTTGCCTGTGATAATCAGCCTTCGTGAATGTTGATATAATTGTAAATGATGTCATTCTCCATTTTCTAGCAAGTATTAATTATAAGGGAATTATATCTGCAAAAAATAAAATAAAATAAAATTGATATTAGGACAAAGCAGAATGGAGGCTTATGAAGATATTAAGCAGAAGAATCAGAAGAATAGAATCCTCATCTTTTCCATCCTGCCATCAGCCATTCAGCGAAACACTTGCATTGTCACCTGCAAGCACTAGTGTTTTTGCTTTTGAGTTTTTTTGAATTATTGTTGATTTACAATATCATGATAGTTTCTGCTGTACAACAAAGTAATTCAGTTATACACACATCTTTTTTTCCAGGTTCTTTTCCCACGGCATTTATTACAGAATATTGAGTAGTTCCCTGGTCTATACAGCAGGTCCCCGTTGATCATCCAGTCCATATTCAATAGCATGCATATGGCAGTTCCAACCCTCTAATCCATTAGTGTTTTTCTAAGAGGAAAAAACAAACACACGGGTGGGAAAAAGGAGAAAATAAATGTAAGGTGCAGTCATTGCCATTAACAGTTAGAGGTTATGCCTGGTTACTTCTACCGTTCAAACGTCAGCTTAAAAGTAACTTCCTCTGTTAGACCTTCCTTGACCCCTAGGCTTATTTTCTATCTTACCCTCCAGAACAACATGTACTTGCCTTTTGGGGACACATATGACATCTTTAATTACCTGTTTGCTGTTGTCTTCTTCACTAAACCCCAAACTCTGAAGTGACAGGTACTGAATCTGCTCTGTGTTTACTCCCCACACTAACCACAGTGCCTGACACAAAGTGGACACTGATATTTATAACATTGCATTGTATTGATGTATACTCTAATTATGGCTTTATGAGTGGTGTTCAAGGAGAAAAAGAAAATGAAAACAAAGTTCCAAATGAATATCATTGGCTCCATCCCTTGCAACTAGAATCTGCAAAAGATTACCTAGGAGCTGAGAGGATTTGTAATAATTAAATGAGCGGTGTTAAGTCTTTTGGGACGAGGTGAATGGTGAGTGTTGGGGACATGGCTTGGGTCGTCAGTGTTGAAAAATGAGACACACGAACACAGGGAGATCTCGACAAGGCTCTTTACTTCTGCAGAAGGGCGCAGGTGCTCAAAAAGTGCGTGCAAAGAAGAAAAGACCCTCCCTATTTATTCCTAACGAGGGTGATGTACCTGTCCCCTTCCCATTGGTCAGGTCAAGACACACATTCTTCCTGGTTGGCTAGCTGAAACAAATTGTTGCTGGGAAAAGAGGGAAAGAGGAAGTGGGTCTCGGGGCAGTTCAGCCTGAAACTGGAGCAACACGGAGTAACCAAGATTCCCTTTGATAGGAACGACATTATGTTTCTTTCCACATGAGCATGAAAAGTTTTGACCTAATGTGTTTCTAATCACAACATCAGTGAAAAGAAAATTGCTCAGTTTGGTAACCCCCCACCAAAAAGGAATAAAATGAAGAAAGGAAAAGTTGTATTTGATACCTTGAAAAATGCTTACTATCTACCAGCTGCTGAGTATACAACTGTGAATAAGACATACTCCTTGCTTTAAGAGCTGACTCAGTAAAGGTATATATAAGTGAGTAATTGTAATACAAATTGGGGACTGCTATGACAAAGTGGTGGAGTTATGAAAACTTGAAGAGAAAGAGATGATAATTAAGCTGTGTCTTCGAGAATGGATAGGAGAAGAAAGAAGGGAAAGGTGTTTCCTGCATTGAGAACAGCACTTGAATTGAGAATTTCCTGCATTGAGAATAGCACTTGAAAAGGCACAAGTTTAAACCGGTCGGGCCAAATGACCACAAGAGAGACTACAGAGGTGATTAAACAATGGAATGAAGAGCAAATGTGCCTTTTGTTTGCTTTAAATGTTAACTGGATATTTATTTATTTTTTAGGGCCGCACATGTGGCATATGGAGATTCCTGGGCTAGGGGAGTTGAATCAGAGCTACAGCTGCCAGCCTACGCCACAGCCACAGCAACACAAGATCCAAGCTGCCTGCGACCTACACCACAGCTCAGGGCAACGCTGGATCCTTAACCAAATCTTTACTTTAAATAAAGGAGAAAAAAAAATGCATTCTTATTAGATTTCCTGGGCTTGGATTCAGTCTCTGCTACTAAGTGTGACTATCTCTGCTACTAAATGTGACTGTTACTGTACCTGTTTCCTTGTCTGTAAAATGGGGCTAAAAAGAGTACCTGCCTGCTAGTGTGCTTGTGAGGATAAAATTAGCTAACATATGAAAAAAAAAAATTGGAATGCTGCCCATACCATAAAGCTGACATCTCTTGCCGTGATTATGAAGGTATAATTTCTTTCTGCCAGCAAGTGGGTGATTTTGTGTCCTATTTCATTGCCTTTGCTTCGAGTTTGAGTGACAAATTTTTGTTTTCGAATGAGTGCAGCCAGGCCAAGATTCAGACATACTGAAATTATGGTTATATAGCATTTAATTTGGTTCAGAAAGAACAGGCATAGAGTACCCTGGTGGTGCACTGGGTTAAGGATCTAGCATTGTTACTGCCGTGGCTTGGGTTTGATCCCTGGCCCCAGAACTTCTGCATGCCTCGGGTGAAGCTAAACAGACAGTACAGGCATTCAGAACGTGCCCAATGCTAGATATCACAAGTTCTCTTTTTGCCACAAATTCAGAAGTGGATCTTGGATGGTGAACACATGAAGAAAAGGACTTTTCAGGAGATGAAAAGTTTATCTACTTAATAATAAGAAAAAAAAATCCTCTTATGATAATCTCTAGTACAGGGTAATCAAGTAACAATCATTCTGGGAGTTCCTGTCGTGGGGCAGTGGTTAATGAATCCGACTAGGAACCATGAGGTTGCAGGTTCAATCCCTGGCCTTGCTCAGTCAGTCGGGTATCCGGCGTTGCTATAAGCTGTGGTGCAGGTTGCAGATGCGGCTCAGATCCTGCGTTGCTGTGGCTCTGGTGTAGGCCAGTGGCTACGGCTTCAACTGGACCCCTAGCCTGGGAATCTCCATATGTTGCGGGAACGGCCCTAGAAAAGGCAAAAAGACCAAAAAAAAAAAAAGTAACAATCATTCTGGTGATAATGTATTCTTTTCTATAAGAGTCAGCTGACCCAGCCTTCTGCCGTTTTAGCATATAGGAACTCACAGATACCAACAAGCAGTTTACTGAAGAATTATCTTCAGAAAGTCTATTTCCCACACATTAAATTGATTTCCTTTTCTTGAGTTGTTTTTAATTTAATGTAGATTTCAAACAGCTGAATTTGCTGATACCCATGAGAAATGTTGTCAGGGAAAGAACCAAAGTCTTGCTTTTATAATGGAAGAAAGTTTAAAGCAGCTATTGATAATTAAGAGTATTGTGGGAACACATGAGTTGGAGACCAGGAGTTTAACTTTTGGTTGTATCACTTATAAGCTGTGATTTGGCCAAGACATCTAACCTCTTTAAGTTTCATATTTGTTGGAGTTCCCGTCGTGGCACAGTGGTTAATGAATCCGACTAGGAACCTTGAGGTTGTGGGTTCGGTCCCTGGCCTTGCTCAGTGGGTTAAGGATCCGGCGTTGCCGTGAGCTGTGGTGTAGGTTGCAGACACGGCTCAGATCCCATGTTCCTGTGGATCTGGCGTAGGCCAGCAGCTATAGCTCCGATTAGACCCCTAGCCTGGGACCCTCCATATACCATGGGAGCAGCCCTAGAAAAGGCAAAAAGACAAAAAGAGTTTCATATTTGTTATTTTGAAAATTAAGGTGGTTTTGACTATGAACGATGCCTGTAAAAGTGTTTTGACACATAATTATTTCATTAGCAGATAAAACAATATTGGGGGTGAAAAATGATAACAAGTGTCACCCTTTCATAAACTCAAGAAACTCTCTGGTACAGGAGTGCAAGGAACTTTAGATTTCATGAAGACATTGTTAACTCTCCCTCCAGAAGTTGCCTGACTTTTGACTTGTCCAAGGTCATTAAGCTGGTTCGTGGCAGCCAGAATCTAGGTCTCCTGATTCCAATCACCTGGTCTTCCCACTACAACATTGTCATTCATCATTCATTCATTTAATCCTTATGGAGGATGAATTAAATACAGAATGTTGTGCTAGATGCTGTGGGTGACTGATTTATCAGACACAGATCCTTCTCTGGCAGAACATAGGAACCAGTGGAGTAATAACCATTAATGTTTAGTCAGAGATTGGGACAATAAGGTATGAATAAATTACTATGTGACTTGGTAGGGATCAATGGAGACTTGGTAGAAGAGGTGACAATTCAGCTGTGCTCCAAATGGCAGAAGGGATTTGTACATTAGTCTTAGAGTTTCAAATAGGCAGGCCAGGGTTACAATAAGGTAGCAAAGGCACGGGTCTTAGGCCTCAATAAATTTTGGGACAGTTCATCTTTTCGTAATAAGGAGGATCCACCTCTCACCCTGAGACTCTTACACACTTTTACTGTTTCTTCTGGAATGCTTTTCCTGGAGCAATTCATGTAACTTGCTCAGAGGCCTTTTGTTTTTTTTTCTTTTTTTTTTTTTTGCTGTTTAGGGCAGCACCTGCAGCATATGGAGGTTCCCAGGCTAGGGGTCAAATGAGAGTTACAGGTGCCAGATCTTAGACTGGTTTCCACTGAGTCACGACAGGAAATACCTACCCAGGGCACTTATGACACACCTCGGTTTAGTTTACTTCTTTGCTCTGCACCCCTCTCCCCATTTCTGATCTTGAGAGAACAGAGGCTACATGCATCAGTGGACCTCTAGCCCTAGCCCTGGCACATTAACACGTTCACAGCTGCCTAACAATTTGGGGTGATTTAAGCGAACACCTGGCACATCCTCTCCTTTCTTTCTCCGGCAAACACCTGCCTACTCCTTCTTCCAGATTCAGCTTGAATGTCACCTTATCCACGCACCTGTAGCTCCTTCTACCATCACCTATACACAGCTGGCACAGGACAGAAAGGCTGGCCTACTTCATCTCTGTGAAACCTGGGCCTGGCACGTAGTAAGCGGTCCACAAAACCTCGCGGAATGAATGGAGATGTTTAGACAGAGGGTGGCGGACCTCCCGGCAGGGGTTTCCTCGGAACCAGCTCCACCTCCCAGCGGCTGGGGCCACGATACTCGGGGCATAACCTACTCCACTCCCACTCCCTCCGGAGCCAGCCAGCACCTTACCACCCTCCCACTCGGCAGCGGGGTCCATTCGCACGCCTCCCCACCTCACACCACGCAACGTAGTTCTAGCGCCTGTCCGGGAATCACAGCGGGGGCCGTGCCGCCTGCGATTGGCCAAACGCGGCATAGCGCCATCTCGGCCTACCGCGAGGTGCGCGTCCTCATTGGCTGGCCACAGCGAAGGGCGGTGACGGTGGGCGGGGCCCCCTCCGGTCCCTAGCCAGGGCGGAGCCCAGCCGCCTCTAAGGCGCTCTGGGTCCGGTAACCATCAAGGGCACCAGGCGGTTGTTCTGGTTACCGCTGGGGCGCAGCGTTGGGAGGGCAGCTGCGGTCCACGAGGGATGCTGGTGAGGAAGCCGTGGGGGGCCGCCGCCGCCTTTTGAGGGGAGCGCTCTGGAAACTGCCGTTCGGCGGCTGGAAGGTTCCGGGGCTGGTAGAGGTCTCGAGGTGGGGGCTGCGCTTCCCAGCGCTGGAGCTGCAGTCTCGAGTCCGAGGTCGTCTTTGGTGGGAGAAAGCAGACCTGTGGTTCCCCCGAGCTTGGCGGTCCCAGGGAAGAGAGGTACTCACTCCGCGCCGCCGGCAGCCCTCGCGCTTTCCGCCCACGCTGGACCGTCGCTGTCGGAGGTGGCGCGGCCGCGTTTTTCCCAGCGCAAGATACTTGTCACCCTGTTCCTCTTCTGAAAGGGCATCTGCTGCTGGTGGGAGAGAAGAGAAATTTTACAGACGAAAGGCCAACATCAAAATTTAGGACCTCATCCACAGTAACCCCTAAGGCCCGCCTCCCTCCTCAAAAAAAAGTAAACACACGGATTGCTTAAAAGAGGAGAGCCTGATCGGGAGCTGTTGGAGCAGCTGATTTTTAAATACAGCTTTTTAAATCCGGGACAACTTACTCCTCTTCAAGTACTTTTTACTTTTTTAATGATTTTGTAAATTAGTCTGATTTGAATTGTAATCCTGTGACTGTGTTTATTGGACTTTGGCCGGTTCCCCGCGCTTTTTTTGGACAACATATTTTGGGGAGAACATCTAAGCACCAAAACTTTAACCAGGAAAAAAAAAGAGGATCTCACCGTTGACCCGGTGTCACCGAAGAAGCCTTTAAACCATGTGGACCTTTCTCGGCATTGCCACCTTCACTTATTTTTATAAGAAATGCGGGGACTTCGTCTCTCTGGCCAACAAGGAGCTCTTGCTGGGCGTGCTGGTATTCCTGTCGCTGGGGCTGGTGCTGTCCTACCGTTGTCGCTACCGGAATGGGGCCCTCCTCGGGCGCCAGCAGAGCGGCTCCCAGTTCGCCGTCTTCTCGGATATTCTGTCAGCCTTGCCTTTAATTGGTTTCTTCTGGGCCAAATCCCCCACTGGTTCAGAAAAGAAAGAGCAGCTTGGGTCTAGGAGGGTAGGTTGAATTCAGAGTGGGCGAATGGGTGAGGGTCTAATGTTAAAATCCGGATCGGGGTCGCTCAAATGTAAATATTGCAATTTAAAGGGCCAAAGGCAGTTGGTTAGATACTCTGGTGTGATTTCTTATATACAGTTGGGGTTTTAAGCTCTTGACTGTTCCTTGGCGACATCTTTGATGCTCTTTGGCTTGATTGAAAACCTTTGTTTCATTTAGCAGTTGGTGGAGCCCATGCTAAATGAAATCGATTTGATTATGGACGTTGATTTGATTATGAGAGGTGAAAGGAAATATTTGAATCCCTAGGAAATCCCTAGATAAGGAAATGTTGGAATCTCTAGAGCAGAATCACTTTCTGTGATTGGAGAAGAAAAAAGTTTGTTATATTATCCTTGGGTAAGGATTGCATTGTGAGTGACTAGTTGATGTTTGCAGTTCAGTCCAGTTCCTAAATCAAAGGCCGGTCTTTTTTTTTTTTTTTTTGGTCTTTTTGCCTTTTCTAGGGCTACACCAGCGGCATATGGAGGTTCCCAGGCTAGGGGTCTAATCAGAGCTGTAGCCACCAGCCTACACCACAGCCACAGCAACTCGGGATCCGAGCCGCATCTGCAACCTACACCACAGCTCATGGCAATGCCGGATCCTTAACCCACTGAGCAAGGTCAGGGATGGAACCCGTAACCTCATGGTTCCTAGTCAGATTCGTTAACCACTGAGCCACAACAGGAACTCCTGATTTTTACTTATTTATTTATTTATTTATATTTTATTTTTATTTTTTTCCTTGTTTTATTATTTTAATTTTTTCCCCCTGTACAGCATGGAGACCAAGTTATCTTACATGTATACATTTTTTTCCCCCACCCTTTGTTCTGTTGCAATATAAGTGTGTAGACATAGTTCTCCATGCTGCTCAGCAGGATCTCCTTGTAAATCCACCACAAGTTGTATCTGATAACCCCAAGCTCCTGATCCCTCCCATTCCCTCCCTCTCTCCCCTGGCAGCCACAAGTCTATTCTCCAAGTCCATGATTTTCTTTTCTGCGGAAAAGTTCATTTGTGCTGTATATTAGATTCCAGTTATAAGTAATATCATATGGTATTTGTCTTTGTCTTCTGACTCATTTCACTCAGTATGAGAGTCTCTAGTTCCTTCCATGTTGCTGCAAATGGCATTATGTCGTTCTTTTTTATGGCTGAGTAGTATTCTGTTGTGTATATATACCACATCTTCCGAATCCAATCATCTGTTGATGGACATTTGGGTTGTTTCCATGTCCTGGCTATTGTGAATAGTGCTGCAATGAACATGCGGGTGCATGTGTCTCTTTTAAGTAGAGTTTTGTCCGGATAGATGCCAAGAGTGGGATTGCGGGGTCATATGGAAGTTCTCTGTATAGATTTCTAAGGTATCTCCAAACTGTTCTCCATAGTGGCTGTACCAGTTTACATTCCCACCAGCAGTGCAGGAGGGTTCCCTTTTCTCCACACCCCCTCCAGCGCTTGATATTTGTGGATTTATTAATGATGGCCATTCTGACTGGTGTGAGGTGGTATCTCATGGTAGTTTTGATTTGCATTTCTCTTATAATCAGTGATGTTGAGCATTTTTTCATGTGCCTGTGACCATCTGTATATCTTCCTTGGAGAACAGTGATTTTTACTTTTTAAAAAATTTTTTTTAAAAGTTTTATTGAAGTAGAATTGACTTACAATGTCGTGCCATTTCTACTGTACAGCAAAGTGACCCAGTCATACATATCATATACATTCCCTTTCTTATGTTATCTTCCACCATGACTTTTACTTTTTTAAAGAGAGCATTCCAGTTGCTGCGTGCAGAATGGATTGAAGTACAAGAAAGGAAGCAGGAGTATGGGTAAGGGACTACAGCAGGAGGCCAAGTAAGGGACAGTGGTGACAGTGTGGCCTGCAACGTAATTCACTCTTTGAGGGTTCTGGATCCACAGGCTTTGTCTATATCTGCCATACGGATTTGCATGGTTTTCAGAAGAGAGGGCTTGATGTCAAAGTTTTTGCTTCACTAGTTCTGGGCTGTGAGATCTTTGGCAAATTGCTTAGTTTCTGTAAGGATCAGTTACCTCTTCTAGTAGATGGGCACGGACTAGCCTTGCTGGTAGTTAGGGAACTGAATGATTTAATGTCTGCAAAATGCCTGCTTCATGACTGTCTAATAAATGGTGGCTACTAATATTACTCTAAAGTTAGTCGCCATCTGTCAGGAAGCTTTGGAGTAGTGTTGAATTCAGGGATAGGGCAGGTGTGGGTTGGAAGAACGGGGAAGGAGGAAGAGGGAATCTTTGGTTTTCAATTTGAAATGTTTGGTGGTGTTGCCTGAGATAGTGTCCCTCAGGGTCGCTGAGCACTAGCCCAGGTGGCTGGAATGCCACTACGTTGAGTAGAGAAGTTTGGGAGTAGCAAATTGGATTACCAGCAGTCAGTATAGGCTCTGCTTTGTGAATGCCTCTGCTTATTTCCTAAATACCCGGGATTCATAGACTGTTGAGCACCAAGTTCCCGTTAGCTCTTCATCTTCTGGTCAGGCTCTGAAAGATGTAACTTGCTCCAGAGTTCCCTTTCCAGGATGGTGCATGTGTGTATTCAGCAAAAATTAGGAGGAAAAATGAATAAAAAATGGCTAAGATGACAAAAGGGGCGTACCTTTTTTTTTTTTTTTAGGGCCACACCCGCAACATATGGAGGTTCCCAGGCTAGGGGTCAGAATTGGAGCTGCAGCTGCCTGGCTACACCACAGCCACAGCAACACCAGATCTGAGCCATGTCTGCAACCTACACCACAGCTCACAGCAATGCCGGATCCTTAACCCACTGAGCGAGGCCAGGGATGGAACCCCAAATCTCATGGTTCCTAGTCGGATTCGTTTCTGCTGAGCCACGACGGGAACTCCCAACAGGGGCTTATCTTGCACCCAGGACAATAATTCAAATATAGTCCTTTCTGGCCATTAAGGAATACTGTTAGAGGGAATTCCCTAGTGGTCTAGTATTAGGACTTGGCGCTTCCACAGCTGTGGCCTGGGTTCAATCCTTGGTCTGAGAACTGAGATCCTACATCAAGCTGTTGCATGTTGTGGCAAAAAAAAAAAAAAAGAAGGAAAGAAAAGAAAAAAATATTGTTAGGAAGAGTAGACTCTATTGTTAAAAGGTAATTTCTCTAGGAGAAATAAGAAGCAGAATGGACATGGCTCCAATCCGTTATGTAATCTGGATGTATCTTAGATTCCACAGAGAATTAAGATTCTAAAGGATTTTAGATTTTATCTCCTTCCTTTTTGCCTGAAGTCTTTTATTAAAACTCCTTCACGAGTTCCTGGCACAGTGGAAACAATCTGACTAGGAGCCATGAGGTCACAGGTTCGATTCCTGGCCTTGCTCAGGGGACTAAGGATCCGGTGTTGCTGTGGCTGTGTCGTAGTCCAGCAGGTAGAGCTCCCATTCGACCCTAGCCTAGGACCTCCACATGCCATGGATGTGGCCCTAAAAAAGCAAAAAAACAAAACAAACCAAAAACGAATAAACCCCTTCAGAATAGCATTTAGTCCTATCTTAATCATTAAGGTCAGAGAACCAAAGGAAGATGGTTTCTTACAACTCATATTTGTGAATCCACATACCAAGAAAAAAATTCTTATTATAGCATTGAATTATTCCTAAAAAAAATCCTAGGCACTGTTTCCCGATGGGCAGAAAATCTCTCTAAACCGGGCTTTTTCATTGTCTTATAATCAAAGTTAAGGTTTTTACTCTCAGCCCAACTGGTGAAAAGTTTAATGTTTGTCCTTATTCCTCAACTGGAGGACCACTTGTTTGACCAGGCTCTCATAAGTGTATCTGGATGGGGGGAAAAGGGAAGGGATGAGTGAAATGTGTCCTTAGGTGTTAACAACCAAAATTGTGAACAGGTAGAATTCCCAAGGAACAGAATGAGTTATTCTTCTGGTATTTTAATTTAAATCTCAACTAATAGGTCAATAGCCAGGATTTGACAGTCTTTTTGTTATTATAACAGTGATTTTAGATTGAGAGATTTTTCAGATGAAAATCCAGAGGGAGAAAATAGAGGTGAATAGAGGAAATATCTAAAAGGTGCTGAATAGTTTGCAACGTGAAGTCCTATCAGAAGTTATACATGATTTGCATCCAATAGATGCTCATTATGTAGTTGAAGGCTTGAGTAATGATAGAATGTTCCCTGTAAGTCCTTGAAGCCCCTCGTAAACATTTTTTTTGTATTTGGCCTACTGTGGATTTCTAAATACATCTGGATGATTATTTAATTATTTAATTTTATTGGGATATTATTATACATTTTCGTTGTACCAATATTTTGATATCATTGGTTTTTTTTTAATATATGATCTGGATTTATTTATTTATTTATTTATTTTTTTTTTGTCTTTTTGCTATTTCTTGGGCCGCTCTCGCGGCATATGGAGGTTCCCAGGCTATGGGTCCAATCAGAGCTGTAGCCACTGGCCTACGCTAGAGCCACAGCAACGCGGGATCCGAGCCACATCTGCGACCTACACCACAGCTGACGGCAACGCCGGATCGTTAACCCACTGAGCAAGGGCAGGGACCGAACCCGCAGCCTCACGGTTCCTAGTCGGATTCGTTAACCTCTGCGCCATGACGGGAACTCCTGATCTGGATTTAAAAACGTAAAAGTTCAGGGAGTTCTCTGGTGGTCCTAGCAGTTAAGGATCCAGCGTTGTCACTGCTGTGGCACAGGTTCAATTCCTGGCCCAGGAACTTCTGCATGCGCAGCCAAAAAACAAAAAAACAAACAAAAATCTAACAGTTCATCTGGTTCGATAATGTTTAGGGTGTATTTTCTTTCTTTTTTTTTTTTTTTTGGTCTTTCTGCCTTTTCTAGGGCCGCTTGGCATATGGAGATTCCCAGGCTAGGGGTCGAATTGGAGCTGTAGCCACCAGCCTATGCCACAGTCACAGCAATGTGGGATCCAAGCCACATCTGCGACCTACACCACAGCTCATGGCAATGCTGGATCCTTAACCCACTGAGCAAGGCCAGGGATCGAACTCGCAACCTCATGGTTCCTAGTCGGATTCGTTAACCATTGTGCCATGACGGGAACTCCTAGGGTGTAGTTTTTAACCTAAGATGTAAAAGTCCAGTTTGTCTATATAGTAGTATGATTTAGATTACAGATATGGCTACATAATTCACCTTTTTTTTTTAAACAGGGCAAAAAGGGATCCAATATTTCAGAAACAACCTTAGTAGGAGCAGCTGCCTCTCCATTGATACCTTCTCAGAATGATCCAGAAATTATCATCGTGGGATCTGGTGTACTTGGCTCTGCTTTGGCGGCGGTGCTGTCCAGAGATGGGAGAAAGGTGACAGTAATTGAGAGAGATTTAAAAGAGCCTGACAGGATACTCGGAGAATATTTGCAGCCAGGCGGTTGTCATGTCCTTAAAGACCTTGGTCTTGAAGGTAAGTTTCTGGTGATTCTTAGGAGTCGCGTGGTGTAAGCAAACACTCTACACTTTAGACTGTCCTATAACTGTCCTATAAAAGTTACTGTACTCCCTTACCGACAAATTTGCATGCAAATGAGAGCAAAAGAGGAAATAAGCATTTAGTAGCATGAGGAGATAAGAAGTAACCTTAGTGAGATATTATGAAGTGGCTAAGTTCTAATGGTTAGAGTTAAAGACTGGGGAGTTCCTGTTGTGGCGCAGTGGAAATGAATCAGACTAGGAACCATGAGGTTGCAGGTTCAATCCCTGGCCTCGCTCAGTGGGATGGGGATCCAGTGTTGCTGTGAGCCCTGGTGTAGGCCAGCAGCTGTAGCTCCAATTTGACCCCTACCTTGGGAATCTCCATATGCCGTAGGTGCAGCCCCAAAAAGCAAAAAAAAAAAAAAAAAGTTCAAGATTGGAAGACTAGAGTGAGGGCATGGAATTACTGAAAGGTGAAGGGAACTGTCATTTGTAGAGTGCATAGGGTATAGCTGTTATAGAGCCTCTTATTTAAGCTTCATTCACCCCTTAAACCAATGCTTTTTAAGTTCTCCTGATTTAGGAGATACCTGTTTGCTGTATGCTTTGTATGAAGTGTTCTGTACTGGGTACCAAGGATGTAGTGGTTGAATAAGACAGATCAACTGTCTACTCTTCAGGATCAGAGTACCAAATAGGCCCAGGCTATGGTTGAGAAGAAGATTGCTTGGCATGTGGGGGGGCAGTACGGTGTAGTTATTAACCACCATTGATCTGGCACTAGATTGCCTTGGTTTGAATAGCAGCTCAGGCAGTTGAAAAGCTGTATAACCTTGGCTAAGTTACTGCACCTCCTGTGTACTAATGTCCTCATCTGTGAAATGGGCACATTTAGAATCCTTGTCTTGTGGGTTATTAAGAGGTTTAATTGAATTCATAAACTTGAAGCACTCAGAATAGTTCCTGGTATGTAGCAAGTACTATGTAAATGTTTGCTATTTTATTCAACAAACTGAGGAGACCAGTGGAGCCAGGAAGTATTGGGCAATGGGCAAAGGAGAGTGGCTTGGGATGAAGACTGGAGAGGTAGGCAGCTGCCAGATCATGCAGGGCTTTGTAGGCAGTGGAGCAGGAATATGGCAGGCCCTGTTTATGCCTCTGTAAAGGCTTCCAGCCTTGGATTGCTGCTCACGACAGACACAGTTTACATCCTGACTCAGTACCTACCTACATAGATCTTTTTTTTTTTCTTCAATTTTTAAAGAAGAATTTTTTCAGAGCAGTTCATAGTTTTTAGAACAGTTTATAGTTCATAGCAAAATTGAGGGAGAAGACATTTGTGCCGTATGCTCCCATTTAATGTGCCCCCGCACCCAGAATTGTGCATTTGATACAGTTGATGAAATTCCACTGACACATTATAATCACTCAAAGTCCAGAGTTTACATTACAGCTCACTCGTGGTGGTGTACATTCTGCGGGTTTGGATAAACGTATAATGATGTCTTCATCATTATGGTGTCACGCACAGTATTTTTCACTGCTCTGTAGATGCTGCTACTCTG
Source organism: Phacochoerus africanus (assembly GCF_016906955.1). Classification (NCBI taxonomy): domain Eukaryota; kingdom Metazoa; phylum Chordata; class Mammalia; order Artiodactyla; family Suidae; genus Phacochoerus; species Phacochoerus africanus. The sequence continues at coordinate 14,643,587 of NC_062549.1, read as the reverse complement.
TCTGTCCATCCCTTCTTCCTCCCTCTTACTAAATTTATGTTACTTTTTAAAGACTTGTCATGATTTTGCCCAAGTATACAATTCACAACTCGAAATTCAGTTCACCTTTTACCATTGAGTCATACCCTGCAGCTCGTAGAATGCTGTTTTAAAAGAGTACTCAGATAGTGTGTGGTAAATAGACTCAGACTGTGGTGGTGGGATAATAAGAGTCAATGCAAGAAGTCTAGTGGGAGCTCATTACTAAGTCCAAATGACAGATGGTGGTGGTTTGATGGTAGCAGAGGATATGAAGGGAAGTAGACAGTTCACGACAAAATTAAGGGGCAGGAATTGCATGACTTACTGTTGGATTGGTGTGAGGTATGAGGAAGAGGGGGTATTAAGAAAGATTCCTAGGTTTTGATTTGAATACTGGTAGGTGATGGTACCATTTGCTGATAAGAAGACCTAGAGAGGAACAGGCACTGGGGGAAGCCAAGGGCACCTATTGATACCCAAGTGCAGATGTTACATGAATCCAGAGCGCAGTGGGTGGTTTGAGCTGGCTGGAGTAGACGTTTCAGAGATGTCAGCATATCTGTAGGACTTACAAGCCACAGCAGTGATTGAGACCATCTAAGGACAGCATGCAGGGAGGAAGGAGAAGACAGAATAAACCAAGTCCTGGGAAAATGATCTTTAAAGACTGAGTAGAAGAGAATCCTGCCAGAAAGACTAAGGAGCTGGCAGAATGGCTTGAAGAGAGCCCGGAGGGCTTGATGTCCTTAAACCAAGAGAGGAAAATGTTTCTAGTAGGAGGAGGTGGGTATGTATCACGAAGGGAACTATGTCCTGGTTTGCTAATGGAGGATTAAGGCAGGAGTGTAGAGAAAGGGCCACTGGATTTGGCCATTTGGAGGTTGCTTGAGACATTGACAAGATGTTTTGGTGGAGTTTCAGAGATGAAACAGAGTGGGAGATTTAATAAAAATTGAGACTAGGAAACTACTCTTGGAGTTCCCGTCATGGCTCAGTGGTTAACGAATCTGACTGGGAACCATGAGGTTGCGGGTTTGATCCCTGGCCTTGCTCAGTGGGTTAAGAATCCGGCGTTGCTGTGGCTGTAGCTCCGATTGGACCCCTAGCCTGGGAACCTCCATATGGTGTGGGTGTGGCCCTAGAAAAGACAAAAAAAGACCAAAAAAGAAAAAAAAGGAAACTATTCTTGGGTTTTTCTCTAACAGAAAACAGAAGTAGGAGTTCCCGTCGTGGTGCAGTGGTTAACGAATCCAACTAGGAACCATGAGGTTGCGGGTTCGGTCCCTGCCCTTGCTCGGTGGGTTAACGATCCGGCATTGCCGTGAGCTGTGGTGTAGGTTGCAGTCACAGCTCGGATCCCGCGTTGCTCTGGCTCTGGTGTAGGCCGGTGGCTACAGCTCCGATTAGACCCCTACCTGGGAATCTCCATATGCCGCAGGAGCGGCTCAAAGAAATAGCAAAAAGACAAAAAAAAAAAAAGAAGTAGAGGAGAGGTGAAATGTAGCTGTGAGGGTAAAGGAGGGGTCTGTTAGTACTGGATAGAGCATGTTTGTGTGTCCATGGTGATGATAAAGTGGAGTGGATGACTAAAGGGGTGACATTCATTCTTCATTTATCGAATGCTGATTAAGCATTGACCATATGTAGGTACTGTTCTAGGTGCCCAGGCTACAGTAGTGAACAAAACATCGATTCCAGCCCTCATGGAGCATACATTTTAGTTGCTAGTATAGAGAATATATATAAAAGATAGGAAATAAAATCTAGAGCATATATTATAATTTTAAGGGCTTTAGAGAGGAATCAGAAAGGGGATATTGGGAGTTGAAGGGAAGTGTAATTTTAAATAATGCATTGGGGGAAGGGAAAGCCTCATTGAGAAGGTAATGTTTGAGTAAAGAACTCTGCAGGAGGTGAGGGAGTAGACCCAGGGCTATCTGGAAGGGGGGATTTTTTTCAGGCAGAGAGAGTATCAAAGGGAAAAGCCTGGTGGCTGGAGTGAGCCTGGCCTCTTTGCTGAGCCAGCAAGGAAGGGGTATTGACTGGAGTTGTGTGGATCAGAGGAAAGGTCAGATGGGGAAAGGGGGCTGAATTCCATTGTGGCCACTATACTGATTTGCCTTGTACTCCAAAGGGAAGCGGTTGGAGAATTCGAAGGAGTTATTAAATTTCACATTTTAGAAGTACGATTAGAAATATTATTTTATTTATTTATTTTTTTTAATGGCTGTAACTGCGGCATATGGAAGTTTTGGGGCCAGGGTTTGATCCCAGTTGCAGCTGCAACCTACACCACAGCTACAGCAGTGCTGGATCCTTGAACCCACTGCACTGAGACGGGGGTTGAACCTGTGCCTCCTCAGCGACCTGAGCCGCTGCAGTCGGATTCTTAACCCACCATACCACAGGGGAAACTCCTAGGAATATTATTTTGAAGTATTCTTGTTATTGCGTAGAAAAAGGAATAGATTGCAAAATGCAGGTCAGCAGGGAAACCTGTTGGGAGGCTATTGCAGTGTCACTGAGAATTGACTAGAAACAGGATCAGAGCAGTAGAGAAAGGGAAGTGGTCACATTCTGGGAACATTTTTGGAAGGAAGGGGCAGTGGGATCTGCTGATGGATCAGATAGGAGTCAGAGTATCTCAATGAGACTAGAAGACATTACCAAGAGGTCCAGGATGACTCTGTACTCTGATGTATAGAGGTCAGTAAGATGGGCAGGAGTGAAAAAAGAGAACTGAGAAGGAGCTGGTGCAGGCCCTGGACCCAGGTGGAGAGAGTGCATTGTGAGCGGAGGTCCCACCTCTGTCCTTGTAAGTTCCCTAACCGCCACCTTCCACGAGAGGTTCACTTGAAGCAGATGTGACAATATCCTGAGATGGGATTTTGTTACCTTTATAGCTGAACATCAGGCAACCAGGAATGCCCTTAGACTAGTGACTAGACTTAGAATCATTTAGCCTCAGGGGCCCCAAGGTTGTGTGTAGTTCAAGCAAAAAAATGAGGAGAGCTGCTGAGGCATTTCAGCCAGTCTCTGAGTCATGCTTACCTTTACTTTGTCATGGTAAGAGTCTTTTTTAACATTCATCATGTGATCAATTTCCCCTCAGGTATGATGTGATGTGGATAATAGAAGCCCTTGAAATATTTTTTGGGGTGCAGATTTTTTTTTGTTCTTGTTGTCTTTTTGCCATTTCTTGGGCCACTCCTGAGGCACATGGAGGCTCCCAGGCTAGGGGTCCAGTCGGAGCTGTAGCCACCAGGCGTATGCCAGAGTCACAGCAACATGGGATCTGAGCCGCGTCTGCAACCTACACCACAGCTCATGGCAACGCCGGATCCTTAACTCACTGAGCAAGGCCAGGGATTGAACCCACAAGCTCATGGTTCCTAGTCGGGTTTGTTAACCACTGAGCCACGACGGGAACTCCTGGGGTGCAGATTTTTAATAGACCAGCTGACCAGTCCTGGAGTGTGGGTTTTGATAGGTGAATTGACTGCCTTTTGGCTTAAGCATAATATCTAGAACTCCTAAAATGAATGCATTATAATTTAAATTTTATATATTTATAATAAATCTTAGTATCTAGTGGGGAACTTCTTCCCTACATCATTTTCTTTAGGATTACTTTGGCTTTTCTTGGCCTTTTTACTTTTCTGTACAAAATTTAGAATTAGGGAGTTCCCGTTGTGGTTCAGTGGAAACGAATCTGACTAGCATCCATGAAGACACACTTTCAATCCCTGGCCTCACTCAGTGGGTTAGGATCCAGCATTGCTCTGGCTCTGGTGTAGGCCAGCAGCTACAGCTCTGATTCCACCTCTAGCCTGGGAACCTCCATATGCTGTGGGTGCAGCCCTAAAAAGACAAAAAAATTAAAAATTTTTAAAAAAATTTAGAATCAGGTTTCAATTTCCATGAAAACAAACCCTGTCAAGAACATGACTGAAATAGCACTAAATGTAAATGGCTCAGTTTTAGAAAGATTGCCTTGAACTTCTTATTCATGAATGAGGTATACTCTCAATTCAGTTAGGTCTTGAATGTATTTAAATAAAGTATAAATCTTGTTTGTCTTTTGTTAAATTTATTCCTTGACTCTGATGTATAATTGGGCTTTATTGCACTGTATACTCATTTTGAGGTCATGACACACCAGTTCGTGGTACAAAGTTCTGTTTAGATTTCTTATGAATGACTCCGCCCATAGCCTATGGTAAGTGGCTGCTTCCATGCCATGTCTCAGGGCATTGAATTGAGCTTTTCTGGTGTCTATTAGATTGACAAGAAATTTATGAGTGGTGCTCAGTTCTGACGTCCCTTGCACATGGGGGTCCCTACCTCCTATCAGAGGGTGGCTTAAAACTCCTGCCTTTAGGCTTGTGGTTTTGATACCCTTATGCCGTTGCCTTTGACACTTGCTCACTGCTTTGACTTTGAAGTTGCTTTTCATTTTTAGCATATGCAGTTTTTGTTTTGTTTTTTAGCTTGCCATTTTATGGAAAGCAGTTCTGCAGTTTTTTAAAGTAGAAGAATGTTTTCCATGTCATTTCTTTGTGATATGTTGACCAGTCATCTAATACTGGAGCTTTATGATTAATAGTGACATCTCTAAGTCATGTCACTGTCTTCAGAGTTACTAAATATTATTTGCAAAGTGTGAATTTCATTGAGGTTTAGGGTGCCATCTTCCTGCCTGCTCAAGAAAGTGAAAATGCCAAAGCCTGTCATAGTTCATCTCATCAATAAAGCTGTGTGAGAGAGGGACACATGTTTCAAGAAATCTTAAGTTAGACCTTATTTATATGCTTGTCTTAAGATAATTTACCCAAGGAAAATTTTTACTGTGCTACTGTTGTATGCTTTTTACATTTTCTGGTGTGTTCTCAATTGGCCAATTATAGCACTTAAAAGTTCTTCCATAACACAATTTTGGGTTAAGAGAAACAAGCTATCTCAGCTGGACAAAAGAAAAGTAGAAATATTAGATCAAACATTTAGGTCAGTAAAGATTGCCAGTTTGTTGAGATCCAAATTGAATACACTGCTAATTGGCAGCTTTTAAAATATCTGTGTACTTTTCTCTGACTTTTAACTGGAATAATTTAGAAACCATATCACAAAACTAACTTATTTTGATCCTAGATGAGATGTGTGACAAGTATTCATCCCACTTGTCCCTGACTGAACTTTAAGTGTAATTAAAAAGCATATCAGTGGAACTAGAGACTCTCATACTGAGTGAAGTAAGTCAGAAAGAGAAAGACAAATACCATATGATATCACTTATATCTGGAATCTAATATAAGGCACAAATGAAGCTTTCCACAGAAAAGAAAATCATGGACTTGGTGAATAGACTTGTGGTTGCCAAGGAGGAAGGAGTGGGGTGGTTGGGGAGCTTGAGGTTAATAGATACACACTATTGCCTTTGGAATGGATTAGCAATGAGATCCTGCTGTGTAGCACTGGGAACTATGTCTAGTCACTTATGATAGAGCATGATAATGTGAGAACATAGAATGGGTACATGTATGTGTAACTGGGTCACCATGCTTTACAGTAGAAAAAAAAGTCATATTGGGGAAATAACTTTTTTTTTTTTTGTCTTTTTGGCTTTTCTAGAGCAGCTCCCACAGCATATGGAGATTCCAAGGCGAGGGGTCTAATCAGAGCCGTAGCCACCGGCTTACGCCAGAGCCACAGCAACGTGGGATCCTTAACCCACTAAGCAAGGGTAGGGATCGAACCTGCAACCTCATGGTTCGTAGTCAGATTTGTTAACCACTGCGCTACGACAGGAACTCCATGGGAAATAACTATTAAAAAATAATAATAATAATTAATAAAAAAAAAAGAGCATATCGGGAATTCCTGTCGTGTCTCAGTGGTTAACAAACCCAACTAGTATCCATGAGGATGTGGGTTCCATCCCTGGCCTTGCTCAGTGGGTTAAGGATCTGGCGTTGAAATGATCTGTGGTGTAGGCCAGCAGCTACAGCTCTGATTCAACCCCTAGCCTGGGAACCTCCATATGCCATGGGTGCAGACCTAAAAAAAGGACACACACACAACAAGCATATCAGAAAACTGATTTATTTTGATCTTAGCATAGAATTGTGATAAAATTGTTCATTACAAAATTTTGCCTTCAGAAATGAAGTTTTTAATTTTCAATTTTTTTGTCTTTTTAGGGCGGTACCCATGGCATTTGGAAGTTTCCAAGTTAGGGGTCTAATCAGAGCCGCAGCTGCCGGTCTATACCGCACCTTAGCTTACGGCAACGCCAGATCCTTAACCTACTGAGTGGGGCCAGGGATTGAATCTGCATTCTCATGGATACTAGTCGGGTTCGTTACTGCTGAGCCACAACAGGAACTCCAGAAATGAAGTTATTTTAATATATTGTACTTTAATGTATTTAAATATATATTATGTGACTATTTTAATATATATGCTAAAGTCCACTTTTTCACATAACAGAAGCATATTTCCAATACTGTTGGCAGTTCTTTATAATTTTAAGGATATACATAGTCTTATTTCAATTGATACTTAATAATGTACTTTACCTAACTTCGATTAATATGTAGATTATTTACAGGTATTCCTTATTAGAGGTTTAGCCGAAAATATGGCCTCTGTACACCTGCACTAATTAAATCTTGGAGACAGAGTTTTGAGGAAGAGAAAGAACAGCTTTATTGTTCTGCCAGGCAAAGGAGAACACAGCAGGCTAATGTCTCAAGACTCAAAACACTGTCCTGTATAGGTTTAGCTCGAAAGACAGGGTTATTTTGATTAAGGTGTCTGTATTATTCCTCAAACATAGATCATTTCAGAGTCATCAAGGCCAGTGCCATTGGATCTTGTGATGTCTTCTCGTTGCTGTCTTTTTTGTCTTTTTAGGGCCGCTCCTGTGGCAAATGGAGGTTCCCAGGCTGGGGTCTAATCGGAGCTGTAGCTGCCGGCCTATACCACAGCTCACAGCCAGATCCTTAACCCACTGAGAGAGGCCAGAGATCGAACCCGCAACCTCATGGTTCCCAGTTGGATTTCTTTCCTCTACCCCACAATGGAAACGCCTATTTATTTATTTTTTATAGAATTTCTATAGGGCAGAAGCTGTTTTATTCTGATAAGTATATACCATTTCTTTTTGAATCTTAGTAAGTGCTTTCATTTTTCTTTTTTTATTTTATGATTTTTATTTTTTCCATTGTAGTCGATTGACAGTGTTCTGTCATTTTCTACTGTATAGCAAAGTGATATATAGGTGTGTGTGTGTGTGTGTGTGTGTGTGTGTGTGTGTGTGTGTACATGTTCTTTTTCTCACATTATCCTCTGTCATGTTCCATCCCAAGTGACTAGGTATGGTTCCCTGTGCTATACAGCAGGATCTCATTGCCTGTCTGCTCCAAATGCAATAGTTTACATCTACGAACCCCAGACTCCCAGTCCATCCCCCTTCTTCCCCCTTGACAACCACAAGTCTGTTCTCCAAGTCTATGAGTTTCTTTTCTGTGGAAAGGTTCATTTGTGCCATATATTAGATTCCAGATATAAAACGATACCATATGGTATTTCTCTTTCTGACTTACTTCACTTAGTAGGAGAGTCTCTAGTTCCCATCCGTGTTGCTGCAAATGGCATTATTTTATGGCTGAGTAGTATTCCATTGTGTATATATAACACATCTTCTTAATCTATTCATCTTTCAGTGGACGTTTAGGTTGTTTCCATGTCTTGGCTATTGTGAATAGCCCTGCAATGAACATATGGGTGCATGTGTCTTTTTCAAGGAAAAGTGTTTGTCTGTATATATGCCCAAAAGTGGGACCGCTGGGTTGTATGGTAGTTCTATATTTAGTTTTCTGAGGAACCTCCATACTGTTTTCCATAGTGTTTGTACCAGTTTACACTCCCAGCAACAGTGCAGGAGGGTTCCCTTTTCGCCACATCCTTAACCCACTGAGTTCGGTTAGGGATCGAACCTGCAACCTCATGGTTCCTAGTCGGATTCATTTCCTTTGCATCATAACAGGAACTCCTGATTTTTTTTTTTTTTAAATCATGTTTTGAACATTTTCCCTACGTTCGGTGTTTCTATATTGCTTAGTATGCATCATCCATATACTTATTAAGGCCTTGATATTTTTTCCTATGAATTTTAATGAGTAAATTTTATATATAAATATTAATCTTTGTGACCTTATGTATTTGGTAAGACTATCCAGAAGCATTAAGATTTCTGAAATAGTTACATTAATGTCCAGTTCTCCAAATGGTATAGCTTCATGAAAACAAACTCATTTTTGATGCGTCCTTGTCCTCTGGTGCCTAGTATACATCTGGGCATGTTACGAAGTTAATTTTTTTTGAACCGAATTGTTTTGCAGATACAATGGAAGGTATTGATGCCCAGGTTGTAAATGGCTACATCATTCATGATCAGGAAAGCAAATCAGAGGTTCAGATTCCTTTCCCTCTGTCAGAAAACAATCACGTGCAGAGTGGAAGAGCTTTCCATCATGGAAGATTCATCATGGGTCTCCGGAAGGCAGCTATGGCAGAGCCCAAGTAAGACCACAGTTCCAAACACGTGATGTTAGAGAAACACATTTAAACTTGGCCTTGGTACAAACACTCTTTTACAGATTTTCATAAGCCTGTGGGTATGGGCTAGAACACAGACACTAAAATAAACCATAAGCTAAAAGAATGTTAGATCTTCAAGGCCTTTGTTAAGATCATATTATTTCCCTTTGAATGAGTGGAACTCTTGAGGATTCCCTTTGACTAAATAAACGGTGTGATTTTTATGTTTGGAATTTAGAGGGTATAGTTGTTGTAATTAAGGTTTAGTCCATATGTGCCCACCTGGGAGTTGGGGTTTGTGGATATGGTATTTCCTATTAAAAGCTGGGACAGGAGTTCTCTTGTGGTGCAGTGGGTTAAGGATCCAGTGTTGTTACTGCAGCAGCTTGGGTTGCTGCCATGGTGAGGGTTTAATTTCTGCCTGTGGAACTTGCGCATGCTGTGGACATGGCCAAAAAAAAAAAAAAAAAAAATTCAGGACAGGGAACTTGAAGAGAAAATCCCCTGTTCCATTCATACAAAGGACCTAGTTCGACAGGACTGGCTTCTTCTCTCTTTTTTTAATTGATCTATAGTTGATGTATGATATTTTACAAGGCACAGGTGTACAGCATAGTGATTCACAATTTTTAAAGGTTTTTTTTTTTTTTTGTCTTTTTGCCTTTTCTAGTGCCGAACCCATGGCACATGGAGGTTCCCAGGCTGGGGGGTCTAATCAGAGCTGTAGCTGCTGACCTACACCACAGCCACAGCAACTCAGGATCTGAGCCATGTCTGCGATCTATGCCACAGCTCACGGCAACACCGGATCCTTAACCCACTGAGCAAGGCCAGGGATCAAACCTGCAACCTCATGGTTCCCAGTCGGATTCGTTCACCACTGAGCTACGATGGGAACTCCTTCAAGGGCTTTTTATTTTTTATTTTATCTTTATTTTTTTGTCTTTTTGCCTTTTATAGGGTTGCTCCTGCAGCATATGGAGATTCCCAGGCTAGGGGTCTAATTGGAGCTGTAGCCACCGGCCTACACCACAGCTACAGCAACACGGGATCCGAGCTGCATCGGCAACCTACACCACAGCTCATGGCAATGCCGGATCCTTAACCCACTGAGCAAGGCCAGGGATCGAACCTGCAACCTCATGGTTCCTAGTTGGATTCGTTAACCACTGAGCCACAACGGGAACTCCATGGGCTTTTTAATTATTAACTTATATTTGCCCCATACACTATAACTGAGGAAGTTTTTTTTTTTCTATTTCTTGGGCCGCTCCCGCGGCATATGGAGGTTCCCAGGCTAGGGGGTCGAATCAGAGCTGTAGCCACTAGCCTACGCCAGAGCCACAGCAATGCGGGATCCAAGCCGCATCTGCAACCTACACCACAGCTCAGGGCAATGCCGGATCCTTAACCCGCTAAGCGAGGGCAGGGACCGAACCCGGAACCTCATGGTTCCTAGTCGGATTCGTTAACCACTGTGCCACGAAGGGAACTCTGAACTGAGGAAGTTTTAAACACGAGAGCCCTCATGTCACTGGCAAAGCAAGTGAAGGGGTCAGTGGGTTGTTCTTAGGACTGAAAGAATTTGCTATCTATGGAAGCAGAATAGATCATTGTAGAGAAATGGAAAAATATTCAAAAATATAGAGAAGATTATAAAATTATCCATGATCCTCTAACTAGAAGTAACTACTCTGAGTAGTTGGTAGATAAACTCCGAGTCTGGGTATGAATTTGTGTGGGTATGTAATATTTTTCTGCATGTATTTTTTTAAATGCTTTGTAAAATGATGACATTAGTAATATGCATTCAATTTAAAGAAATTAGATGGAGTTCCCGTCGTGGCTCAGAAGAAACGAATCTGACTAGCACCCATGAGGATTCAGTTTCAATCCTTAGCCTCGCTCAGTGGGTTAAGGATCTGGCGTTGCTGTGAGCTGTGGTGGTAGCAGATGCGGCGCAGATCCTGCAAAGCTGTGGCGTAGGCTGGCGGCTACAGCTCTGATTCCACCCCTAGCCTGAGAACTTCCATATGCCATTGAGGGTGGCCCCAAAAAACAAAGCAAAACAAAAACGAAAAAAGGAAATTGGAAAATTAAGACCACAGATAATTCTAAAACCCATTGATGAATTTGCTCTATGACACGCCAAACCTTTCTCTGTGTACATTTTGTGCACACCCGTGTAATTTACATGGGTAAATTAGAGATAAGGAAAAAGGGATTATTTTCATTCCTTGTATAAATTGCTCCATTGTGCTGCAGAGAAATTGTTTCTGTTTATCTTTTAGTGCAAAGTTTATTGAGGGCACTGTGCTGCAGTTATTAGAAGAAGAGGATGTCGTGTTGGGGGTTCAGTACAGGGATAAGGAAACCGGAGACATCAAGGTGAGATGTGTCAAATATTAGCTCTTCTTTTTTCCTTTTCCTCCTACTCCTTTAAAAAAGTGAGCTCACCAATTTATTATTCTTCAAATGGACTCGGATCTCTCCAAGCCCTCTGTACCAGACTATAGCACATTGCTCCCTAGAGCACCTCAGGGTGCTATATCAATGAAACTTGGTATTTAATACTGTTCATGATACTAACAATATTAAAAACTGAAATAAGAAATGGACCCTAGGAGTTCCCTTCATGGCTCAGTGGTAATGAACCTGACTAGTATCCATGAGGACTCGGGTTCGATCCCTGGCCTTGCTCAGTGGGTTAAGGATCCAGCTGTGGTGTAGGTCACAGACCTGGATCCCACATGGCTGTGGCTGCGCCATAGGCTGGCAGCAGTAGCTCAGATTTGACCCCTAGCTTGGAAACTTCCATATGCCGCAGGTGCAGCCCTAAAAAAACAAAAAATGAAAAAGAAATAAAAAAGAAATATACCCTAGTAGAGAAGCAGAGGGGAGCCGGAAGGTGAAAAAACAAAGGATTCAGCATAAAAGAAATAATTAGGAGAAAATAAATTACTGTTTAAATAAGAAAGGCAAAAGCAAGAGAATCTCTGGAGAAGTAGCAGAATAAAATAGTTTCCAGCGTTGGCTCTTGTTGGTTTAGTAGGAGAAGAGAAAAATCAAGGGCTTGTCTGTTGATTCTCCCTGGCTGCTGCCCCACAGGGTTACCACCTCCTAGAAATTGTACTCTGATGGAGGCGATTGCAAGGTAATATCATTAATTCCTCCACATGTTCTAAGCCCTAGCCACTGACAGAATGCACTGTTTGAGGTTAGAAAATTCTCAAATAAAAGAATGTGGTTGGTCTTTGGAGTTTGTAGTGAGATTCAGTCTTCTGTGAGCTGTGTCGTCAAAGTGGCTTAATCCCAGATGGCTTGGATGGTAGAGTCTTGAGGGAGGATGATCCTTCAATAGCATTATCTTCAAATCCTCTCTGTAATGTCCGATTATGTATTTAACTTTGTTTACGTACCTTTTAAAAAATGGTCGAATCCCAGATGGTTTGGACGGTAGAGTCTTAAGGGAGGGTGATCGCCTAATGGTCTTGCATTAACTTGAGCTCACATAACAGCTCCTTCAATAGCATTATCTTTGCATACTCTCTGTAATGTCCAATTATATATTTAACTTTATGTACATTTTAAAAAGTGGTCTTTTCACTGTGTATTTTTAACCATTTAGTTGACTATCCTTTATTTTTGTTGTAGGAACTCCATGCTCCATTGACTATTGTCGCAGATGGACTTTTTTCCAAATTCAGGAAAAACCTGATCTCCAATAAAGTTTCTGTTTCCTCTCATTTTGTTGGCTTTCTTATGGAGGTACTGTAGGAGTGCAATTGTAGAAAATTAAAAGCAATCTGAAATTTGGAAATTATTAAAATATTTTTTTTATTTGTGTTTCTAGAATGCACCACAGTTTAAAGCAAATCATGCTGAACTTGTTTTAGCTAATCCGAGTCCAGTTCTCATCTACCAGATTTCACCTAGTGAAACTCGAGTGCTTGTTGACATCCGAGGAGAAATGCCAAGGAATTTAAGAGAATACATGACTGAAAACATTTACCCACAACTACCTGGTAAGAAATAGGATTTCACTCCCATTGTAGTCTGTCGCCTACAAGTAAGTCTCTCAAAAGGGTCATCTCCAGTTCCCACTAAAGCTTTGTCACAATTAGGCCGAAGGTAAGGATGGCAGGTGAAAAATGCATCCAGTCAGATACACTGGAGCTGAATGAGCTATTTAAACTAGCACATGAAAAAAATCTCCAAGTTAAAAAAAATAGTTTCAATGTATTTTTTCATAGTAATAATTAAAGCATAGTTTTCCAAATAATTATTAATATTGGCATGTAGTATTTTTTAAGGTAGTCTTTTTTTTTTTTGTCTTTTTGCTATTTCTTGGGCCGCTCCCGTGGCATATGGAGGTTCCCAGGCTAGGGGTCCAATCAGAACTGTAGCCGCTGGCCTACGCCAGAGCCACAGCAATGCGGGATCCGAGCCGTGTCTGCAACCTACACTACAGCTCACGGCAACGCCAGATCATTAACGCACTGAGCAAGGGCAGGGACCGAACCCGCAACCTCATGGTTCCTAGTCGGATTCGTTAACCACTGCGCCACGACGGGAACTCCGTTAAGGTAGTCTTGATAGTGATCTAAGGTCTCTGATTTCTTGAAATATCTCTTAAACTTCATTACTTTCCATGTTTGGATTCTGTAGAAATGATAGCTACCGTTTATTGAAGGCCTACTGTATAAGAGGTTCTTTACAAACATAATTTAATTTCATCTACACAACCACCCTATGAGGTAGGCATTGTCATTATCCTAGTTTTACAAATGAGGGAACTAAGATTCAGAGAGGTTACTCAGCTTCTCCAAAGATAAACTGTAAGTAGCCGTGGCAAGGTTGAAAGCAGGTCTTTCTGTCTCCTGTATCCCTGCTGGCAGAACGTGATGGCCATGGAGGGGTCCTCAAGATCAGTTTAGTTTGGAGTTGAATACAGAAAAGGCTTTGTGAGGGTTGGTTTTTTTTTTTTTTTTTTTTTTTTTTGCTTTTCAGAGCCATACCTGAGGCATATGGAAGTTCCTGGGCTAGAGGTTGAATCGGAGCTGCAGTTGCTGGCCTGTACTGCAGCCACAGCAACACAGGATCTGATCTGCATCTGTGACCTACACCATAGCTCATACTAGTTGGGTTCGTAACCTGCTGAGCCACCATAGGAACTCTTAAGGCTTTGTGAGATTTTAGACATCTTTGTAAAATACTCATAAAAATTAGGATTTTTTTTTGAGAATGGGAGGATGTAAGAAAGAAATGTAAAAAAAATAAGAATGTTGATAAAATTGAAGTGAAACCCTGTTTGCCAATTGTATTATTATAGTAATAGATTATTCTTGGTATGAGTCCATTTTATTTAAATACTTTTTTGACTATGCCTGCAGCATATGGAAGTTCCTGGGCCTGGGATTGAACCTGAGTAACAGCAGTGACCCAAGCTGCAACACTAGATCCTTAACCTGTTCCACCATAAGGGGACTCCTTAATATTCTTTTTAAAAAATTATTATTTTTTGCCTTTTTAGGGTCATACCTGTGGCATATGGAAGTTCCCGGGCTAGGGGTCAAATTGGAGGTGCAACTGCCAGCCTACACCACAGCCATAGCAATTCCAGATCCGAGCTGCATCTGCGGCAACGTGGGATCCTTAAACCCCTGAGTGAGGCCAGGGATCAAACCTGTGTCCTCATGGATGCTAGTTGCGTTCGTTACCACTGAGCTGCAACGGGAACACCTAAAATTATTCTTTAAACTAAGGGAAAGCACTGTGTTTAATTATTGACAGTATTATCAGAAATGAAAGAATACATGGACCATTTTCGACTTTTAATAATGACATTTTCAGCATTTCAATATATCTTCACTCGGTTAAGCCATTTTCTGAAGCAAGTTGGAAAGATTGAGTTACACATTTTAGAAAAGGGATAGTTAACAATGTGATTTTTTAGCTTTTTTTTCTTTTACAGTAGACTGTTTTTTTCCAAACCAGAGCTTAGTTGGAGCAGACCGCCCTGTAGTCGGAGAGAAACTATTTGTAGGTTTATGTGCATATTCGTCAGGTTATAGAAATTCTCATTGTGAGAAGGGAATGGTTTCAACACAGGCAGTTCTGCTCCTGTGTTCAGATTACAATACAAATTCAATGAAAAGGAAGTCCATTTTCTTTCTTGCTTTTTTTTTTTTTGTTGTTGCTGTCTTTTTGCCTTTTCTAGGGCTGCACCCGAGGCATACGGAGGTTCCCAGGCTAGGGGTCGAATCAGAGCTGTAGCCGCCGGCCTACACCAGAGCCACAAGCAACCTGGGATCTGAGCCGCATCTGCAACCTACACCACAGCTCACGGCAACAGATCCTTAACCCACTGAGCTAGGCCAGGGATCCAGGGATCGAACCCGCAACCTCATGGTTCCTAGTCGGATTCGTTAGCCACTGAGCCACAACGGGAACTCCCAGAAGTCCATTTTCTATACAGGTAGAAGCACAAGACTTTAAAACTGGGAAGTATCTCAGAGATGAGCTAATCCAACTGTTTCCTTTCTAGACAGAGAGACTGAAATTCAGAAAGTGGTTCTCTCTACATCTTACCCTTTTTCTGCTGTACATACACTCCTGCTGTATGTGAATTGGTTTATCTCACCTGTTATAGAATATGGTGGTGACCAGAGGTTCGGTGTTAAATACATGAGTGTCAGGTGTTAATCAGTTAACATTTGGAAGAGAAGTGGGTGGTTTTTCTCCCTGTCTCTGGATTTGCCTCACTTTTCCTCTGGGTTTTTTTTTTTTTGTCTTTTTGTTGTTGTTGTTGTCGTTGTTGTTGTTGCTAGTTCTTGGCCGCTCCCGCGGCATATGGAGGTTCCCAGGCTAGGGGTTGAATCAGAGCTGTAGCCACCGGCCTACGCCAGAGCCACAGCAACGCGGGATCCGAGCCGCGTCTGCAACCTACACCACAGCTCACGGCAACACCGGATCATTAACCCACTGAGCGAGGGCAGGGACCGAACCCGGAACCTCATGGTTCCTAGTCGGATTCGTTAACCACTGCGCCACAACGGGAACTCCTGGGTGTTTTTTGGTTTTTTTGTTTTTTTTTTGGTGTTTCCAGCTCCGTGTATATCTAGTCTTATCTTAGATTCTTTAGTCATTCCTTAGCATGAAAAACGAGGGGCTTAATGAACAATTTTATTGATAAAATAATTATGGATTTATCACGGGGATATATGTAATAGTCATGACAGATGTGTAGTAGCTGTTTGTTTATGCTTGATAAGGAAGTGTAAGAATTTGAAAATGGGATGTTATAAACCATTTATTTGGTGGGGCGGGCTTTATTGCAGATCACCTGAAAGAACCGTTCTTAGAAGCCTCTCAGAATTCTCGTTTGAGATCCATGCCAGCAAGCTTCCTCCCTTCTTCGCCAGTAAATAAGCGAGGTATTATTTTATTGGACTGATTTTCTAAAGGATATTCCAAGTATTCAAATTCAGTATTCTAAATGACATATATGTGGTATAGTTTATAACATGGGGTCCAGAAGATTGGTTATTGTGGATTACTGCATTACTGATATGAAAATGAGTTTTAATGATATCCGTTATTTAATAGAGTAAATAAGTCACTGTTATTGGTGATACAACAATTAACTGCAATCCTTAATCTAGAGAAGGCAGTTTTCTAGTGAGAGATAGAGACAGATAACCTCAGAACACTGCTGCTGAATGCTGTCTCAAGAGCCCACTCACATGCCCCAGATTCACTGAAGGGGTGTACAAGGCTGGGCGGGGAGCCCGTGAACTGGGAAGGCTGGTGAGGGGAGGCATCACTCAGGAAATAAAGCCGGACGTGGCGCATGGGGGGTGAGTGGAGCTCACCAGGTGGACAGTGAGATGAGGGACTTCTAAGCAGGTGGAACAATGTCTACAAAAAGCCAGGGTGGCTGAGAAACGGTGGCCCTGAAGTGCACCTGAGTGGTCTCCTGTGGCTGGAGCACAGGATGGGTGTCGGAGCGGTAGAAAGGCAAGATATTTATTTAAAGTTTAGTTTTAATCCTATAGACAATGGAAAGTCATTGAAAAGTTCCTTTTTTATAATAGCTTTATTGAGATATAATTCACAAATCATATCGCTCACTCATTTAAAATGTACAGTTGATACGTTTTTAGTATGTTCAGAGGCTATGCAGCTGTCACCATGGTCAATCATCTAACATTTTTATCATGCTGGAAAGAAGCCCTGGACCCATTAGCGATCACTCATTTCCTCTCCACTCCTAGGCAACCGTTAATCTACTTTCTGTCTCTAGAGATCCGCCTGTTTTGGACATTTCCTATAAATGGAATCATCCAATATGTGATCCTTTGTAACAGGCTTGACATTTATCCATGTTTTAACATGCATCAATCCTTCCTTTGCTTTTATGGCCAAGTTCACAAGCTTTTGACTATCCTTTCATCAGTTGATAGACATTTGGGTTGTTTCCACTTCTGGTTTGCACCTATGTATGGATTGTTGTTTGGATATTTATTTTTGTTTTTCTGGAGTACATATCTAGGAGTAGAATTGCTGGGTCCTGTGTAACTATTTAATGCTCTGAGGAACTGGCACTGCCCTCCCAGGCAGCTGACCCGTCTTACATACCCATTAGCAAAGCATGCAGATTCCAACTGCTCCAAACTGACAACACTTGTCATTGCCTGTCTTTTTGCTCACAGTCATCCTAGTAGGTGTGAAATGATGCCTCACGGTGGTTTTGATTTATGTGTCTCTGACAGATAATGTTAAACATATTTTCATGTGCTTATTGGCCATTTGTTTATCTTCTTTGGAGAAATGTTTATTTATACTTTGTACACTTTTTAAATTGGTAAGTTTTTTAAAATGTCATGTTCTAAGAGTTCTTTATTCTATTAGATACATGACTTGCAAAATTTTTCTCATTCCATGGATTATCTTTTGTTTCTTTCACAGTGTCCATTGAAGTTTTTAATTTTCATCGAGTCTGGTATATTAGTTTTTTTCTTTTGTCACATGTGCTTTTGGTTTCACATGTAAAGCCTTCGCTCAACCCAAGGTCATGAAGATTTACTCCTATATTTTCTTCTAAGTTTTTTTTTTTTTTTTTTTTAAGGTCTTTTCTAGGGCTGCTTCCTGTGGCACATGGAGGTTCCCAGGCTAGAGGTTGAATCGGAGCTGTAGCCACCGGCCTATGCCGGAGCCACAGAAATGGGGGATCCAAGCCCCATCTGCGACCTACACCACAGCTCACAGCAACACCAGATCCTTACTGAGCGAGGCCAGGGATCGAACCCGCAACCTCATGGTTCCTAGGGTTTGTTAACCACTGTGCCACGATGGGAACTCTTCTTCTTAGTGTTTTATAGCTTGAGGTTTTTTTTTTTTTTTTTTTCCAAGGACTTTATTTTTCTCTTTTTAGGGCCTCCCCCGCAGCATATGGAGGTTCCCAGGCTAGGGGTCAGAGTTTCACCTACACCACAGCCACACCAACGTGTGATCTGAGCCGTGTCTGTGATCTACACCACAGCTCACTGGCAACGCTGGATTCTTAACCCACTGAGTGAGGCCAGGGATCAGACCTGCGTCCTCATGGATGCTAGTCAGATTTGTTCCCACTGAGCCATGACGGGAACTCCCTAACTTTAGTTTTTACATTTAGGTGTTTGATTCATTTGAGTTAAATGAATGTGCGAGGAAGGGGTCCAGCTTCTTTTGTGTGCGGATAGCCAGCCGCGGTAGCCACATGTTGAAAATATTATTCCCCATTGAAGTGCCTTGGTACTCTTGTCAAAATTTAATTGACTGTAACTGTTAGACTATTTCTTTCAATAATAGTTTGCAGTTTTCAGAGTAGAAGTTTTCCATTTATTTTGTTAAATTTATTCCTGTTTCACTCCTTTTGGTGCTATTGTAAATGGACTTTTCTTCATTTCCAGATTCTCATTGCTAGTGTATAGAAAAATAATTGTTTTCCGCAGATTTATTTTTTATCTTGAAGTGTTGCTAAACTCATTAGTTCTAAGAGTTCATTGGAAAGTTTAAAACAAGGTAGTGGCATGATTAGATTTTTATTTTAGGGATAGTACGGTGATTTGTTGTGGAAGGCAGATTGGAGCAAAGTTCAGACTCAAGTTTATAGTAAGGCTATTTGAAAATTCCATGGGAGTGATGATGCAAGGCCTGAACTACGGTGTGGCAATAAATATGGAAGGTAGGGAAGGGATTTGGGTAACATCTGGGAGGTAGAATACACAAAACTCAGAGGTGACTGGTAGTAAGAGAGTGAGGTCTTTCGATTGATGGATTCCAGGTTTCAGACTGAAGATAATTTTGCCAGCCATTTGCTGACATTGGAAATATAGCAAAGAGAGTAAGGTTAGGGATATGCGGGGAGATGATGAGTTCTCTCTTGGACATGGTGAGTGGGAAGGACTGGGAGGGCATTTGAGTGGGATTGGGTGGCATTTCCCTGAAAACAGGAGTGTCAAGCCCTGCAGCCCTGAGGAGAGGTGTGAACGGGAGCTGTTGATACTCTAGTTCCAGAACATAAACAGCTGTCCTTGGCTATGGAAAAGGACATTAAGAACTACCTAACAATCATATAAATAAACTATAATGCAAAGCAGAATGAGGCCAGTGCCAAATTGATAGGAAAAGCATGCCATGGGGACATGGCCTAATTGGTGGGGTCGGGAATGTTGCATGGAGAATAAAAGCTGGTTATAGTTTGTGGGTTTTCGTGAAGGTATTTGAGCAATACATAAAAACTTTGGGTTGATATTTAGAAGCTGCTCTTTCATAAATTAGTATGCGTATTGTATAATTACTTATATAGCATATTTTGACATTATAGAAAAAAATATCCATAATTCTGCTACCTAACTGCTATTATTAAGGTTGTCTATTTCTCTGAGAGAGAAAATTAAATAAATGCTGTAAATGCTTTGTTTAAATGCCTAGGTCATTAGCTGGCTGACAATGGACCGGGGGATCTTAGAGTCAGGAGTTTGCTCAGGAGGTATACCTTGAGTCAAATTTCAGAGCTTTCTGCTTCTGTAGTTTTGATTCAAGGCGCTAATTTTCAGAGAAGATTCAATCAAGGCTTGTTCTCCTAAATTAATTTCTGATTGTTTTGGAATATCTGCCTATAGCCTGTCAGGCTGAACTATACCGTGGCTGGGTCTGATCTTCCTAGGGCCTACTTTTCTTTCCCTAGAACCATACAGACATTTCTCTCTAAAATGCTGGCAGCAGACATTACTGTGAAATGCCAAAGACCTCTTGGTGTTTTTTCCTCCCGTAGAAGAATTGCTTTTTACGCATGGATGTCTATACATTCTTTGTTTTTTCATGGAAGAAGCCCTGTAAATATCTTGGCCTTGTTTGACTTAAACGTTAGAGTCACATGTGCGCTCCTTGGGGGCAGGGACCACGTCCGTGTTCTCACTGTAGTTCTGGTGTTTGGCACATGTTAGGTACCCAGTGAATATTAATTGGATCAACCCTTGAATCTGAACAAATTTGATTCATGATTCAGTCCCTTGTATTTTCACATTTTTTTAAATTGAAAATTGTAATTTTATTTTGCACAATAGAATTTACAAAATTCCCAGGAACAAATTCATAGTTTTTAAATGACTTATTTTCATATTCTAATTTACTAGCTCATATTCATAATATTTATAAATTAACAGAGAAGTCTTTTTTTTTGTTTAAAGGATGCTCTAGGGTGATGTCATAATCTAAATTCTCTCTTTATAGGTGTTCTTCTTTTGGGAGATGCACATAATATGAGGCATCCTCTCACTGGAGGAGGAATGACTGTTGCTTTTAATGATATAAAACTGTGGAGAAAACTGCTAAAGGGCATCCCTGACCTTTATGATGATGCAGCTATTCTCCAGGTAGGTATTAAATTATTCTTGGATAAAAATTTATCAAAATTGGACTTTCCTTGTGGCTCAGGGAGTTAATAAGGATGTGGCATTGTCGCAGCGGCAGCTTGGGTTGCTGCTGTGGCATGGGTTTAGCCCCTGGTTGTGGGCCGGGCCAAAAGAACAAAAAGTGCTATCAAGGGAGTTCCCATTTCGGCTCAGTGGTTAACGAATCTAACTAGGAACCATGAGGTTGGGGGTTTGATCCCTGGCCTTGCTCCGTGGGTTAGGGATCTGGCATTGCTGTGAGCTGTGGTGTAGGTTGCAGACACGGCTCAGATCTGGCGTTGCTGTGGCTCTGGTGTGGGCTGGCAGCTACAGCTCTGATTAGACCCCTGGCCTGGGAACCTCCATCTGCTGTGGGTGCGGCCCTAAAAAAAGGACAAAAGACAAAACAAAACAAAAACAAAAAAGTGTGTCAAAATCCATGTCTTTGGGGGCGTAAGAGGGACAGGGGAAGATCTGTACCTAGGAGCTTGGTCCACAGTAGTGATTCTTAGGCAGTCCTACTCAGGCTTAAGAACCTGACTTGCAACCTATGAATCTTCTACCATTTCTGTATTTGGATAATTATGTAACATTGGATTACAAGGGCCACTTAGCTTCAGAGATGACTTCATTGTTTTGGCGGGTGTGGTCATGGTAAGCAAGGCGTCATTACTGTAGCTAGTCTTCAGGACAGGTGTCAGTTTAGGGGATTATAAATATCAGTTTGTGGTTGCCTTTTTTTTTTTTTAAATCCTTACCATATAAGTGGTCTTTCCTTTTCTAGGCCAAAAAATCATTCTATTGGACAAGAAAAATGTCTCATTCCTTTGTTGTGAATGTCCTTGCTCAGGCTCTATATGAATTATTTTCTGCCACAGATGGTAAGTGCAGATATTTTTTAATGAATATTGCTAAATTGCCAATTTTTAGCATAGGAAGGGAACTTAATTACAAAAAAGTTAGTGATTAGGCCAGAAATAGACACCTTCCCTGCATTTTCTCACTTCTAAGTTGGCAATCCCTTTTTTTTTTTTTGGCCTTTTCTAGGGCCGCACCAGAGGCACATGGAGGTTCCCAGGCTAGGGGTCTAATTGGAGCTATAGCTACCAGCCTACACACAGCCACAGCAACGTGGGATCTGAGCGGCGTCTGCAAGCTACAACACAGCTCATGGCAACACCCGATCCTTAACCCACTGAGCAAGACCAGGGATTGAACCCACAACCTCATGGTTCCTAGTCGGATTCGTTAACCACTGAGCCACGATGGGAATTCCTGGCAATCCTTTTTTAACTCCATCCTTGAGTAAGATTTTTACCTTCTAATCATCCTGTATCCACCACTTTGTGTGGAAGGCTGCTGTCTTCCTTTAGCCTTGATAGCAATGCCTCAATAATGTATCACTATTAATTTCTCTGGTCCAAATCAGATGATGCCTATCTGCACATGCATAAGAATGTGATCGAAGATCACACGAATGGCCATGAATTAAAAGGCAATACAGTTGTTAATCTTTTTCTTCCCAAACACCAGTTTTAATTTCTTTTCAAAGTTGTATTTTATACAATAAAGATGAGCTTTATATCCAACTTAGATTTTTACCTCCTGCTAAAATGCACAAGCAGAAGGCATCCATCTTTTACTCATTTGAAATATTCCCATGCTTTTGTTTCTGGGTTGTAGAGGGGACAGCCAATCTGCATATTGAGGATATAACTTAGCAAAAGCAGTACTAGAATTGGAGGAAAAGGCACACGTGCCACCTTCAACCATGGCTGTTTACAAACTAGTGAGTGGCAGGTTAGTGACACTTGACATTTTAAGCTTCTAAGAATAAATAGAACTCGAGGAGTTCCTGTTGTGGCTCAGTGGTTAATGAATCCAACTAGGAACCATGAGGTTGCGGGTTCGATTCCTGGCCTTGCTCAGTGGGTTAAGGATCTGGTGTTGCCGTGAGCTATGGTGTAGGCTGCAGACGCTGCTCGGATCCTGGGTTGCTGTGGCTATTGTGTAGGCTGGCAGCTACAGCTCTGATTAGACCCCTCGCCTGGGAAACTCCATATGCCGAGGGAGTGGCCCTAGAAAAGGCAAAAAGACCAAAAAAAAAAAAAAGAATAAATAGAACTCGAATCCCATTTACTTAAGACATTTAGAACAGAGCTTTTTCTATGATCCATGCTTTGGTGATCTAATTACAAAGGATGGTACAGTACAAATGCTTCCTGCAGGCTCTCTAACCATCGCTCTTACTTAAAAGACGTTTCACTCATTGTGATTTGCCAATCAAATCTCTCTTGCTAATTGGCATGGACGTTACAGTGGCTGGTTGGGCAAGTATAAAAATAAAAGAACTAAGTTCAGAGTTTTTCTAAGCTATTCTTTCCAAGCTTTTCTAAGCGCCTGAGTTTCTTACATTATAAATTTGAATCTGCTGACAAAAGCAAAATAAAGTTATGAAATATTAGAGGAGGAATGAGCATTACTAGAGTAGAAGTTACCTATTCCATCCTTTTTTATCTTTTGTAAAGAAAAATCTGGGCATACCTGAGAAGAACATTGGTTCTATACTATTAAAAAGGTTATTGGTTGATGATACTACGTTGTGAGGGATTAACGAGTTATTTTGAAAAGCAAAAAACAAACAAACAAAAAAAACCTGTACAGATACAGGCATTATTTACTATTCACAGTTGTTATATGGGTCTGGTGTCTTAGAGACTGGGAATCTGGTTTCTAGAGTTGCGTTTTTATAAGAAAAAGAGTATATAAAATATTTTGCATCATTTAATGAATTTACAACAAAGTCAAGGAAATAGTTTTTACACAGCTCTAACTTCCAAACCTACATATTTAGTGATTATTTACTAGCAGACAAAAGTTTACTCATATTTAAATTACTCTGTAATGTTAATAATGAAATTTAAAAGAAATCTTGGGTTGCTGAAATGCCAGCACTAGATTTTTTTTAAGAAATTGTCTATGAGGTGTGATGTTACATCCTCATTTTTCCTGACATATCATTAGCACCCAACATAAATGTGTGACTATTTTGATTGAGAGTAATTTTTAACTTTTATTTTAGATTCGCTGTATCAACTAAGAAAAGCCTGTTTTTTTTATTTCAAACTTGGTGGAGAATGTATTAGTGGTCCAGTTGCGCTGCTTTCTGTGTAAGTTATTTTGATTACCGAGGAAGCAAATAATTCCAGATTTTCTTAGGGCTGTTTGGTTTATGAATTCACTGCAAATCTCTCTTCCTTATGTATTTTGTCATTTTATTATCAATTAGTGTCCCAATCAACTTCCTCCCGAATCTAAGATGGTAGTAGATGAGGCTCAAACTCTTGATTCAAATAGAAGCTTGTTTTTTTTGTGTGTGGGTTTATCCACATGATCTGATCTGTGGGAACTGTGAATAACGGAGATGTTTAAAATTTAATTCAGTTGGAGTGTGGGACTCATGAAATTCAGTTTTGACGCAGACATATGTAGAATTATTCTTGGTAAGTCTGCGAAGTGAAATTCTCTAAGATTCTTCTCCTTCATCTGCTATCTGAATGTCAACAGTTATCTTTTGAAAAATCTAGACTCAAGAGGCCAGGCCATCTAGCTACTTCAGACTGGGATCCCAAGATTAGTGAAAGAAAACAGCTCAAAACATACACTTTATGTAAATAAGAGGAGTTTCTGGCTTCTCTGACAGGGGAAAAGTCTGAGTTTCTTGTAAGAAAAAAAAAAAAATTTCATTTGTCCCTTAGCAGGCAGACACAAGCTTGTAAAGTCTCCTAAAATGTAGAGTGTGTGGTTACCTTCGTAGATGATATATAATTGGAACCTCTTTATGAGTTGATTTTGATCCCTGGGTCTTACTAACATATATATCTGGGTTTGTTTGTTTTTTTCCTGTCACAGATTGTCTCCCAATCCTCTGGTTTTAATTGGACACTTCTTTGCTGTTGCAATCTATGCCACCTATTTTTGCTTTAAATCGGAGCCCTGGATCACAAAACCTCGAGCCATCTTCAGTAGTGGGGCTGTACTGTACAGAGCATGTTCTGTGTTATTTCCTCTGATTTACTCAGAAATTAAGTACTTGGTTCATTAAGCTTAACAGGGAACCACTGGTGAATGAGTACTGACTTCCAGTTCACCAGGTCTCAAGAGACTTGGGAGGAAATGTATATATAGCACAGTACTATCCCACTTCTAAAGTGGAAAGTCCTGGACCAAGATTGGGATTGATTTGTTTTTGAAGTTCTTTGTATATAAACATGTAAATATATTCTTTGGTTTGCAATTTAAAATGAAGGGTAAAATAAGATAGTATTTAAAAGAAATGATTGATACCATAAGTTAGTGCTAACACTGAGGAACTGCAGTTTGTCTTTTGAATTCAGTATCTGAGACAAGTCATTGTGGGATCTGCAAATAAAATGAAGAATCAACTCTCATTCTTTTTGTCTCTTGCTGTGACTTCTTTACATAACTTCGTGATTATGAAAAGGAAAACCCAAGTGGAATGGAAAGTACAGAGGGAGACCTATTCTGTTAAATAACTTTTTTTTTTTTTAAGGGCCGTACCCGAGGCATATGGAGGTTCCCAGGCTAGGGGTTGAATCGGAGCTGTAGCTGCTGGCCTACGCCACAGCCACAGCAACACCAGATCCTTAACCCACTGATCGAGGCTAAGGACTGAACCTGTGTCCTCACAGATACTAGTCAGATTCATTTCCACTGAGCTACAATGGGAACGTCTCTGTTAAATAGCTCTTGATGTTGGGAAAGTTGCCTTAAAATCTCTGGACCTTATTTTTGTCATCTATCCTTCTAGCTTCCCTCACTTATCCATTGGGATAGGATTCTTTTCTGTGTTCTTAGAAAACATCACATTCATACAGAAAGGCAATTGAGGGCTTTATATGAATTCCACTGTGTAACATTAATAAGCCAGGCTAGGCTTATTTCAAGAAGCAGTGAATGAACAAATAAGCACTTGCAATATTTGACATAATGCCTTAAAATCTGTCAGAATTCACCGAGTTTACAATATATTTGAAGAGATTATGGACATTCAGAAGGGTATCATGAAACTTAAGTAAATCTCCAAATATCACTAAAGTAAATTGTTCCCCCAAAAGAGCAGTAGGATATAATATGAAATATTAAGTAACTACTTCAGAGTCCAATGATCAGGGCTAAAAATGACTTAAAGCTTTTATATTAAACATTTCTCTTTTTCAGCCTTTCCCCTGCCTCCTGCTGCGTGTGGAAGTTCCTAGGCCAGGGATCAAACCTGCGCCACAGGAGTGACAACGTCTGATCCTTGACTCTGAGCCACCAGGGAATTCCCTTTTCTCAACTATGAGGTTGAAGTTCTCAGTTGAGGAAACAGTTTTTCTAGCCTCATCACAAGTAGAATCAGTTGCATCTATCACTTTGCCATGTTTCAGCACAGCGTATTTGCTTGGTTTCATGACATTGCCCTCGAAATTATCCGACACTTTTATTTTCTGGTTAAAAATTCACCTTCTTAAATCTGGCCTTCTTAGGAGCTGACTTTCTTGGGGGGGGGGCATATTTTACAAAGAACTAAAGATCTCACTTCATGCAGTTACTGCTGTGCACCTGATCACATGTGAGAAACAGCAAGACCGTTTCGAGAAGTGGCTTTAGATGCCGGGGACTTACCGGCTGCGTTCCTATGCAGCAGCCTCTCCGCCGGCAAGACTCCCGAACTCTATGTGCTGGGAAACAACACACTTAAAATTCCTCCCTCGGCTTTGACCAGGCTGGGCTGTTGAGGCTCCTGCTTCCCTCTGCCGACTAGAAGTCTTTTTAACGCCTTTCTACTATGATAGTGAAATAAAACACAAAGTCATTTTTTCTTTCTTTCAGTATCTTAGGATTTGAGACCTTCTGACAAAGGAACTAACTTTTATCAGAATATCAGAACACTGAAGGGAACCTGAGAAGTCATTTTGCCCTGATTTTAGAGGCCACTAGGTGGCCTTGGAACAAAGTTGAACTTGTGGCAGAATCAGGACTCAAACTTGGCCTCGTGATTACAAATTCAAGCTTCTTCTCTTGCGACTTGCTAAATGACTGTCAAGCACATTTCAGGTTCTGGGTGTTTTGGTTTGTTTTCTTTTTCACCTGTTCCTCGCCCCTCTAGAGGAGGACAGAGCTAGCTATCACCCCAAGAGGATGGCAGCTCCCCCCTTTCAGGGTAATTTTCATCCAAAAAGTGACTTAGGATTTTGAGGAAGTTAAAAGTTAATGGCTAAGCTGTTATTAAAAAAAAAAAAAGGGATGAGGGCTTATCGCTAATAATATTATGGTTGTGGGGACTTGGGGTGGGACTCGAGCTGAGGAGGAAGGAGAAGCTGAAGTTGGGGCTGGGGTGAGTCCTACTGAAGGGAAGCTGGGAACCACCCCCATGGTATCTGGGATTGGAAGAGGACACTGAACCTCAGACATTAATAAACTTCCATGGTCCATGGATTGTGTGGTCTCTCATTTGCTACTAGCCTGCCTGTCACCATGTGCCTGCCAGCCTGTTGTGGGTGTGACCATGGACACAACGTTGGACGTACTAGACCCCTCTCTTACCTTCCAGACAAGGTTTTTCGCAAGGAGAATGTACAGTGTCTGAATAATAAGCAGGAGGATGACTTTGGGTACTGATAACACTGTTTTACTGAAAATCTGGAGTTGCACAAATAAATTCTTTAGAACATAAAACTAAATGGATTTATACATAACAATTACATTCAGCACTTATAAGAGGCAGTACAAAAATGTATTCTGCTTCTACATGATATAAATTGCATGTAATACCATGATTTAAACAGTATTAATGATATTAACTAGTTCTGTAAGATACATATTACTCAGAATGTCTGACGTTTTCCTCAATAAAGGGAAAAAGTGCAGTTCTATGAGCAGCTGAGCTTCATTTCTAAGTTCATTTTAGCGATGGTGGAAGATTTAAGGATAATCCTTTCAGTGAAGAAGCAGAAAAAGTTACAGGACTGTTCTGAACTCATCAAAAATGAAATTAGGCACGTGTGCTTCAGCAACCTAAAAATTAAAACAAAAGAGTTAAGTGTTTCATAGTGTTATGTGCAGAACCGATTCAAAATTTTCCATATGAAAATTACAGAAATCAGTACATATATACAATGGAATACTACCCAGCCATAAAAAATGAAATAACGCCATTTGTAGCAACACGGCTGCAACTAGAGATTATCATGCTAAGTGAAGTAAGTCAGAAAAAGAAAGACAAATATCACATGATATCATTTATGGGTGGAATCTAAAAGATGGCACAAATGAACACATCTATAAAATAGAAATAGACTCTCAGACCTGTGGTTGCCAACGGGGTGGGGGAGGGAGAGAGATGGACGGGGAGTTTGAGGTTGGCAGACGCAAACTATTCCATTCAGAATGAATAAGCAGTGGGGTCCTACTGTGCATCACAGAGAACTATATCCAGACTCTTGGGATAGACCATGACGGAAGATGATACAAGAGCGGGAATGGATATACCTGTATGACTGGGTCACTCTGCTGTACAGCAGAAACCGGCACAACATTATAAACTAACTATACCTTCATGAAAAGTTGAAAAATTAAAAAAAAAAAAAAAGAAATGAAGACATCCTTTGAAGCAAGGCAAGTCACAGGGAAATACTGGAGCACGCACGAATTGAGACCGCCACCTTGTTTCTGGTGTTTCTCCTACTGTGTCTAATTTCTCGGCACTGCTCACATCTGGAGAGATGCTGCAAGCTCCCCTTGCCTGCCGACCTGAGCTCCCTGGCTCTTAAAGGCACTTGGACCTGCAAAGATGTACTAGGAGATGGTCTTTGGTCACCTTGCAAATAACTGATGACCAGCCCTGGAAGAGGATATCCGACAGGTGACAGAGGCCAGAGGGGGAAGAGGAGGAAAGCCTTTAAATTCCTTAACTGCTCTGAGGAAGCCCTGAGAGGGGGGGTCAAAGTGAATGGGGTGGAATGTAGAACTAGGGGATCCCCAAGTGCTTGAAATTTAAAGCAGTGTCTAACTTTTTTTTCTGATTATAAAGGTATCATCTACTAATTAGAGGAAATTCAGCAAATTTAGAGAAGTATGAAAAAGGCACAATCTCTGGACTTCCCATCGTGGCTCAGTGGTTAACAAATCCAACTAGGAACCATGAGGTTGCGGGTTCGATCCCTGGCCTTGCTCAGTGGGTTAATGATCCGGCATTGCCATAAGCTGTGGTGTGGGTTGCAGACGCGGCTCAGATCCTGCATTGCTGTGGCTCTGGCGGAGGCCAGTGGCTTCAGCTCTGATTAGACCCCTAGCCTGGGAACCTCCATATGCCGCGGGAGCGGCTCAAGAAAAGGCAAAAAGACAAAAAAAAAAACAAACCCAAAAAAACCCTCTAATCTCAATTCCTTAGAGAAAACTAAAACCGATAATTGCTTTGTGTCGAATTCTTCCAATTTACACAGTCAAAACTAGGATCCCATAATCTTGTGTCCTTTACCTTTGTTAAATTTTATGTTATGAACCTCTTTACATGAGCATCTTGGTGAGCCTTTTTTTTTTTTTTTTTTGCTTTTTAGGGCCATACCCTTGGCATATGGAAGTTCCCAGGCTAGGGGCCAACACCACAGCTCACGGCAACACGGGATCCTTAACACACTGAGTGAGGCCAGGGATCGAAGCCGAAATCTCATGGATGCTAGTCAGGTTTGCTAACTGCTGAGCCACAAAAGGAACTGTATTGGTGAGCTTTTGCAAATATACCCAGCAGGTAATTTTCTAGCAGTGCAATTGCTGGTGTCAGGCAAAATATTACAGGAAGTTTTTAAAAAGAGATAAATTGCCCTCCCTGGAGAATAGTAATTTACACTCCCATTGACAGTACTGCAAAGTCCCATTTCTTTGAATCTTTCCTAGCGCTGGGAGTCCAATATTTTACTTTGTACACAAAGTACAAAGATTGGTTTGGATGGAAATAGTAATTTTACTGTTATTTTATTTATTTATTTGTCTTTTTGGGCCGCACCAGCAGCATATGCAGGTTCCCAGGCTATTGGAGCTGTAGCCTCTGGCCTACACCACAGCCACAGCAATGCTGGATCTGAGCTGCATCTGCAACCTACACCACAGCTCATGGCAACGTGAGATCCTCAACCCACTGAGCAAGGCCAGGAATCAAACCCATAACCTCATCGTTCCTAGTCGGGTTCGTTGACCGCTGCGCCATGATGGGAACTCCCTTTACTGTTATTTTGAATTATGGCCTTTTAATATAACTAAGGTTGAACATCTTTACAAATGTTTATTGGCCATCCGTATTTCTTTTCCTGAAAACTGTCTGTTAATATCTTTTGCCTGTTTTTTCCCCCTATCGGTCTGGTTATCTTTTTTTTTAATGATCTAGAAGAGCACATTATAAGTTAGGAAAAAAAAAAAAAAAGGTCTTTTGTTAATAGTTGCCTCAATTTAAAAAAATTTTTTTGAGACATATGACAAGAATTGTTTCATTACATTCAGCACTTAGAAGAGATCTCATCTCTAAATCCTTCATGGTTTCCACCTTTGCTGTTAATACAGGAAGTTCTGAGAGTTGATACACTGTCTAAAATTTCTGCTAATTTATTGGTTTCATTTTTCTCAGTAACTATCTGTAATTTATTTTGATTACAAGGAAGATAGGAAGAAATTAACTTGCTATTTTTAAACAACAGAATGAACTAACTGTCCCAGCACTATTAACTATTTCCTGTCGCTCCTAATTTGAGATACTACTTTTCTGTATACACAACTGTATGCACTAGCATTTGCGTCTAGGCAACACATTCTAGTCAACTGATCCATCAAGTGAGTTTCATACCAGAATCACACTATTTTAATTTCTGCAGTTTTACAAAAGTAAGTATTTTTTTATATGGTATAGTGTGTTTTAGCATCATCTTAAAAAAACTAATTTAGCCTAAGTTTTACGAAATTTAAAAAAAAAGCCTTTTTCTCCCCTGAGGTTAAAAAAGTTATCTGGGATTTTGAGCATAACTGCAATAAAACTATAAGGAGTATTTGCGTTTCCTCATTGAGAAACATGGACTTCAAAATTCTATAGTATTTCCCGAACTTATTCTTTCATATTTCTTAAAGCGGTTATTTTCCTTATTAATTCTGTCAATAGGATTTTTTCACATTACACTTTTGAATGCATTATTAGCGTATCACTTTGTCTATTATGTAATCAGTTTTTGGTTTCTTATATTAATAGTTTTCCCATATGAGTCTATGACAGATACATTCTCAATGAAATAAATACGTCTTCTTTTCCTGATGCATTTTAAATCTTTTCTTTGCCATTTTATTGTCTGGAACCTGTACAACAAAAAGCAGCAGGAGAGTCAGCATCCCCATATAACTCTTTCAGTCCTGATCTTGATGAGAATGCTTTTCGCATTTATAGGTCTGTCTGACATTGCCAGTTAAGTTTTAAGAACATCATCTTTGACTTCTGTTATATAAAAGTATCTTTGTTCCTAACCTATTAATTTTTAAAAATCAGGATGAGCTTTTCAGTATCGAAAGGTTTTTTTTTTTTATATATATATTTTAGTGTCAAGCTCTGACTTTCCTTCAGCTCGAACTTAGCAAAGTGGAATTACCAGTGAGCAAAGAAAAGGAAGGAGTATCTTAGGAGGAGGTAAAAAGGAGCCTGTCATTTTTGGAAACTGTGGCTGTATCGCATTTCAGCCACGGTGTGAACTTGACCAAATTGCTGTGGGAATGGGGTTACTATGGAGAGCAAGCGCCAAACCACATGATTCTTTCTCCACCCTGGCCCTGTAAGGCCTCCTCTCCCAAACTGAGGTGGGGGTGAGGGGGCTGCTGACCAGAGGAGGGCGTGGTAGAGGTGGAGGTGAGACGACAGGAGGGAAGCTGTATTCAGCCCTGCCTTCCGGCAAAGCGCTGACTGCGTGGTGAGGGGAGGGACGTCTTAGCCGAGGGGCAGAGCCAGTCGGGGGCTCAGAGGCTCCTCTGGAAATGGGGACTTCACTCCTCACGAGGCCAGGGCCACCCTCCATGCCCTCTTTCTAGTAAAGGGCATTCATATTGTTCTCGCTCTACTGCTTACCCTCCTGGGGAGCTTTGTGTACCGAACATAATCCTCCAGAAACAGAAGGGCACCCACGACATCTGCAGGCATTTCAGGCATCTTCTGGCTGTAACAGAGAACAGTCTGCATCAATTCGCCGCTTTGCTCACAGCTGACCCCCCACCAAAATACTGAAAGACTAGAGAGGCGGCAGAGGACTAGATGAAGCCCAAGAAGAGACAGACCTATGGACCCTCCTCCTGGGTCACATCCAGCTATCAGCCAGCTGGCATCGCTTCACGGGGCGAGGATGGAATCAAAACTTCCCTTAAAGGCTTATGCGGCCTTCCCAATATGACCCCTGCTGACCTCTCCCCCGGGGCTGACCCTTTAGGGTCACAGAGAAGGCACACAGGACCCATCATCTCAGGTAAGGAACTGTTTTCTCTCCCAGAAAAGCCAGTTACGTGTGGGAGGGAAGAACTAAAGGCCGACAAGCTTTGTAGCAAAGCAGGACCTTCTGTGTGATTTGTTTCCTTAGACGCCTGGAACTCAGGCTGTGCCCAGGGTCTGACAGCGAGGGGCTCCCCGACTGTCACAGAAGTGGGGAGCTGTCCCTGGGGAGTGGCCCAGCGGGAGGACCAGGCTCATGGGGCTGCGTGCGGCATCCACCATGGCAGAGCGGCAGGCTTTCTTCCCCGCAGGGTTGCTGATGGCAGTCGTGACTCATTCCTGTGAGAACTGGCAGGGGGCCGCCCGGCAGAGGACTACGGATGGGCACACCTCTAATTGCTCCAAAGGAGGAGACGTGCCCCGCCTGCTTTACAGAGCAGGGTGAGCAGCCAGTGCCTGTCTACCAGGCAGGCAGGAGGAGGAATGTCCCAGCCCGTGCTGTCACATCGATTCTGCTCTGTCCTGCTTGGCCCTCTGTACCTCGTACACTGCTCCACTGTGGAGCGGATGAACTGGCCGATCAGCGCCAGGAACTGCTCCGTGTACCGGGAATGAAACTGCTTCAGCAGGGTCAGCAGCCCTAGCACCAGCGGTGGCCAATCCACGGGGTCGGCAGCTTTTCGGCAGACCATCCCTGCAAGCAACAAGAGCTTAAAAATTGCGCCACCAAGGGCTTGCCTGTGGCAGTGTTTGCTCAGGAGGAATGTTTGTGAATGTCAAAACGTCTGGGGCCATGTTGTCATGGGCAGGGGGTTACATGGAGGGAACGGCAATTCAGGATGACTTTTTTTTTTGTCTTTTCTAGGCTGCTCCCGCGGCATATGGAGGTTCCCAGGCTAGGGCTCCAATCAGAGTTATAGCCACTGGCCTACACCAGAGCCACAACAACGCCAGATCCGAGCCGAATCTGCAACCTACACCACAGCTCACAACAATGCCGGATCCTTAACCCACTGAGCAAGGCCAGGGATCAAACCCGCAACCTCATGGTTCCTAGTCAGATTCATTAACCACTGCGTCCCGACGGGAACTCCCAGGATGACATTTTGAACCAGGCCCAGGATTGGTGGAGGCTTCTAGTGCTTTGAAGGATTTAGCACAGTAAAAAGGCTACAGATTTTTAATAATCGCCACCCCTGTTTCTTTTGGATTATACAATTAACAGGTACAATTGCAGAACAGGAAAAGAATCTATAGAAGTCAAGACACATGAAGGAAATACGTGAAGTGAGTGAGTGGCTGTCAAAGCTGGCTTTAAAAAAAAAAAAAATTTAATTCTTTTTTTTTTTTTTGCTTTTTTTAGGGCCATCCTCGAGGCACATGGAGGTTCCCAGGATAGGGGCTGAATCAGAGCTGCAGCTGCCGGCCTATACCACAGCCACAGTCACCTCAGATCTGAGCCGCGTCTGCGACCTACACCACACACACCTCATGGCAACACCAGATCCTTAACCCACTGAGTGAGGCCAGGGATTGAACCCACATCCTCGTGGATACTAGTTGGATTTGTTTCCGATGTGCCACAAAGGGAACTCCAAAGCTGGCTTTTTCACTGAGGATTTCTGCTCCCATCTTAGACCTTGACCTGCCAGGATTGGCTGCATGGGGAACAGAAGCCAGAGCACAGTGTTGACAAAGAACAAAGTTGGAAGACTTACTAGCTTTCAAGACTTATAAAGTTACAGTAATCAAGGTAGTATTGGCTTAAGGACAGATAGACCAGAAAATACAGAAGTACCCCCACCCTTAAAAAGTCAACTGCATTTCCATGAATATCCAGACAATTTAATGGAGAAAAGAGAAATCTTTTCGATAAATAGTGCTGAAACTGGATATTCTTGTGTGGAAAAAAATGACGTACATAAAAAGTAATGTACATTAAAAAGTAATGTGAAACAGACCACAAACCTCAATGTAAAAGCTACAACTACAAAATTTTGAGAAAAAAATAGGACAATACCTTTGTGCCCTTGAGGTAGACAAAGACACAAGACACAGAAAGGACTAATTGTAAAGAGAAAAAATGGATAACTTGGACATCATCAGCATTAAAAACTTCTGCTTATTAAGTTCATCAGAAAGAAAATGAATGGATAAGCCAGTTTGTGAGAAAAAAAATTCACGGCATGTGTATCAAAGGACTCGTATCCATAATATATAAATAACTCATACAACTCAGTGATAAAAAGCAATCAACCTCATTTAAAAATAGGCAAGACTTGAATAGACAGTTAACAAAGAGAGGTATAAAGAATGGCCAAAAAACATGCGAAAAACTGCTCAACATCATTAATCATCAGGGAAAGGTGAATTAAAACTACGCCAAGAAACTATTCTCACATTAGACTGGTTATGATGAAAAAGACTGAGACGGCAGGATGCCACCTGTAAAATGGGAAACACTTTGGGAAAAGGATCGGCAGTTGCTTATAAAGTTAAACTGGCCAGTCAGACCCCCAGATCCCGCATTGGGGTTCTTGTGAAGACTGGGGAAACCCGTATTCTGAGACCTACACCACAGCTCATGGCAATGCCAGATCCTTAACCCACTGAGCGAGGCCAGGGATCGAACCTGTGTCCTCATGGATGCTAGTCAGATTTGTTCAGATTTCAGCTGAGCCACGACGGGAACTCCTATATGGCTGTTATTTATAGAAAAGCTCTTAAATACTTTTAAAGTAAATTAAACTCTATACTGGACTTTAAAAAACTCTTAGTCAGATGCAAAGGTTGGAGACAAAGTATCTGGGGAATACATTAGGTAAGTGATTATAAAAGTGTTCAAGATAAAGTCAATGCCAAAAAACAAACAAATAAATAAAAATTGGGGGAGTTCCCGTAGTGGCACAGCGTGTTAAGAATCCGACTAGTATCCATGAAGATGTAGGGTGGATCCCTCGCCTTGCTCAGTGGGTTAAAGGATCCAGGTTTGCTGTGGCTGTGGTGTAGGCCGGCAGCTGCAGCTCTGATTGGTCCCCTAGCCTGGGAACTTTCATATGCCCTAAAAAGACAAAAACAAACACACACACACAGTTGGGGTTATATTCCTAGACAGGACAAATATACTGACAATTTTGGTATTTATTTTCTGTATCAAATATTTTCATATGTAATAATACATATCAATGTACTAGATATTCCTGGATTAGTCTCCTCTCTGTAACTATACTGTTACTCTTCATACCGAAGTTATAGGTATGTAGTAGGCACGTAACACTTGTTGAAAAAATTAACCAAAACAAGTTTCTTTCCTACCATAATCAGCTCTTTAAAGAACAGACAGAAGCAAAGGCATTTTACAAGTTGGATAATTAACCCCTGGAAATGAAAGGTGGACTACACTACACTTGGTTGATATGAAACTAACTGTCTGTATTTCAAAAAGGGGCATATTTCAGAGGCCCAAAGACATGGCTTCCATAAACATGCAATTAACTAAGAAAGATCTCATAGGTGATACAGCATTCTATACCCAGAGCTGTTTGGCTAGACATTAAGCTAGCTTACAGTTCCTTATTACAAAGAATAAATGTCATACAGTACCTAGGTTTTTGTTGTACTGAAGTTTTGGCAACTGGGCTATCAAAAACAGAAAGTTGACAACTGGAAAGTATGGTAAGCGCTTTGTCGTTATGTATATCTGGAAAGAGAAAGAGAAGGGCAATCAACCGTGTCTTTACATCACACACCACCGCCCAAGGCACTTTCAAATGACATGCTTCTATGTTATTTCAGCTTGCCTTTCTGGCAACTGAAAACTAGGACGCTTCCACTAACTCACTGCCTTCAGAGCTGTATTAACATCGCTGACACTCCCCCACACCCTCAAACACAGATACCTCTGGAGTAATGAGCTCTTTTGGGAAGGGGACAGTTTTCCTTAGAGATTAGTCGTTACTTTGCCTCTGAATCCTCTTAATGTCATTGACAAAAGGCGGGGGAGGGTGAGGAGCAAGAATGGGAGGGGAAAGCAAAATACAGCAGCCAGGCAAAGCCAGAGGGAGGGAGGGAGGGAAAGAGGAGAGGCAGAAAGAAAGAAGGACACAGCAGATAGCAGCACGAGGCGGCACACAACTAGAAAGCAAGCAGGTGTCCCGTCCATTTGCTTTCCCTGGGCCATGTCCCAGAGCATCTCCTGCCCAGTTTGCTGGGCAGAGGGCGCAGTCAGGACACACCCGGGCATCTCCCTCCTCCCTGGGGGCTGGCATCCTCCCAGGAGCACCGGCTCTGGTCAGACCGCCTGGCTCCACGGCCGGCTACTGTGGAGCCCTGAGCAACAATGGCACATTTCATGGGGCTGCTGTGAGACTGAGCTCCAGCACCCAAGGTCCGGGTTAACACACCATGCTTGGCACCGAATTACTCACAAAATGTTAGCCGCTGTCTTGGTTCATAATCTTGCCCCTTAAACCCGTGGCGATCACCCAGATTTCAGAATTTCACATGATAATGAAGATTTTAGAAAGGTAACAGAGTCTAGGGTAACAGTCTATAATCAAAGCCAATGGTATTTCTGCATCAAAACTTGATGCAGTTTACCGGAGTGTAAACAGCCTCCGGTCAGTGTGGGACAGGTTTTGGCAGCAAGTGAGATCTGGCATCGACTTGAGAAAAAAAAAAAACAAAAACTTTCCGTTCTCAGAGGTCTCTGGAGACCAGAATTGGAGAAAAGAAATGTGTCACCCTAGATGACGGGGGTGCTGACTGTCAGCCGCCGAGGGAAGCACCTTCGGGCCAGAAGGATCAAGGCCACCATTCAGCTGCCGTTCAAATACCAAACCCTAGACAAACCTCAACGTCATCTCTCACAGACAGAGCACCTTCAACTTTTCAACAAGCTGACCGACACTCTTATCGCTTGGTTCCCACAGCCCCACAGTCGGGCAGGGGGCGGGGGCGTGATCATCCACATCCCACGTGGGAGACGGAACCTGAAAGGGCGGGGACTTGAGAACAGAGGCTCCGGGACGGGGACCGGATTCTCCCAGCATCAGAGCACAGTGACCTGCCGCCCGGGCCAGATCACCTCTGGTCCCACACCGTCTCCCGGTCACACGTTAATCACTAACCTTGTTCAGGGGGTTGTGGATGCCAGCTGCCTCCAGGTAGGCTGTGATTTCATATAAGAGTGTGTTATCTTCTTTGGGGTAAGGAAGTGAAGGGTCCTGGTAATGGGCTTCGATATCTGCTAGGAGAGCCCTAAATGACAAAAAAACAAAAACAAACAAAAACAAGGATCAACATCAGAGATGAACTGAATTGAGACAATAATTAATATAAACTATGATATAACCTTTCAGGGATTCAGTTTCTTCATCTGTAAAACAAGGACTTAATCCTTCTATTTCTCAATTTCCAAACCTGTGGTTGGTTATAAGTGGAAAATTTGACCTAGAATGACTTTATTTTTTGGAGTTAACCCAAATCAAATGCTTTCACTCTTCAATCCTTTTTTTTTTTTTTTTGGTTGTACCCAGGGCATGTGGAAGGCTAGGGGTCGAATCAGAGCTGCAGCTGCTGCCCTACACCATGCAGGATTCAAGCCACGTCTGCGACCTACACCACAGCTCATGGCAACCCCAGATCGTTAACCCACTGAGTGAGGTCAGGGATCGAACCTGCCTCCTCATGGATACTAGTCGGGTTCTTAACCCAATGTGCCACAATGGGAATTCCTCGCCATTCAAATTTGGATGAACTGGCTGAACTATTTTCAAGACCCATTTTGTCAAAAGCACTGACTTCGTGACCAAGAACGGATTATTTATTTTTAAGCAGGAGGCTCAAAATGAGCGCAAATTGGTGGCAGGGTGGAGGCAGGACCCTACACCAGGATGTGTGCCCACAGCCATGCCTGGTCAGCATCACGCTTCTAACTGCCCTCGGGGGATCAGTGACGAGTCCTGTGGAAAGCCAAGTGTGGATTTTGGTAATATTTGCATTCTCTGTGCAAGTATTTAGCACCGTGTCTGGCGATCAGAATATATTGGCTAAATAAATAAACCCATTAAAAAAAAAAAAGTGAGAAAGAGACAGAGACCAGAGGACAATACTGAGAAAAGAAGCTCCCGAAGACAGATTTGCTTACCTATGGGAAGAAAGCCTCTAAATTCAGAGGGCCTTCTTACTCAAAAAGACCTTACCTACAAGAGCAGTATTGAAAAAACTGGGCGCTAACTGATGAAGAACCATCCAGGCCCACAGATGAGTTTCAAGCACTGGCACTTACTTATTGAGATTCTCCAGAGCAGCTGCCAGATGTTTGGAGTCAAAACGACAAGAATAATTCAATTCGTTGGCGATCTGTTGTCTCAGAATCTGCATCTGCCCCACCTGTGAACAAGCAGGAGCAACAACTGGCAAAATACAGAAGCATTTCAAAGTGATAGTACCGGGGACAAACAAAAAGGTGACAACTTTTATGAGGAGGGTCACAACATTGCACAGAAAAACTCAAGGATTTCCTGGACTGGCTCCATGGCTAAGACCAGCACCGTCCCTGCTGGAGCACAGGGACCCTTCCAGAAATGTCTGCAGAGTCCGGTATGCCAACCTCAAAGGAGCCCCAAGTCTAATAATTTACACAGCGATCCGTTAATATTCAGGTGTCCATGTCCTGAAGGGGTGTGTTCTGAAGCTGTATTTTTGATGTTTTGGAACAAGGTCTCCAGTAGCCACAAATAAGAAGCCCTCTTTCATTTGTCCGGAACTGAAGTGCAATAAAGGGAAGCACCATAAAACAAGGTGGGCCTGTAATCTCCCCATTTTACCTTCTTACTCATTTCCAAAGATACGTGTTCTAGTCCCCAAGTAAGGATAACTTATGTCCCAAAGAACCGAGAAGGGGGAGAGATTGAGGTGCTGTTCTATATGCTGAGCAGATTCGGGTGGCAAACTGACAGCAGTTCATTAATGAACTTTTTATGCAAGGATGGAATACTTTTGTTTCATTTACTTATTTATTTTTGGTCTTTTCCAGGGCCGCACCCGCAGCATATGGAGGTTCCCAGGCTAGGGGTCTCATCGGAGCTGTAGCCACCAGCCTACGCCAGAGCCACAGCAATGCCTGATCCGAGCCCTGTCTGCAACTTACACCACATCTCATGGCAACGCCAGATCCTTAACCCACTGAGTGAGGCCAGGGATCGAACCCGCAACCTCATGGTTCCTAGTCGGATTTGTTAACCACTGCGCCACGACGGGAACTCCTACTTTTGTTTTAATGACAAGAGAGTAGCTTTCTTTGGGTGACCAAGCTACAAGAATATAATAATTAGGAGTTCCTGTCATGGCGCAGTGGTTAACGAATCTGACTAGGAACCATGAGGTTGTGGGTCCGGTCCCTGGCCTTGCTCAGTGGGTTAACGATCTGGCGTTGCCGTGAGCTGCGGTGTAGGTTGCAGACGCGGCTCGGATCCCACGTTGCTGTGGCTCTGGTGTAGGCTGGTGGCTACAGCTCCAATTTGACCCCTAGCCTGGGAACCTCCATATGCCGCGGAAGCGGCCCAAAGAAATAGCAAAAAGACAAAAAAGAAGAATATAATAATTAAGGAAACACCGCACTGCTTCTCCTCATCTCCCACAACATACCTTCATGATAGCCTCGAGATACGCGGTCCAAATCTTCTGTGTTTTGGCAATGGCCGAAAAATAAATTTTATTCGAATTTGCTAAAAGGGGAAAACATGGTTTTCTGTTTAGTACATTTGGGAAGGCCAGTGTTCTCTCTACCTCAGGCTTGTTTTAGAGCACTTACCTACGATGCTTTTGAGGGGGCTGACGGCATTCATGAGGGTTTTTAAAGTCTCCTGCACAGTTCTGTCTCTCAGGATAATTTTCTGAAACATGCTGAGGAAATTCTAAAACAAGAAGGCATGATCAAAGAACCAAACATAATGACTAGAAGGAATGAACACTCCTGTGAACTAAAATGCTCTGTGGAGCACAGAGTGGCTTCGTTCACACAATGCTACAAAGAGGATGGTGGGAAGCAGCCGCTTCCGGTTCCCATCAGAAGCATCTGCGGGGAGGAGTTGCTGGTTTCCAAGATGAAACTCACTCAACAATCTACCCATAAAAAGACGACGCTGGCCAAAGAAATTCTACTTTATTCTCAGTTCTTATCTACCTGACAGGAATCAAAATATATGCCTGATGTCCGTATAGAAAGCACGAAAAGAGAGGTTCAATGATCTACACTCTTCTCTCCCAGGGTGGCAGAAACCAAACACAAAAGCCAAAAGGCTCACCTGCAGCTCTTTGACGATCATAAAGCACAGAAGCCTGTCTAACCCATTCAGACCGAAAGTCCCCAAGGTGGTCTGGATTTCTGAGAAGAGGCGGCTGCTGGTCACTTCTTGATGGGTTTTCATATCATACCAAGTGTTCAGCTGGTCAATGTGACACGTCATTCTAAAACACAACCAAAGCAAACTCAAAACCCCAAAGCAAGAGTTCTTGTTGTGGCTCAATGGGTTAAGGACAGTGGGTTAAGGATGGGCTTTGTGAGGATGCGGGTTTGATCCCTAGCCTCGCTCCATGGGTTAAGGATCTGGCATTGCCATAAGCTATAGCCCAGCCCACAGCTACAGCTCTGATTTGACCCCTGGCCTGGGAATTCCCACATGCCGCAGGTGTGGCCATAAAAAGAAGAAAACAACCCCAAAGCAGAGCAGAGTTCTTCCTAGAGGGATGTGGGATGCAACGGGATGTACAGCATGAGATAGGAAGAACAAGGGTTTCACGATTTGCATCTAGGCACCCAGTATACTTCATGGTGAACACCCAATGGGCCAGGAAGGAAAATTCAGTTAAATCACCTTTTCCTGCCTATGCTTATGTCACAGTTTGACCGGTTCATTTCCACTGAGTTGGGCTGTTGTTTGGAGTTATGTCTTGAGAACAAGGCTAGATTTGGTCATTGGCTGCAAGACTTTCGAGGCCATTTAACTCTCTGTGGGGCCTTTCTTTCAACATCCAGAAACTGGGGACAAAACAGAGTCCTGTGTCATTTCCACTTTGGAAAGAAAGGAACTTGGACTCCTCATGCCCTATGTAACATCTGAGACTATGATGACAAAGCCATTTCCCTTCTCCCCAGCTCTGGGCATCGACCAAAGATCCTTTCAGACTCAGGAGTGTGACGATGGCGATGCCAACAACTGACGACATTTAGCGAGCACTTCTGTGTGTCAGGCACTGGCCAAGACCTTTCCATGTGTGTTTTCATCCTTAAAATAGCTCTGTGATGTGTGACCTTCATTTTACAGATGAAATAACTGAGGCTTAGATAGGCCTGATCCCAACACCATACTTAACCCCCATTTTAATGGTTCTCAAAAGACGACAGAAGGACCTTAGATTACTGGTAGAGCATGTTATAAAAACAGATGCCCAGATGCCATTCCTGGAGAGCTAGACTGGGTAGATCTAGGGTAGAGTTTCAGCCTCTAATTTCAATAACCCCCACAAAATGAGGTGCCTCCGATCCTAAGAACCAGCACATATATCTTTACTGAAATGAGGCTGGGGAGGGAACTAAGGAGATTTATGTTTGGAAGTAAATGGAAGAACGAGGTGATTTCCAGAACCGCATTCTACTTTCAGGTCTCAAAGTGTCCTGCCCCTACCACTTAGCACTGGTACTTCAAATGTGTCACTTGAGAGGCTCTTATTTTTGATGATGATGATGAAATCAACACATGACATGGAAATCCCCATCATGCTTAATCCTTTCTGCAAGTATTAACATGACTAGGTGAGTTAGGCGGACAGTTTTCTAGGAGGGCTTCAGCGACCAACCCATGGATACTGAGAAAGGAGGAGTTACAAAATGTAAGATGTTTTGGATCACTTACTCTTTCTAACCCATGAGTCACAGATAAAACTCATTTCTGGGGAAGGTGACATATGGTCTGTCAAGTCTCATAAGCTCTTTTTTTTTTTTTTTTTTTTTGCTTTTTAGGGCCACACCCTCTGCATATGGAGGTTCCCAGGCTAGGGGTCTCATCGGAGCAGTAGCCGCAGCAATGCGGGATCCGAGCCCCATTTGTGACCTACACCACAGCTTACGGCAACACCGGATCCTTAACCCACTGAGCGGGGCCAGGGATTGAACCTGCACCCTCGTGGTTCCTAGTTGGATTCGTTTCCGCTGGGCCACGACAGGAACTCCGAGTCTTATAAGTTTTGAGACACAAAATCTGCCTGAATTTGAACATAGTCCAAAGCAGCCATGCCCTAAGGACATTTAACTCACACAAAGTCAACTATGCAGGCATAGCCGGACAGAAGGAGACGAGAAATCAGCCTTTCCTGGAAAACCGCACTGCTCATTAAACTAAAGGAGCACATGCCCAGGGATGAAGACGAGCCACTACGCAGGAGCCTGCTTTGCCATCAGATGGGCTGAGTAACCGTTTCATCAGAGGCTCAACTCAAGTGAGGAAAACTAACTCTGCTGGACTTCCAGAGATGGGCAGTCCCCACCAAAACCACCCTCGGGAGGTGTTCTGATGACATGAGATTTCACTCACGTGGCCAAGTATAAACTTCGAGTCACTGCTGCGGGGCTATGCCGTCTACCCTTGAATGACACAGGCCTTAAGAGTTGGGTTCTGGAGCCAAAGGATCTGGGGGCCATTTTGGGTCTGCCATTCATTAACTCCTGAGCAAGTGACTGAGCTTTTCTGTGCCTCAGTGACTTTGTCCTGAATGTGGGATGAAGGCCCACCTACGAGACTGCTGTGATGGGTGAACGTGGGGTTGTGTGTCCGGGGCTAGGAAGCGTGCCCAAGGCGAGGGCTCAAGAAATGCTGGTTTTCTCTTTCATCGCGGCCACCGACATGCCATCCAGACTAAGGAAGATCTGGAAACGTCAGCACATGAACTATGGCCACACTGAAACACTCAAAGCACCCAGGAGGCAGGGGCAATGCGGGTGGCTTGCATCACCACAGGGTCAGCTTCCACAAGTACCGCCCGG
This sequence comes from Phacochoerus africanus, assembly GCF_016906955.1. Classification (NCBI taxonomy): domain Eukaryota; kingdom Metazoa; phylum Chordata; class Mammalia; order Artiodactyla; family Suidae; genus Phacochoerus; species Phacochoerus africanus. The sequence continues at coordinate 14,600,473 of NC_062549.1, read as the reverse complement.
GATACTTTGGGACAGTTGGTATGAGGCCTTACCACTGAAAGAAGAACCAGCCCTTCTGCCCAACTGTCGACTTTGATAAATTGTGGACCTTGGTCAGTGAGCAAACATGGGCAAATGCTTCGAAGAACAGGACTGGAGCTGCTCCTATCACTGATGTGGGGCAATCGGGCTACTACAAAGTTCTGGGGAAGGGAAAACTCCCAAAGCTTTTTGGTGAAGGCCAAGTTTTTCAGCAGATAGCTGGAGAGAAGATTAAGGGCGTGGGTGAGGCCTGTGTCAGGGTAGCTTGAAACCACACTGTGGGAAAGGCATTAAAGGTTGACAATTGCTTTAACAAAGAAAGAAAGAAAGAAAGAAATGCTGGTTCTCATGCAAAAGTGCTTGGGGGTGGGGCTAAGAAACAAGGTCACCTGAAAAGGTCAGGGAATGAGCTGGCAAGTGCAAGGCCAGTGACTGCACTGGGGAGTGGGTCCCAGCTGCAGAAGTACAGAGGAACAATTTGTGAAACTTTAAAAACTTTTGTCTTTTTTTGGGGGGGGGGGCTGCACCAATGGCATATGGAGGTTCCCAGGCTAGGGGATGAATTGGAACTGTAGCTGCCGGCCAACACCACAGCCACAGCCACGCCAGATCCAAGGCACATCTGCAACCTACACCACAGCTCACAGAAATGGATTCATTTCTGCTAAGCCACGATGGGAACTCCTAAAAAGTTTTTAATAAATCAGGGAATCCACAGGCCCAAATGAGTAGAATGTTAGTTGGAAAGCAAGACGAACATAGATGAAAACAGAAGGTGGCCAAAGAGACCTTCTATTTGTTTTCATCTACATGTCCTTGGATTTGGGGTCTCCTTAGTCACACAGGAAATATGCAGTCTCAGAAAAAGTGATGCTAACAGAACCATTAGAAAGGCTCCAACGGAGGCAGGCACAAGGATGTGATCTGAGTAGAGGAGACGTGTTTAGAGACTTCCACGGCCCATGGTGTTCAAGGCCCAGGGGATTCCTGACACACTTACTTTGGGTCCGTGATCCGCAAGATTTCTCTGCAGAGTCGGCCAATAAATGTTATGGACTCGTCCACAGGAGTAAACTTCGGTATTGGAATATGAGTGGACTGGTACATACTTTGCCAGTCTTGAATCTAGAAGACAAAAAAAAAAGGACATCCAATAAATATTTAGCACATCTTTGATAACATACCCTAGTTACCCCTTTACCCATAGTTTTACGAAGATAATGTTGCATGAACAGCGACAATAAATGCTTCTTGGTTTTGAAGAGGAAACTTTTAAAACTATAGTAAGAGCCTCCCATAAATGCCACATATAATATTAAAAAAGAAACATCTGTGAAAAAGTGAAGTGATCGAGGAGAAGTAGACAGAGACATGGGAATTTCTGTCTTACATGAGTTAACGTGTATCTTAATGTATTAATAAAAATCATGGAGTTCCCGCTGGGGCGCGGTGGAAATGAATCCCCCTAGTATCCATGGAGATGTGGGTTCAATCTGCGGCCTCGCCCAGTGGGTTAAGGAGCCAGCGTGGCTGTGAGCTGTGGTGTAGGTCACAGATGTGGCTCGAATCCCGAGTTGCTGTGGCTGTGGTGTAAGCCCGGCAGCTGTAGCTCTGATTGGACCCCTAGCCTGGGAACTTCCATATGCCATAGGAGCGGCCCTAACAAACAAACAAACAAACAAACAAACAAACGCCCAAAACATACGGCTGGAAGATGCATAATCTTCTTTTGAAAAATGTCACCTTAACCACATCAGTTCTCTAAAAACTTGCAGGGTGGCACCTTGGTAAATACAGACTAAAATCAATCTCCTCAGCTGTGACACTTCAGAACTTGGTGCCCAAACAACCCAATAAAAAAAAAGCAAAGGACGTGAGTAGACATTTCTCTGAAGAAGATATATATATGGTTAATAGGCACACGATTTGCATTTGAGGGAAACACAAACCAAAACCACGAGATAACCATGCACACCAACTAGGACGGCTATAAAAAGGGAAGTGAACACGTGTCCGTGAGGATATGGAAAAACGAGAACCCCCGCACACCGCTGGCAGGAATGTAAACGAGTACAGGCACTGTGGGCAACTGTTTGGTGGTTTATCAACAAGCGAAATGCAGAACCACCAAATGACCCAGCAATTCTGCTCTGAGGTTTATGCGCCAATCAAATCCAGCTGAACTCCTAAGTCTTTGGAACTGGTGATCACTTGAATTATGACGCCCACACCAGACAGCTTCATTCTGGAACCAACCTCTGCTTTCTCCTTAGGACAGTCCACTCCCAGAGGTCAGCTGTCACATAACCTTTTCTGCAAGCCTCACAGCTCCGAGGGTACTCTGAAGGTGTTCACGGCTATGTATGCAGTGCCCACTGACGTTTAGTCACTATTTAAATCAACTTCCTTGCTGGCATTTCTGAGGTTTGGGGCGTGTCGGAAGTAACGAATATAGCCAAGAATATCAAAAGCTATTTAGATACCTTTGTTCTTAAGAAGTTATTACACTCTTGTTCCACATTGTAATTTATAATACGAGATACTTCTTCCTGCCAAATCTTCAGGCCATAAATGTTGACATAGTCCTGAATGTACTCAAAAGAACGATGGAAGCCATCCATAGTAGCTCCCAACTCTTTCAGCTTGGGCATCAATTCACTTGGCTGTGCAAAATAAGAAACAGAAATCTATTATACTGGCATAGACCATCAACCCCTAATACCTACAAAGCATAAATTTCATTCATTTGGGAAGAAAGTCTCATATAAAAGAAAACATAAAAACTGAACGCCAATGATTTCTCTCATATCATTCGATAACTCTAATCTTAAAATACTTAAAACATTTTAAAGTGAATTTACTGATGTGAAAAAGTACTCTAGATATAAATTTCAGTTCTATTACTTTTCTCTCAAGAAAATGACCATTCCCTAACAGATCAAGCAAAAGAAAGAATTTATAGTTCTAATCTGCTTTTGGCTTAACATACTCTTTTCACTATGAAAAGTAACCCTGAATCATAATCGGTTTAGTTCTTATATTAGGGAATCAACAGGTGAAAGGAAGAAGGATTGGTTTTTAAAAGGATTTTCTTCTAACATGAATGGATTATAACACAGGATCAAGAAGCACATCAGTTGACTGCAGTGAACATCCTATAGGAGATCTTCGTTGGATGGGAGGAAAGGTCTTACCCATAACAGTTAAAAACGGTGTTGTAGGAGTTCCTGTCGTGGCTCAGTGGTTAACAAATCCGACTAGGAACCATGAGGTGGCGGGTTCGATCCCTGCCTTGCTCAGCGGGTTAAGGATCTGGTGTTGCTGTGAGCTGTGGTGTAGGTTGCAGATGCAGCTCAGATCTGGTGTTGCTGTGGCTCTGGCATTGGCTGGTGGGTACAGCTCTGATTTGACCCCTAGCCTGGGAACCTCCATGTGCCATGGGAGCGGCCCTAGCAAAGGCAAACACACACACACACACACAAATGGTGTTCTAGAACGTTTTACAATCTGAGTAGAGAGAAAAGACACTCATTTTGGCCACGTGGTACCTTGGCTCGAGGGTTGAAGATCAGTCCCCTATGGAGAGCGAAGGCGACGCGCTTAACCAGCTCCTTCCTTATTCCATCCTCTAGCAACTGTTTCGGATCCACCTAAGTGCAAATCACAGAGCAATAAATGTCATCGAGGCAAAGTTCAGTCCTGACGAAATCCAGAGGGAAGATGGTTTCCAGAATCTGCAGGGGAGCACTTTCCTTTATCATTTCTAAATGACTGGGATTGTTTTTTTTTTTTTTTCCCTTTCTTGTCCCTCTTTGATTTTTTTTTTTTTTTTTTTTTTTTGGCTGCACTCACAGCCTATAGGAGTTCCCAGGCCAGGGACCAAAGCAAGCCACAGCAGTGATGGTGCCAGATCCTCAACCCACGGAGCCACCAGGGACCCCTCTCTTTGATCTTGTCCGGCTTGGACAGAATTATTAAGCCTGTCACCTCTGCAGGACTTGTCCTATCTAAGCAAAATTCATGAGGATCATCTTACAACATGACATCTGAAAGATGGTGGGTATGGAAAGTTTTAAATGGCCTTACTTTTTAATCATTTCATTAAAAATTAAAAAGGCCTTTTCTTATCACCAGGAGGAGTGGACTGAAGGGTCTGCATTTGAATTTGGGGCACATTTGTCCACTGAAAGTTATCTAAGGGGATCTAGAGCCATAGGAGCAAAATACAGTTTGGGGCTGGACCACTCTGCAGATGGAACAAACTCTCTTTTCTCCCAGCATTCTCAGAATGCTCTTTGTAATGAGGGAGATATTATTGGAAAGCAGACCTGCTAACTCTCTAAGCTTATCTTGCTGATTCTTTTTCTCTGTGATGAGAAAGCTTTTGTTACTCCCTAAAAGACAGTCTCCTTCCTATCAAATCCATAGCACACCAAGTGGTTCTAACACATTCCTTAGAATACCCCAAGACCTTTTTCTTTTGATTCATTAAGAGCTATTATTTTAAAAAGTTATAAAGACAATTGATGGCTTCCATCTGGGTTTGATTATATTTAAACTTCAAGGAAGATAACTGCAATGCAAGTTGCTGAACAAAAGCCAGAGGAACATGTTGGACGGATCCATGACTATACAATCAGCAAGAGCTGAAATGTGGAGAAATAACAGGTCAAAGGCTTGGGTTCTTCAGGAAATAAACTGTGAGGAAAGAAAGGAAGGAAGGAGAAAGCTGAGGAATAAATAAGTCTTGAGAGACATGTATCTTCTGAATGGGCAAGTCTAAACTGGAGTGTCTAGAGCTCCAGTTGTGGCACAGCGGAAACGATTCTGACTAGGAACCATGAGGTTGTGGGTTCGATCCCTGGCCTCGCTCAGTGGGTTAAGGATCTGGCGCTGCCGTGAGCTGTGGTGTAGGTCGAAGATGCGGCTCGGATCCCATGTTGCTGTGGCTCTGGTGTAGGCTGGCAGCAACAACTCTGATTAGACCCCTAGCCTGGGAACCTCCATATGCTGCAAGCGCAGCCCTAAAAAAACCAAAACAAACAAACTGGAGTGTTTAGAGATTTACTTTTGGATAATAAAACTATAGAGACTGGGATGAGGTCAGGGCCCACAAGAAGGATCCTGGGGCGGGAACTGCTGGGTTACATCTCTGGGTGAGTGGTGTGGGAATGAGTGGGCTTTACCTTATAATAACCCATCAAGCTACATAACTGTCTCTGTAGCTTTCAGTATCAGTGCTCTATTTTACAAGAAAAGGGTAAATTATGCTGAGGCCCAGCTCAACCTCAGGCAGTGCCTGATGGCGGCTAGAACTCTAGCGGCCTGGGGTGTGACCAGCTCTGTGGCCCTGGGCCCATTACTCAACATCTCTGAGTCCAAGTGTCCTTCCCTATAGAAAGGGGAAAGTCACAACTAGTGGTAACTACGTGTATTATTACTAAAATTGATGCTATCAAAATGCAAATAAAAGTAAATACCTAATAAAAAAGGGTAAATTATAAAGTAATACAGTCAATGAGAACAAAATCAAAGTAACATGAAGTCTCCAAAGAAATAATCTTTTTTTTTTTTGTCTTTTTGCCATTTCTAGGGCTGCTCCAGCGGCATATGGAGGTTCCCAGGCTAGGGGTCTAATCAGAGCTGAAGCCACTGGCCTCCGCCAGAGCCACAGCAACGCAGGATCCAAGCCGCGTCTGCAACCCACACCACAGCTTATGGCAATGCCGGATCCTTAACCCACTGAGCAAGGGCAGGGATCGAACCCACAACCTCATGGTTCCTAGTCGGATTTGTTAACCACTGTGCCACGATGGGAACTCCCAAAGAAATATATTCCTATAAGAACAGATTTAGTGAAGAGGAATTAAAATATTTTCATGAATCTCGTGGTCTTAAATGGCCCTTCCCATCCTCTCAAGACTTTCACCAATCTGTGGGGCGCTCATGGGGAAGGGAAAGGCCCCCTTGCACAGTGCCCCCCAGTTCTGTCCACTCCCCTGATGTTAACAACAGTTACCAGTTTTCAGAACTTTGTCTAGATACTCATGTTGCAACAGAACAAAGGGTGGGGAAAAAAACGTAATTGTAATGTATACATGTAAGGATAACTTGATCCCCTTGCTGTACAGTGGGAAAATAAAATAAAATAAAAACAAAACAAAAAAAAACAGTTTTCATATTGGGTCCTCCACACCTTCCTCTATAATTTATATAATACATAAGCACTTGTCCTTAAATATATTTAATTAAAAACACCCAAATGGGATCATAACACATACACATGCAGACACACATTGTCCTCCAATTTGCCTTTGTCACCTCATGTTTTGGAGATGTCCTAGTGGCAAACTCCTTCTGAATGGCAGCAAAGCCATCCACCGCATGGGTGCCCCGTGATATGTTTAGCTATTATTCTCTTACTCACCAATGTCTAAGTTATTTCTATTTTTTTTTGGGGGGGGGGGCTGCATCTAACAATTAATGTATGTATATCTCTGTGTATCTCACTTGGTTTATTTCATATTAACTAAAGTGAACTTAAACTCTTTGTGAGAGTTTGCAACAGACCCTCAACATCTGAAGGTTAAAGAGCAGTGGAGAGGCCACAGGATCCCGCAAAAAGCCCTGAGTTGTCAGACTGGCAGGGACAGTCTACTAAAGCTGAATGGGGTCAGGATGATACTTCCTCTGCTCTTATTATCTGAAAGATTCTGGCAAAAGATTTATACTTTTCTTAAGCCGTCTCTCCTTTGATAATTACTGCTAATTACTAGGTTTTTATTACATCCTTCCTAGACTGGTCACTTTGCACGTAAGACTTATATGGGGAGTTCCCGGCGTGGCGCAGTGGTTAACGAATCCGACTAGGAACCATGACGTTGCGGGTTCAGTCCCTGTCCTTGCTCAGTGGGTTAACGATCCGGCGTTGCCGTGAGCTGTGGTGTAGGTTGCAGACGCGGCTCGGATTCTGTGTTTCTGTGGCTCTGGCGTAGGCTGGAGACTACAGCTCCGATTGGACCCCTAGCCTGGGAACCTCCATATGCCGCGGGAGCGGCCCAAGAAATAACAAAAAGACAAAAAGACAAAAAAAAAAAAAGAAGACTTATATGGCCCTAGAATTTATCACCACTTTACGGATTAGTCAAAAGTGATAACCTCCGTATGTTCTCTCTGTATATCATATGAATTAAACTGGCATCAGGCCTAACGCTGCTTGACAGAGTCTATTAATATCCCAGGGCTACAATGGTAATTACATTTCCAGAAACCATGAAGTTCTGTTTCTGTTTAGGTTGGTTCATTTCCTATATTTTCTTTTTTTTTTTTTTTGTCTTTTTTGGCTATTTCTTGGGCTGCTTCCGCGGCATATAGAGATTCCCAGGCTAGGGGTCCAATGAGAGCTGTAGCCGCCGGCCTACGCCAGAGCCACAGAAACACAGAATCCGAGCCGCGTCTGCAACCTACACCACAGCTCACGGCAACACCGGATCGTTAACCCACTGAGCAAGGGCAGGGACCGAACCCGCAACGTCATGGTTCGTAGTCGGATTCGTTCACCACTGCGCCACGACGGGAACTCCCATTTCCTATATTTTCTTAGATTTAACACAAATGTTCTATCTGGCAATTTGATGACAAATTTTTAGAAAATCAGAAACGTTAAGATTCTACAGATGTCTGATAAATGGAAAAAATAAATAAAAGCACCAGGAACTCTATAAATGGGCACATCACTAGTCATCTTTGAATTACAAATTATTTATTTATTTGTCTCTTTAGGGCTGCACTGGTGGCATACGGAAGTTCCCAGGCTAGGGGTCAAATGGGAGCTGCAGCTGCCGGCCCACACTACAGCCACAGTAACACAGGATCTGACCCGTGTCTGTGACCTATACCACAGCTCACAGCAACGCTGGATCCTTAACCTGCTGAGGGAGGCCAGGGATCCAACCCTCATCCTCATGGATGCCGGTGGGTTCCGTTACTGCTGAGCCACAGCGGGAACCCCAGAGATGCTCATCTTGACATTGTTTATGATAATGGGAAGCACAGGTGTGAAAATGAGAAGCGTAGGTGTCCGTGCCCCGGGTAATAAGAGTTATGTCAGATGTGGGGTTCCCTGCAGCAGTAACAAGTAACCAACTGCCTGAGCCATGGCAACATAAATAAGTTTCAAAAGCAATAACTAGTGAGAAAAGTTGGAAAAAGCATGAGACTAAGAACAAAGTATAATTTGGATAAATCAGAAACACATGCACACATAAAACACTACTTGCTAAAAATAAGAATCCTTGCATATTTATGGACAGAAATAAAACATGTAGAGTGGGTACTCTGGGGGCATGGGAATGGGTGTGAGTATCTAGGAGAAGAGAAAAAAGTTACAGAAGAGAAGAGCTTGCATGCCTCAGTGATATCAATCGCCTGTAGTCAGAGGGGTACGAAGATCTCAGCTCTCCCACTCGGGTGCAGTATGAAAACACTGAAAAGAGGAGTTCCCATCATGGTGCAGTGGGTTAAGAATCTGATTGTAGCGGTTCAGGTCACTTTAGAGGTGCAGGTTCAATCCCTGGCCTGGAACAGTGGTTTAAGGATCTGGCATTGCTGCAGGTGTGGCACAGGTCACAGCTACAGCTAGGATTCAATCCCCGGCCGGGGAACTTTCATATGCCACGGGTATGGCCATAACTCCCACACCTCTCCCCCTCAAAAAAAAAAAAAAAAAAAACACTAAAAAGAAAGGGGTGCGGAGAGGGAGGGGCCAGAGGGTGAGTGAGCGAGTCAGCGGGCTACTTTGCCTAAGGCAACTCAACTCTTGTTTTCTTTGCTTTTACAAAAATTCAATAAAATAGATTTTTCTTAGAGTTAAGCAACCCTTGGGTGTTATGAAACCTAAGGACATGTTCTCTCCTCCGCTGTCTACGAATGAATAAAATGAAGATCAAAAGCTGCGTGTTGACAGAGCGAGGGGCTTCACACCACACGATGTTACCACCACTCCACAGGGTCCATTCTGCAAACATCAAAACGACGAGGAGCCTTCCTATGAGGCCACAGAGACCAGCATTAAACCATTACCTTGATGATGCCGACCAAGGTCGTTTTCATCATTAAGATGCCTTCAGTAAAAATGGAAATAGCATGAGTAAGCTTGGCAACCTTCAATAAAGAAAAAGAGGTTAATGAAGGATTTCTCACAAAAGACCCGCCAATTCCACGGGAAGCTAAGATAACTGGCTGATAGTTCAGGAATGGGCAAAGACAAGAGGATGCGTGTGCAGCCTGAGGACACCTGGGTGCCCATGTCCCAGCCAGAAAGGAGGCTCTGCGGGGTGGACCACCGTTAGACGTAGGGGTGACTGAGTCAGAAGATGTGCACTCGTTCTTTACCCTTTGACCAATCACTTCCCTTTCTTTGGGCCTCAGTATTTCATGCATAAGATGAAGGCAGGACTCAGTGATATGGAAGAGCCCTTCCAAAAAGAAAAGGCTGATGGTGAGTCTGAGAAGGTAATTTCCTTCTACTGCCTTCCACATTCTTTTCACGTAACACTGAGAGACAGTGATCAGACAGACTACTGCCATATTTTTGAGATAAAATGTGCAAATTTTGGGCCTGACAAGCTGAATTCCTGATATACCTTCTGGAGTTGTGTCAGAAGAGGTGAATTTGATGCTGGACATCCTATTTTCAAATTGTACTTGATTTTATTTTTCATGTCTTTAAGTTCAGAGAGGAGAAAAGCAGAGGTCTTGGGGAAGAACTACTTCAGACGCTTAACTACAGAGTGGGCTTAAAAGTCTGGCTGTAGGAAATGGTTCATGGAATATGGATAATTTTGAACCACTGGTTTCCTATACAGAGCAGGCACTTGAATGGAAAAAGCCGAGGCAACGCAGCCCCAAGAGAAAAGGGGCTGATGTACCAAGATGGTTCAAAAGAAGCGTGACCTGCTGAGCTCCCCTGCCCCTGAGAACGTGCAGAGAGGCGAATGAATGACACCTGGATGCCGTACTGAATGAAGGTTTGACTGCACCAAACAGTGAGCCTGGTTGTCACTGGGGACAGGAAAACACAAATGAGAACTGACCCTGTGGTCCTGGGGATACGGCAGGCGACAGAGACCTGTGCTATTTCATGCTTCTGGGGTTTATGTATCAAAAGGCAGAGGTCAGAGGGACACGGCACCTCATATCGCGGGCCAAGCTGGGCATAGTCCCTCAGCTTGTCTTTGTCCAGCCGGGTTGGCACCTCGATGATATCGTGGGTCTGAAGCTTTATGATCTTCAACAGGGAAGTAAACATGCTTTCTGGAATGATCTGCAAAACCTTTAGTGAAAGGGAAAAGAGGAAAAACAAGTGAACCTCTGTTTCATTTCTCTTGGCTGCCAGATGCCAGGACCACAGTAAGAAGGGTGCCCGTGTGCACACAGGGCCCTTTATCTGCGGGAAGCAATGCTGAGGGACTCACGAGAGCTATTTAACAACTGCTCTCAGGCCCAGGGCTACGTCCCTTCACACATTAACTGCTCACACCTAATTCTTACAGAACCTGCTGCAGAAACTATACATAAAATAATTAACAAGGACCTAGTGTCTAGCACAGGGAACTCTTCTCAACATTCTTAATAACCTCTATGGGAGAAGAATTTGAAAAAGAGTGTATCTACGTATATGTATAACGGATTCACTTTGCTGTACACCTGAAACTAACACAACATTGTAAATCAACTATACTCCAATATAAAATTAAAATTTAAAAAATGCTTAAAAAAAGATGCATCACTTCCACACTACACATTTTTAACAGACTGACGTTCAGAGATATTAAGAAGCCCGGTGGTAGAGCGCTCAGCTAGTACGTGACACAGGAAAACATTGAACTCAGGCTTGTTTGGCTCTAGGCTACACCCTAAGTTATTGAAATAGGACCAAAATTCTTCTCAAAATTTGAAGTTCAACTAGAATATGCTGGATCTAGATCTGGCTCTTTTTATCAGCTATGACCTTGAAGAAGCCACCAAAATCTCTGCTCCTATCTCTATACCTATAAAATGGGTGCTAACACCATCAACACTTAAAAAATAGGTATAAAGGTTCTTGGAAAGTAAGAACACCTCTGCACATCCACAATTCCAGTAAGAATAAGTTTATTTTCAGGTACTGCATATTTCTGGAATCAAATTAAGACTAAGGGAAAGGAACACAGGTCTGCTTTTCACAGGGCCCCAGGCACATCGTTTGTATTTAAAATAGCAGTTAATTTGCCATTAAAATAAGTACCACCTTGATGCATTTCTTACCTTTCTCACGTAAGACACTAATTCGCCAGAATAATATTGAGATACACTGAGAAGGTCAGGGCTATTTGCTTGATTAATACGGAGAAGAGGTAGGTCAAGGGCAGAGGCAAGCTGGAAGGAAAAGAAGACACAATCCGTTTCTCGCTTTCAAAAAATCCTAGATATTTCTCTCTTTCTCGAAATAGTAACACACAGCAACGCTCTTGGGCTTTGTCTAAAAAAGAGAGCGGCAACCTCTGAACTTCATCAATGTCATTAATCGTTTCTGACAACAATACGATTTTGTAAAGTGACAGGCATCTGCTACAGCAGTGGTTCGCAAGCTGTGTGGACCAGCAGCATTAGCATCACCTGAGATCTTGTTAGAGCTGCTGAGTCTCCAGCCCTACACAGACTTAATCAGAATCTCTGGGGGCCCAGCAATCTGGGCTCTGACAAGCCTTCCCAGTGATTCTCTTGCACCCTCAAGTTTGAGCCACTGTGCTGCAGAAGCCAGCTAGTTCTCTAAGGAAATCAGACATCCTGATGGAGGGACTGCATATTGAATCTAATCCAAGATGTCATGGCCTGTAAGAAGTGCTATTATTTTATGGACTGCTCAAAAAGAAAAAAGATCCTGATAACTAAACTTATATGCCATGAATTTGCCATCACAGTTACAGAGATGTTAAAATACGAAAGTAAACCTCAGAATTGATGTTACATACAAATATATATACACATACATACATATATATACACTGAGTAAATTATTCGTTTATGGCAAAATGAAATTACCTTGAGAGAAGGGCCAATCCATGCCTGTCTTGTTTACCATTATTCCCTAACCTTTAGAGGAGCTCCTCAACTGTAGCAGAGGCTCAACAAGAATGTTTTTTTCTGTTTAGGGTCACACCTGGGGCATATGGAAGCTCTCGGTTTAGGGGTCGAATCAGAGCTACAGCTGCTGGCCTACACCACAGCCACAGCAACACCAGAGCTTAGCTGCATCTGCGACCTATGCTGCAGCTTGCAGCAACTCTGGTTCCTTAACCCACTGAGTGAGGCCAGGGATTGAACCCGAATCCTCATGGATACTAGTTGGGTTTGCAACCCGCTGAGCCACAAGGGGAACTTAGAAGATTTTTTTTCATGAATAAGTAAAAGGGATGTCTAAAGAATAAGGACCTATATAACTCACATCATAGCATACTGGTAAAACTTGAAAAAAAAAATCTGTTTCTTCATTAAAAACCAATTTTCTGTTAAGACACTCCAGTTTCTATTATTAATTTAAACTTTAAGTATTTCTGGCATCTTGTGCAATTACACTGTCATGAAAAATCTTCTAACAATTTTCAGTCTATAAAAATACTTAAATCATCCAACTTTCTAAAATACTGTTTAGCTTAAGTCTTCTCAGGACATTTTTTTCCTTTTCTGGTCTTTTTAGGGCTATTCCTGTGGCATATGGAATTTCCAGGCTAGGGATCCAGGTGGAGCTGTAGCTGCCAGCCTATGCCATAGCCATAGCCACTCCAGATCCAAGCCATGTCTGTGACCTATATATACCACGGCTCAAGACAAAGCTGGATTCTTCACCTACTGAGTGAGGCCAGGGATCGAACCTGTGTCCTCATGAATGCTAGTCATATTCATTTCTGCTGAGCCACGATGGGAACTCTTTAGGACATTTGTAAAAGCAAGAAAAAGCCAATAAAGTTTTTGATTATTTTTGGTAATTTTGATTATTTTTTGTGGTTTTTTTTTACAATGAAAATCACATTTCAGCTAAAAAAAAAAAAAATCCCATTTTCTAAAACGATGAAATCTTGGACAGAATTAATGAATGAGGTAATAACATAGGCCAGCTCTTTCCTAGTCACTAAGAACGTGACCTTACAGTTATGTGCTTACCTTGAGGAATGTGGCTCTGAGTTTAGTGACCATGGATGGGTTCACCCTTATGCTCTCTTGCATGATAGACGTGAAACTGTAAAAAGAGATAAATGGTAAGAAGACATTCACAGTGGCCTTCACTGAGGACAAATGTCAGGCTGTTCCCATTACCTGTCAATTAACTGCCAGGCAAAAGAAAGGTCCCCAACGATCTGCATTGTGATCAGGACTTCCTCTTTAATGTTGATGGTTCGGATCATTTGGTGGAGAAACTTTCGAGTATCAGCAAGAAACTGACAGACTTGCAGATTTGATTCCAACTGGTGAAATTCTTGAACCTGAGTTACACAAACACATTGAATTTTAAAAGTCTAAATGGCCTGGATGGTGTTCAATTTTCCTTGGAAACACTTCAAATAGGGCACACTACTTGCTAAGAATTCCTTGGCCAAGTTTTTATTTCAAATTGTAATTTCAGAAATGGATAAGCTGGGAGTTCCCTTCATAGCTCAGTGGTTAAGGAACCCGACCAAGATCCCTGAAGATTTGGGTTCGATCCCTGGCCTCACTCAGTGTTCAAGGATCTGGTGTTGCTGTGGCTGTGGTGCAGGTCTCCGATGCGGCTTGGATCATGTTGCTGTGGCTGTGGTATAGGCCGGTGGCTACAGCTCTGATTTGACCCCTAGCCTGGGAACTTCCATATGCTGCAAGTGTGGCCCTCAAAAGCTTAAAAAAAAAAGAAAAAAGAACCAAAAGAAATGCATAAGCCAAGATGGAAAACAATGAAGACATTTCTAAGATTAGAAAATATTCCACTCTTTCCTATCCTGTACACATATGACAAAATAAGCAAATAATCCCATTTTCCATTTCAGTATCAATAAACGTGTACTGGAAAAACCCTCCTAATTCTGAAGACTTGCAAGACGCTAAAAACCAAAATAAGTCACATCATAACCAAGGTGCTGGCACTTGTACATCTTGAAGTTCTTTTGATGTGCTCTTTAAAACAAAATAACAATTCCACTGTGTTCAGACATTTTAAAGTATACAATTCAAGGAGCCTGGGCTATATGCCAAAAGAAATAGTGCAAAAGAGAAAAAGCATCTCAGATTTACAAAGTTGTTTATAGTTGTACTATAGACTGTAAAATCCAACCAACAACCAAAAAAGAAACAGCAGAAGTGAGAATTGTTCTGGAAGGGCCAGGGAAACTGGCATGCTAACAATGGTGCGTTATACTGTGTTGCCATAATAGTGGCCATTCTAAAAACCCTGCAAAAATAAGAAAAAGCCTGTATGAAAACAGCCAAATGGACAAAAGTATTAATGTACACTTGTACCAACTGGACAGGGTTCCAGATGAGGATGGATGATGTTTATATACGTTTTATAGAATATGCCTATGTTCTGATGCTTTTGTTTATTTTCCTGGTTAAATACAGAACTAAAATTTTAAGAGTGTGGAAGAATAAGCATTGTTTTTTGATGTAACGTTAAGTAGATTAAAAAAACAAACTTTTTTTTTCCCAGAAAAAATACATCACTTTTAAGCCTATGATCATTATACAACTATTTTCATTTTTGTGTATCTTATCTCTTTCTAGGCTTTTCCCCAAAGGCACTTACTTTTCATAAACTAAAAATAGTGCATATCATGTAATCAGTTTTCACAATGTTTCTATACTGTCTCCATATTTTTTTCCCCAAGACTACACATTTATACAAGTTGAAGTAACATAATTTTTATGACCATTCTCTTCATTATTGTCATTTAATTACTTTCCTAATTTTAGGGCACTGTATATAATACTACAGAGAACACATTAACTTATACTACTTTTGCTTCTGATGAAATATTCTCTTAAATATATTTCCAGGAGCAGACTGTTGGGTAGGTCAAAAAGTATGATTTATGATCCAAGAACTATCATTTAAAAAGATTTTCCTGGGAGTCCCCATCATGGCTCAGTGGAAATAAATCTTACAAGCATCCATAAGGACACAGGTTCAATCCCTAGTCTCGCTCAGTGGGTTAAGGATTTGGTGTTGCCTTGAGCTGTGGTGTAGATTGTAGATACGGCTTGGATCCCGCGCTGTTGTGGCTGTGGTGAAGGTCGGCAGCTACAACTCTGATTTGAACCCTAGCCTGGGAACCTCCATATGCCTCGGGTGCAGCCCTATCAAGACAAAAAAAAAAAAAAAAAAGGTTTTCCTTACCTCTTCCAAAGCCTGTATTAGTTGCACTGTTTTTCTCCCTGCAGCAGTAGAATCATCGTAATTTAAAGACAATATTTGTTTTGAGATCTCTCTGAACCAAGCTTGAAGATTTTCTATTAATACAGAAACAAGAAAAGACTACTGAGACCCCAGAATTCCTGTAGCTGTGTCTTTGAATTTAATTAGATAATCCTTTACAAATCTAGCTTTTACAGAGCTTTTACTGTGTACCTAACATCGCTCTCAGGAATTCTCCAAATAACACCAAAAATGCCGGAGGCATGTGACCTCGTAGAAGAGATACTTTCAACATGAATTGCTTAGTTTATAAGAGCTGGCAGAAAAAGTCTGAAGGCCCAAGTACATATTGTGAACTGAGGTGTGCAGAGATGGCCATGGGGATGGGAAGGCGTGGAGAATGGAGGGATATGATTCAGAGTGACAGGGAGAGTTTTCTGGAAGAAGGGAGGATGGGTCAAAGTCTGGCTGGGCGGAAGGGCTGGGGGTCATTTGTTCCTAGAGGAAGAGACGGACATGAGCAGAGGCTTCAGGGCAAATGACAATGGCAGGTCTTGGAGGGCAAAGATCTGGCCAGCATGCAGGGAAGTGAGGTGTGAGTGGTGGGTTGTGGGGAGTCTCAATGGATTAAGGGGCACCATTTGCATTCACAAGCCAGTGGTACCAGGCTCTGAGGATCCTCAGGGCATCAGGCAAAGTCTCTTTTAATCTTCACAAAAAATCTATGGAGTAGGAATTAAGAGCCATTTCTCAGATAAGGGAGCTGAGGGCCTGGATATATAAAGAACCCGCTGCTGGGTCACAGTCACTAAAGGGCAGAGCCAGGATGTGCACAACCGTCTGTCCAGATTCAAAGGTCTTGCTCTTCTCACCTAAGTGGATTCTCTAAAAGTTTTTGTTTTATCAATAGGATGATTTCACTTCAATAAAAGCAGTAAGGGCTTATAATCTAAGTTATTTTAAGAAGACATGAAGAACACTAGTGGGGTTTCTGTCTTGGCTCGGTGGTTAATGAACCCGACTAGTATCCATGAGGACATGGGTTCCATCCCTGGCCTCGCTCAGTGGGTTAAGGATCTGGCATTGCTCTGAGCTGTGGTGTAGGTTGCAGACATGGCTCAGATCTGGCATTGCTGTGGCTATGGTGTAGGCCAGCAGCTATGGCTATTCGAACCCTGGCCTGAGAACCTCCATATGTCAATGAATGTGGCCCTAAAAAGACCAAAAAAAAAAAAAAAAAGAGTAAGATCCAGACTCTGGACCTTTGTTGCTTTTGGCAAGTGATTACATTTTAAGCCTTGGCGTCTTTATATATAAAATAAGGATAAAGATGTTTATCTCACAGGGTTGTCAGGATCAAATGAGAGATATTTGTGTAAGTACTTTAAAGCCAAAATATGCTACATAGCCAGAAAAAGTATAAGATGTTATTTTCAATGAACTTTGAAGCAATGTTGGTATCTACAAGAACCTAAAAGTGACTAGAATAGAGATTAATGTGCCTGATTCTAGACAACTAATATGATTAGGTTGTTACTGGTGGGTCTTTATTTTTTTAGATATAATATGGTGATCTGCAAAACGTTGCCAATTTATATCAAACCATTAAAAACTGGTCGAATTTTTCCAATAGGGATAATAATGTAATTGGGAAATATTTTTATGTTTTTTTTTTTTTTTGCTTTTTAGGGCCGTACCCATGGCATATGGAGGTTCCCAGGCTAGGGGTCAAATCGGAGCTACAGCTGCTGGCCTACACCATGGCCATAGCAACGCCAGATCCAAGCCATGTCTGCGACCCACACCACAGCTCACTGCAACGCTGGATCCTTAACCCACTGAACGAGGCCAGGGATCGAACCTGCATCCTCATGGATGCTAGTTGGATTTGTTTCCACTGCACCACCATGGAAACTCCGGAAATATTTTTAGACCAACCATTCAGCATGAAATAAATCAACAAAAGCCAGATATAGTAATCACAAGCTTATACTAATTAAAAATAGCAAGGTTATTTTTAAAATAAAAAGCTATAGATAGCATTAATCAACTTCTTCTGTATAGTTAACTTTATCGGAAATAAATTTGATAGTTAAAACAAATATTAACCGTAAGAAAAAATAGTTCAATTTGTCACCTTAAAATTCAGAATGATCTTCCCATGGGCAATCTGAAAGGAAGGACCCTCTCTGTACAAAAATTTGAAGTGATACCATGATTTTCCTACAGAGGAAATTTCCTAAAAGAAGCAGGGTTGAAAATATTAAAGTAAAACTTGAGCTAGGTTTAGTTTCAAGACAGTCTGCAGGTCTCCTCTTGTGCCACTTGATGCATCAGTGAAAAAGAACCAAACAGGACTGGAAGATACGACTTTTAGATAACACCTATGTTGGCAAGGAATAATATCTTGGATGAAATATCCTTCTGAGAAGACGAAAGTTAAGCCTCCCCCATGCACATAAAATGACACACTAGTTTTGCACATTATAGAGGTCGGGGGGGGGTGGGTAGATTATGATGCTATAAAACACTATGAACCAATGTTTAAGAGATCCCCACTTAGCCTAACCTCTTATTTTCAAAGCTAAGAAACCTGAAGTTCATAGAGAACCTGAGACTGCCCAAGAGCACACAGGTTAGAGCAGCCAAAACTCAACTGCGGATCTCCGTTAGCACCATCCTAGCACACAATGGTGACACATAAAAACTCTCTCCCCTGTCCGTTTCCAACCATCTGTGTGCACATTTCAAACACACCAAGATTTCCTCTTCAGCAATTACCATTTTTCTCCACTCTGGTGAGGGGTTTTACTCCTGAAAAGACATCAGCAAGCTCCGTCATCCGCTCTGAGCCCTCCTTCTTGTAGTGCTCCCATTTGGCCTGCTTTTCTGAAAGCATCTGCTTGAACATCTGTTGAAGAGAAGGAAGAGATTTACTGATTTAAGAGAAAATCCAGCTTAGGCAGCTGACTAAGAAAGCCTGAGTGAAGCCCAACTTATTATAAAAATAGGTGTCTAAAATCAATATCGGGCTTGATGCCAGCTCTTAAGCAATACTACTTTATACTAATTGAGGGGCAAAGCTAGACCATCTCTAAGACTGGTGCACAGATGCATCACCTAGACGGCGTTCAAATTTTCAGAGTCCCGAACCCCACCTCTGAAGATTTTGGCTCAGAAGGGCTTAGGTAGGCCCCGGAATCAGCATTTTAATGTGAAATTATGCTTGGTGACCGCTGCTCTAAGGGCCTTTCCAGGCAACAATTTCTGTGACTCTTAATTAGCCAAGGAAGGTTGAATCTTTTCTTACTGGTTGATAAGAGAATGAACTAAATCATGTACCAAAGTTTTTTCTTGTACCTTTATTAATTTGCTCCTTTATAAAACTGAAATCCTATAATGAGTTGGACTGAGGAAGAAAAATTTTTTTTTAATTTAACAACATATTTAAGGTATGTCACAAAGGCAGAGGGTTTATTTCACTGAGCTCTTAAGAGGTAAAGAGGCATGAATACTGATTTTTCCCTTAAGACATTCTTCGTTCCTCAGCAGTATAATGAATATTGAAAAGATAAGCAATGTGGTTGAGAGAGTCCATCTGCGGATGAAAGGATCAAGGCAGGGTGGGGTATTGTGGTGCCAGCGGAAGAGGACTCTTTATGATTAGGCAGGATGGTCAGTCAATGAAATTAGTAATAGGATGAGGAACAGTGAGACTTATTTAGAGCCCACTCTGTTTTTTGTTGTTGTTGGAGAAGCAACAACAATAAAAAATCACCCAGAGCCTTCACTACACACCAAATGGCTTCGAGCCTTTCAAACACTCATTCACAGGCTGAATTCACAGTCTTCGTAATTTTTAGAACAGAAGATGGTATTTCAAACAGGAGATACACCTTCTGAAGACTGGGAGATACATAGGCCCAATTAGTGTGTTTACAGGAGAATCAGAAAATGGTTCTAGGAGTTCCTTTCGTGGCTCAGTGGTTAACGAATCCAACTAGGAACCATGAGGTTGCGGGTTCGATCCCTGCCCTTGCTCAGTGGGTTAAGGATCTGGCGTTGCTGTGAGCTGTGGTGTAGGTTGCAGACGCAGCTTGGATCCCGCGTTGCTGTGGATCTGGAGTGGGCTGGTGGCTACAGCTGATTGGACCCCTAGCCTGGGAACCTCCATATGCCACGGGAGCGGCCCAAGAAATGGCAAAAAGACAAAAAAAAAAAAAAGAAAAGAAAATGGTTCTAGAAAAAGGGATGGGTGGGAGGTAGGAGAGATGAAAATACAGGTGAAAGAGCCAAGCTGAAATATCAGAAATAAAAATATCTCATGGTTTTGCTCAACTTGTATAGTTTCTTTCCTCTCTTTCCACCAGATCTTTCTCTTCTTTGAGATGGTTAACAATAAGTTGGTGCTCCCTTAGGCTCGTCTTCTGTTGTCTTTCTACCTGAATAAACAGAATGGAGCTGCCCATTCTACTGCAACAGATCCCAGAGAAAGATTTAGGATCAGAAATGCAGGTGTGGTCAGGCAGAAGCCCCAGACCTGTCCAGCTGTCCACTCAGTAACGCTGAGCTCCAGAACTCTTCGGTCTGGGGCAGGATCCTAACTGGACTGAGGCCATTTCTTCCTTGTGGGCAACCTTCACTTGCCTCTGCATGGCCAGTTTTGCTCTGACCAACTACTAAGATATAAGATGCCTGGTTCCTGCTCCTGGATCTTTTCCTATTTCTCCTCTTGGCTTACCCTGCTTCTCTTCCCTGCTACACTGGGCGCCACTTGATGGGTGGGATATGCCTTGTTCATTTGGAAGACCTAGCACCTAGCTGGGAACAGAGGGGGAGGTAGCCAACAATGATCTGAGGGGGAGTTCCCGTTGTGGTTCAGTGGGTTAAGGACCCAATGTCACTGTAAGCTGTGGTGTAGGTCACACACGCTGCTCAGATCTGGCATTACTGTGGCTGGAAGCTGTTGCTCCTATTCAACCCCTAGACTGGGACTTTCATATGCTGCAGCTTCGGCCCCCAAAAGCAAAACAAAAACAAAACCACCAAAACCCAAAAACCAAATGCCCCCTACCTCCATGAAAAAACCCCACAATTGATTTGAGGGAAAACAATATTAATGAAATTTAAAAGGGGTAGCACTTCTCTGATTTTATAAAATTATATCCAGACACACTACTGAAAATACTCAGCACAGGCACTATATTTGGTTAATAAGCAGCATCTACTTAAGACAACAGTGTCCTCACATACCTAGAAGATAAACATCCAGCAACCACTAACCAGATGAAGGCAAGGTGAGTGTTGGTTCTGAATGGGCATTAATGTCTGGGGCTAGTTGTTGGGGTCACCTGATCCAAATCCCAGTTGTTTACAGAATCTGACATTCCCATGTGTCTGCTGTTTTTATTAAGCCCACAGAGGCTTTTTGGGGGACTCACCAAGCCCAATGAATCCAAGTACCCCAAAGTTCTTAAGACAACCTTGTTCAAATGCAAAGCACCCACCCTCCTGAAGCCTTTCCCAACAGGTTCTCGTGGCTTCTAAGATGAAGATTAACACCCTGCAAGGCCCAGCACAGGCTGCCCACCTGTAACCTCACTTCTACCACCTTTCTCTTGCATTCTCTCCCCCGCAGCCAATTGGTCGTTCAGGTCCCTGAACTGGCCAGGCTCTTCCCCATCCAAGAGGACTGACACATAGTCTGTGCTCTCTTGGGAACGTTCTCCATCACACTCCCCATTTTGTCTTAGCTAATGCCGATGGCCCCTTCCTCAGCTCCCTTCAGAAGCTCTGGCTTTTCTGGGAAGTCATCCAAGCTAGGACAGGATCCTTTGTTTTAGGGAGAGAATTGGGTCCTCTCCCTTGGAGAGCGTACACCTCAGTTTTTATGGACATTTTCACGGGTGGGATTCTCTGATTACTGTTCACATTCCACATGAGGCTGTCACCTCCACTGTCTTCTGCACACTTCCCCATCCCTGCATCCCTAATGACGACGGGCACTAAATACTTCTGGTTTAATCTTGTCCTTTGCCTGTAAGAATTATCTCAGACAGTTGGAATCTGTACCTGCATCAGAGACACAGCTACTAAATCCTAATTTTTTTAAAAAAATTGAAGCATAAAAAACTAAGACTTTAGCAATTATTCAGGTCACTCAATATTTTTACCTCTTTGAGGATAAACTCAAATTGTGCAGTATCCAAGAGCAATTGAAATAGAATCTTGGGATTGTACTTAGAGTCTGTTAGAATCTGGTCCTTGATTTGACGAAGGCGTTTGTTGTTTGGGTCATAGGCTAGAAAGAGAAAGAAAAGAGTTTCCAATTATTAAATGCATTGAAAATATCCATAGTAAATAAGATAGACTCTTAAATACTTTCATTTTCGTCTTTTAAGCATTCAAAAAATAATAAGCAGGGAGTTCCCCTTATTCCTCAGCAGTAACAAACCTGACTAGTAACAGTGAAGATGCAGGTTCGATCCCTGGCCTCTCTCAGTGGGTTAAGGATCTGGTGTTGCCATGAGCTGTGGTGTTGGTGGCAGACGCACCTTGGATCTGGCATTGCTGTGGCACAGGCTGGCAGCTACAGCTCAGTTTTGACCCCTAGCCTGGGAACTTCCATATGCTGCACATTTGGCCCTAAAAAGCAAAAAAAAAAAAAAAAAAAAAAAAGCAGTAAGTAAAATATTTATCAGTAACCGATGGTAAATAAATTATATCTATGTGATGGCGTACATACAACTGAACTGTTAAATATGACATTGACATGAAACGTCCTGATACATTGTTGAATGATAAAAGCAAACTGAGAACAGGGGTTCCAAATTTTGTGAGCACTCTAGAGTTGCTTTATTATCAACTGTCCAATATGATGGTTTGAGCCTTTTGGCACCATTTCCTATGTGGTTGGCCTTGTTGTATCCTGTATGTTTGAAGCTGCTTCTGTTTCAGGCATTGATCTCTTAGCCATTCGACTGTGGACAGGTATGCAGAAAAGAGTTATTAACATAGCAGGCCTGAGACTGTTATCTTGCAAAAGGTCTATTTGCAAGGTAGCCTCTTGGCTGGCTTTGGGGAACTGAGATTTGGGGAGAGTTCTCACCATTTTGAGAATTGGTAAGAATGGCCTACCTACACTTTAACTCTTTTTACAAACAATATGGTTTATGAGGAACATTGCTTTTCTTTTGGGAGTTTGGAGTTTTGGCACCTGCCAGATAGAGGCTGCCTTGATGAGCCCCCAATAAAAACCCTGGGCAAGGAGTTTCTAATGAGCTTTCCTGGTTGGCGGCATTTCACATGTACTGTCATAACTCATTGCTCAGGGAATCAGATGCACACTGTGTGACTCCACTGGGAGAGAACTCTTACAAGCTTGTGCCTGGTTGCCTCTAGACTTCACCCCAGGCACCTTTTCCCTTTACCGATCTTGCTTTCTAGCTTTTCCCTGTAACAAATCATAGCCATATGACTTGCCTATCTGGTTGTGAGTCATCTGTGGGGAAAGCAACTGCTGGTTTAGCTTTTATGTTGCTTTGGTTGTGGTGTGCAGAAAGGAAGGCATATGCTGAGTCTTCCTAGTAAAGCATCAAGCCGGGAATAGTCTTGGGGGCCAGCGACACAACAGGGAAGCAGGGTTACCCATACAAAGATATGGCACCTCCAAACAGGAAGAACCAGACCTGAGACCATTCTCCTCTTTGTAAAGACATGGCTGGCACTCAGAGGTTCATGGATTATTTGCCACCTGGGCCTGGAGGGGTTATGGCTACAAGGCCACGGTCACGAAATTAGTCAGTGGCCAACCCCAAGATAAAACAGAAGATACCTTAATCCCCTGGTCATCTACTCAGCTGCTATGCTAAATTATTTCAAATAAAACAAACACTACATAAAAAAGCATATAGGATAAAAAATGTTGCTGTTATGAAACTGGCTTACAGGGTCAATTACTTACATAAGAAGGAATAAGAAAATAGGACAGGGCAAAAAAGTACAAGCTACTTAGACTGCAAGTAAAGTCCAAATAAAAACTTTAAGACAATAAGCACTCCCAAAAAGTTCACAGCTGATAAAGTTCAAGACCCCTGAGAGTTGCTGTAGTGACTCCTGTGCTTGTTTCCATTTTCCTAGCCCTTCCACCGGCATCTCAGGATGTCCGGTGTGTACAAACGACCATGCTTTATGAGCACATGCTGGGGGTATTCTTGATACTTCAGTTGTGGGGAAGCCTGAGCAAAGCTCTTTTATTTATTTATGTCTTTTTGCCATTTCTTGGGCCGCTCCCGAGGCATATGGAGGTTCCCAGGCGAGGGGTCTAATTGGAGCTGTAGCCTCTGGCCTGCGCCAGAGCCACAGCAACTCGGGATCCAAGCTGCGTCTGCAACCTACACCACAGCTCACGGCAACACCAGATCCTTAACCCGCTGAGCAAGGCCAGGGATCGAACCCGCCACCTCATGGTTCCTAGTCGGATTCGTTAACCACTGTGCCATGAAGGGAACTCTGCAAAGCTCTTTTATATAACGATTTCCAAGCTACTCCATCAGGAGGAGATGTTAGACAGCCTGGAGAAAGGCTCAGTTTTCATGGGAAACTTCAGCGTTCTGATTTACCATGCATTCTCCAGAACCACCTAGGAAGAAATACATGGGAACTGATGACAATGACCACACAAGAGACAAATCTTCAGCTTCCTATTTGCCTAACTAAGCAAAAGCAAAAAAAAAAAACCCCCAGCCCCCAATTTAAGGCATTCTACTTGTCTTTATATGAATTCTAATTCATCTAAAGAATTAGAAGAAATCTGGAGTTCCCGTCATGGCGCAGTGGTTAACGAATCCGACTAGGAACCATGAGGTTGCGGGTTTGATCCCCGGCCTTGCTCAGCGGGTTAAGGGTCCGGCGTTGCTCTGAGCTGTGGTGTAGGTTGCAGACGTGGCTTGGATCTGGCATTGCTGTGGCTCTGGCGTAGGCCAGTGGCTACGGCTCCGATTGGACCCCTAGCCTGGGAACCTCCATATGCTGCGGGTGCGGCCCTAGGAAAGGCAAAAAAAGGGCAAAAAAAAAAAGAATTAGAAGAAATCTTCTGGTACTAATTTGCTTTCATTTTTGGATAGGGGACATCACTGTGCATTAACAAGTAGTTCCTTGGTATAAACTAGATTTGGCTGCAGTTTCCTCAGGGCCTGATCCTCTAAGATCTGACCCTCAAGAATTCAGACCCAGAGAAATGACGGAACAGATTCTAGAACCGTGGGGACTTCAGGGTCAGACCTGGGTAGCCAGCCGGCCTGGCCTACTCAATGCTGGCTCAGGTTGCCTCTTCCGCAGCTGCACGGCACTGCACAGGCATCTGAAGCCTAGGTGACAAGCTTTCAGCAGGTTAACAGGAGGACATGTGAGAAATACGCCTTCCCTTCTGTACACCAGGGCCAAGGCACCATAAAAGCTAAATAAGCAGTTGCTTCCCCACATATGACTCACAACCAGATAGGCAAATCATCTGTTTCTGGTAAATTCTGACCTTGTGCAATCAGGTCAGACAACTGCCAGCTCAGAAATGGAAAACAGATGTGCCCGAAGATAAAAGCAGAGACCTCTGGGCAAGCTTGTCCCTGGCAGGGGCATAAAGCCAGGAGACCACTGGCTTCCAGAATATGGGCATGGCTGTCAGGCACAGTCATCCAGAAGATGAAGAGGAGGCTGAGTCACTGGAAACCCACAACTGGCTTTATGATAGGATAAAGTGACAGCTTGATTTGTTCACTTGCTACAGAATGTATGACTTTTGGTAAAGAAGATTATAAACTGAGTCAGTGCAGTCAAGCCCTCAAATTAGCGCTGGAGTTTATGCAAAACCTAAACTCAACTGGTTAAAGACAGATCCATTAGATGATTAAAAACTGTAGGCACGGTATCCATGATGTGAGTAACCTGTACATTGGACAGAGATTTAGGCCAGCAAGTGAAGTGATGAAAACAAAACACAGCAAAACAAAAACTGGAGAGCAGCCTTTGTGCGAAAGGTGGAAGATGCTGGAGATTTTTAGCATGAAGAGGGAAGGCTGTGGAGAAATTCCACTCGTTTTCAAAGAGATGAAAGATGAGGACAGCCACCTGCCGCTGTCGAGGCTGAGCCCTCGTGGGAGCCTGGGGCAGTGAGAGGAAGTGGGGAGAGCACCTTGCCCTCAGGGCTGGAGGTGGGGCTCCTGTGTTATCAGGGGGTCTGCAGAATTATCTGGCTTGGAGAGTTTTGAGAGATGCAGCCTTACCTGAAAGAGGAAGGAGGTATTCAAAGGGGGTCTGGGGCAGATGCTCAAGAAAATTTGTTGAGTGAAAATCAAAAGGCTTGGCTTTACAGGGCTGCTGAATGACACAACTCAGGGGCAGGGGTGTGTGGCTCTGGACGAGGGAACACATGAGTGATGAGTGGGGATCAAGCATTTACTAAGTATAAGGAACTGTGTCAGCTCTGGATAACCTTAGGTGTTAGTCCAACCTACTTGTTTTTCTACCATTAAACTGGGTTTTTGTGTTTTGTTTTTTTGGCTACTGCATGCAACAGCTTGATGTGGGATCTCAGTTCCCAGACCAGGGATCACACTGGGCTGCAGCAGTGAAAGCACTGAGTCCTAACCACTAGACTACAGGGGAACTCCCCGAACCAGGACCCTGTGGAGGTGTTTCACACAGTCTGTGAAATTTCTGAACTTGACGGATGACAGAGTCTCAGCGAGGACCCAGAAAAGATTAAGACCCCATCTGCCTTAATTAAGCACTCTGGTCTGGCCTGTTCCTCAGCAGAGTGGGCCCTCACTTTTTGGTACTTCCTTTTTTCTTTTTTTGTCTTTTTAAGGTCGCACCTACGGCATGTGGAGGTTCCCAGGCTAGGGGTTGAATCGGAGATGTAGCCTCTGGCCTACGCTTCAGCCGCAACAATGCCAGATCTGAGTCTTGTCTTCGACCTTCACCACAACTCATGGCAATGCCGGATCCTTAACCCACTGAGCAAGGCCAGGGATCGAACCCGCATCCTTATGGATCCTGATCAGATTCACTTCTGCTGAGCCACAATGGGAACTCCCTCTCTATTCCCAATTTAAGGATATGTGCAGTTATGCTGGGCCCAATGGGATAATCTAATTACTTTAAGGTCAGCTGATATGCAACGTTAATTCCATCTGCAACTTGAACCCCCCCCCCCTTTGCCAAGTAACATGCCCACAGGTGCCAGAGACTAGGCCACGGGCATCTTGGGGAGGGCTGGCATTACTCTGCTGACCACAGACCTATAGCTACAGTTATCTGATTTCCCCAGCCTAACCAGAGACAAACTCCTCCTCAAACATGGGGCCGGGGGGGGGGGGGTAAATTTCCTCATATT
The DNA here is from genome assembly GCF_016906955.1 of Phacochoerus africanus. Taxonomy (NCBI): domain Eukaryota; kingdom Metazoa; phylum Chordata; class Mammalia; order Artiodactyla; family Suidae; genus Phacochoerus; species Phacochoerus africanus. Next base: position 14,573,636 of record NC_062549.1, on the reverse strand, counting down.
CCTAAGCACCTAATGGGGCCTGACTGACACAGGGGCTGTTCTGGGCCACTGCCATGTGCAAAGTGCAGTAAAAATGAGTTAGAAAAGCAACTTGAACCTCATCCAAAGGCTAAACCACTTTGCATCACGCAGAGATCTTGATTCAGGGTGCCTTTACATGGAGGGACACAAGTGATTGGCCTTCTGTGCGTTACCTGAGTCAGCTGTATGAAGCATCAGCCATCGGATGGCGACGTTGCAGTCTCTCAGGCAGTTCAGAAGCCGCGGGATGTTGTCCAGAACCATCTCCTCTCTCAAGTAACCTTCCTTCAGGAACTGCTGCACTTGTACACGCACCCTTTCGCTGACAGTCGCATATCTGCTTGCCTGGGAAAAGGAAAAAAACTTGAATTACATTTAAAAAATATTTTTGGGGGGGTTAAAGTGTAGTTGATTTACAATCCATCAATTTCTGCTGTACAGCGAGCACAGTGACCCAGTTATACATATATATATTTTTTCTTTTTCTCATACTATCGTCCATCCTGTTCTATCCCAAGAGACTGGATATAGTTCCCTGTGCTGTACAGTAGGACCTCATTGCTTATCCATCCTAAATGTCATAGTTCGCATCTACCAACCTAAACTCCCCATCCATCCCACTCGCTCCCTCCTCCCCGCTGGAAACCACAAGTCTGTTCTCCATTTCTGTGAGTCTGTTTCTGTTCTACAGATAGGTTCATTGGTCCCACATTTTAGATTCCACATTGAAGTGATAGCATATGATATCTGTCTTTCTGACTTCACTTAGTATGAGAATCCCTAGTGGTATCCACGTTGCTGCACATGGCATTATTTTGTTATTTTTTATGGCTGAGTAGTATCCCATTGTGTATATGAACCACATCGTTTTAATCCATTCATCTGTTGATGGACATTTAGGTTGTTTCCACATCTTGGCTATTGTGAATAGTACTGCTATGAACATACAGGTGCATGCATCTTTTTGAATTGTAGTTTTTTTCAGGTATTTGCCCAGGAGTGGGATTGCTGGATCATAGGGCAGCTCTATATTTAGTTTTCTAAGGAATCTCTACACTGTTTTCCATAGTGGGTGTACCAAATTCACATTGAGTTACATTTTAAGGAATTATTTATCTCAAAAGGCAATCTATTCAAATGAATCCCTTGACAAAAAATAACATTTCTATATGAGACAGGTAACATATGCTACAGTTGATAAGGCTCAAAGGTAAGTGGTTTATCAGACCTTTTTGAAAAGAGCATTGGACTTAAAAGACTAACATCTAGAAATATTGGTATGACTTTGGATTTTTTTTTTTTTTGTCTTTTTAGGGCCACATATGGAGGCTCCCAGGCTAGGGGTCTAATTGGATCTGTAGCCGCCAGCCGGCCAATACCACAGCCACAGCAACTTGGGATTTGAGCTGCGTCTGCGACCTACATCACAGCTCACAGCAATGCCGCATCCTTAACCCAATGAACGAGGCCAGGGATCGAACCCGAAACCTCATGGTTCCTAGTTGGATTTGTTTCCTCTGTGCCACGACAGGAACTCCTGACTTTGGATTTAACTTCTGTGTATTGGTTTCTCCAAACATAAACTGGAGACCTGGATCAGATGGTTCCTGGATCCCTCCTATTCCTAACTTGGACAGAAAGAGACACAAATTTGGCAGAAGCTAAACTGCCCATTCTTCCTATTATTATTGTCAAAGGAGGTGGAGCAGAACAGAAACACTCATGAGTTTCTATGCATAGAAGCTTAAAAAATATACCTCAGTATATTAAAACTGACCAGCCTTTTGGAAATTTGGTCATTCTGCTTTACCTAAAGCAAGAGTTAAATGGTAAACATCATTAACCTAGTCAGGTTAATTTAAAATGACCACAAGATGTTTCAACAGAAGCCTCTGAAGACCTTGCGATGTCTCAAATGAGAAGATGGGATTTTGGAAAGGAATTTTAGTAGTGGAAAATTAATGCTCTGAGGCTGGTAAGTATGGAAACGCCACTTTCTCTAATATATTTCTAGGAGACGTGCCAAAATTGAAATTATTTTTTTCATTATTTATGCAATTCAATTTATTTGAATAAAACATGCTGAAGTTCCTTGAATCAATATTATTCTATCCACACTTGGAAACTTCAAACCTCAGACAGCCGGGCGGAGGGAGATAATCACTGTTCAGAAATGTCAAGTAGGCTCCCCAGTGAAAAGATTCTGATTCCTCTGTTTACTCAAGTATTTCTTTCTTGCTCTGGATTCTCATCAGAGAGACAGAATGTAGCCATTTCAACTTTTTTTTTTTTTTTTAAATCTTTTTAGGGCCACACCCACGGCATATGGAGGTTCCCAGGCTAGGGGTCTAATCCGAGCTGTTGCTGCCTGCCCTCACCAGGGCCACAGCAATGCCAGATCCGAGCCGTGTCTACAACCTACACCACAGCCCGCGACAACACCAAATCCTTAACCTGCTGAGCGAGGCCGGGGATCGAACCAGCAATCTCATGGTTCCTAGTTGGATTTGTTTCCACTGCACCACAATGGGAGAACTCCAAGCCGTTTAAGCTTTAAGGAGATAACTGTCTTTAGTCTTGTTTCTTACTTAACACACCAGAAATGAGTCTGAATTACAGCAAAAAGGGTTATTGTCTACATCCAGTTACCACCTTTAATACCCACTGCACTGGTGAAAGCATTACGATTCTAGCTACTGGGGAAGAGAGCTCTCTCCCTAAGGACACAGTCTCTAAGCAAGAGTAAATGAAAGGCAACTGGGGCCATACGTCATACTGGTTCACCTTTTTTTTTTTTTTCCGTTTTCTTTTTCCAGATGTACGTGCAGCATATGGAAGTTCCCGGGTCAGGAGTCAAGTCAGAGCTGCAGCTGTGGCCTATGCCACAGCCATTGCGACACCAGATCTAAGCCACATCTGTAACCTATGCCACAGCTTGTGGCAATGCTGGATCCTTTACCTATTAAGGGAGGCCAGAATTGAATCCACATCCTCACCGAGATAACGCTGGGTCCTTAACCCGCTGAGCTACAACAGGAACTCCACCATGGTTTGCCTTAGGGTATCGACTCTTCCTTAGGATCCAAGTCTACCATTTATACAGCCCATATGAGTTAAAAATCTATAACTGTCTTATTCTGGCATGCGAAATTCACTTCTCATTAATCGTTGCGCTACAATGTCTACAAGGACATCTTCCAAATCGTCTGGGATATCTACTCAGTTCATTTCCCACCCCATCAAAGCAGGTTTGCAGTTGACAATCTCGATCAGCCAGAACCTACCTGTTCTTTGACGTTTGAAAGGTCCAAAGTATTGTTTAAAGCAGTTTTTGCAGCTTTGTAAGGTTCCCAAGCATCTGCTAGATTAACCGTGATCCCCATGTAAATACTAATTACCTGAAAGAGGAGATATTCATTCAGTATTTGCTCAATGCTCACTCACTCCAAGGCAAGGTGTTGGGAAAATACAACATTATAAAAAAATCACCCATTCCTTCAAGTTTAAATTCCAATCTAATGAAAAGCCAAGATTTCCCAAATATACAGGTAAGTGGTCTCCCTTATGAGCACTTGGGAACAAGAATGACTATTAAATACTACTGTTCATGGGAAAATAACTAAAATAAGGTTTTCCTTTCACACTGCTGTGTGTTAAGATTCCCAGATGAAGAAAAATGAAAGGTGAAAGAAAAAAGAGACTTTGACTAGAGTAGTGGCTTCCCCAGACATTTTTATCTCATCTTTACTCTGAGAAATTATTGAACACCCCAAAGAACTTTTTATTTTCCAAATGTGGGTCATCTCTATTGATATATATATATATATATATATTATACACTAAAACTGAGAAAATTAAAAAACTTATCAATCCATTTAAAACGACATAAACCCATTACATGCTAACATAATTGTTAAAAAAACAAAACCAGGAGTTCCCGTCGTGGCGCAGTGGTTAACGAATCAGACTAGGAACCATGAGGTTGCGGGTTCAGTCCCTGCCCTTGCTCAGTGGGTTAACGATCCGGCGTTGCCGTGAGCTGTGGTGTAGGTTGCAGACGCGGCTCGGATCCTGCGTTGCTGTGGCTCTGGCGTAGGCCGGTGGCTACAGCTCCGATTCAACCCCTAGCCTGGGAACCTCTATATGCCGTGGGAGCGGCCCAAGAAATAGCAGCAGCAACAACAACAACAACAACAACAACAACAACAACAACAACAAAAAGACAAAAGACAAAAAAAAAAACAAAAACAAAAAACTAAAGTCGTCCCCCCAAAATCTGTATGAGAAGAATGGCGCTGTTTCACATTATTCTTTTAAATTTTATATATGATCACTCTTTATTCCCACTAATATATTTTTTTCCATCTTTCTGTCTTTTTAGGGCTGCACCTGCAGCATATGGAGGTTCCCAGGCTAGGGGTCTCATTGGAGCTACAGTTGCCGGCCTACACCAGTCACAGCAACGCCAGATCCGAGCTGCACCTGCGACCTACATCACAGCTCATGGCGACGCTGGATCCTTAACCCACTGAGGGAGGCCAGGGATCAAACCCGAAACCCCATGGTTCCTAGTCGGATTTCTTTCTGCGCTACTACGTGAACTCCCCCATTAATATTTTAAAAAAAAAATTTGTTATGGTGTAATTTAGTATTTTTTCTCTAGCTCTTTATGGGTTGGCATTTGCTGGGTTTATCTTTCTCTTTTCTTTTTTACTTTTTTTGGCTGACTTGCAGCATATAAAAGTTCCTGATGGCTGAGTGGATAAAAAGGCAAAAACCTTCAATATGCTGCCTACAAGAAACTCACCTTAGGACAAAGGATACATATAGATTGAAAGTGAAAGGGTGGGGAAAAATATTTCATGCCAATAGACATGACAGAAAAGCAGGAGTCGCAACGCTCATATCAGACAAAATAGACTTTAAAACAAAAGACATAAAGAATGACAAAGAAGGACACTACTTAATGATTAAGGGATCCATCCAAGGAGAGGATGTTACTATCGTCAACATATATGCCCCAAATATAGGAGCACCCAGATACATACAACAAATATTAACAGACATAAAGGGGGATATTGATGAGAATACAATCATAGTAGGAGACTTTAATACCCCACTCACACCGATGGACACATCCTCTAGACAGAAAACCAATAAAGCAACAGAGATCCTAGAGGAAACAATAGAAAAGTTAGACTTAATTGATATCTTCAGGACACTACATCCAAAAAAATCAGAATACACATTCTTCTCAAATGCTCATGGAACATTCTCAAGAATCGACCACATATTGGGACACAAAGCTAACCTCAATAAATTTAGGAGCATAGAAATTATCTCAAGTATCTTCTCTGACCACAATGCCATGAAATTAGAAATCAACCATGGGAAAAGGAAAGAGAAAAAACCTACTACATGGAGACTAAACAACATGCTACTAAAAAACCAATGGGTCCATGAGGAAATCAAGAAGGAAATTAAAAAATACCTTGAAACAAATGATAATGAAGACACAACCTCTCAAAATCTATGGGATGCTGCGAAAGCAGTGCTCAGAGGGAAATTTATAGCAATACAGGCCTTTCTCAAAAAAGAAGAAAGATCCCAAATTGACAACTTAACCTTCCACCTAAATGAATTAGAAAAAGAAGAACAAAAAAGGCCTAAAGTCAGCAGAAGGAAGGAAATTATAAAGATCAAAGAAGAAATCAATAAAGTAGAGACTCAAAAAACAATAGAGAAAATTAATAAAACCAAGAGCTGGTTCTTTGAAAAGGTGAACAAAATTGACAAACCCCTGGCCAGACTCACTAAAAAGAGGAGAGAAAGAACCCAAATAACCAAAATTATAAATGAAAAAGGAGAAATCACAACAGATACAGCAGAAATACAAAAAACCATAAGAGAATACTATGAACAACTATATGGCAACAAGTTTGACAATCTGGAAGAAATGGACAATTTTCTAGAATCTTACAGCCTGCCAAAACTGAATCAAAAAGAAACAGACCAACTGAACAGACCGATCACTAGAAATGAAGTTGAAGAGGTCATAAAATCACTCCCGACAAATAAAAGTCCAGGACCAGATGGCTTCACAGGCGAATTCTATCAAACATATAAAGAGGAATTGGTGCCCATCCTTCCTTAAACTCTTTCCAAAGGTTGAAGAAGAAGGAAAACTCCCAAAGACATTCTATGATGCCACCATCACCCTCATTCCAAAACCAGACAGAGATACCACCAAAAAAGAAAACTATCGCCCAATATCATTGATGAATATAAATGCAAAAATTCTCAACAAAATCTTAGCCAACCGAATCCAACAACATATCAAAAAAATTATACACCATGACCAGGTAGGGTTCATCCCAGGTTCACAAGGATGGTTCAACATACGCAAATCAATCAGCATCATACACCACATTAACAAAAAAAAAAGTCAAAAATCATATGATCATCTCAATAGATGCAGAAAAAGCATTTGACAAAGTCCAACATCCATTCATGATCAAGACCCTCGCCAAAGTGGGTATAGAGGGAACATTCCTGAATATAATCAAAGCCATTTATGATAACCCCACAGCAAATATAATACTCGATGGGGAAAAACTGAAAGCCTTCTCACTCAAATCTGGAACAAGACAGGGATGCCCACTCTCACCACTGCTCTTCAACATCGTTTTGGAAGTCCTAGCCACAGCAATTAGACAAACAAAAGAAATGAAAGGCATCTATATAGGAAGAGAAGAGATCAAACTGTCACTGTATGCAGATGACATGATACTATACATAGAAAACCCTAAGGACTCAACCCCAAAACTACTTGAACTGATTCATAAATTCAGCAAAGTAGCAGGATATAAGATCAACATTCAGAAGTCAGTTGCATTTCTGTATACCAGCAATGAAACATTAGAAAAGGAATACAAAAAATACGATACCTTTTAAAATTGCACCTCACAAAATCAAATACCTCGGAATACACCTGACCAAGGACGTAAAGGACCTATATGCCGAGAACTACAAAACTTTAATCAAAGAAATCAAAGAAGATGGAAAGAAATGGAAAGATATTCCATGTTCATGGATTGGGAAAATCAATATTGTAAAAATGGCCATACTACCCAAAGCAATCTACAGATTCAATGCAATCCCTATCAAATTACCCAGGACATTTTTCACAGAACTAGAACAAACAATCCAAACATTTATATGGAACCACAAAAGACCCAGAATCGCCAAAGCAATCCTGAGAAACAAAAACCAAGCAGGAGGCATAACTCTCCCAGACTTCAAGAAATACTACAAAGCCACAGTCATCTAAACAGTGTGGTACTGGTATCAAAACAGACAGACAGACCAAGGGAACAGAATAGAGAATCCGGAAATAAACCCTGACACCTATGGTCAATTCATCTTTGACAAGGGAGGCAAGAACATAAAATGGGAAAAAGAAAGTCTATTCAGCAAGCATTGCTGGGAAACCTGGACAGCCGCATGCAAAGCAATGAAACTAGAACACACCCTCACACCATGCACAAAAATAAACTCCAAATGGCTGAAAGACTTAAATATACGACAGGACACCATCCAACTCCTAGAAGAAAACATAGGCAAAACACTCTCTGACATCAACATCATGAATATTTTCTCAGGTCAGTCTCCCAAAGCAATAGAAATTAGAGCAAAAATAAACCCATGGGACCTAATCAAACTGAAAAGCTTTTGCACAGCAAAGGAAACCAAAAAGAAAACAAAAAGACAACTTTCAGAATGGGAGAAAATAGTTTCAAATGATGCAACCGACAAGGGCTTAATCTCTAGAATATATAAACAACTTATACAACCCAACAGCAAAAAAACCAATCAATCAATGGAAAAATGGGCAAAAGACCTGAATAGACATTTCTCCAAAGAAGATATACAGATGGCCAGCAAACACATGAAAAAATGCTCAACATCGCTGATTATAAGAGAAATGCAAATCAAAACTACCATGAGATATCACCTCACACCAGTCAGAATGGCCATCATTAAGAAGTCCACAAATAACAAGTGCTGGAGGGGCTGTGGAGAAAAGGGAACCCTCCTGCACTGCTGGTGAGAATGTAAACTGGTACAGCCACTATGGAGAACAGTTTGGAGATACCTTAGAAATCTATACATAGACCTTCCATATGACCCCGCAATCCCACTCTTGGGCATCTATCCGGACGAAACTCTTCTTAAAAGAGACACATGCATCCGCATGTTCATTGCAGCACTATTCACAATAGCCAGGACATGGAAACAACCTAAATGTCCATCGACAGATGATTGGATTCGGAAGATGTGGCATATATACACAATGGAATACTACTCAGCCATAAAAAAGAATGACATAATGCCATTTGCAGCAACATGGATGGAACTAGAGAATCTCATACTGAGTGAAATGAACCAGAAAGACAAAGACAAATACCATATGATATCACTTATAACTGGAATCTAATATCCAGCACAAATGAACATCTCCTCAGAAAAGAAAATCATGGACTTGGAGAAGAGACTTGTGGCTGCCTGATGGGAGGGGGAGAGAGTGGGAGGGATTGGGAGTTTGGGCTTATCAGACACAACAGAATAGATTTACAAGGAGATCCTGCTGAATAGCATTGAGAACTTTGTCTAGATACTCATGTTGCAACAGAACAAGGGTGGAGAAAAAAATGTAATTGTAACGTATACATGTAAGGATAACTTGATCCCCTTGCTGTACAGTGGGGAAAAAAAAAAAAAAAAAGTTCCTGGGCCAGGGACCAAATCCAAGCTTCAGCTTCAGCCTACACCATGGCTACAGGAACACTGCGTCCTTAACCCAGTGTGCATAGCAGGAACTCCTTTTTTTTTTTTTTTTTAATTCCTTAATTTTCATTGTACCACTGTGGTTTTTTTTTTTGGGGGGGGGATATGTTTTGTAAGTACCATGTAACTGGACTTTGACCTTAATTCTAAAAGTGTTCTCAGTATGGCATTATGGCCAGAACTTCTCTATTAAGATTAAGTAAATGAAGCCAGACTCAGAATTTTCCTCTTGGTTGCTCAACTCCCAGCTCATGAGTATGATTCATTTGTGGATAGGAAGCATCATCTCCAAATTGTAGGCTATTCTCATCAGTCAAGCTCCTCATTCAGGCCCCTCATTATAGACAGTCTGTTGCTCAAGAGCTGGTAAGAAGGGAAATAAAACCTGCTACCTGAGAATGGGGATCCAATGCACTCCTCTAGGTGCAATGAAAACATTTCATATACATCAAGTACATTAACTCAGTTTTAAACTTTAAAGACTATTTTTAAGTGAAACAATGTTTAAAAAGTTGCAAATGCATTCCTGCAGTAATGCAAACCTTAATAGCTCCATCAACATAAGCTTATAGATAAAACATGTTGTAACAGTGTAATTGTTATTTACAACATGAAAAATCAGATGACTTCTTCCAGCTTAGATTCATAAAATAGAAAACAACAAAGGAATGCCTATGTAAACTTTGTTGCAATCTCAGTAGCTAAAGCAAGATACATTTTTTTTTTTTTTTTGGCCATACTGTGGCATATGGAAGTTCTACTGCAGCATGAGGAAGTTCCCAGGCCAGAGACAAAACCTGGGATGCCATTGCAACCTGCACCACAGCTGCTGCTGGATCCTTAACCTGCTGGGTCACAAGGGAACTTTTTTAGCAAGATACTTTTTAACACATGGTTTTACCTTGAGGGTATCCATTTAAGGGGAAAAAACCCCCACAAATAGGTCCTTAAGGAAATGTTACTGATTTACTCCATGTTAATGACTTACTAAAATTTCAAAACATTTAAGTAATTTTACTTAGATAAGTTTATGTCTCATTATTTCAACATTAGGACCTCTGGATTACAGACCAAAAGAATGGAAAAATCAGTTTTCCAACAAGCTTTTTATAGAGGAAAAAATCCTAGGAGCAATACTTGCCCAATTATCTGGAAAGTATTTATCCACTATCTCTCTCATTTTTGCTTGATGGGTATGAAGAATGGAAGGTTCGAAGTAGAGAATTACATATAGCATGGCAGCCTGATTTGCCAGGGCCGTGCTGCGATGTTCTGGCAGTGGATACGCTGAGACCTGCAGACAGAGATGGGACCAAGGAGAGACAGATGTTAGTAACAGCTCAATACATGTGTGAAACAAATGACCTAGTTCTAGGACATGTCCGCCCCTCAAAAGTCCATCCTGTTTGTGGATCTTGGGCATTGGAAGCAACTCTCAGATTATGGCATTGGTGACCAGGGCTCTACTTGTTATCTCTAGCCACAAGACATCCTTTTGACTGTCCTTGACTCTGCTCTAATTCTCTTTTCCCTAAAAAAAGAAAAAAATTTAACCCCATGTCTCCCACTAGTTGTCCATTTCTGTGTCTTTCCCGTCACAGATAAGCTCTCAAAATGACACTCACAGCTGCCATCTCTCATTTCCTGCTATTCTTCAACTTACAGACACCTGACCCCCACCATCACCTCAATGGAATTTCCTAAGGTCACACTCATAACCTCAAACTCATAGTCACCCACTTCGATGGCTTCTTTTTAACACTCACTCTCATCTAAATTCGCTGAGGAGTAAAATTCTCTCCTCCTTTGGTTTCCCAGACGCCACTCTCTCTTCTCAATCTGCTTTGCTGGGTGTTCTTCTGCCTGCCTTTTAGTTTATTTCTATAATATACATTTCCAAGTTTTATTGAAGTACAGTTGATTTACAAGGTTGTGATAATTACTGCTGTACAACAAAGTGATTCAGTTATCCATTTACACACATCCATTCTCTTCCAGATTCTTTTCCCACATAGATGATCACAGATGATTGGGTAGAGTTCTCCAGGCTATACAGCAGGTCCCCATGGGCCATTCTACATACTTCCGTGTGCATATGCCCATCCCAAACCCCCAGTCCATCCCTTCTCCCCTCTACTTGTCCCCTTTGATAACTTTAAGTTTTTCAAAGTCTGTGAGTCTGTTTCTATCCTGCAATTAAGTTCATTTGTATCCTTTTTGAAAATCCCAGGTATAAGTGATATCATGATGTTTGCCTTTCTTTGTCTAACTTCACTTAGTATGATAATTTCTAGGTCCATCCATGTTGCTGCAAATCTTCCTGCCTTTTAATTTAATTTAATTAATTATTTATTTATTTTTGTCTTTTTGCTATTTCTTGGGCCGCTCTCACGGCATATGGAGATTCCCAGGCTAGGGGTCCAATCGGAGATATAGCCACCAGCCTACACCAGAGCCACAGCAACTCGGGATCCAAGCCACATCTGCAACCTACACCACAGCTCACGGCAACGCCGGATCGTTAACCCACTGAGCAAGGGCAGGGACCGAACCCGCAACCTCATGGTTCCTAGTCGGATTCGTTAACCACTGCGCCACGACGGGAACTCCCTTCCTGCCTTTTAAATGCTGTTGTGTCCCAGGGCTCTGTCACCTCATGGATTAGGGGTCTTTGGCTGCACATAGTACATAGCACTTTGATGCTCAAGAGTAGAAAGGGAGGAAAATATTAAGGACAGGCACAGTGATGTCACATGGAGCCTGCAGGCAGGAATGTGGCCAGGTCTTTGGAAGGGCCTAGAGCTTCAAACCAGAAAGCTTTGTTTCTCCCTTGGATGGGTTTGTTTAACTTTTCTCCTTCTCCAGACTGTTCTCCATGACATGGCAGAATAAGGCTGCCCCAAACTCCATGTCTTGCATGTTGTGGGTAAACCCACGTCCAGAAATTTTTTCTTGGGCCCAAGTCCAAATTTCCTCGAGACAGGGGATCTGATCCATTTGGGGTCAAGTGATTTGCCCTGGTCCAATCAGCCAGGGATGGGGGACGTGCCGGGCAGAGTGAAGGGTAGACATATAGCCCAACCATGGCTCAACCCCCCTCTTAATCAAGGTCGAAGGGAAAAGAGAAAATTGAAACACATTGCCTTAAGCCATGGACAGAATGGACTGCCTAAGAGTCAGAAGCATTAATAGAAGGGTTAATGAGAGGCAGTGAACAAACAGCATGGGCTTTGAAGTGATACAGGCCTGACTTCAAATCATGGTTCGACTACCTATTTAGGTGACCTTGTGAAAATTATTTACAACCTTTAAAAAACTTTTTTTTTTTTTTTTTTTAGGGCCACACCTGCAGCATATGCAAGTCCCAGGCTAGGGGTTGAATCATCGGAGCTACAGCTGCTGGCCTATGCCACAGCCACAGCCATATGGGATCCAAGCCATATCTGCGACCTACACCACGGCTCATGGCAATGCTGGATCCCAGAGCCACTGAGGGAGGCCCGGGATTGAATCCGCATCCTCATGTATACTAGTCAGATTTTTTTCCACTGCGCCACAACAGGAACTCCTATTTCCGCTCTCTAAGCCTTATTTTTCTCAAAGACAACATGAGGATGACACTATTTTACAAGATTTTTGTGAAAAATAGAGAAAACAGTATATGGAAAAAAAAAACCCCTATGATTCTGGCTCATACTGAATTCTCAATAAATGGCAACAAAAATTATGGAAACTCGGTATCTATAGGTAGCTCCTGAGTTTGAGTTGTCTTAGAAAAATAACAACTAAGACCTCTTTTTTTTTTTTTTTACACTTAACATACTCATACCAAAAAATTATCAGGCAAACTAAAGAACCATACCAAATGGGTGAGCTCTGTAAGAAATGATATCCAATTATCACAGGTCCAACTCTTTACTCTCTTCTAGTACACCCAACTTCTCTCTCTCTCTTTTTTTTTTTTTTTCCTTTCTAGGACCACATGTGCAGCATATGGAAGTTCCCTGGCTAGGGACTGAACTGGAGCCACAGCCACAGCAACGCAGGATTGGAGTCTTGTCTTCGACCTACATACACCACAGCTCACGTCAACACTGGATACTTAACCCGCTGAACAAGGCCAGGGATTGAACCTGCATCCTCATGGACACTAGTTGGGTTCATTACCACTGAGCCACAATGGGAGCTCCCCCAACCTTCTTTAGTTGTTTGTCTTCTTTCCTCAGTTACAAGCTCATCGTGAGTGGGGTCCATGGCTTGCCTTGTAAGCAATGGAACCCCAGCACCCAGAACCTGGACAGGTACATAATGTACACTTGACAATTGTTTCTTAAATGAATGCCTGAAAAAGGGCATCTTCTTGCAGTTCCTGCTGTGGCGCAGTGGGTTAAGAATCCGACTGCAGCGGTTCAGATCCCTGGCCTGGCACAGTATGTTAAAGGATCTGGAATTGCTGCATCTGTGGCGCAGGTTGCAGCTGAGGCTCAGATTCAATCCTCTGGCCTGAGAACTTCTGTATGCCTTGGGTGTGGCCATAAAACTTAAAAAAAAAAAATTTTAAAAATGCATCTGCTTTCCAAAAATAGCTCCAATCTCATCTCCTCCTTGAAAACGCTAATCCTGCCCAAATTAATCTCTTTCCTCTGTAATTCCAAAACACAGCTCAAAAGGCTTTAAATAGTTTCTAGTGGCTTTTACTCTTTCGAAGAGGAAAAGAAAGGGATAATTGAGACGGTGAAATCAGTCTTTTAAACCATGGAGACAGATTTTGTAACAGATTTAACCCCCACCTGGTTGTAAATATCATCAGACCTTAGCCGACCAATGACCATGCTGATGAAGGTCTCGTTGACAGGCACCCTCTGGAAGTAACTCTCGGGATAGTTGGGTGGTCTTTTGGCTCCTGGTTGACTGGAATAACCTGTGCTTCGAAGCAGCTTACAAATATCATCCATATTCGAATCCGCAGAAGACCGAGCAGCACTGAGCCATGTCCACACGGGAAATGAAGGATCAAACCAACCACACGTGTTAGAAATGCAAAAGTCCAGCAAAGCAGAGGAAATTAATAAGCTGACTTTAGTTTTAAATATGACTGTGGGTCAGTTGATGTCCCTGAGATTCAAAATTCTATTTTCAACCAGCCTGTTGTAATACAGCCACCTCATCAGATGGGTTCCTACAGTTTCATGTAATGGTCCATGATCCCTCTTCCGAAATCTTTGGGGCTGGATTTGCTTCGGGATTCAGTATTTTGTTTTTGTTTTTGTTTTGTTTTTGTCTTTTTTGCTATTTCTTGGGCCGCTCCCGCGGCATATGGAGGTTCCCAGGCTAGGGGTCGAATCGGAGCTGTAGCCACCGGCCTACACCAGAGCCACAGCAACGCGGGATCCGAGCCGTGTCTGCAACCTACACCACAGCTCACGGCAACGCCGGATCGTTAACCCACTGAGCAAGGCCAGGGACCGAACCCGCAACCTCACGGTTCCTAGTCGGATTCGTTAACCACTGCACCACGACGGGAACTCCGGGATTCAGTATTTTTCAAGAGAAACATGACACATAGATCATATATAATACTCCAGCAAGGTCTCAGATGGCACTCCGTGACCAAGATATATTTATGAACAATCACTTAAGTGAGATAAATAAAGACAGTCTCTAGCCTTGTATCTGCTCTAGTCAGATTCTGATTCCAAAAGATTTCAGGTTAGGTTAGGTTTTGCTGCCAAAGTAGTTACTCAGCATGCATGTGTGTATATGCATGGTTTTTGGTCAGAGCTCTTTGGATTTCACAATTGTGGATAAAAAATGTGACCTTGTACCAATGTTTCATAAATTAAAAAAAAAAAAAGAAAATATCATGCCGATTTCAATTGGGATAGATCAGCTGTTCTGTTTTGTTTTTGGTAAGGTAAACCTTCTACAGAGACTTAATCAAGACATCCGTGATTTTCCTGGTGGTTTGAAGTCGTAATCCCTCAGAGACTCAAAGAAACTTAGACTTGAAGATGACCTCCTATCTGATACAAGAATCTCCTTTACTCCTACTCTGACTTGTCATTGTTGTGTCTCTTCAATAACGGATCTTCACATTCTAACAAATTAGCCATTGTAGTTAGCGATAGGGACAAAGTTGGATTGTCAAAGCTGGGCTTTATTAGCAAATTTTCTTTCCTTCTTCTTCTGGTTATTTATTGTTTTTGTTTTTCTGGGTACTTTTGGAAATAGAGGCACAACCATTTGAAGTTCGTTTTAAAAAACATGGATGTTCAAACAGCTCCTGATCAAACTGATGTGAATGAATTACATCTGCTGGTGGACTCTCTCCTCCCATCCTCACAGAGCTGAAAGGAAACAAGCTAGCTGAGTAGCCTAAGATTAACTTGCTGCTGAGGAGGCAGCAGTACCGAATGCCGCTGAAAACACAGCGTCCCCAAACAATCCCCACTCTGTTGACGATCTGCATCCCTGCCTTACCTATTTTGTCCTCATTTGTAAGTTTGAAAATATTAATTCTAGCCCATACATCTTTAGCGCAAATTCCTGACTTCTGCTGACCGCTTCTTCCCTGAATTCTATTTCTGACGTCAAGTAGCCAGATGTATTAATTCAGCAAACTGAAAACTGTGTGCTAGGGACTGAAGTCCCAATTGGTTAAGGTGGGTCCTGTTTATGAGACATCTTTCTTGAAGTCTCAGCTCTCTACGGACGTACGTAACATGTGACTGGCTGTGCTACTGTTTGTTCTGCTTTTGTTTCTATATACATACGGTTGAGAAATCACTTTCAACCTGTCCCTGAGTGTTAACTTTTCCAAGTTCATCAACCAGAAAATGACAACAGAAAACTCATTCATTTCCTTATATTTGCCAAGGAGCAATAGTTGAAAATTAAAAAAAAAAAAAAATTAGACTTCCAAAATCTCCAAATTTATCTTTAAGGTAAAAAATATTCAGATTCCTTTTTCAAAAAACTGAGGGGTCATCGTGGACACGATACTCTATCTTGAATAACCTATACTATATAAATTATTTATATATAATAGATGATATGATATGGAATCTATTACCATGATGATATAAAACTTAGACTAATTGTTACATTTCCACATATGGATTATGTTCAGGAGAGAGATAAGAATCTTATACTCGGGCATTCTAGATCATACTGCTGCTGTTGACAATAAAAGTACTATAGAAACCCACGCTGCATTTTACCGAGATCAATGCTTTTGTAAGGTGTCGTCTTAGCCTGGGGATACCTGTATCGATAGTAAGAAACCAGCATTCTCTCTCTGATTTCTCCTTCAATCTTTTGGTCGATGACCAGGAGCATAACTCCGTATAAATACAGTGCTTCACACTATGAAAAGAAAAAGAGACAACAGCCAAGGTCACAAGGGTACACTTTCTTACAGAGTGGAGTTGATAATGCTTTAAAAGGCATTTTGTTCCCATTCCTCCTAAAAGCTTTATATCACAAGGAGAATGCAGATTCTCTCCCAAAGGATTCTCCCCTTCTGTGCAGAATGGGATTTGAAAAGTTTATGTGAAAGACATTTTAATTTAAAATGATTATCCTTCAGTGGGTTGATTTTTTCATATTTTGCTTGGGATACCAAAATGGAATCCCAATACTATGAAAACCTCTGTGTCATTCACTTATTCAATAAACACTTTTCAAGTGATCAGGATGTACCAGGTACCAGTCTAGATGTCTAGGATGCAAAAGAGAAAGAAGATAGAAGAGGAGGCGCATAACCTCCACATAATCTTCTTCTCTTTTTTTGGTCTTTTGTCTTTTCAGGGCAGCACCCTCGGCATATGGAGGTTCCCAGGCTAGGGGTCCGATCAGAGCTACAGCTGCAGGCCTACACCACAGCCGCAGCAATGTCAGATCCGAGCCTCATCTGTGACCTACACCACAGCTCACGGCAACGTCGGATCCTTAACCTACTGAACAAGGCCAGGGATCGAACCCGAAACCTCATGGTTCCCAGTCAGATTCATTTCTGCTGTGGCACGATGGGAACTCCTCCAGTCTTGATTCATTTTTATTTCTGTTCAGTCTACTATGTTCTAAATTTAGACAAAGATATACCAGTTAGAAGATAATTATCAGCTTATTTTGCTTCTCTTTCAAGAAAGATATGCTATATGGATTCATGACTTCCAGGAAAAAAAGTAAGGCAAAGTGTGACATTCTTGAATTTTTATTTTACATGGTCACTACTACTTACTAAAAGCTGTTTTCCATCTTCATTGAGAAGCACCGTTTCTAAGGTTTGCTGAATATAAACACCTTCATTGAGATCATCTAGATATCTAGAAATGAAACCCCAGAGAAAGTTATTCATTGACAATGAAAATGTTAGTATCTTTGAAAAAGGAAAAGAAAAGAATTGTAAAAGGTTAGGCAAGATACTAGGCATTCTGGCCTACAATAGTTTGTGGCCATTCACGTGCATACGAATAGATTCGTGGGCTGGAATTCAGAGTGATTAGAGCCACTCCATGATAAAAGAATATTCCCTAGTCCTGATTTATGAATTATAAATCTCTTGGGAGTAATGGCATAAAAACATGGAAGAGTTAGTTTAAAAGCTAATAAGTAATGAATTCTTAAGGGCTAGAAGGAAGACAGTATTGTGTGGCTAGGGACAAAAAGGATGGCTATGGTTACCAATGTTATAAAAATAAGTTCCTTCTTTTAAAACTTCTCCTATATAATATACTAGATTAGGATCAAGATTGAAAACCAAATGACTTATTACAAACCAAGATGATTACTGTACTTCACGAGTGTAGGCAATTAGGACCCATCTCTAAAATACTCAAGGTGACTGTTGCCACTGGAAGGAAAAGACAATTATCCATGGCATAAGCTTGTATATTTTTTAGTAACTCCGAAAGGTGTAAAAGTCCTAATACATCCCTTTCCCCTCTCTATTATTTACTAGCAAAATAAGCTATTACTAAATTAGTAAATACCTGTTTAAGTCTACAATATACTTATGCACACTTTGAAATGCTAAATAAAATCTGGTCACAATTTCTATGTTGTTTTCCCGAAATTCTTCATCTAAATCCTGTAGCTCTGGCTTAGCTTCCAATTTGCTTTCCCATAATTCTGGACCCTATGAAGAAAAAAACACATTTATGTGAAACAGCAATAAAAGAGCCAAAAAACAATAGACTCGTTGGTAACAAGTGGTTAACAGTCTTTTAAAAAATGTGTTCTTACACCCTAAAAAGGATATCAAAAATTGAAAGCAGAGGAGCAGAAATAAACAGAAGCCTAGATATAAAATCCCTTTGAAAGAAATAAACTTGAATTGCAACCATAATTAGCATGCTTCTTTTAATTTTTAATTTTTTTTTGTCTTTATAGGGCCATACAGGTGGCATATGGAAGTTCCCAGGCTAGGGGTTGAACTGGAGCTGCAGACGCTGGCCAATGCCAAAGCCACAACAACATGAGATCTGAGCCACACCTCTGACCTACACCACAGCTCATAGCAACACCAGATCCTTAGCCCATGAGCGAGATCAGGGACTGAACTTGAGTTCTCATGGATACTGGTGGGTTCATTACCACTGAACTACAATGGGAACTCCTAGCAGCTTTTAAATGTGGGGCACTCCAATGTGACATACATTATACCAGAGTTCTCTCTTTAAATTTGATTTTATAATGTTAGGGATTCTGCAGTTTGTTTATATTATTTAAGCTAATATTAAATTTGGTTGAAAAGATTTGTTTAACTCTTGCTCCACAGTTAATCTTTCAGAGTCTCATGGTTCCCAGAGAAAGCACGATTTAAAAAAATTTTTTATGGCCACACCCGGGCATATAGAAGTTTCCGGGCCAGGGATTGAATCCAAGCCACAGCTGTAGCAACACTGGATCCTTTAACCCACTGGTGCTGGGCAGGGGATTGAACCTTTGCCTCCATAGCAGCCAGAGCCACTGCAGTCGGATCCTGTGCCACAGCAGAAACTCTGAAAGAATAGTATTCTAGAAAAGACAGTGCTTTTTTTTGTTTTTAAAGCCATGGAAGACTATTACCTTAAAATAGCTGAAATCAAATATGATATCTCCATATTTCTGTTGATCAGCTCGGTCTTTTAACCTGAATACAGCAGGAATAAACTCAGAGAGCCTCAAAAGTTCAGCAATGATGGCATTGCCACAGGAAACTATCCTTAGGATGGCTTGGCCACAGAGGTTGTTCTCAGCTAGAAAGTCTAACATTGTGAGAATAACCAATTACTCTGCGCCTGGCCCGTGGGACGGTAACTGGCCTCAGAGCTGGGGTCTGTAAATTATCAGATGAAACCAGGTCTGCTGATGCATCTGCTGCTCCATTAAAGAACCTGTATCCAAAAAAAAAAAAGAAAAAGAAAAAGAAAAAGAAAAAAAATTTAAGGATGTGAAATATATATACAATGTTTTTCTCCCAAACTCACTAAAAGAATTACCACACAAAATGAATTCTGAATGGAGGGAGGGCATTTATTTCCACTCTTCATGTTTTCCTTGTAGGGGGACTTTGCTAAATTACTAGTCTTGGCCTCTTTCTCAACAATTTATCCACCTCCCCCCGCTGAGAAGCGATCTGAGGCAGCTGATCCCTGAGCTTGGGAAGGAGGAGCCATTGGGCCTGTGTAGTTCCCAGGTGCCCTAAATTGGGCATAGATTATTGAGTTTTCCTAACAGGAATTGTGCTACTTGTTTTACCTTTGGCAAAAGATAACTATGTCCTAAAATCCTCTAGAATTAGATGAGGAACCAACCTTTAAAATGCTTTTTTTTTCAGATGTCAAGTATGGGAGACCCTTATTATTATTAACATTTTTTGCCTTTTCTAGGGCCACACCCGTGGCACATGGAGGTTCCCAGGCTAGGGGTCTAATTGGAGCTGTAGCCACCAGCCTACGCCAGAGCCATAGCAATGCCAGATCCAAGCCGCGCCTGTGACCTACAGCACAGCTCACGGCAACACCGGATCCTTAACCCACTGAGTGAGGCCAGGGATCAAACCCACAACCTCATGGTTCCTAGTTGGGTTCGTTTCCACTGTGGCACGATGGGAACTCCAAGGAGACCCTTATTATTGAGACAAATACATTCTTGAGAAATGTGTCTCAGGGTGACTCTAAAGGACAAATATTTTAGGCTAAGTAGAAGAAAAGTTTTGATTAGGAATGTCTCTTCCAAGGATATCAAAACTTTTGAAGGTAAATTTTATACTGCACTGCACAAAATGGAGGGAAAAACTGCAACAACTCTGTACTAGTTCAGCAGAGAAACCAAGGACGAGTCAAAAGTTGAACCTGCCAAATTGTGATTTTGACAATATAGTATTCTGCATTTGACAATTGTCTTTCATAGATGATCTTTAAAGGGCTAAGCTTTGCAAAAATTTCCAAGGCCTCATTCATTTTTCCAAAAGGGCTTTCTCAATTCTTTTTCACATCGTTTTCTTTTGAAGTGCTAATTACGTCATCATCTTTGCTGCAATTCTCTCCTCTAGTTAATTTGGCTGGGTCCTCATCTGTCAGCTTCAAGGAAGCCTGAATTATTTTTCAACTTCTTGAAGGCCTGTAACTTCCCATCATTTGCACTTTCACTTGGTATTGGGATCATGCTCTATTCACATGAAATTAACAGTTAAGAAGACTGACCAACAAAAATAAGAATCTGACCTAACAGAGTTTTGGACAGGAGTATCTTAGTGAAGACTAATCTTACTAGTGGTCAGTTTATTAAAATATTTACATCAATGCCAACTTTTATTTTCATGTGTGGTCTTCTAGGTTCAGAGACTCAAAAATGAGGACCTCATTGTACATAAACCAGAATGTGGAAAGACGTTTTTTGACTTCCTGTGCTGCTACTGTAAAACATCCCTCAATGCCTGTCACACATTTTCCCAATTCACCCATGAAGAGCTACCTGGGGTAGGGACCTATCACATGGAAGCCGTGTGTAACCCTTCAAGGTTTTCTTTCTTCCTTTTGGAAGTTTCTCTCATTGATTCAATATTTAAAAGTGTCTTAATTGACCGGGATGTTGTGACAGCAACTGTTGGCTCCTCAACAATAACTCCCACCCCCTTCCTTTCTTAGTATAGAGGTCGAAACAGTCAGATCCTCACTCCATGAAGCGAGGTTAGATGTGTGACTCAGTTTTTACTGATGACACAGAAGTCGTCATCTATGGCAGACCTTTTAGGAAGGGTCTTTTTTTCCTCCTGCTACAAGGAGAGAGGCCTGAAAAGAGAAATTACTCTCTTGGTCCTGGCTATTTCCCCTTCTTGCCTTTGAGTGTGGTCCAATGACTATTTAATGCCTAGAGCTGCAGAAGCCACCTTGAGACCATGGAAAAGCCTAAGAGAAAAAAGCCAAGAACCTGCAGATGGTGGTGTGGAAGGAAAGACTCTAAATTTTTTTTCTTTTTTCTTTTTAGGGCCGCACCTGAGGCATATGGAAGTTCCCAGACTAGGGGTTGAATTGGAGCTGCAGCTGCCGGCCTACACCACAGCCACACAAGATCTGAATTGCATCTGTGACCTACACCACCAATCAAGGCAACAGTGGATCCTTAACCCACTGACTGAGGCCAGGGATGGAATCTGCATCCTCAAGGTTACCAGTCAGGTTCTTAACCTGCTGAGTGGCAAGGGGAATTCCAGACTCTAATTTTTTTTTTTGTCTTTTTAGGGTTGAACCCGAGGCATATGGAGGTTCCCAGGCTAGGGGTCAAATTGGAGCTGTAGCTGCCAGCCTACGCTACAGCCAGATAATGACAGATCCAAGCTGCGCCTGCGACTTACACCACAGCTCACGGCAATGCCAGATTGTTAACCCAGTGAGTGAGGCCAGGAATGGAACCTGCATCCTCATGGTTTCTAGTCGGATTTGTTTCTGCTGCGCCACAATGGCAACTCCCAGAATCTAAATTCTTACTGATGTTACTGATTCATTGAGTCAACTGGGGGCACTACCTACCTCTGCAACCCTTGTTAAATGGACTGCTTTTCTGGTTTATCTACTAATGTTTTTTTTTGTTTTGTTTTGTTTTTTCCCTTTGTCTTTTTAGGGCCGAACCTGAGGTATATGGAGGTTCCCAGGCTAGGGGTCCAACTGGAGCTGTAGCCACTGGCTTACACCACAGCCACAGCAACGCCAGATCCAAGCTGCGTCTGTGACCTACACCACAGCTCACAGCAATGCCAGATCCTTAACCCACTGAGCGAGGCCAGGGAATGAACCCACAACCTCATGGTTCCTAGTTGGATTCATTTCAGCTGCTCCACGACAGGAGCTCCCTACTAATGGGTTTGGAATTATTTGCAGGTGAAAGCATTTCCAATGATAGATTCACTCATGCAACAAATAATTACCCAGGGTCTGCTATGTGCCAAGCACTGTTTTAGGACCCAAGGATACTGTAGTTAACAAAAATGAGTTCTTTCTCTTAAGAAGCATACACACTATTTCGAGTGGGGAAGAGACAAATAAATATATCAGACATCAGGCTGCAATAACTGCTGTAATGAAAAGATGATAAAGGGACGGAGAGTGTGTTATTTTACATGGTTTGTAAAAGCCTCTCTGATGACAGCTGAGCAGAGATCAGAAGGGAATGAGGGAGTAAGCAGCACAGGCATCTGGCCTCCACAATGGTCCCCAATGACTTGCACCTCCCTATTCCTGCCTGAGCAGACCCCTTCCCCTGAATGTGATTTATTGACTCTCTTCTAAAGAACAGAACATGGAAGGTGTGAAAGACATCACTTCTAAAATTAGATTGTAAAAAAGACTGTGACCTCTGGCTTGGGAACCCCTTCCAGCTTGCGTGCCCTGGGAGAAGCAGGTTACCAGGTTGTGAGAGTGCTGTGGAGAAGCCCATGTGACAATAGAGAAGTTGGCCAACCACCACTTGAGTGAGCTGGAAAACGGATCCTTCCAACCCCAGTTTGTGTTCACAGCTCAGCTGCAACTTCCCAAGCACCCTGGAGCCAAAGGCACCCGGCTAAGCCACACAGCTGATTCTGACTGCAGACATAGTAAGACAGTAAGTGCTAACTGTCAGAGTTCCTGCTGTAGCGCAGTGGTATGGGTGGCAGCTCAACAACCCTGGGATGCAGGATCAATCCCTAGCTTGGTACAGTAGGTTAAAGGCTCTGACGTTGCCGTAGCTGGCCTAGGTAGCAGATGCTGCTCTGATCCGATCCCTGGCCCCAGAACTCCCTAAGCCATATGCCTTGGGGTGGCCAAAGAGAGAAAAAACAATGTTAATTGTCTTAAGCCACTAGGTCTTGAGGGTAACTGGCTATTTTACAATAGGTAATGATCTGGGAGAAGGGCATTCCAGGAAGGAGTTACAAGCAAGCCCCAGGGTAGAAATGTGCTAAGGAATAGCAAAGTAGTTGAAGTGGCTGGTGGGGAATGAGCCCAGGGACTGAAGCAGAGATAGAAGAGGGAGAGATGGTTCCCCAGGCATTTGCTGAGAAACCACCACAGTTGTTCAGAACCCTCTCTCATGAGGGTACCCTATAATAGACATTAAGGCATCAATTATTAACCACTGTTTCAGTTTTCTCTGTGATGCCTGCTCGTTAAGCTACATTGATCTCTAATGGGCTGAATTTCAGAAAATGTTCACTCCACTCTTCCCACTGAAATGGCCTGGCATGGAAAATGGAGCAAGAAAAAAGGGAAAATAAAAGAAAATGTGAACAAAAGTCACCTGTAGTCCTCTGAAGACCACCAGATAGATTAACCCAGGTCTCAGGAGGATGAAACTCTAGACTCAATTCAGAGATGAGGTCTAACTGCTATCAGATTTTGGATACCACGATAGGACACACAGTATGGCCAAGGGGAAAACAGCTTAAAGCAAAGCAAGACCTGCCTTCTTTCCCAACTAACAGCTGGACAGACACACTCAGCACCTGTATGCAGGTGGTCAGGGAGGCTTAGGCCTAGGATAATGGCATAAGGTAAGGCTTTTATGTGTCTCTCTCTTTTTTTTTTTTTTTGGTCTTTTTTTGCCATTTCTTGGGCCGCTCCCACGGCATACGGAGGTTTCCAGGCTAGGGGTCCAATCGGAGCTGTAGCTGACAGCCTACGCCAGAGCCACAGCAACATGGGATCCGAGCCGCGGCTGCAACCTACACCACAGCTCACAGCAACGCCGGATCCTTAACCCACTGAGCAAGACCAGGGATCAAACCTGCAACCTCATGGTTCCTAGTCGGATTCGTCAACCACTTCGCCACGACGGGAACTCATTTTTTTTTTTTTTAATTTATTTTTGTCTTTTAAGGGCTGCACCTGCTCACCATATGGAAGTTCCCAGGCTAGGGGTCGAAACAGAGCCACAGCTGCCGGCCTACGCCAGAGCCACAGCAACGCCAGATCAGAGCCACCTTTGTGACCTACCCCACAGCTCACGGCAACACCGGATCCTCAACCCCCTGAGCGAGCCCAGGAATCGAACCCACAACCTCACAGTTCCTAGTCGGATTCATTTCCGCTGTGCCTGACGGGAACTCCTGTGTGTCTCTTGTTTTAATCTGTAAATTCTTACCCAAGAGTTACACTTCAAACAGCTATCAAAATATTAGTTAGCTAAAGTCATTGGTAAACAGCCCCACGGTTGGCTGAAAAACTGGTCCTAAAGCACAGGATCTGGCGTTCCCATTGTGGCTCAGCGATAATGAGCATGAGCTGTGGTATAGGTCGCAGATGCGGCTTGGATTCTAATTGACCCCTAGCCTGGGAATTTCTATATGCTGCAGGTGTGGTCCTTTTAAAAAAAGAAAAGAACAGAATCTAAGAAGCACCATTAAAGATGCCTAATAATGTTGCAGTGATTTCAAAGGCAAATGGTTTTATAGAAGGTGTTAGGACTTAGCTGAGATGAAAAAAAAAATCACTCTAGAATAAGGTGCAAATAAACATGGTAGAAGAAACTATATCAAATCTTCATTTCAGAGGTTCTCCCAGTGCTAAGATCAAGACAATTCATCAAGACCAGTTTCCTCAATATAGGCTGTCCTACTATTTGGCATGAAATGAAACCAGAGATCCCACTCAATTTCCTAGGAAAATTAGGCATCTAGAAAAGTGGTCATAACTTCATTTTCAAGAATTTGGTATGGAATTATGGTTTTAATTTGGAAAGTAATTCTAGTCAAAAGGCAATAGACTTTCAAGAATGAAGCATGACAGCATCATAACAATTACCAAATGAGTAACGAGTTGAATTCTGAAAATTAAATTACCCTGGGAGGAACCACTCTTTAGCCGAGGACTAAACCACTCTTTAGCCGAGGACTAAACCACTCTTTAGCCTTTTCTAAGGCTACACTCACGGCATATGGAGGTTCCCAGGCTAGGGGTCTAATCAGAGGTGTAGCCGCCAGCCTACGCCACAGCAACGCGGGATCTGAGTCTGCGACCTACACCACAGCTCACCGCAACGCCGGATCCTTAACCCACTCAGCAAGGCCAGAGATCGAACCCTCATTCTCTTGGATCCTAGTCGTCTCCATTAACCAGTGCGCCACGATGGGAACTCCAAGAAAATCTTTATTAGAGGACAAAAGAAGACCCATTTTTATCCTCTCATAAAACCTTAGTTCCATAAAGAAGGAAGCACTGGTTTCCATCGATCTATTAGTAGGTACAAACTATAGCAGCCCTTGATCAGGTTAAAATTGAACAGCACTTCTCTTGCAGAAAATGATCCTAATCACTCTGGCGTGATTCATGAATCCCGATAAAGAAGAAAAACCATAAGGTGTTTGTTGTGGGCAGAGGCAGTAAAGCCTCTCCCTCCTTGCCTCCAACCCCGCTTCACCTATGGTGTAGGGAAGTTCCACACACTTGGAATCAGGAGACAAGGATCCATTATCCGCTCGGTTAACCCCCACGCCCCCGCCGCCGCCGCCCCTGTCGCCCCCGTTAACGGGGGAGTTGGTTAACGACTACAGACAAATCAGGACCTTCGGAACTATTTCTCGAAATGAAAAGGACTTTGATATGTCATAGGCAAGGGAATTAAGGTGCAAAAGAGGAGCAATGATTTGCCCAAACTCACAGTCCATGACAGAAACAGAATTCAAAGCCAGGTCCGTCAGGTTGTAAAAGCCCGCACCCACCACTCGATTTTCTTGAGTGTAAGTGGAGAAATATCGACGTCCATACACTACTGCTCCCGGGAACTTGGAAGGACACGATGCTGGCCAAGTAGCTGAACATCACTTTCTAAAGCGCCAAAGCGGCGTGAAAAATTGTTTCCACCTGAGTGGAGATGCAGAGCCTGGATTGCAGCCGCAGCCCCAGTAAATTCCTCAGTCCTCCAGGCCAGGCTGTCCCATCCAGATCCCACCCCACGCCGCAGAAGCGCCCCTGGCCAGAGCGGCCCAGCCCCGAGGCGGGGGTAAACGTGAAAGGAGGCGCGCGCACCCCGCCCCGACTCACCTGTCCCCCGGGCCGCTCCAAGGCGCACGCGCAGGGCCGGCGGTCTAGCGCGGAGTCAGCACCCCCACCCCCACCTCTTTGCCTCCGCAGGGGTCCTCTTCGGTCCCCCGCCCTGGCTCCAGAGCCTGCTGGACCCCTGCTTCCGCCCCAGGCTCCCTGGGCAGTCACATGACAAAGGGGCGGAGAGTGGGGCGGGGCATCATGTGACCACTCGCCGTCGACGACTGATGACGCCTGAGCCCGCGCTCGCGGTTTCAGCGACAGGGTAAGGGAGTTAAGGAAGGAGTTGGGGTTCGGGGTGCGAAGTCAGGGCGCAGCCAGGCAGAGGTACATCGGGGAGCCAGGTACGGCTGGAGCGGGGGATGGCGATGGGGAGGGTGGTGGGGGGTGTCGCCTCCCTCTCGGGCGCTCCGTGGGTGCCCTGAGCTGCGGTTTGTGGACCTGGGTTATGGTCCTAGATCTGTTTACGCCACAGGAATGAGGTAGGGGCCGTTTACCTCCCTCTCCAAGACGCCATCTCTACATCCCTGGGTTCTCAGTACGTAGGGGCAAAGATCACGAATTCTTTTTTATTTTTATTGAAGTATAGGTGATTTACAGTGTGGCGTTAGTTTCTGGTGTACAGCAAAGTGGTCAGTTATACATATACTTTTTCAGATTTTTCCATTATAGGTTATTGAGATACTGAATAAAGTTCCCTGTGCTATACAGTAGGACCTTGTTGTTTATTTTATATATAGTAGTGTGAGACCATGAATTCTTGATCGAAGTAAATGTAGTTTGAGCTAGCTTTCTAAGCAGGGCCTTGGGAAGATCTTTAATTAAAAGGGCATCAGTTTCCTTTTCTATAAACGGTGGTAGGATTAATGATAATGAGAATGGAAGAAAGCCTAGGGCACCAGTTTATAACATACTGTAGGGGACCCAGCAATGATGGTTTCTTTTATTCTGTAACTCTCCCAAATCTTTATTTGATTGCCTATTTTTGTGTGAGGAGCTGTTTTATGTTGAGTAGAATATGTTAGAATTCTAGTTTTAAGTTGCTTCCAGGGCAAAAGAGTGGCAGACATGTGAGCAAATAATTATGGTGAGTTTTATAATACAAGCTTGTGTGTGAGAGGGAGAGAAAGAGAGAGAGATAGGGATAGTGGTAGCATGTGGGAGAGAACAAGCAGTTGCTTGTATGGATAAGAGAAGGCTTCAGAAAGATGTAACCTTGCGTATTGAAAAAGAAGATACAGCTCTGGTGGAACTTGTGTAGGTCCCTAAGAATTTAAAGGAGTATCAGTATTTAAATTATTTGCTCTGTGCTTATTACTTTTTGTACAAAAAGATGAGAGGAGGGAACAGAGAAATATTTTTATTTTTACCTAATAATTGGCCCCATCTAGAGAGAATCAATCTTAAGAATGTTTCTATCCTATCTCCACTCCCCACTGCCCCATCCATATGTTGAATTCCGAATGCCAGGGTGATGGTATTAGGAGGTAGCGGATGTGGGAAGGGCTTAAATCTTGAGGATGGAGGCCTCCTGGAGAGCTGCTCCCTTGTGCCTTTTACCATTTGACAACACAGAGCTAGAACTAGAAAGCCCTGGCCATGAACCACAGGAAGAGGGCCTTCATCAGAACATGACTGTGCTGGTGCCTTGACCTTGGACCCACTCTCCAGAACTGAGAAATGTTTCTATTGTGTATAAGTTACTGTGTCTGTGGTATTTTGTTAAAACAGCACTAACTGACAAAGGCTTGTTAGGGGAGGCAACATAACCTGCTAGGGAAAAACTCAGGGGGTGTATAACCTTGCTTTAAACTTTCTTTGAGGAGTTCCAGTTGTGGCTCAGTGGTTAACGAATCTGACTAGGAACTATGAGGTTGCAGCTTCGATCCCTGGCCTTGCTCAGTGGGTTAAGGATCTGGCGTTGCCTGAGCTGTGGTGTAGGTTGCAGACTTGGCTTGGATCCCGAGTTGCTGTGGCTCTGGAGTACACCGGCAGCTACAGCTCCGATTGGACCCCTAGCCTGGGAACCTCCATATGCCGAGGGAGTGGCCCTAGAAAAGGCAAAAAGGCAAAATAAATAAATAAATGAATAAATAAACTTTCTTTGAGACCAGAGGTACAGAGAACAAAATAATCACGGTTATTTTGGGAAGGCTCCAGAAGAGGGTGAGTTTAAATCAGGGTTTCTTCACCACTGCACCATTGGCGTTTTGGGCCAGATAATTCTTTGTTGTGAGATTTGTCTTGTAAATTATGTACTTAGCTGTAGTTAGCAGGAGAAATAGGGAACAGTGCCTTTACTCTATTTTTCCTCTCCAGCCATTCTCTTTGCTTCTTGATCTGAATGTTCCCCTTGATACCTCAGAATTACAGAAGGAAGTTTTCCCTACCTCTCTGCAAGTGTAAAGTTTCATTGGAGTAGTGCGAATTTTGCATTCGTATTATAAGGATGGCTACCATGTCATAGACACTTTCCATTTATCCTGGATTATATTAATCCTCATACATTGTGTATTAGTCAGTTCAGGCTGCTGTTAAAAAATACCGTAGACTGGTGGCTTAAGCAACAGAAATTTAGTTCTCACAGTTTTGGAGACTGGAAGTTCGAGATCATGATGCTGGGATGACTGGATACTGGAGGGCTCTCTTCCTGGTTTGCAGATGGCCACCTGAGCTGTATCTTTACGTGGTGCAGAGAGAGCAAGCCCTGGTATCTCTTCCTCTTCTAATGACACTAATCCCATCACCAGGGCTCCAAGTCATGACCTCATTTAAATCTAATCATCTCCCAAAGGCCCCATCTCCATATATCATCACCCTGGGAGTTAGGGTAAACATCGGAATTTTGTGAGGGATGTGGTTATCTCGGTGTCTTCATAGTTGAATTATTTGGGGTGCTTCATAAGAATAGTTTCCTCAGCATGTCCACTAGAGACTCTGATTCAATAGGTCTGACATAGTATCCATTAAATCTGTATTTTAGTATTTCAACTGATTCTTAAGATCAGACAAGTTTGACAAAACTACAGGATTTAATTTGTCCTTACAACAATGCTGTGAGATAGATGTGATCAACTCCTTTTTACATGGGTGCAAACCGAAGATAGAGAAGTTAAGTACCTCAACCACAGCAATTCATTTTTAGGTGATGTGGACAAGATGGAGTTTCAAGGCATTTCTGTCCAGGGTCCATTCACTTAAACCCTATTCTGCATTGCTGCTCACAGTATTGTAATGATTAAGTTGATGATAATATTTGCTCTCATTATTTTTTTCTTTTTTCGTCTTTTTAGGGCTGCACCCGAGGCATGTGGAGTTTCCCAGGCCAGGGGTCTAATCGGAGTTGTAACCACCAGCCTACGCCACAGCCACAGCCACATGGGATTCAAGCTGTGTCTGCGACCTACACCACAGCTCATGGCCGGATCCTTAACCCACTGAGCAAGGCCAGGGATCGAAGTTGCAACCTCATGGTTCCTAGTCGGATTCGTTAACCACTGAGCCATGACAGGAACTCCTGTTTTCTCTCATTTTAAAAGATTACGTGCCAGGTGTTATTATGAGCGTTTTGCTTTACATATGAACTTAATCCCTGTGATCTCTGAAGTTGGCCCTGGATCATCCTCATTTTGCAGAGAGAAAAAGTGAAGCATTTGAGAGGTTAAAAAATTTTCCTGAAGTCATTCAGCTACTTAAGTGGCAAAATCAGGCTTTGAACTCATGCAGTTTGGCTCCAGAGGCTCATTTTTAACCCCTACCAGAGTTTTCAGTAGTTAACCTCTACAAGTATTGCCTCCATATTCTACTCCATAATGTAACTAATATTTAATATAAATGTTTCATGCTATTTTTAAATGGAATTAATATTCCAGGAAGATATGTCTTGATCATACTGTGGCATTATTCCCCCTTCCTTACCCCCTCGTTCATATGTGTGTGTGTGTGTGTGTGTGTCTGTCTGTCTGTCTGTAGTACACTTTGATAAGTGTATTCCTGGAAGTGTGCTATCCAGTGCAGTAGCCACTGGGTCTATGTAGCTATTTAAATTTTTTTGATTTTGTCTTATTTTAATACAGTAGAGCATTGACAAGAATAATAGATAACTTATTTGAGAAGTTTGGTTTTATAAAAATATTTGTTGAACAGAGATGCTCTGAATAGAGGCAAAAAAGTAGGTAAAAACTATTAGTGAAATATTTACATATATCTATTTCAAAAATTCAAGTAGAAAATATTCTCCATTTAGAAGTATGAGTTCTGAGCTTACCAGGTTCCCTTGCACCTATAGTGTTTCACAATTTGAAAAAAAAACATGGTCTTCAGAAAAGTCATTTGAAGGTGTTAACAGTTTCAAATTTCTAAGCATGAATTCATGAAATGTCTGTATGGAGGCTAAGAAAATACCTTTTTTCCTGCTGCCATACAGCCTTCCCCCAGTAAATTCTCTCCATTTTTCTGCTTGTTTTCAGTGGACTGAATCTCACATAGTTTCTGAATTAAGCACCGATGTTTTTTGTAGAGAGCTTCATCTAGGTAGTCCAAAGCTTAAAGAGTTGGTGGTTAAACATATAGATTAGGGAGTATTTTAATCTGAAGGTAATAGCTACAACTATTACTGTGGATGAGCTACCAGAAGATAAGAATATAGGCAAATTTTGTTTTTTTTTTTTTTCTGAAACAGAATCTGGAATCTCACCAAGTCTGTAAATCTGTTAGAACCCAGAGAAACTCTCAGGAGTAAAAGTTTTGTTTGTTTTTTTTTAATAGTGTTCGGAATTCAATATGCATGTATGTCAGATAAGTTAAAAATTACAGATTTTCAAAATCCTCCCTTATTGCTATCATTTTCATTTTTTTTTTTTTAGGAAAATGCATCATATGAACAGTCTACTTTTTCTGACCCATTTATGCTTTATGTTTTTGCAAGCTGTGCTGTTGTTGAATTTTCAGAGACTCGAGGAAACTTTTGGAAGAGAATATTCTCCCTCCTTTAAAAAATGATGGCAGTTACCTCCCTCACAACAGAAGTGAATCTGTTGTGTTTGGCAGCCAAGATAATGGCACGGTTATTTGATGTCCTTTCAAGAGATGTAGAATGTAGACAATGGTATTAGCACCTGTGGGATATTGGATGCATACATATGGATGTTTACAGCAGTTCTGTTTTCCTGTGCAGTTATTATCCTTGTTCATAAATTTCATTTCATTGTGTTTGAACACCTAGGTAATAATTTCAAGATGCCAGGGCGTGCCAGTTCCAATTCAGGTTCGACTGGTTTCATATCCTTCAGCGGCATAGAATCTGCTCTGTCCTCCTTGAAAAACTTCCAGACCTGCATCAGCTCTGGAATGGACACAGCTTCTAGTGTTGCTTTGGACCTTGTGGAAACTCAGAGTAAGTCATAATTAAAACTTAGTTCATTTGTGTCTACTCCGAGGTCACCCTGTGTGGTGGCATTGCTTTAGGGATGTGAGATACTGCTCACCTTTTGAGTAACCTTTGGACAGTCATTGAATCCCTCTGGGCATCTGTTTTCTCATCTTGTGCTACGTTCTACATAGTGATGTACTGAGGATGAGATGAGATTAACTCATTTGTATGTGTTTAAACCCTTATGTACCACTAGAAAGGACACTAGAAATTTATGGGCTAAAACATGAAGGTTTCTGACCTCATGGAGCATACAGTCAAAAGTATGTGACATTTATGAACTGTGCCATAGAGAGCATTGCGATTGTTATTTTTTCAGTTATTTAACTGTATTTTGTTCATATCTGTGTACTTGATAGACTGAGCTGATGTTGGGGGTACCAGTAAAGGGAGGCCTCTACAAAAAATGAGAAAAGTTCAGTTTTGCTGAACTTGATCAAAATTTTTTGATCAGAGTATCTAGAAAAATGTTATTTGCTTTGTTTGGATTAGAGTTGTTTAGTTTTTTGTTTTTAAAAGGCCTCACCTGCGATATATGAAAGTTCCCAGGCTAGGAGTTCGAATAAGAGCTGCAGCTGCTGGCCTGTGCCGAAGCCATATAGCAATGCCGAACGGAGCAGCTTTCAACAATGCTGGATTCTTAACCCACTGAGTGAGGTCAGGTATCAAACTTGCATCTTTGCGGACACTCTATCGAGTTCCTAACCCACTGAGCCATGAAAGGAACGCCTGTTTTTATTTCTTTATTTATTTAGTCTTTTTCTAGGGCCAGTCCTGTGGCACATGGAGGTTCCCAGGCTAGGGGTCTAATTGGACCTGTAGCTGTGGCCTATGCCAGAGCTCACGGTATGCCGGATCCCAGACCCACTGAGCAAGGCCAGGGATCAAACCTGAAACCTCATGGTTCCTAGTTGGATTGGTTAACCACTGAGCCACGACAGGAACTCCTGAACTCCTGTTTTTATTTTATATTACATATGGAGGCAGGGGGAGCAACATAATCTTTTTGTTTTCTTTTTCATATCGCTTTTTCAGCAATTTGATTGTGATGTGCCTTGGTGTGATTTTCTTTGTTTATTCTGTCTGGTGTTCTTTGAGCTTAATGGGTTTGTAGCTTATACTTTTTTTTTTTTTTGTAGCTTATACTTTTGATCACATTTGGAAAAAATTGCTGCTGCTATTTTTTCAAATACTTCTTCTGTCCCTCCCCTCTTTTTCTGGGGCTCCAATTACATGTATGTTAGACCACTTGGTAATATCTGGTAAGTCACTGAGGCTCAGGTGTTTTTTTGTTTTTTTTTCCCCAGCCTTTATTTCTCCCTGCCTTCAGTTTGAGTAGTTTCTTTTGGTGTGTTTTCAAGTTCGTTAGTCCTGTCACCTCAAGTGTCTAATCTGCTAAGTCTGCCCAGGGAATTTTTAATTTCAGAGACTATATTTTCCGTCTTCAGAAGACGTAAAAAAGAATCATATGGAATCTTCTCTCATTATACTCATGTTTTCTTCTATATTCTTGAGCATATGGAACATTTATAATTGCTGTTTCAATGTCCTTGTCTGCTAATTGTGTCATCTTTTTGTCTGTTGCTGTTTGTGTGTATTATGCTGAGTTTTTGGATTTAGTCATCTTCCTTTAAAGAGTGTTGGTATTTGTTTTGGTAGGCAGCTAAGTGATTTGTGGCTTAGGCTGATCCATTTCAGGCTTGTTGTTAAACTTCCTTAGGGCAGGTCTAGTGAAGGCTTTGCTTTAGAGCTAATTTAGCCTTGTTTCAAAGTTTGGTCTTTCTGGAGCCTCTGTGGATTGCCCAGAGTTTACTGAAAAAGCTCTACTCAGCTGGATGGAATTTGAATGTCTTCCCGTCCTGCATGACATCTGGGGATTGTTCACTTTACAGCTCCCAGCAATTGTTTCTCAGGAGCTTAGGGTTCAGCCTCAGATTCAAGGGGATCTCTGTGTAGATTCCCCACAGGCTTTCTCTGTATACCTCCTCCCAATGCTCTGTCTTATAAAACCCTTGCTGCTTATCCTCCTCAACTCTGGTTTCCATCCCCTCAGTCCTTCAAGACTGCTCTGCTGGGTTCCGCCTCTTGTGCAGGGAGGAGGGGAAATGGAGGGCTTATCTCACTTGTTTGTTTTTAGCAGGAATCCCAGTTCTGCTCTGCCTGTTGTCACAGTGCCTGCAAGCAGTTTCATATATTTTGTCCAGCCTTCTATTTGCTTATGGCAGGAAGGCCAGTTCCTTCTTAGATATTCATTCACGGCTGCAACAGAAGTCTCCATCGTCTTTAGCGGGTGGCCTCTAAAGAGCTTACCCCTGATCGACCTGACTTAAGTCACTTTTTGGTGGTAATGGATTTTTGGCTTTGGTAGGTAATTCTGGGTAAACTCATAATAAGATCTTAAATTGTAAGAGAGAAGAGCTGGTACTTCAACCTCCTGGAGGATTGTATCTTTTTTTTTTTTAAGGATTTGCTTTGAAGGCTTCTGAGTATTTTCTTTTTTCTTTTTCCTTTTTATGGCCATACCTGTGGCATATGGGAATTCCTGGGCCAAAAGTCAATCGGAGCTGTAACTGCCAACCTACACCACAGCCACAGCAACACCTGATCCGAGCCACATCTGTGACCTTCACCGTAGCTTGCTGCACCAGATCCTTAACCCACTGAGCAAGGCCAGGGATTGAACCTGCATCAGATTCACAGAGACAACGTCGAGTTTTTAACCCACTGAGCCACAATGGGAACTCCACTTCTGAGTATTTTCAATACAAAAGTATGTTTTTGTTTTATTTTTTAAAAATAAGAAATATATTTTGACGCAAAATGTAGCATCCCATGTGTCATTTGAAAAGAAATGTAAGCACCGTTTTTTGAAAACAATGCTTTTTTTTTTTTCTTTTGAAAACAATGCTTGGCCAGGTTTTTCCATGAGGGGGCAGATAGCAAACATTTTTTGCTTTGTGGGCCACAGGGTCTCTGTTGTACCTACTCTGTTGCAGCTCTGACAGTTATTATGAAATAGTTTTGACCCCTTGGCCCTTGTGAAAAGGTCTCGGGGACCACACCCTGAGGATTCTGGTTATGAACCT
The DNA here is from genome assembly GCF_016906955.1 of Phacochoerus africanus. Taxonomy (NCBI): domain Eukaryota; kingdom Metazoa; phylum Chordata; class Mammalia; order Artiodactyla; family Suidae; genus Phacochoerus; species Phacochoerus africanus. The sequence continues at coordinate 14,538,750 of NC_062549.1, read as the reverse complement.
ATACTAGATGCTTGTGCGCAGGACTTAGGTGACATGAGAAACTCCCCAGGGAGGGTGCCTAGGGGGCCCCACTGGAGAAATTCAGCAAGATCTCACTAGGAGAGCTGTTTTCATGTGACACCAGACTGAGGTCCTGTCCAAGGAACCAGAGAGTAGAGAAACAGCTGGTATTTAAGGAAATTTGAAAGTAACTCAGCCTATTAACAGTGGATGAAAGACTTTAGAAGATGGAACCAATATTCCCACTTAATTTCAAGCCTTAGAATCAGCCAGATATGGACTCTAGTCCCAGGTCCAGCTTTAGTTCTGTAACTTCCTCAGAGACAAGTCATTTGTTTGAACTTGTAATTTTTTTTTTCCTGTGAAACAGGGATAAAAATGCCAACTTCATAAGGTGTTGGGTTAAATAAGATAATACAGGAGTTCCCGTCATGGCGCAGTGGTTAACGAACCTGACTAGGAACCATGAGGTTGCGGGTTCGGTCCCTGCCCTTGCTCAGTGGGTTAACGATCCGGCGTTGCCGTGAGCGGTGGTGTAGGTTGCAGACGCGGCTTGGATCCCGCGTTGCTGTGGCTCTGGCATAGGCCGGTGGCTACAGCTCCAATTCAACCCCTAGCCTGGGAACCTCCATATGCCGCGGGAGCGGCCCAAGAAATAGCAACAACAACAACAACAACAGACAAAAAGACAAAAGACAAAAAAAAAAATACACACAGAATGCTCTTAGCATAGTGTTTATTCAATAGTTGTCATAAATGATAGCCAGCAATTAGACATTTAAGGGTCAGCGCTTAGAAGAAGGGCCAATGAGGTGAAGAGTGAAACAAAGATGGATGAGTCTGGAAAAAGGCTTTAAGTCTGAGTTCAGCAAAATCAGTAATTCATTACACGTTAGCCAACACTACAAAGATTTCTTGGTAAGAAACAAAGAAAGATTTCTTCCTCCGTTGTTTACACTTTAGCTGGGAAGCAAGGCATGTACATGCTATTTGATCATGAAGCAAACTTTGAAGACCTACAAGGTGATGCTTTGCCAGGGGGTTAAGACTTTATCATTGGAGGGTTTAAAGTAGAGGAAGAACGTGGTAAGATTTAGTTCTAGAAAGATAACCTCCTGGCAATACTGAAGCTGCTCTGGAAGATGAAGGTACATCAGGTGGCTGATGATATGGTTTCAATCGCTCAGGTGAAAAAGTAAGTTCACCTAAGATATTATAGTTGAGAAGAAGAGGATTCGCTGTGTGTGTGTTGCATCTTATATGACGTCCACATTGTAATACAGGCAGGAGAGTTTAATATAAGAGTGCAGGGTTTTACGTATAAAACGCCTGGGTTCTTATCCCAGCTCCATCATTTATTGTTTTTGTGATCTTGAACAAGTTTCATCACCTGTTTGTCTTAGATTTCTCATTTGTAAATGGCACTATTGGGGGGATTAAATGAGATAATACTTACAAATTACATAGCGTAGTCATTGATACTTAGTAAGTGCCTAGTAAATGTTAGCTATCGTTTTGTCATTTGGTTTGCATTTGAGTTGACTATTTTGTTGGGCAGCCATCAGTGGGTTGGGAGAAATTAAAGTGCAGAAGAGCAAGTGGGAACTGTCTTCAGAGCAGAAATATTCCCCTTTCTTCTGAGCCTTAAAAGATTAAGCATGCTTTCTGTTGACCTTTTGGGTTGCCCAACTTCATTCTGAGTTTTGGCAGGAGTTCCCGTTGTGGCGCAGCGGAAACGAATCTGATTAGGAATCATGAGATTGCGGGTTCGATCCCTGGCCTCTATCAGTGGGTTAATGATCTGGCGTTGTGGTGAGCTGTGGTGTAGGTTGCAGACATGGCTCAGATCCTACATTGCTGTGGCTGTGGTGTAGGCTGGCAGCTGTAGCTCCAATTAGACCCCCTAGCCTGGGAACATCCATATGCTGCTGGTGCAGACCTAGAAAGCAAAAAAAAAAACCCCAAACCACAAGTATGAGTTTTGACAAAATAGGTAGTAAAGAACACCTATCATTTTCTCACTTTGCACTGCAATTCTCTTGGCACTATATTATATTATTATTGGTAAAGAGGATTCTCCCAAGAGAAATAATAAAAGCAAAATATTATTATAACTTAAATAAATGAATGCTGTTGAAAGTTGTGGTGTCTGTAGCATTAAAAGTATGACAGCATTGCCCCAGAACATTAAAAATCCAGCTCTTTAGGAAAACTCAGTTATTTTGCTTCTAGCTTCCTATTTCCCCTTGTGAGGAGAAACTGCTGTTTCTGATGCCGGAAAGGTGGTACTGGAATCCGGGTTCTTGTTCATGGTTGAAGAATGAACTCTGTGAACACACAGGCAGCAAGAAAGCAAAGCTTTTATTAAAGGAAAGCAGATAGTTCCCAGGGTTACTGGAAAGGGGGAGAAGAGCCCCCCCCTTCTCTATTGTCCTATAGGAATCTTTATCCCTTAAAGACGGGGGTAAAGATGATATGGTTTCAGTCGCTCAGAGAGGGTCCAGAGAGATGTGGTCTTCTCCTATTGGCCTTATTCAGTTGCCCGTATCAGTCCTTGTCCAGTAGGGTCCTAGCGGGGGAAATGTCCTGTAAGTCCCATAGTTTCTTTGACCTCTTGGTCTCGTAAGAGAGATTTATGTCCATCTGGGCATAAGTTCACTCCCTATAGTTAGCAAAGCCTGTGGGGATGTTACTCCCTGGAGCCCTTAAGCCACAAATTTTAATCAATGGCCATATCAAAGAATGCATCCTACACTGGCTACCTGAGTTAATATTCTGCCTCAATCCCCCCTCTAGATTTGGAGACTGTAACTGCAGGGGGGGACATTGGCACCAACCTCTCTGACTGTTTAATGCTGAAAAGGGGCTTCGTTAGGGGAAAGCAGTTAGGTCTCCACTCATGGGAGAGTCGAGTGGGCTTTGATGCATTACATTGGGTACCCCTTCCATCACCATTTGAAGGTTGATAGCTTCTAATCAGGATGTAGAGAGAAATACAATACAGGGTCTGAGTAAAGGGGTTAAGATCAAGATGATGGCTATGGCGATGAAATATTTCCACCAGGAGGAGGAGGCAACCAATTCTAGAGGGCAGCTCCAAAAACTGGAGCTGGATACGACATCCCGTGAATCTGCTGCTGGAGGTCTAATAGAGAATCAGACACATTCTGTGAATAATCAGGAATACAGACACAACATTTAGGGTTTTTTTTTTTTTTTTTTTTTTTGCCATTTCTAGGGCCGCTCCCACGGCATACAGTTTCCCAGGCTAGGGGTCTAATCGGAGCTGTAGCCACCGGCCTGCACCAGAGCCACAGCAACACGGGATCCAAGCCCAAGCCGCGTCTGCAACCTACACCACAGCTCACGGCAACACTGGATCCTTCACTCACTGAGCAAGGCCAGGGATCGAACCTGCAGCCTCATGGTTCCTAGTTGGATTCGCTCACCACTGAGCCACGATGGGAACTCCAGCATTTAGATTTATAATAGTTCAGATAACTTGTCCTTGTGAGGAGTATGATTTATGGCACCACCTTACTTTTAAAGTTAATTAAATGTATTCTAAACTTAGTCCACACAATGCACAAAATCTTTTCTCAGTATCCACTTTCCACACACCTTGCATCACTTTCTGTATCCATATTAGTCTGTCCCTTATTTTCCAACCAGAGCAATCAGCTAACAACAGACTATCTTTCTTTTCCCTTAATACAATGCAGTTCCATTCCTTATTCCTTCTTATTTATTTATTTATTTATTATTATTTTTTTTTTATTTTCCCACTGTACAGCAAGGGGGTCAGGTTATCCTTACATGTATACATTACAATTACATTTTTTCCCCCACCCTTTCTTCTGTTGCAGCATGAGTATCTAGACAAAGTTCTCAATGCTATTCAGCAGGATCTCCTTGTAAATCTATTCTGTTGTGTCTGATAAACCCAAGCTCCCTATCCCTCCCACTCTCTCCCCCTCCCATCAGGCAGCCACAAGTCTCTTCTCCAAGTCCATGATTTTCTTTTCTGAGGAGATGTTCATTTGTGCTGGATATTAGATTCCAGTTATAAGTGATATCATATGGTATTTGTCTTTGTCTTTCTGGTTCATTTCACTCAGTATGAGATTCTCTAGTTCCATCCATGTTGCTGCAAAGGGCATTACTTTGTTCTTTTTTATGGCTGAGTAGTATTCCATTGTGTCTATATACCACATCTTCCGAATCCAATCATCTGTCGATGGACATTTGGGTTGTTTCCATGTCTTGGCTATTGTGAATAGTGCTGCAGTGAACATGCGGGTGTCCTTATTCCTTCTTTATTGAAAGCACACACATTCTACTTTTCCAAAGCAACCACGGACTGTCCTTTATAATTTCTAAAAACGCATGTTTTTCTTATAGAGAACATCTCAGTGTGGCACTAAACATATTGATTAATAGTCGTAAATACCTTTAGTTTCTCTGTTTAGTAACTGATGTCTCAGTGCCTCATTTGACTTCTATTAAACCTAGGTATGATAAGATATTATACTTACTTCTGGGTCAATATTTACTTCCATCAAAGGCAGGCATAAACCTTGATTAGGCTCCATTGTCATGTGAATTGAGGCTTTAACCTTTGACAGAGTATCTCTTCCTAAAAGAGGAGTTGGGCTCTGGAACCATCGGAAAAGCACGTGGAGAGGAAAATGGACTCCCAGTCACAACTCAAAAGTTGTGTAAAGAATTTTGGAACCGGCTTGCCAGATATTCCACAGCAATGCCACCGTGTGGCAGATTCATGAGGGAGAGGCCCAGGGTTGGGGAGGAGGACTGAGAAGTGGGCTCCTGTATCCAGGAGGAAGTCGATAGGCGGTCTTCCTACATTGAGAGTCACCCCGAACTCCTGGGCGGTGATGAGGACAAGAGCCAATGTGGAAAGCCCCGGGTCCCCGCAGTCTCGATCCTGGGCTTGAGGGATTGACCCCAGGACCTTTGTCTTTGGGGGCAGCCCTTCCTCCAGTGATCTCCCCGACAGATGGGACAGGGCCTAGGTGGTGGGGTCGGAGCCTTGGGGCATTCCCATTTAAAGTGTCTCTCTTTTCCACAGAGGAAACAGGCTCCAGGCTTAGGTCCCTGCCCTAATCCTCTCCCCTTGGAAGCTCCCAGGTTGATTCCCTGTAGCGCCATAACTAGAGCCTCAGCCTTTTCTCTGTCTCTCTTGTTCTCTTTTCATTCTTCTGGTCCCAATTATAATATACTTGAGTTGTTACTCTAAGGAGGTGCTCCAGGTCCTGATCAGGGCCAAAAGCCAACTTTTGGAGCTTTCTCCGTATATCTGCTGCCGACTGAGTTATAAATTTGTCTTTAAGAATTATTTGGCCCTCCATTGATTCTGGATCCATTGGTGTATGTTTTCTGAATGCCTCTCAAAGCTGATGGACTTTCTCGTTCCTCTTGACAAACTTCCAATAGTTTAGAGAAGTAGTTAACAGGCTTTACTCATGAGGCTTTTCATCCCTCAACTATACAAGTAGTAACATGATTGCTATGCTGATTGTCATCTCCCTCATCAGCAGACCAGTTGGGATTGCTCATAGGAGCTGCCTGACACCCTGTGGGGAATCTTGTTTGTTTCTCTCCTGATCTGCCTCTGGCATTTACAGCATACCATTCATCTCCCCAGCTTTGAACATTTTCCAAGACTTTATTTTTTTCACTTATAGTCCATGTCTGTTTTAGTAATAACATGACGTCCTTCCAGGCTAACTCAAAGGACTGCGTGAGATCCCTGAAAGACCTCAACATATCTATCTGGGTCGTCAGCAAATTTCCCCAAATCTGTTTTTATTTGCCTTAAGTCTTGAAGTGAAAAAGGCGTATGGACCCGTGTTGGTTCCCAATCTCCATTTGCTACTTCTTGGGACGGGAGTGAAGAGGGGTATAACTTTGGAACTGGAGGTGGGAGAGGAGGAGCCTTGGGCGGTATTGGAGAAGGCGGATTAACTTCTGGAGGGTCTGACCCAGTTGGGCCAGGATATGTTGGGCACCTAGGTCCTGAGGGAGCTGGCATAATGCACTGGGGAAGTCCACAAGCCTTCCTCAGTGTAGTGTCTTCCCTCATTGTAAAGATCTGAGCATGAGGCACCTCTGACCATTTCCCTTTTTGTCTACCAAGTAGGTCTAATTGGAGAAGAGTATTATAAGCTAGAGAGCCTTCAGATGGCCATCGCTCTCCATCCAACAGGTTATGTGGTGGGCAGGCTTTTGTACGAAAGAAAATTAAAGTTTTCTTTTTCAGAGTCTCAGGGTCAGACTTTTCCCAGCTCTTCAAGGCACACGTCAGGGGAGTTGCTATTGAGCCATGCACCAGGCTCGAGGATGTGGCTCCCATCTGAAATAGAGAAGAGACCAGCGTGCAGCACCTATTGTCCTTTCTCAGCTATGTGAGGGTGTCCCCTCTCCTACGGAGCGACCAGACATGCGTGGTCAAATGTCCCATCCGATCTCAGGCAGACTGGAATTAACCACTCCTTACCAGCGTAGCCTCTCTTCCCGCCATCCCTGCCTGTTGCCTGTCTCTGGACAGAGGTGAAGAGAACTCAGGCGTATAGGCCCTGCCCTGAGTTTTGCAGATCCTAAGATGCTCAGTCTGACATGCCCTCTATTAATACCAGCAAAGTTCCTGGGCCACAGTTAACGGGTAAATTGGATTTCTCCAACCAGGGTGAAAGTAAATAGCAAAAAGCAAAACTGACTACACCCAGGCTCTGAGGCGAAACACTTGGCCTAAATTGGATGAATACTAGTTATTAACTTCTTTCCCCCTACAGGCATGGTAACAACTTGGGGTGGTCTTAACATCTAGAGGGCTGTTTCCTTTGTCCCGAAGCTCTATTTGAGGTAATAGCAAAGGAAATGATAAAGGATCAGATTAGTTTTATACCAGAATATCCTTTTTGAAATCTTTGCACAGATTTCTGGGTTAGGTCTCACCCTGTGTGCACGCGCCCTGTGCCGGTGTCGCAGACTAAACAAGGGAGGGTGCCCCCTTCTCAGAAAGTGGCCATTCAGATGTCCGCCTGACCACTCCGGTCTTGGGAGTTTAGGTGCCTCTTAGCAATTGGCTGGTTCATATAAGCCCCGAACTTGGATTGAACTCACAGGGAGGGAAGGGAACCCTCAGAGTCCGCTACAGCCATAAGCCATACGAGGTCACCTCGGAACTGCAAGTTAGGACCCACTTGGACTCCGTAGCCGCAAAGGCCATGGAGCCACAAACTCGAACCTTAAGTGCAAGTGAATTAGGCCCCACATTCACTCATAAACACACTCAGAGGTTATCACAGTGCCTCCTACTGCCCGAGAATTTAAGCCCTTTATCACCCTTTAAAATTCACAAAAACAACATTTTGTTTCTTACATGCCTTTTAACAATTGCTGACCTTCAGAAATACAGTTTTTGTGATTTCCCAAATATTTCACAAAGGCTATATAGTACATAGAGACAGGAGACTTCAGAGCAGAGGGAATGGGAAGGTCAGTTGTCTCTGGCCGGCCATTCACTCAATCACACAGTCACCCTCCTTTCAGAGGCAAATGAAACTGAACAAAGTAGAAAATGCAAGCTTGCTGCCACTTACCTTGTCAGCACCGATGTGTTGGATCAGATCTCAGACGAGCTGTCAAAAAGATGATGCCATAAAGATGGTAACAGAATCCAGGTTCTTGTTCACAGCGGTCGAAGAATGAACTCTGCGAACACACAAGGCAGCAAGCAAGCAAAATTTTTGTTAAAGGAAAGTAGATAGCTCCCAGGGTTGCTGGGAGTGGGGGAGAAGAGCCCCCCCCCCTTCTCTATTGTCCTATAGGAATCTTTATCCCTTAAAAGATGGGGGCTACCAACATGGGGTCCAGAGAGATGTGGTCTTCTCCCATTGGCCTTATTCAGTTACCCATATCAGTCCTTGTCCAATAGGACCCTAGGGGTGGAAATGTCCTGTAAGTCTCATAGTTTCTTTGACCTTTTGGTCCCGTAAACTGAGTCACAGGGGATTTGAGATTTATGTCCATCTGGGCATAGGTACACTCCCTATAGTTAACAAGGCCTGTGGGGATGTTACTCCCTGGAGCCCTTAAGCCACAAATTTTAATGGATGGCCATATCAAAGAATGCATCCTACACTGACTACCTACCTGAGTTAATATTCTGCCTCATTTCTACTCTGCTACTCAAGGATTCTGACACTCCTAACTACCAAATGTGTTGTTATTTTTCCCACAACAAGCAATTCTCCAATTCTCTGCAGACACCAACTGACTGTCCTCCAATTTAGTTCTGTCTACCTGGAGTCGGTGTCAGATCTCACAGGTCCAGGGCTCAGTCCTGTAAGACGGCCCTCCTTGCCCTTGGTGTTCTGTAATTGGCTACAGCAGCTCCCAGAGTTCAGGAAGACAGTTTACCTACTAGATTATTGATTTATTATAAAAGGCACATCTCAGGAACAGCCAGATGGAAGAGATGCAAAGGGCAGGGGAAGGGGAAAAGGGCACAGAGCTTCCAGGCCCTCTCCAAGCCTGCCAACCATCCAGCACTTCTGCTCTTGGAACCGCACTTTTGAGTTTTATAGAGGCTTTATTCCCTATTAAGTCATTGGCCATTAGTGATTGGCTCAATCTCCAGCCCTCTAATCATGTGGTTGGTCCCCCTGGCAACCAGCCCCCAACTTGAGGCTATCTAGGTGCCACTACTCCTTCTCGGTGGCATGCAGAAAGACTTTGTTACTTTGATGATTCTAAGGGTTTTAGGGGCAGAAACCTAAATATATATTTCTTCTTGCATCAGTGGCCTGTTCGTAGACTCTCCAGTTAATCAAGTGAAAAGAACTTCTAATGAAATACATTTTGGGAGGAGATTGAAAAATATTAAAACAAAATCACAGGGAAAAAATTCACAGTGATATAGATCTGGGACAGCATAATGAAGTGTAAAGCAGCCTTTTTTTTTTTTGCCTTTTCTTGGGCCGCTCTCGTGGCATGTGGAGATTCCCAGGCTAGGGGTCTAATCGGAGCTGTAGCCGCCGGCCTACACCACAGCCACAGCAACTCGGGATCGGAGCTGCATCCGAGTTGCTCGTGGCAACTCTGGATCCTAAACCCACTGATTGAGGCCAGGGATCGAACCCACAACCTCATTGTTCCTAGTCGGATTTGTTAACCACTGCGCCACGACGGGAACTCCTAAAGCAGCCTTTTAACATCAATTAAGGCCCGAGAAACGATTTACCAGAATAAAGTGCGTGCTCCTTTTCCTCATTCCCCTCTCCTTTGTCATCAGCAGTATTCATATTGATAATCCATTTAATGCCATGTCGAGGCTGAAAGGACCTTAGCAGTTAGGTCATCCCTGCTGCTTTTGCTCACTGCTTCTTCCCTCAGGAAATGGGAGCATTTCTGAATGGATGAGGTGTGTCAGACCCTAGGGCCAGAGAACAGGAGTAAGGACGTGGGGGGAAGGGGTAGTGTGAGCGCCCTCCATTCTACTCCCTCACTGGTTATGAACCAGAATGAGTACATTCCCTCCCTTCTTAACATTAACTGTAATAATATTTGGACTTGATTTCAGATTGGATGCTCACGAAGCCACCAAAGTGTTTGGCTTTGCATGTTCAGGTCTTTAGGTCCTTGGAACACATCCTTTATCCCCCTCTTCTCAGAATCTTTAACCCTTTGCCCTGCTTGATTTCCCTCACTATTTACACTGCATCCCCTTCTCACACATCATATTATTGGTATAGTTATTTTGTTTGCCTGTCTGTAAACACCGTGACTCACCCCAACGCTATTGCCTGTCAGCCTTGGTTCCATCATAAATACTCAATAATTGAATGAATGAATATGTTTACAATCTAGTAGGGACATTACTATAAAAATTTCCTCTAACTGAATGTCTAGCTCATGTACATATGCACACAGGTTCCTATCCGTGGATTCATAGTCCACTCCATCCATGTATGTACAGCAATGGGTGGTTTTGCCCTTGGGGGAGCCTTTGGCAATGTCTGGAGACATTTCTGGTTGTTGGAACGAGGCAGGTGGTGTGTGTGCCACTGATCTCTACCAGCCTCCAGGTGTTAGGAGGTTGCGAAATATCCTGGGATGCAGAGGGCAGCTCCTGTGCAACATCCAGCCTAAAATGTCAACGGTGCTGAGGCTGAGTAACTGTGATGTATACATATGCATGTGCATACTCATTAACTCTGGTCAAAGAAAAATATTCTTTTCACCAAGGTAATTTTGAAAATTTGTCTAGTGAAAGCATGGGCAGTACTAAGGGTTCTTTAGGTAAATAATTGCTGGACTTCTATTTGTACTTACTGCCTACTGTCAATTAGGGACTCCCCCTGTTTTCAGCAGTTACAGCATTCCTCATATTCTCCTTGTGTTTTTTATTTCTTTTTCATTTATTGTATTTCCCTGTCTGGTCTGTAAGATCCTTGAGGGTAGGACTCATGTAGAGTCTTCCTTGGAGCCTGACAGAGGGCTTTTTGTACATTTTAGGTCGTCTCCAAATACTTATTGAGTGGATCAATCAATCAATCAATCAAGGAATTTGGGTGTTGGGTTGTAGCAGCCACGGTAAGAGAATTAGCCCCACCCACAGGTGTGGGCAAATGCCACAAAGCAGGCCTTTCTTGCCAACTAGAGAGCTGGTTGTTAGGGTGAAAGCACACCACTGGGCATCTCATGTTGGAACATATTTGCATTTGGTAGATAAGTTTGTTTAAAGACCCTAGAGATTACAAGGTCTGAATACTGGGGGAGCGTCAGGGTCAGTCTTTTCCCTCAGCTGGTGAGATTCCCTGCATGGTGATGTGTGTCTTGGAAATATGTGTGACATGTTGCCACTAAGTGTATCAGTACCATTGTTGCAGTGTTTAGTCTTGACCTGAGAACATGCCTCACCTCCTGATGTAACCAGTTCTGAAAGTGTTGTAGTGGGTGAAGAGAAGGGAGCCTCCAGAGCTGGCTGTAGGCAGATACTGTTAAATAAAGGTGCGATGTGGTGATACCCACTGAAAGAGGTAGTCTCATCCCAACTCCAAGGATGGGAAGATGAGGCTCACTGAGTTGAAATAACTTACTGTAGAGCACGCGTGTAAGTAGCACCCAGGGAACCTGAATTTGGCCCGATTTCACTCCCTTGACCTAGATTGATCCAGTGCTCCTTTCTTCTCCTGATAGCCCTTACCAGCTGTTAGTAATGTGAGAGACACTGGAGGTCTATTTTCTCAACTTATTGCAATTATATGAGATTTTACTTTTTTTTTTTAATAAATGAGAACATTTTAAATTCAAAAAATTAGTGAACAATTAGAACATTTGAACTGGCAAAGCCAAGCCCATACACTGACTCCACAGATTCATTTTTGCAATGACAGTGACAATGAGGAAAGTTCTTTTTAAAAAATCAGTTTCAAGATTTTTTTCTTGTGTTTAAAAACTTATTATTCTGTTTTACTTTTGACCCATCTTTCTGTGACATATTTTGACAGACTCACTTGTGGGTAGAAGGAAGCCTTGAAAAGGGAAAGAAGAATAGTATCAGAAGCTAACCCTGTTGCGGGCATTTGCTCTTAAAATGTTAGAATGTAATAGTTGGTCTCTGTGGGTAGCTAAACTTGTATCTTAAAAGAACAAAATCAAAATTAATAGCAAGTCTTTGATACTTTGTTTTTTGTTTGTTTTGTCTTTTTGCCATTTCTTGGGCCGCTCTCGCAGCATATGGAGGTTCCCAGGCTAGGGGTTGAATCAGAGCTGTAGCCACCCGCCTACGCCAGAGCCACAGCAACGCGGGATCTGAGCCGCGTCTGCAACCTACACCACAGCTCACGGCAACGCCAGATCGTTAACCCACTGAGCAAGGGCAGGGACCGAACCCGCAACCTCATGGTTCCTAGTTGGATTCGTTAACCACTGCGCCACGACGGGAACTCCTATACTTTATATTTTAACTCCACCTGTATTAATGTCTGTGATGTTACCTGTCATATATTTGAGGTGTGATTGTGGAAGGTTAGCCTTTCAGAGTTAATTTTTTTTTTTCCTCTTAAGTGATAGGTTCACCGTTTAAGCCATGGAGTAATAGTATATACTTAATTGTGACTCTGCACCAGTGGCCATACTGGGCATATATCTCTTGATCCAGTTTTTTTTACTTCAAGCATATAACTTTTAAAGGATGAATAAATAGCTACCTATTAAAAGTTGGGTTTTTGTTTTTCCAAAGAAGAGCATAATATCAAACTGAATTTAAAGTTTGCAAATTATGAATTTAAAGAATACAAACACCTAGATGCATTATGGGACTTACTAAACGTCCCTTAAGTTGTTATTTAAAGTAATCCAGGAGTTCCCATCGTGGCTCAGTGGTTAACGAATCTGACTAGGAACCAAGAGGTTGTGGGTTCGACCCCTGGCCTCGCTCAGTGGGTTAAGGATCTGGCGTTGCCATGAGCTGTGGTGTAGGTCACAGACGCGGCTCAGATCCCGAGTTGCTGTGGCTCTGGCATAGGCCGGCGGCTACAGCTCCGATTAGACCCCTAGCCTGGGAAACGCCATATGCCTCGGGAGCGGCCCAAGAAATGGCAAAAAGACCAAAAAAAAAAAAAAAAAAAATCCAGTTTTCCTCTAAGACCACAATAGAAAATAAACAGTTTAACCAGGCTTCACCAGATCTGCTTCTCTCTTGATTACTTCATAACATAGCTTCACAGGAGCAGATGTAAACAGTAGACTCTTGTCTTGGTGTCTATCATCATTAGGGTAGATGGCTCTTAATTTAAAAATCACCAGTGTTCTACCTCCTTGGCTTTTCATGTGTTCCCCTTTTCAGCTGAGCCCCTTAAGATGCCAAAACCTGGAGTTCCCGTCGTGGCGCAGTGGTTAACGAATCCGACTAGGAACCATGAGGTTGCGGGTTCGGTCCCTGCCCTTGCTCAGTGGGTTAACGATCCGGCGTTGCTGTGAGCTGTGGTGTAGGTTGCAGACGCGGCTCGGATCCTGCGTTGCTGTGGCTCTGGTGTAGGCCAGTGGCTACAGCTCCGATTCAACCCCTAGCCTGGGAACCTCCATATGCCGCGGGAGCGGCCCAAAGAAATAGCAAAAAGACAAAAAAAAAAAAAAAAAGAAGATGCCAAAACCTGATTTCCCGATAGCACTTAACTGTTTTCCTTTGTTTCACAGGGCTTTTTGCATTTATTTATTTATTTATTTATTTAATGTCTGTAATGGTCTTCCTTTGAACTGCGTTTCCTCAGGGCACAGACCTCAGGGTTGCATCTGGTATTTTCAGAGGCTGGGGCTCATTTGATGCTCATCAGGTGTTAAATGTGTGTATTAATATGTTAGTAAATGGTTTTTAACAACATTCTTTAAATACAGATATTTGGATCCAGAATACAGAAAACTAAGTTGCTTTCCAAAATTAGAAATTGAGCACTTTCGTTAATTGGGGAACCTAATTTTTTTTAAGACTTTGCACTTAATTTTTATGTAAGGACTGGTTAATCCAGTGGTTCTGAAACTTGGGACGAATGACTTAGAGAGCTGTTAAAACACAGATTTCTGGCCACCACCACTAAAGTTGCAAGAGATGTGGGATAAGTTGAAGAATTTACACTTTTAACAAGTTCCCCAGGTAACGCCGATGCTGCTCGTCCAAGGAGCACATTTTGAGAACCCTGGTTTAATCATTATCTCCCCTTTGATGAGAAACATAAGCCACTAGATGGCATCAGAACACTTCTTATGAGGTAGCTGTCGGGGCGTAACTGATCTGTTAATTGCAGGGTTCAGGATTGTATAAAAGGTACAGTAACTAAATTATTGGAATTCAGTAGCTTGGAGCCTGAATTATTCCATATATCTAAAAGTACCAAAAAAAAAAAATGTTGTTTAGTTCAGACCAGAAAAACTGTGAGGCTATTGAGATCACAACGTTTTAAGATCAGCTCTTCTAGAAATGAGGAATATACCTCTCGTTTCCACCAGCTTCATTTCCAGTTATCCAAGTTACTCAGTTCATTTACTTACCAGTGATATATGCGTCTCATATTTATTATTTACTATTCTAAGTTGGTGGCTCATGATTTTGTGGTTGATAACTTTTAAAAGCCACTTTAAAAAGATGTATGAACAGTAGGTGTAATTCTCTCAGCAGGCCAGTTGTGTGGCGAATAGTTTGGGGATGTTAAAGAGTGTGAAATGTGTTTTTCTTTCCTCTTGGCTTCCTTAGTCAGAAAGTTGAGCAGTTTCCTTTTTAAGGGCTCTGGAGAGGAGAGCTTGGGCTGCTCTTGGCCTCACCTCACCTCATGTTACCACTCTCACTCCATAAATTTCCAACCATTCCAACACCTCCAGATTTTCTTTCTTCCACTGACTGTACCAACCTGAAATTTGGCTTGGTTTCTCCACATGATGGCATGTGTGGAAATAATTGCTTGCTCTGCTCTCCTGTTTGCTGAGCTCTCCCATCCATATTAAGATGTCACTTTTTGAAATAGTAAATGAGTCATCTTTTAGATTTCTAAAACAGAATCTGTATAGTACCTGAGTACTGCCTCAGTTTTTCTAGATGCTGGAGAATAACAAATTTTTTTTTTTTGAGAATAACATTTGAGTTGATTTCTACTTTTTTTTTTTTGAATCAGAGACGTGGCTTAGGTTTCAATGATCTAATAGAATGTGAAAATGACTGCTACAGAAAGAACTGAAATGGTGTCACTCGATCAGATTTTAAAATTAAACTAGCATTTTGTATTATACGTATGATCATTGAAAACAATTAAGACTAGTTTAATTCTAGGCAAAGAGTACAATTCATGGCAGAGGTAGAACAGACTTAGGATCATTTTTGAAACATCAAGTCTTTTTAAAAGACATTGAAGTTTGTCTTTCAGTAAGTAGAAACATGCTTTTATTTGATTGGTGATTAACAGATGAAACCAATTTGATTATTCTAGAGAAAATTATTTTATTATCCAGACTTATTTATCCCTCTTCTTTCTGTGCTTTATAACTGAAATTGTGTGTTCTATATAAGTGGAAAGTTATATTTATACGTAGCAGCACTGTCCAATAAAAATATAATGTGAGCCGTGTATGTAATTTAAAATATTCCACCGTCCTCATTACAAAAGGCAAGAAGAGTAGGAATTAATTTTAGTAATGTTTTATTTAATCTAATGTGCCTAGAATATTATTTCAGTATGTAATCAATATTAAAATTGAGTTATTTTTACATTTACATTCTTTTTTTTGTGCCAGGTTCCAAGTTCAAAATCTTATGATGGATCTCAATCCAGACTAGCCAAATTTCATATGCCTAATTGCCACTGCATGTGGCAAATGGCAACTGTAATAGCAAGTAGAGAGGGTATTTCACTTTTCAGTGACTCTATCAAGAAATTTTAAGGCTAGTTAAATCAGTCAGTTTTGCAGCTTTTTAGAGGTTTTGGTGATACATTGAACCAGTTAGTAAAACAAGATAATACTATTTACCAATTTCTGTTTTTTCCTTTCTCTTTTTTCTCTTTGTATTAGTTGCCCTCTACCACTGGCGTGATTGGTATTTTAGGTTTTTCCCCAAATTGTTTAACCAGCTTAAACTTACTTCTGCAGATCCTATTAATGTTTGCTTCTGTTTGAAATGTCACATGCTGATTTGACTCCACACCTACACTACTTTCATATTTTGTAGCTGATGTGGTAATTTAGTTTCTTTTGGTCTTGAGCAAGCTAGAGGGAGTAAGCCTCTTAAGCAGCCAGAACACTCTAGTTGCTGTAAACAATTAGGCCTGTCAGCAGTTGACCTTGGAAATGCTAATTTGCTTGTCTCTTGGTGCTGCTTCAGGCCCTGGCTTTCTCCCTGTGGGTGGGAGTTATGAACCCAGTTTGGAGAAGGCCCTTGGGGAAGCACCAAACAGATGTGCTTCTTGCTTCAGTTTTGCATGTGACCAAGTGCAAGAGGCATTCTTTGTGTGAACTTCTTTGAAGGGCTTTAAGAGCCTGCACTGATGCCTAGACTGAAGTTGAGAGGAAGCTTTGTTGACATTTGAATCTCCCCTTCCCCTGCATTCTAGCACTGTCTGCCATAATGATTGATTTAAAATGATTTCATTAATGTTTCATTATATCCCTTGATGGGGTTTTACTTTTTTTTTTGTCTTTTTAGGGCCACACCCACAGCATATGGAGGTTCCCAGGCTAGGGGTCCAATCGGAGCTACAGCTACAGGCCTACACCACAGCCAGAGCAATGCAGGATCTGAGCCGTGTCTTCAACCTACGTCACAGCTCATAGCAACTACAGATCCTTAACCCACTGAGCGAGGCCAGGGATTGAACCTGTGTCCTCATGGATACTGGTTGGGTTTGTTAACCATGGAGCCACAGTGGGAACTCTAGGTTTTATTTTTGATAACTAACCTAGATTTCTTTTTAACCCCTTCCAGTCAATTGCTCTATTTTTTATGACTACATCACATTCCATTGTTTGAATGTACCACATCTTATCTATGCATTCATTGTTGCTGGACATTGGGTTGTTATTATTAATAAATTATTATTTGGATATTATTAAGAAATATTGCTCTGAACGTTTGTGTAAAAATTGATATCATGGTTTTGATTCGCATTTTCTGATGACTAATGAAGTGCAGTATATTTTCATGTGCTTTTTTGGACATTTGTATTGGAGAGATGTCTATTTGGATCCTTTGCCCATTTTAAAATTGAGTTATTTCTGTCTCTATTTTTGAGTTGTAAGAGTTCTTTATATATTCTGGATGCAAGTCCAAAATCAAATATATGATTTATATTTCTTCCCATTCTGTGAGTTGTCTTTTTACTTTATTGATAGTGTTCTTTAAAATATAGAAGTTTTTTATTTGGTGAAGTCCGGTTATCTATTTTCTCTTTTGTTACATGTGTTTTTGATCATACCTAAGAATCTATTGTCAAATCTAAGGTCATGCAAATTTATTCCTATATTTTTTTCTAGGAGTTTCACAGCTCTAGCTATTATATTTAGATCCATTTTGAATTAATTTTTGTAGATGGCTTGACTAATGGTCCAGTTTCATTCTTTTGTATGTGGCTGTCCAGTTGTCCTAGCATCATTCTTCCCTCATTAATAGTCTTGGTACCTCATTGTTGAAAATCAGTTGACCATTGACATACAAGTTTATTTTTGGACTCTCAATTAATTCTATTCCATTGATAGAATTCTGTATGCCTATCCTTCTGCCATCAGCACATTGTCTTGTAGCTGCTGCTTTGCAGGAAGTTTTGAAGTTGAAAAGTGTAGTCCTCCAACTTTACTCCTTTTTTTCAAAATTGTTTTGAGTCTTTGGGGGGGGGGTCTCTTGTAATTCTGTATAAATTTTAGGATCAGCCTATCACTTTCTACAGAGAAGCCAGCTGGGTTCTGATGGGATTGCATGAAGCTTATAGTTCAATTTGGGAAACATTATCATCTCAACAGTATTGTTTTCCATAGGACCATAGGATTTTTTTTTAGCATCTATTTATATCTTCTGTAATTTTTTCAATGTTTTCAGATTATTAGTTTTACATTTTTTGTTACTTTATTCTAAAACAATTTATTCTTTTTGGCACTATTCATTGCAAATGTTTAAATACACAGTTGATTTTTATATGTTGATCTTGTATCCCACAACCTTGCTGAATTTACTTATTTTGGCATGTGTGTGTGTAAATATCTATTATCTATGTGTTTTTTAGTGGATTCTTCAGAATTTTCTTTTTGTAAGATCATGTCATCTGTGAATAGAGATAGTGTTATTTCTTCCTTTCCAGTTGGGTTGCTTTTATTTCTTTGTCTTGCCTGCCTAGAACCTGCAGTAAGTACAAGTGTTGAATGGAAGTGGCAGGAGCAGATGTCCTTATTTTGTTCCTCATCTTAGGGCAAAAGTGTTCAGTCTTTCATCATTAAGTGTAATGTTCACTGGAGAACCTCCCTTCTGCAGTGTCCTTCCAGTAACTTCTATTGAGAAAACTTAAACATTACGCTCACTTAAGGAGAAATGCTTTCGTTTCATTCATTATCACAGAGCCTGTATGAAAAGGTAAATTTTAAGCTGAGAGACAATAAATTGATTAATTGGCACAGTGCACAAATAAGCAAGTAGAATAAAGCTTTGAAAGTGCTGTAACCTGTTTGCAGGAAACAGTGGAAGCACCAGGAACTTAGTAGTAATTTCTACCTAAGGACTTTGAGGAGAAATTTCGTGCAGAAGATGATGACCAGAAGATGAGTGATGTTTCCTGTAGAGTGGGAAAGGGAAGCAAAGGTGAAAAGTGGTCCAGAGAGCCGGGTGTCGAGATCTGTGAAAGGTCCAGTTTTTGCCCTACTTGAAAGCTCTCAAATTAGCCTGCCACTGTTTCACCGATGCTGGCAGAAGACAGGAGACTCCTTGGGTCAGAGACAAAGGCTCAGGACACAAATGCCAAAGACAGATATGGCATTTGTGTCCTGAGCAGAGGCTGGAGAGAATAGGGAAGGGCCAGAACAGGGGTGGTAACCTCTCCTAAGTCCCATTAAAGAGTTAGGGCAGTGAGCAGCTATTAAAAAGGTACATCAAGCCATGCGAGTATCATGTTCCCACAGGTTCACCTTGTTGCCCAGCCTCCACTCAACCTTAGTCCTTATGGGAGTAATACGGAAGAGTACAGGGTGATGCTGCATTGGGTTTGTGTCAAAGCTGAGGATCCTTGAGCTTGCGGAACCCAGATTTTTATAACGGGCAGTAAACCTGCCTGACTTTTGCCCTGGAGGAAGATACTATCTTTATTTTGCTGCCCTCTGCTTTGGAGGGAGACACTGTCTTCATCTTCTAAAGCTTTGTTGCTTGTACAGACATCCCTGAAAAGATTGTCAGGAACAAAAGGCCAGCTAGTGCTTCGGTGTGCGGAGATGTGTAAGACCCATGAACGATTGTTTCCCAACACCTGGCAGATTCAGGGAGGTGCATGTAATTCAGATTGAAGATTAACTTCAGTTTGAGCCTAAGATTTCTACCACCACATGTTACTGCGTTAACACTCTTACATCAAGAAGCTGTAGTATATCTTAAAGTGTAATATGTGAAGCCTTGGTTCCTGCCACGTTCCTTTCTTCTTTCCCCTTTTGCTCAGTAGGGCAGCAGAATACTTTGTTGGCTGTTTCAAAATAATTCTGGACTGTGAAAACCAGTTCTGAAATCAAGTAACCTGGGTTGAGACTCATCTATGCTAGTTAGTAGCGTAATGACTTTAGCTTTTGGTTAAATAGGAGATAATATTGTAAAGTGGCAACTAGTCTCTAATGAGTATTTAATTGTGTATCCACACATATCTCCCTTATTCCCATCTTACCTAGAGTTGATGTAAGAATTAAATAATGGATATTAAATGCTCTCTGCAATGCTTGGTACATAGCACTCACATTTAATTGGTCAATTACTTTTTGAACAATACAAATAATAAAAAAAAAATGTTTTTGTTAATAGTTATTTGGGTCCTTTGCAGAGGAGCAAGATGGATGCTTTGGAGTGCTTGGTTGAGAATTAGTATTGTATAACATTAGAATTAAACAAACTTAATATTGTACAAGTAGCCCTGGGTTAAAATGCAAGTTCTGTTATCTACTAGCTGTGTAAATTTGAACCAGTTACTTCACTTCTTTGAGCTCCCTTTTCTTTGCATGTAAAATATGACCAATATCTCCTTTTCATTGTTGGTCCTAGTTTGAAACAGTTTAAATGCTTTGTCATGCGGGATTTACTTCTCATTTTGGCTGGTCAGCCTGTAGACATTTTACATAGCCTGGTTATAGAGAGAATTAGTGGAAAAACAACTTTAAAATGTATATCTTCCTGTTGGGATGGAGAATGGCCCTGAGAATGTGTGTTGAATGAAGGCCAAGCTTGTTTGGCGGGGTGGGGGTGGGGGGTGTCATCTTCTTTATAGGTGAAAAAGTGACATCTATGATATGGTTTCAGAAGCAGAAATGTGTTCTAGTTTCAGAAAAATTAGTATGGGATTTAATTTCAAGCAAAAAGGATCAGAGATCCTTTTGGGACAGTCTAAAATAGACATTTAAACCAGTTAACAGAGAAAGATTATGCAATCTCTTACATAGAAGATGCCATTTTTGTTAGTACTCTTCATTCTCTTCAGAGTTCTTAGTTTTGGAGTGTGTTGAATTTGAAAGAATTATGCTGTATCTGCTTATCATTCCAAACACTGTGAATCTGTGTTTGGATACTTACTAATTGGGAAGCAAATACCAGTAATAGTTCCTATAATGAACCCTACCAGCTTCGTATATCAATTCCCTATAATACCGAGAAACCCTCTCTTAAACCCAGATGGCTGCAGGTCTAAGAGATGTTTCACACGCTCACTTGACTGTGAAGCAGTTTCTTTTCTTTACTCTTTTATTTTTTAGTTAACTGATTGTGTGTTCCAGTAATTTACATTTCACTCAGGTATTTAATGATTATTTGAGTTATCACTCAAATGCTTTTTTTTTTTTTTCTTCTCATCCTTAACCATTCTTGACCATATCGCCAGTGGGGAAACCTCTCAAAACATAAGCAAAATCCTTGACATTATCTGTCCCTTGCATTTTAATATAGTTATAGCCCAAGTGGAGCAAATGACTGCATGTGAACAGGGATTTTAATATACTTTTGTTCTGTACTCACTTACTGGTTTTCATTGGTCCCAATTGAGCAGTGACGGCCTCAGCAAGTCTTCCCATCCTTGTGCTTGCAGGCAGTTCCTCATATCAAGAGATGGAGCTTATTGGATGCAGTAAGGAGCAATAGATGAAATTGATACCAGGAGAAGAGTTTAAATCCATGTAGGCTTATGTCCATATTGCTATAAAACAAACTACTTTGAAACTTAATGGTTTAAAACTATAAACTTTCTTTTGTTAATGTCTCATGATTCAGTGGGTTGACTAAACTGGACTGGGAGGTTCTTCCACTCCGTGTGAGGTCAATTAAGATGGCAGCCACCTGGGTCCTCGACTGGGTTGGAATTTGCGAGGTGGTTCCCTGACATGGCCGGCAGTTGGTGCTGTTGACTGGATGCTCAGCTGGAGTTACTGACCAGAGCCTGAGGACCCTCCTTCATGTGTCCTCTCCATGTGGTTTGAGTTTCTCCCAGCAATGGAAGCTGCTTCAAGGGGAAGGAAGCAGAAGCTGCCAGACCTGTTAAGACGTGGTCTCAGAAGTTCCAGAACCTCACTTCCACTGCATCCAGTTAGTCAAAGAGGTCACCAGACAAGCCCCAATTCATGAACAGAAAAAATAAATGCTGCCTCTTAATGAGGAGGTAGCATTCATATGGGCACCAAAAGGATTAATACAGCCGTGCTAGGTGTTGGAAATACAGCAGTGACTAAGACAGATATGGCATTTGTGTCCTGAGCAGAGGCTGAAGAGATTAGGAAAGGGCCAGAACAGGGGTGACATCTCATAAGTCACATAAAAGAGTTAGGGCAGTGAGCTGCTATTAAAAAGCTTTAAAAATGAACATAAGATAATTTGTATTTTGCATTAATTTTCTGGCTCTTATGTGGGAAATGGCTTCCTAGGAATGAGCCCAGAGGTAGACCAACCAGTCTGGGGCTGTTGCAGTCCCAGGCATTAGGGATAGCCGTGACTTGGACTAGGAAATTGATATGGAGTCGGCAAGAGGTAGATTCATAAGAGTCAAAGAAGGCATAATTGATGAAATTTGGTGATCTGTTGAATATGGAAATTGAGGGAAAAGAAGTCAGTGGTGATATTCAAATTTCTGACTGAAGCATCCACAGTAAAAGAGGCTTTGTTTTCTAATCTAATTAGTATATTACTTTGCTATTGCTGTTGGAACAAATTACCCCAAACTTAGTGGCTTAAAACACTACAAATGTATTCTCTCTTACCGAGCTGGGGGTTAGAAATCTGAAATGGGTCTCCCCTGGGCTGAAGTAAGGTGTCAGAAGGGTTGTGTTCCTTTGTGGAGATTCTAGGGGAGAGTCATTTTTTTCCAGCTTGGAGAGGCTGCTCGCATCCCTTCTGTCTCCCAAGCTAGCGATGGCCAGCCAGTCCGGGCCTTCTCATCCCGCATCACTGTGATACCAACTCTCTTGCTTTTCTCTTCCTCTGATAGCGATGGTATTAAGTGCACCCAGATAACCAGGAGAGTTTATCTCCCCGTCTCAAGGGAGTTGATTAGCAACCTTAATCCCCTCTTTCCATGTAACATGACAAACTCATGGGTCCTGGGAAATGGACATCTTTGGGAGGCCATTATTCTGCCTGCCACAGATGGGAACTTAAGGACAAGTTTTTTAGGGGAAATGGATTCAGTTTTAGACATGTCCCCAAGTGGAGGTGACCAATAAGCAGTTGGTCTTTGAGCTCAGGATAAAGGCAGGACTTGGAAATACTCTACACGTGGGACTTGAAGCCAATAAATGTGTATTTATTTCTTAGGGAGAATATATATATGAAACGAAAAGAGGACCTGGGCCAGCATCCTGGGGGGTTAGTAAAATTGTGGACAGATGAGATTGTGGAGGAGTTACTGGAGGGTAGGAGGGGACCTAAAAGAATTTGGTTTCAAGGAGGTGGTTGTATCTTTGCTTGTAAAGGATCCTTAAACATTTTTTAAAACTTATTTCTCTTACTGAGCAGGAGAATGGGGCCCAGAGAGATTAAACAACTTGTCTAAGATAGTTAAACTAGTTAATAGATGTGCTTCTGGGTTCCTGCTTCAGTTTTTTTGCCATGCTGCAACCCGAGTCCATTTAATCTTTTCACGTTGAAGTTGGTGTTGAGAAAAGATTGCATGTGTGACTGCTTGTGCGGGTGTGCAATTTGTATTCTGATTATTGAGAGAGGAGATTGCTGTAATAATGTTATCTGCCTAGTGCCTTAGTTACACACAAGTAAAATTCTTTATACTAAACAATAGCAGCTACAAATTATTGTTTTTTTTAATCATGTAGACTTCCCTAAGTACAGCTTCACCTTTTTTTGCAGTCTCTCTTTGACCTCATTTTGGATGTATGCTCTCTCTCTTTTCTTTAAATAAACTTTTTATTTTGGGATAATTTTAAACTTGCAAGAAGTTGCATTTAGTACAGAGAGTTCCCATATATGCTCGCCCAGGTCCCGCAACAATTAGGACCTTACATTCTCATTGTACATTTGTCAAAACTAAGAAACAACCTTGGTGATACATTGCTATTGACTAAACCGAAGAGTAAACTCCAGACTATGCGGATTTCACTAATGTCTTTTTCAAGATGTTGTCCATATACCAAGCTGCATTTAGTCACCACCTCCTTAATCACTTAGTCTGTTTTTTTTTTTTAATAACTTTGACAACTTTGAGGAATCCTGATTAGAGATTCTGTAGAATGTGGATTTGTCATGATTAGATGGGGATTATGGTTTTTGACAAGAAGGCCACAGGAGTCAAGTGTCCTCATCACATCATACCAGGGGGTAGATATCAACGAGACTTACTGGTGATGCTGACCTTTGTCACCTGGCCCCAGTAGTGTTTTTCAGGTTTCTTTACTGTAAAGTTGTTTTTTTTTTTTTTTCCCCATCTCCCTCTACATACTATTTTTTTAAGTAAGTCACTAATGCTACTGACACGCAAGTCGAGAGAATTCAGCTCTTCCTGGAGGGACAAATATATACATAAATTATTTGGAATTCTTTTGTAAAGAATTGTATTTTTACTGCCCTAGCCCCCAAGCTGTTTCTCCAAGGAGTTCTGTGTTCCTTTTGTGAGGAAATGGTACAGAAACTAAGATCTGGGCTCTGGGTGTGCTTGCCGCCACCAGAATGGCACTGCTTCTAGGCCCTTTCAGCAGCCAGAGCTTAGAAATATGTGCAAAGTACACTAACATGTGGATACACACAGGGACTGCCATTGTTTCTGTATCTATCCATCGGTGTCTCTCTAAGGTACCACCTGTTCATACTGATACCTTCAGCTTTAATCTAGAATCACATGGTTAAATTGTAGTCTTCTTCCCGTGCTTCTCTGTAACTTCCCTCTCCAGCATTAAGAAATCTGGCTCCCACTACCCACCATCCCTTTACTTGTTTGTTTATGCCAGTATACAGGTAAAGCAGTTTCAGAAGTATTAACCTGTACCTCCATGGTTATTGTCATGGACAACTTCATTAGCTAGTGTATGATGCTATGTACAATGCCTTTTGTCTTTAGTATTAACAGTTTTCAGTCAAAACACCATTCAAGGCTACTTAGGTCAGCTCCCCCCCCCCTTCAGTAATAAGCTTATATCAAACATTCATAATACAGTTAAATTTCTTCGTCATAGTCTCCATTCCATCCCAAGATCCTCCTGATTCCCCGATTGTTGCTTTGTTGTTGTTCTTGTTGTTTCATGTACCTTAAAGTTCTGTGAGTTAAATTTATGTAGGTTTTGACATCGCCAACTCTGGCTGAAAGTGGGTACTATACTGCAGACGTGCCTGCCGAGACCAGGACTGTGAACAAGGCCATGGTCAGGTTTACAGGTCAGCAGCCAGGGTTAATGAATCCTCTGTGTTCAGAGGTCCCATGTAACAGGAGCCTTCAGTAGTAGTAGTCCCAGGTTTGGAGGAGTGGGGGTTTAGAAGATTAGGCAGATCTCAAATATAAGGTAAAAAGTTAAGTTACATCATTGAGTCAGGATAGCGGTATTGGCCGTTGAAGTGGTGGCAAGAGGAATCTACATGAAGGGGACATATGAAGTATATGTGGTGGTACACAGCCAACAGGAGCAGTGCTGTGGCAGCTGCAGTGAGTTCTGGAAGGGAAAAAATGCTTGGAGACTATAAGTACTTGAAGGGAGAGATTTTGTCTCTTTGAAACCCCTACAGAAATGTTTCTCAAACTGCAGTCTTCAACAGCTTGTCTTAGAAACAACTGGGATGCGTATATAAAATTGGAGATGTGGAGCCTCTAGAAGCAGAGCCTGGAATCTGCCTTTAATGAAAGTATCCCAAGTAGTTTTGATACACCCTCAAGTTTGGGGACCCCCATGCCTGTGGTGAAGGGTGAGATGCTTTGCATGAAGTCGAGGTACCTGTGTGCTTACTAAATTGAATTGCAGATCAGTTCTGATACCTTCTGATCAGAGGGCTGACTTTGCAAGTAATATTACTAAAAATACCGAATGCTTATTGAGTGTTCATTCTGTGCTGGGCTCCTTGTTAAGTGCTCTTTGTACATTAGCTCATTTAATTTGTAAGACTCTTTTTTTTTTTGTTCTTTTGGCCTTTTTTAGGGCTGCTCCTGCGGCATATGGAGATTCCCAGGCTAGGGGTCTAATCGGAGCTGTGGCCACCTGTCTGCACCACAGCCACAGCAATGCCAGATCCGAGCCACGTCTTTGACCTACACCACAGCTCATGGCAACGCCAGATCCTTAACCCACTGAGCAAGGCCAAGGATTGAACCCGCAACCTCATGGTTCCTAGTCGGATTTGTTAATCACTGAGCCATGATGGGAACTCCTAATTTGTAAGACTCTTAACAGAAGATTGATAAAATTAAGGTTTGGAAAGTTTAAATAACTTAACCAAGAATTCTGCCTCTGGAGTCCATGTTGTTAATGGCGCTGTGAAATCTCTGCTGGGGGGGTTTATGCCTTTCACCCCCCTAGTTTCAGGGTAGATGAACCCATCTACAAAGAATAAGAGATGGTCAAAATCACTGCCATTTTGGTGCTTCAGCAGCTAAAAGTTGGTAAGTGTTCATGTTTTACTGTCTTCACCTCTCAGGGAAGCAGTGGTATCGTGATGTTCCTGAATCCTAAGAAGAGGCATGCCTTCTACAACAGTTTTAAAACTGTTCTACAGTACGGAAAAGTAATTTGTCAGTGTCACATTAATGTAAAAGTATAGTACATAGAGCCTTTGATAAGATCACAGACTTATAGACTCTTAGACCTGAAGTGGACTTCACAGGTCACCTACTTCAGCTCTTTCTTACAATGAGGGAACTGAGACCCAGAAAGATGAAGTTATTAACTCAAAGACTCTGAGCAAATTATCGACAGCCCCAGTTGTCCCGTCTTGATTCAGTTCAAGAGCATCTCTGCATTCATTCTGTTTCTTAAGTACCTTTATGAAACAATTAAGAACTGTATAGCTGGAATTATTTTTCAAGCCCATTCCATTTAGATGAGCCTAATTAAAAGTTGCACAGATGTTCACTGGGGGATGACAATTTGTGGCTGAAATTAGAAGCAAATCTTGTAAATTTGGAAGGAATGTTGGATGCAGTTGCAAAAATAGATGTGAGTAAATGACTGGGATATTTAGAAAAGTTTGTTTTAAAACAAAGGCTTTTGTAGAATGCGTTATTTATGGGATCTTACATTCAGTTCTGGTTTTCTGGCTTAATAAAAGGCCTAAAATAATTTAGGAGTTTAAAAATAGGAAAACAGCTGGTGGAGTTCTAGACTTGTGGAAAACATGGATTTGAAGTAAATGTTCCCTTTTGTCTTAAAATTCTTTGAATTCAGAAAGAATCACAGAGAAAGGCAGTTTATCATTTTATCTTTAAAACATGCATTAGAACAGTGCATCTCAAATCTTGCCAGGCTTGGGAATCACCCAGAGGGCTGGTTAAAATACAGGTTACTCACCCCTTCCTCAGAGTTTCCGATTCACTTGTCTGGTGTTGGGACCGAGGTTATGGCATTTCTAACGAGATCCAGGGAGATGCTGATGCTGCTGGTCCAGCAGCCACGTTTATTACACTGAATTCGAGAAAACGATTTGTAATTAAAAGCAATCATACTCTGGTGAGGTAATTATAGACTAAAAGCTGGTTTCTTTGGTATCTGTTATATAAAAGATTTCTGTTGATTCATGTTTCCATACTTTATTAGTAAAACCATAATGATGACATTGGGAGACATTATAATGTTATGAAGTCCCTTCTGAGTCTCTGTGATAAGATTAAATTATATTAAATGTGGCTTAAATTAGATGGCTGAATGTACTTTTTTAGTAATATAGTTGTCTGAAAATTAGGAATCCGTGTATGGAGTATACTGAGGAAATAAATACTTCAGTCACTCCATTGCCTCAGCAGCGTTTGGTCGGGGCACTCTTTGAGCAGAATTAGATAGGCGGTGGTATCCTAGAGTGTTTTCATTTGCATTTTCCAGATGACCAATACTGTTAAGTTCCTTTTCAGGTACTTATTTGGCATTCACCTCTGGTGCAGTGTCTTGTTTCCAGATTTTTTTGGATGATTTTTTAAAATTTGAATTTTTTTTAATTTTTATTTTTTAGTTTCGAGAGTTCTTTTTATATTCTGAATACAGTTCTTTATCAGATATATGATTTGTGAGCGTCTTCTCCCAATCTCCTCTCTTCAAAGATTATTTTGAAGAGTGGAAGTTTTACGTTTTGGCAACATCCAGTTTATCAACTTGCTCTCTTATGGATTGTGTTTTGGTGTTGTATCTAAGAAACCTTTGCCTAACCCAAGTTCTCAAGGATTTTCTTTATAGTTTTACATATAGAAGTTTTATAGTTTGGGGTTTTACATTTGTCTGGGATCTATTCTGACTAAATTTTTGTACCTGATGCAAGGTATGAGGTTTAGAGCAGACTTTCGGTCTCCCCCTTCCATTCTCCCTCCTTCCTTCCTCCCTTTTCTTTCCATTCTCATGTGAGAGCCAATTGTCCCAGCACAATTTTTTAAAAAGGCTATCCTTTCTCCACTGAATTGCCTTGCTGCTTTGCCAGATCACTTGTCCATGTATGTTATATGATTGACTTCTGGACTCTATTCTATTGGTCTCTTTTTACCCCAATACCATGTTATTTGAATTATTGAAGCTTTATAATGTCTTGAAGTTGGGTAGTATTAGTCCTCCACCTTTGTCGTTTTCAAGGTTCTTTTGGCTATTCTGGGTGCTTTGCCGTTCCGTAGGAATTTTAGAATCAATTTGTCAATTTCTCCAAAAAAGTCGGTAGAGATTTTGATGGGTCTTGTGTGCCCTGCAGCCTGGAAACTCCCTCATGAGAGTTAAGGCTGGGGCAGTCAAAGGTCTCACCTCATATGTTTCCAATCATTCCTCCTCCTTCTTCCTTGCATGATGTCTGCTGTCTTGCAAACCACTTTTCATTTGTTTTTAGTTTGATTTTTGGTTGTTTCAGGCAGGAGAATAAATTTGGTTCTTGTTATTCCATCTTGGCGAGAAGTGGAAGTACTAGGGAAGGCTTTTGGAAAACAACAGTAACATCGCTTGTACTTGAGTATGTGTTGCATTGGCAACACCATGGGAGAAGGATTAGAGGGAAGAAGAGATTGGAAAAAGAAATCGTTAAGGAAGCAAACCAATAATATGAGAAAGAAACAGTAAAGATTGAAATTAAGGCAGCTATAATTGGAAAGGAGATAATAGTTGACTTGAGCGGGCACAACTGATAGAACTTGGCAACTAGTTAAATGTGGAGGATGCTAGGAGGGAGGAGTCAAGATGACTTCAGAGTATATGGTTTATTTCTGTTTGGATGCAGAAACTGGGTGCCTGTATGTGGGATGTGACTGATTGGACCCTCCCATTTTATAAATAATTCTGCAGCACTACAGAACCAGTTTGTTACTAATTTAATATTAATAGTTCTTTATTTCTACTTTGTAGCTCTTGTAATTGTCATCCAGAAGCAGATACATTAGTGGGTGATAATTGGCTTGGAGTAGTTTACTTCATCCATCGAAGAGTTCTCTGAGGCGTTTCTAGTTGATAGATGTGTTTATAGAGTTATTCTTTCTTTAGTAAAGAGACCCTTGAAGAAGGCATGACAGAAACTGTCTTGGCAGTCACTACTGATTTAAGTCAGGTAAAGTGGAAAAAAAAAATCTGAGAAATGACAAGTAATGAGAAAAAGAAGAATTAGCTTAGAAAATCTCTGAGCCATCTTTCAGGATCTCTCACTATGCGGGATACAAACATAAGGAAAAATGCTGATGGAATGGGACAGTTATTATAATGTACTAAATTATGATAGACTTATTTTCTGGAGCTGTGTGATTTAACTTTTAACAGATTGATTCGCCACTGTTTTCATGAAATCAAATATATTTTGCTTCCCCCAAATGATTAGTATAGAAGTTATCCTTCAACAGATAGGAATATGAAATACAGTTGTTCCCTCTTCTTGTGACTGTGGTCCTTCCACGCCTTCCTTAAAGAACAAAATACTTCTCCCTGACACCAACACATGAGAGGCAGGGAAATAACAGAGACCACAGTCCCTGTCTCTGTAGGTCTTATGCTCTAGTGAACTTCTTAGGTCTCCCTGAACTTACGTGTATAGTTTTTGAGGACTCAATTTTTGTTTAATTAAAGTGTTCCTTAATTAACTTTCTCTTTTAAAGTGGGCTGATCCCATTTGTAATCTTTTTCTTGGTTTAAATTTATTTGAAATGAGCTCAGTAATATGCTGGTTTAAGGTAGTTGCTGTTCATTAACCGTATTTGAGTTGCTGTCTCATCTTATGAACTTACTTGATTCTTTTTTCTCTTTCTTTCTTTTTTTTTTGTCTTTTGTCTTTTTAGGGCCACACCTGTGGCACATGGAAGTTCCCAGGCTAGGGGTCCAGTCAGAGCTGTAGTTGCTGGCCTACGCCACAGCCGCAGCAACTCCAGATCCGAACCGCATCTGCGACTTATACCACAGTTCACGGCAATGCTGGATCCTTAACCCACTGAGTGAGGCCAGGGATCGAACCTAAGACCTCATAGTTCCTAGTCGGATTTGTTACCTCTGCGCCCTGAGGAGAACTCCTGATGTTTGGTTGTTGATCATCCTAGTTTCTCTCCACCGTCCCTTCTTCCCCCATGCATTTTTTTTTTTTTTTAAACTAACACGACTGCCCTGGTTCAGTAGAGATGCTTTCTTTCTTTTTTTTTTGTCTTTTTGCTATTTCTTTGGGCTGCTCCCTCGGCACATGGAAGTTCCCAGGCTAGGGGTCGAATCGGAGCTGTAGCCACCGGCCTACGTCAGGGCCACAGCATCGCAGGATCCGAGCCGCGTCTGCAACCGACACCACAGCTCACGGCGACGCCGGATCCTTAACCCACTGAGCGAGGGCAGGGACCGAACCCGCAACCTCATGGTTCCTAGTCGGATTCGTTAACCACTGCGCCACGACGGGAACTCCGAGATTCTTTCTAATCTAATATGCACAGATCTTAGGAAGGCATTTGGCAAGGTCTGATGACGGGGAAATGGGTTATACCCAAACGGTGATGATTGTTGACGTAGTTAGGAGAATGGACTCTGTTACTTAACAGGCCCTGATTTGAGTCTTCCCTCCACAGCTTATCTGCATGACATTGGTTCAAGGGACTTAAAGCTCTCTGAGCCCGTTTTTTAGTTCCATTGAAAGAGGAATGATAGCGTTGTCTTCACAGTTATTGCAAGGGTTGAATGAATGAAATGATGCATGTAAATTGCTTAGGGTAATGTCTTGACACATAGTAAATGCTCAATAAATGTTAGCTATCATTTAACTTCTTGAAAGAAAACTAAGAGAGGTAAGGTTGTCAACTGTCTGGATCACAGAAAGTAGGGGATGTTACCTGATATTTAGATGACATTTTGAAATTCAGAAAGACCTCCACCTCCTGAATGAAATGGAGTGCCAGATTTCAGAAACATGTTCTAAGTTTTGAACCTTAGATTGAAAAATTCAGTGGTACTAATACAGGAAGGGAGAGGTCTGGCTTAATAACAGTTCCTGTTGAGGTTTTTTGGGTTTTTTTTTTCTTCTTCTTCTTTCTTTTCTTTCTTTCTTTCTTTTTCTTTTAAATTGACAAAGTCAACCCATGATCACAGTGGTATACATGTAATAATAGTATTGTCATAGTCTTAGTTGGTTAGCCCATGGGTTTATTATTGTTCTTTATTCTGGAGTCCATCTTTAAAGTAGGACACTGGTACATGATCCATATTTTAATGAAGGTGGGAACTCAATGATCATTATTTATCCTGCACAAGACCTGCAGAGTAGAAGTTATTTAATAGCCACCTTCAGTAGTCCTTCAGCTCTTTGAGGGACTGTGATCTAGAAGAGTTGACTCTGTGCAGCCCAGCAGGTAGCTGTTTTATAGGTCTGGAGTTGAGGAGAAGGGTTCAAGTTCTACTCCTGCTATTGAGACATGGCTTCAGTGACATTACTTAACCTCTCTGAGCCTCCGTTTCCTCCACCATATAAAGCAGAGAGTAAAATCACCCTATGCAGAGGTTGTAAGGTGTAAATAAGTTAATGTGTGTGAAAGAGCAATTCAGATTTATTGTTGTCATTGCCTAGGATTGTTCTAGGAAGTGCTGAATCAGCCCTCTTTGGACCGACTCAAATAATTAGAGCTGTTCAGCAGTGGAACAAGCTTTGCCATAATAGCAAGAGCCACACAAAGGCCAGATAGTCTTATCAGGGCTTTTTAGAAATTTCTGTGTAGAGTGGAAATTTGTAAGAGTTCTTTGAGGGAAGTGTTTACCTTGCTCACAGCTCTCTCCAGGGTACCCAGCACAGCGCCAGGCACATGGTCTGTGTTAGGTCGGTCTTTGTTGAATGGAAGTTCCCTCTTACTCATACTGTATTCTTTGTTTAGCATCACTCTTTTCTTGTCCTTAATATGTTCATGTTTTTTCCCCAGATATTTTTGTTCGTCTTTATGTTATTTTATTTTATTATTATTATTTTTTTCTTTTTAGGGCCACACCTGCCGCACATGAACATTCCCAGGCTAGGGGTCAAATTGAAGCTGCAGCTGCTGGCCTACGCCACAGCCACACCAGATCTGAGCTGCGCCTGTGACCTACACCACATCTTGTGGCAACACTGGATCCTTAGCCCACTGAGCAAGGCCAGGAATCAAACCCGAATCCTCACAGAGACTATGTTGGGTTTTTAAACTGCTGAACCACAGTGGGGACTCTTGGCTTTATGTTATTTTAGAATGGATATTTTGACACTAAACAGAAGCAGCTACTCATGGTTCTTTCTGTTCAGGCCCATTTATTGATGATTGTGGCACAGAGAAAATATTGATATGATTTTCATTGTCAGGCATTCTGAAAGTTGTTTTCTCCAAGTATGGCTATTTTATTTATTTTTTATTTTTGCTCTTTAGGTCCACACCTGTGGCATATGGACATTCCCAGTCTAGGAGCTGAATCAGAGCTGCAGCTGCCAGCCACAGCCACAGCCACAGCAGCTATGTCTGCAGCCTGCACCATAGCTCATGGCAACGCCAGATCCGGAACCCACTGAGTAAGAACAGGGATCAAACCCACATCCTCATGGATACTAGACGGGTTTGGAACCTGCTGAGGCACAACGGGAACCCCCCAAGTATGGCTATCTTAAATCTCTTGTTTCTTTGCTTCTATAAATATCTTAATTTCTTTAGACCTTTTTAAGAGAGGATGCCTCCTACATAAAATACTTCCGTGGGATTACATTCCCAAGAACCTCATAACAATGATTGCCTCTGGGGAGGGAATATGGAAGTTGGAGACACCACATTATTGTACTGTTTGAATTTTTCTACCATATGCTTAATTTTTTAATTGTATGCTTTATTAATTTGAAAAAGTGAGATGACTAGATGACTCCATAATTCAATATTGGCTGCTAGGTCAATCGAATAAGCTTCTCAGAAGATTTCCACTTATATCTCTTTGCTAATTTTTTCATAGGGCAGTTTGTCTTTTTCTTTTCTTTCTTGTGTGTGTGTGTGTGTTTAAGGCCCCACCCAGGACACATGGAGGTTCCTAGACTAGGGCTCGAATTAGAGCTCTAGCTGCTGGCCTACACCACAGCCACAGCAACGTGGGACCTAAGCCACATCTGCGACGTGTACCATAGCTCACAGCAACACTAAATCCTTAACCCACTGAATGAGACCAGGGATCAAACCTACGTCCTCATGGATACTAGCTGGATTCGTTAACTGCTGAGCCATGATGGGAATTCCTAAGGAAGCGGAGGGGTTTTTTTTCTTTTTCTTTTTCTTGACCCATTGTTTTTTGTTAATTGTTTTATTTAAAAAATAGATACAAGCTTATGTGAAATAAAAGGTTTCTTTGGGAGAGTATCACAAAGTCACATAGTTAATAGTAAAATAGTTTACCTTAGAGTCCAGTGTGTTTAAGACGTCGTGTTGAGTGCTTTACTTACATTCCGTTTGTAATTTTTTCAATGTTCACATGAGGGTTAAGCCTTCCTCCCTTTTGTCTTTACTGCCATAAATTCATGTCAGAGCTTTGATGTTGAACCAGGGATTCAAAGCCAGCCTTTGTCCTTTAAGCCTCTTGGGCCTTCAGACCTCACACTGTCACTGAAACTTGGGCATAGCCAAGGACTTGAAAACCGGAGAGAAATGGCATAGTTGACATTATGTTGGCTGGACTCACAGACTTTGAAAAACTTAGGGTTTCCAAAGGAGACATTTCGGGGGGGTGGGGGGATGTGCTGGGTTGTGGGATGGAGATCCTATAAAATTGGATTGTGATGATCATTGTACAACTATAAATGTAATAAATTCATTGAGTAATAAAAAAACAAGAAAACAAGAAAAAAAAAGAAATTATGTTGGCTGAAATGCTGCTGTAAATATTGCTCACTGCCTTGAATTCACTCTTTCCTTCCAGTCTGCCAGAGATTAATTAGGAGCAAATGGACAGGAAAGATGTAGAAAAAGGATTTAAATCTTGTAAAAGACAGACTTGACCTTGAAGATTCAAAGGACCTTGTAATAGCCAAAAGAGATCTGTGGATGTGTTTTAAAATGATAGATGCTCAAAGCCTGGGATTCGTGGTGCTTTTGATGACTGGTAGAGATTAGGTTGTATCCAGAGATTGAGTTCTATGATATTATAAATTTATTTATTTATTTATTTGTCTTTTTGCCATTTCTTGGGCCGCTCCTGCGGCATATGGAGGTTCCCAGGCTAGGGGTTGAATTGGAGCTGTGGCCGCCAGCCTACGCCAGAGCCACAGCAACGCGGGATCCAAGCCGTGTCTGCAACCTACACCACAGCTCACGTTAACTCAGTGGGTTAACGCCGGATCGTTAACCCACTGAGCAAGGGCAGGGACCGAACCCGCAACCTTGTTCCTAGTCGGATTCGTTAACCACTGCGCCGTGACGGGAACTCCCTGATATTATAAATTTAATTCTTCACAGAATTTATTTAAAGCAATATTTTGAGTTATACCTTTACCATATGGTTTATAGAATATTAACTACACATTCCAAGGAAATATCTGTCTATATAATGAAAGATGGTCTCCATTGCTTCGGGGTAGAATTTTTTTTTTTTTTTGTCTTTTTGCATTTTTAGGGCCGTACCGGCGGCATATGCAGGTTCCCAGGCCAGGGGTTGAATTGGAGCTGTAGCTGCCTACCTATACCACAGCTCACAGCAACACCGGATCCTTAACCCACTGAGCGAGGCCAGGGATCGAACCCGCATCCTCATGGATGCTAGTCAGGTTCATTAACCACTGAGCCACAACGGGAATTCCATGGGGTAGAATCATTTAAGTCAATCGGTTAGTCTCTCTTTCACTTTCTCTCTTAGAAGAAAGTAATGTTTAGGAAAAATTCTTTAGCCAGAGAACCAGTTGAATGCAAACTGAGTCCAGAACTGGCTTTTTGAGTTCCTGTATTATACAACTTCCCTCTTCTGTATTATTATAAGAAAATCGTAGAGGTGGGTAAAGATGGTTATAAAGGTCAATGTTTCACGACAAATTTCCCCATGTTCACTGAGCTTATAAGAGAACCAGTTGCTTACTAGATTGTGTCATAAACTGTTACACTCTTCACTATTATTTCTGGTGGGAGGCAGTTATATAATGTGGATTCATTTTTTAATTTTACCACATGAATATCCGTGTGAAGGGATAATGATGACTAAAGTACAATGTAGTGAGAAGTAACCAAGTTTCTATTAAATGTTGCTCAAGCAGTAAATCATTAAATTTGACTCCTGATGAATATATAATGATTGCTTAATACCAGGCTGCCAGGAAAAACATACACGTCCACTCATAGAGGTAGGTGTGTGTATAATATATGTTGCTAGAGACGGGGCTATATTTTAAACGAGGAAGGCTTTTTGGGCTTTTTTGGATAGAGGGAGAGAAAGGCCATGTAGTTTATACTGTCATTTATTTGAGTTTATCCGAAAAGGAGAAATTTCTTGCTTATAAATTATGGAAGAATCAAGTTTTAACTTGAAGAGATTAGAAAATACTTGTCCTCTGTTTCAGAAAGTAAAATCTCCCTACTGTATGTGCCACCTCTTCTAGGAAGTTTAAAATATAATCTGGCAGCTGCCTGCCTCCTTCCTTCCTCCTTGCCAAAATGGACATATGCACTTTATGGCACTGAAAATCTGTCGGGTCCTTCCTGAGCATGTGATTCCTGTTGAATTGGAGTCAGCAGCCCCCCCAAGAAGACTGAATGGTTGTTTTGTCTTAAAGGTTTGGTATTTTACAAATAAAATACATGCAATCTAATCACTTGTGATGGAACATGATGGAAGATGATGTGACAAAAAGAATGTGTATATATGTATAACTGGGTCACTTTGCTGTACAGCAGAAATTGACAGAACATTATAAATCAACCATAATAAAAAATTAAAATATATGGAGTTGAATCAACTGTGTATAATTGACATTGTTCCTGTTCCAACATGCCTGTACATGACTTCTTAGAATAAAAAGCACCTGATTCTGTTAATTTTTGTTTGTCTAGGACAAAATTTCCGGAAACAACTTGGCCATAGGTCAAACTGCATTTGAATCAGGGACAGAAAGTTGGAAGGGATAAGTAGGTGAAATTTGTCTTTAGGGTGTGCCTTACCCTAACGCATACCCCCCCACACACATGTCTTAGTGAAAAGGTAAAGAGGGCTTATGGACCTAGAGGCATGAAGCATTTGGTCCTATTTGGGAGATGAGGGAAGATTCTGGAAAAGGATCCTGTGGCTGAAATCATAGGCAACAGCCTAGCAAAACAGAAAGACGTCTGGCAGCGTGAAGAGGTGGTGTAGACATGGAGCTGGGATGGCCGTGCTCTGGGGTTGAGGAGGGAAGGTGTCATCACGCCCGTTTCACTGAAGGCAGATCTGCTGAAGACTTGACAGATGATGAGGGAACTTCTTTGGTGCTGGGTCCTGTGCTCCGGGACCTTTTTCAGCTGCGTTTCCCAAACCTTAGGGCTGGGCCTCAGGGAAGAGGATTTCTCTCTAGTGTAATCCTTAGGCTGCTGCTTAGGACAGACACTGCTTGGGAGGGACCTTATTTAGTAGAGTTGCTCAAGAAGCTGCATCTCTTAGAGGCATCAGTTACCTTCCCTTCTTGCTGAACTGGTGGCTGGTGTGGAACCAAAGTCTGATTGGTCTGTTGACCACGCCCACCTGGGCCTAGGGAAGCCGAGATAAAGGATCTTTATCTCCATTTTTCTTTTCTTTCTTTTTTTTTCCTTTTTTTTTGTCTTTTTGCCTTTTCTAGGACCACACCCATGGCATACGGAGGTTCCTAGGCTAGGGGTCCAATTGGAGCTGTAGCCGCTGGCCCATGCCAGAGCCACAGCAACGCCAGATCCGAGCCGTGTCTGCAACCTACACCACAGCTCACGGCAACGCCAGATCCTTAACCTACTGAGCAAGGCCAGGAATCGAACCTGCAACCTCATGGTTCCTGGTCAGATTCGTTAACCACTGAGCCACGACAGGAACTCCTATCTCCATTTTTTTAAACCAGTGACCTAGACTGTGGTGTTATGTTGAGCAAATAAGGTGGGAATAGATACTAGGCAATTTTGGAACTCACCCTGGATAAGTGCTCACGAGTCCATACTGTGCTGCATAAGAATTAGCACAGTGTTACAGGCTTACTACCTGCATGGTTTAGCCACAGAGGACCTGGAGTGTGTCTCACCTGAGTCTGCCTACATCTGTAAAAATAGCTAAATCTCCATTCCTCTCCTTATTCAGATCTATCTCTTCTCCCTCATTTTGCCCTAGTCTTTTATATTCAAGATAACCCGCGTTGATTGTTTTCATGTAATTATTTTGCGTTCTTACTTGTTCCTGCTTCAGCTATCATCTTCCTCTCATTGAAGTCCCATGAATTTTAAGTTGAATTTGATTGCAACACATAATCACCCATTTCTGCTTAATGTTTTACTGATCATGTAACTTCAATGCCTTATTCAACACTTCAAAAGAGAGAATAGTAATAGTTATAATACCACTGTTAGAGCGTTTTGACGTTGAGTAACAGGCGACATGGTTAGCATGGCTGCCTGGATCGCATAATTACACGTTTGTATGACTTTAGGAGACTCATATACAGGCCAACTGCATCCATTCAGATACATGTAAATATCAGAGCACTGAAGCCCTCCTTCAGTTATTATCATTCTTTGTATTTTCTTAGGGTTTACCACTGAACAGGAAAAAGCTAAATGAAACAGAAACCGTCTTTAAAGAATGGGTTTAATTCTATGGCCCTTCCTGGTCTAAATAACACTTTCTGAGTTCTTTGGGTACTATTAGCAGCCCACGGCGTTCGGGAGAGTGCTGAGCGGGCTCACAGGGTACAGACAAACCAGATTTGCAGGAGGACAGCTGTGGTACTGGCGTACTCACAGAAGCACTTATACTTTTATAATATAAATCAAAGATAATCTGTACCCTCTGGACTTGATTTGCTGGGGCAGGGGGTAGGGGGCTGTATTTCAGCTACTACTGAACTGACTTCTTGGAGCACTCGCTTAATTGGTGTGCCAGATGTGTTACACAGCTCTCACCGAGCCTCCCCACTCTCTCCAGGAGACGGCCCCACGCACTCATTGGCTGAAAGAGGTATGTTGCAGGGTATCACTTAGGTTCATTTGATTAACATAAGCAAGGGTCGATTATAGGGAATGAAAGCGTATTGAAGAAATGAGTATATTCCTAGACTCAGAACCCACTTGGCCAGCCAAGGACAGTCAAAAGCATAGGTAGTGGAAATGGTTTTGACACTCAGAAGTATCTCTGCCAGCTGGAGCCTTCCAGGGCCCTTTCCCTTCCCCTTAAACATTTCTCTGCTTCTGCCATCAAGTGGCTGCTGCTTCCATCTCTGTTGCAGCTGGTGTTCTTGGCCTGGTGCAGGTTGACCTACCAGCAGCTAGAGCTGACTTGGTTATTCTCCTGGCATTCAGTGAGTGTCCTGATTGCTCTTACAGCCCCTCCAGTAAGCCTCGTGGACGGGGAAGACCACTCTCTTCACCAACCTTAAAATTTAGTAATCTTCTCAAAGGGGAAAAGCATTTCCTTTTTGTCCTCTGTTTCCTCGGCTAGGAATTTGGAAAAGCTTTTCCTGGATCAGGCCTGTTAGCATTTGAGTGGCATTGGCTAGTGTCCTACTTGGAACAGGCCACCTGGAACTGAGATGAAGCTCAGGGCCATGGCAGTCTTCTCCTTCCCCCTGCCCCGAGGGTTTGTTCCCTGGATATTCATGGAGGAGTTGGAGCTGCTTGTCCTTCTTGTATTTAAGCACCTTTTAGTCCAGGTGGACAAGTGTGCAAATGTTGCACCTTGAAGGTCTGAGTTGGAGGCGTAGCTCTGCCGCTCACAACCTTTGTGTCCTAGAGCAAGTTACTTCAACTGCTTAGTGTTTCGGTTTTCTTATATGTAAAGCAGAGATAAAGCTACCTATCTCTTAATGTTGCTGTGAGGTTTAATGTAAATACTGTGTTCAGTACGATCTCGGCGCATAACACAAGTCTTAGTTACAGCTGTTAGTATTATTATATGTATATTTTTAATCATGGCAGTCACTTTCCAGGCTTGCAGAGGTGTACAGTAATATTTTCCTCTTTGAAATTGTCATCCTGTGAAGGTTAACATCACTTTTATAATGTCCCCCGCCCTGCACTGGTGCCAACATTTTTCCATAGGAAAAGTGAAATGAAAATAGAATAGGCAAATGAATTTCTATTACATGTCTTCTTTACATTTTGATTCCATTGAATATCAGAGGCAGGGCAATTTGTAGTTTGGTGAAAGTTTGATTTTCAAATTTATTATATGATGGCCACATAAGAATCTTGAAGAAAGAGTTGCTGTAATTCTTTGTTGAATTCCAGGAGCATTAAAGCATCATTCTTGCCCTCCAATGGATTAAAGTTTGTTTGGAGAAGTGAGACAAATTCATATAAGAAGACAAGACCGTTTATATTTAAAAGCGCCAAAGTATCAACTGTAGATGTTAAGATAAATTGAGACCCTTGTAGGCTGGTAGAGATTAAAAGCAGGTAGGGGAGTTCCCGTCGTGGCGCAGTGGTTAACGAATCCGACTAGGAACCATGAGGTTGCGGGTTCGGTCCCTGCCCTTGCTCAGTGGGTTAACGATCCGGTGTTGCCGTGAGCTGTGGTGTAGGTTGCAGACGCGGCTCGGATCCCACGTTGCTGTGGCTCTGGCGTAGGCCGGTGGCTACACCTCCGATTCAACCCCTAGCCTGGGAACCTCCATATGCCGCGGGAGTGGCCCAAGAAATGGCAACAACAACAACAAAAAAGAAAAAGACAAAAAGACAAAAAAAAAAAAAAAGCAGGTAGGGCTTGAGTTCAGCTCTTGAAGGATGTGTAGGATTTGGTTGGTGTGGATTTCTAGGAAGGGCTTTCCCTGTAAGAGTGGGAGAATTGGGGTAGTGGGCTTCTATATGGTGGAATAAGGGGCAGGGAACCTTTGGCTGGTCAGTCCCTCGGCACCTCCCTGTCTCCCAGCCACTTTCAGTCAACAGCTAGTTCCCTGTTTATGTGTTTATCCCTCTTTTCCTCCTGAGTTCTTCAGGGACTTATTTAGCTCTTTTGCCTGCCTCATGCAAAGCTATGCTCTTTCCCCAACTCACTTCTTATTAGCAGCATGGGGCACATTCCCTGTGCCTTTCTTTGCTTGGTATTTCTAACACAGGAATACAAATAAATAACATCCTTTAAAAGAGGGAAACAAGGGTTAACAAGGACAAAAAGAATCACAGAAATAATCTAAAATAGCTGTGGGCAGTTACTTGATGTGGATATTCTCTTGGCCTCTCTTCTAGACACCGCTGTGGGAGTCCCTTCTAGATCTTTCTTCCATCTTTGGCCCCTCCAAGCCCCTTCCCCCAGTGGACCAAAACACTGACTTTAGTTTGAACTTACCTGACTGAGCATCACTTCAGGTGTGGGGTGGTTCTCAGTTCTTTTCCGGAGAAGCTTCCTGCTCTTTCCCGGTGCCTTCCCTTTGTTGCCTTAGGCTACCCTGTTCAGCACTTGGGTGCTCAAGCTTGCCCCAACATCGCTGGGCCCTGGAGCCTGAGCCAAGGCTGCGTGTGAGCCACAGTTGGCCTCGGCAGATGCTTCCCTTAGGCTCCATGCCATCAAATATTGGCCCAGCCATCGCGGGCATTCTCCTTCGCAGGGAAGGCCTTGTATTCGAGATCACTGGCTGGCTCAAGCCTTGCTGTTTTCCATGGGACCTTGATCATCCTGCTTACTTTGCAAACCTCATTTTTAATGTCAAAGGCACATTTGTAAGTGCTTTCAAAAGTTAACACATTTAATTCCAGAGGGAGGTTGCCAACATTCTGTCAATTCCCATTGATTTAAGCCCCAACAAATTTTATTTCTTATACCTCAAGGCCTTTTACCTCCAGTAGATACATCCTCTAGTGGATTTGTGTTTAGTTGGAAGTCGCCTCTCATTATTGGGTTTTTGAAAAAGCAGTTTATGCTCTTGGTCTTTGCTCAGGTTACCAGCTTTACCAACTTTTTCTCTGGTCTCAGTATCAGAATCCAGTATCCAGAAAATATACTGAGTCCACTAAGAAAGGGGGAGGAAAAAAAAAAAACAAAAAAAAAACCAACCTAGATAACTAGATAACTAGGCTTGCATGAAACCAAATGGGAAAAAAAATTAAAGTAAATTATAGGTCAGTCTCAAACCCCTAACCACCTTACTGAAATGTAACATGCCTGTGTAAGTCACAACCCATCCTTATTAGGATATAAATTGTTTAAAATTCTCTTCCTGATCATCAAGCAATTAATACCTTTTTTAATGAACAGTTGCTGTCTATATGGCATTGGCACCAGCAACAGCTAAACAACCTATCTCCTTTGTTGATGTTTGGACGTCTTCAAAACATCGATCTGTGATTGATAATCTAATAGTTTAATTTGGAATATGACTCGAGACCTTTCTCATACAGTGTTTTGTTTAAAATGTTGCATTTAATTTGGGGAATGTAAATAGAAATTTTTCTTAGGTATAAACACTACCCCTCCCCACTCCTCAAAAACACACAAAAAAAACTTATATTGAGGTATATGCATATTCTGTGAAGTCTGGGTGTTAGAAGCTAAGAGGTATTATAGCAGAAGCAGAATAACCCAGGAGATATTTTATGAAAAGCACAACTATTGTAAAACCAAAGCCTAATTTAAAGGTCTAAAAAATCATTTCTTAAAAGTCAAATGTGGAGTTCCCATCATGGCTCAGGGGTAACAAACCTGTCTAGGATCCATGAGGATGGGGATTCGATCCCTGGCCTTCCTCGGTGGGCTAAGGATCCGGCGTTGCCATGAGCTGGTATAGGGCACAGACACAGCTCGTATCCCACGTTGCTGTGGCTGTGGTGTAGGCTGGCAGCTGCAGTTCAGATTCTACCCGTAGCCTGGGAACTTCCATGTGCCGCAGGTGCAGCTCTAAAAAAAAAAAAAGCCAAATATAAGTGGCTTTTACCTTATTTCATGACTTTGAGAAGATCTGTTGTATTGTTCTTCAGAGTAGACAAGAAATACTGATATTTGTCTGAACTAAGGTATCTGAATGAAGAGTCTTTGTGCATTTCCAAACGTGATTTAAGGATATCAGTTTTATTTTCGTTTTTCACATTTTTAATGTTAACATTTTTATTATCCTGTATTCCCTCTCTTTTCCTGATCTATTAAATTGTACGTTTAGAGCTTGAAAAAAAAACAGTTTAAAAACACTTTTAAGTATATTATCTTACTTTTCCAATCTACTAATCACTTTTCATAGTCCCCTGTTCCCTGAGGGTCTTTTAATTTTTTTTAACTATACTAGGCAGAGTTGTTTCGTGCCCTGGCTGATGGATAATTCCAGTATCTGGAACGTTTGGGGATTTGTTTCTGCTGATTCTTACTCTTGGTGGCTTGTTTTCTTGTGAGGTTTTAGGTTTTTTTTTGCTTTGTTTTGTTTTTTGGTTTTGGTTTAAACTCCCCCCTCCCCTCCTCCCCTCCCCGTCTGCTCATTTTCCTTAACAATTATTTGTAGGGTTATTTGAGGCCTCAGACCAAAACGTCTTCTCCAGAGGGAGTACATGTGGGTACTTTGACTGTGAGACCACCTCCCACCAAGGTCAGAGCTTAGGTTCCTGGGACCACTCATCTGAGCGGAACCCAGGCTGCCAATCCAGGAAGGCTGGTTTGTTGCAAAGGCTGGCTCGTTGCCACAGCTTTTTTGAAACAGGTTTGTTTTCTCTCCTCCTTCTCCCTGTTCTGCTCAGCGGCCACGGCCAACCTTGCAGCGGCCTGGATGAGCAGGATGCGATAACTCGTGGTTCATCTTCATTCTGAGGAGTGGGGACCCAGCTTATTGGGGGAGGGTATATGACTTTGGTGTCCTGCATTCTGCTTTTTTCTTTTTTGATTTTCCCTAGATTTTGCCCTAGTTGGTTCTTACTATCTTGTTTATAGGGAGTTTTTTTTTTTTTTTTTTCCTGTTTTATCCATTTTAGTTTTCTTCATTAGGAGGCTTGGTCCAATCCAACTTACCATTACTAGAAGTGGCTGTCTTCCTTATTTGATTTTTTTTTTTTTTTTTTTTGCTATTTTAGGGCTGCACTTGCGACACATGGAGGTTCCCAGGCTAAGGGTCGAATTGGAGCTGCAGCCGCCGGCCTATACCACAGCCATAGCAACTTGGGATTTGAGCTGCATCTGCGACCTACACCATAGCTCATGGCAACGCCGGATCCTTAACCCACTGAGCAAGGCCAGGGATCAAACCCGCATCCTCAT
The DNA here is from genome assembly GCF_016906955.1 of Phacochoerus africanus. Lineage (NCBI taxonomy): Eukaryota > Metazoa > Chordata > Mammalia > Artiodactyla > Suidae > Phacochoerus > Phacochoerus africanus. The sequence goes on along the minus strand of NC_062549.1, from coordinate 14,495,556 downwards.
GGATTCTAGTCAGGTTCGTTAACCACTGAGCCACGAAGGGAACTCCTTTTCCTTATTTGATCTTTGACAACCTTATGAGTTTCATGTGCAGAGATATAACTGGGCAGCTTTAATGGATGAGGGGAACTGAGGCTGAGAAAAGCATAGTGTTGGTTTAAAGTTAACTGGGTAAGTGGCACAGCCTGGAACTCCGGAGTCTCCTGTCCCTTCCTGCCTTTGAGCTTTTTTCTACTGGGTGTGTTCTTCAAATTTTGAATGAGGCAGGCATATGTTGAAAATATGTAATACCTTTACAAAATTATTTAATCATTTAGAGAGACCATTGACTGATAACTTACATTGTACAGCTGTTTCCAGATGCGGTATTTTAAATGAAAAATAATATTTTTTTTTTTTTCCAGCTGAAGTGAGTAGTGAGTACAGTATGGATAAGGCGATGGTTGAATTTGCAATCATGGATCGGGAACTAAACCATTATTTAAAGGCTGTTCAATCTACAATAAACCATGTAAGTTTATCTCACTCGGTTATATTTGGTTACAGCTGACTTAGAAATAGAAACACAAAACCAAAATTCTTCTCCTTTAATATTTTCTTATCCTTACCATAGTAGCTATTAATATCTTCTTAATCAGGAAGTTCCTAGGATAGGAATCTTAAATATTTTCCCAGATTGGCCACCTGGGTTTAATTAAGGTATTACATCTATTTTAGATTTCCTTGCTTTTTTTTTTTTTTTTTTGGTTTCACATTTTTTAGTCTAAGCTTCCTTCACATGTGAGTGGTTTTTAAAATAAAATGCCCAACAATTGCGTAGAACTTGTTTTTATTGTTATATTTGCTTAAGCATACAATTTAGACCAGGTTTAGTTACTCATTCTCCAGCTTTAACTAATATACAGCTATTGCAAAATTCATAGAATCAGATAATAGGGAAGAGTTTTAGAGCATGTTTAAAAATAAAGAAGCTTGGCATTTTGGTCTTTCCAGAAGCCAAAGTTATCTTTGTTGGCTCCGGCTGTCACAGGAACAACACATAGGCAGTTAAGGTGGGAACATAGCAACATCCTTTTCAGCAGTACCGGGTTGAGTAAGAAATGAGCAATATGATTGCAGTAATGTTTCTGAGAAGTGCTTTGTCCTCTGAGCAGTGGAAACTCCCCTTTGAACTGATTTCATGTACCTGTGTAATTAGAAGTCTTGTACTTCTGGTTTCTTTATTTGCCTTTTCTTACTTATATCTATAGGAAAATTCCAAAAATCAAATATTTTACAAGCTTGGCTACTACTCAGGGGATGATAAGTTTTTTAATATGGTTTAATACCTAAGCCATACTTAAATGAGTATTGCATGGTTATATGTTCATGGTTATATACATTTTTCCCTGTTTTTTTTTTTCTCTTTAAAATTCTTTTTTTTTTTTAATGGTTAATATTTATTAAGTGTAACATTTGTGGCTAACTTAAGAATGTCTGTTTCTATCCAAGTAATAAACTCATTCAACTTATAAAATTCTGGTATTTCTAGCCATTGTGACTGTTAGTCTTGGTACTGTGAATATTTCTTCCGTAGGAAAATATGAAAATGACATCGTGTTGGAGTCTTTGAAACTGGATAGCAAAACACGTACACCAAAGGTTTTTAACTTCAGCTGACTCCTAGGACAGTCTCTACACTGAAGAGATTCTGATTTCATTGGTTTGGAGCAGGATTGGAGCACTAGTGTTTTTTCAAAACTCGTTCTAATGTGTATCCAGGGTTGAAATCCACTGACTTAAAAGAACAAGGCTGACTTTATAGAATAAAGTGTGTTTTTTCCTTAAGATCAGAGTTGTCTTATTATCTAGATCAATCCTGCTTTGACCCTTATATTCTATGGAGGTTATTTGATAGGCCTTTGTATCTTTAACCTTGAGGTTTTGCAAATGTAACAGCAAGTGTATATTATAGATAAGAAAACAGATTTTGGAAGTTAACTCAATGTGGATTTTTTTTTTTCTATTAAACTCTAGGATTCACAGATACTTAAGGTATTTGTACATAAAAAAAATGAAGTTTTCCTTCTTCAGAAAACTGAGTGACTCATAAAAAAGAAAAGAAAGAAAAAGTAAAAGCACCCCTCATCCACATTGAATAGCTAACAGCATTTCTTTCATCTTGAGGCCTCATCCCATTAGCCCTAGCCTACTAAACAGGAAAGTTTTTTGTTTTTTGTTTTCTGTCTTTTTAGGGCCGCCCCTGCAGCTTATGGAGGTTCCCAGGCTAGGGGTCAAATTGGAGCTGTAGCTGCCGACCTACATCACAGCTCACGGCAACGCCGGATCCGAGCCACGTCTACGAACTACACCGCAGCTCATGGCAACGTCGGATCCTTAACCCACTCACTGAGTGAGGCCAGAGATGGAAGCTGGGTCCTCATCGATCCCAGTCAGATTCGTTTCCACTGCAGCACGACAGGAACTCCTGTACAACTCTTTAAAAATAGCAATGGCCTGGAACTCCGGTACAACTCTTTAAAAATAGCAATGGCCTAGAGATCAGAAACTCTTCCAACCCCTGTGCTTCCATTTTCTAAGTTATGATCCTGGGTCAAGAAACTTAACCTCTTAGAACCTCACTTTCCTCACCTATAAAATTCTTGGTCTGCCTATTTCACAAGATTATTATGTCACTCAGATTAGATACTATGTATCAAACACTTTGATGTTCATAAAATTTGGTGGAGATAAAGATAATATGTTATTGCAAACCCAGACTTCTAAACAAAACTCCTTAGGAAGGTGGAACAGGATCTTTCTTAAAAACAAGTACTTTGCTCGCTTTATTTTAGGGCTTTGAAATAAAACTTTTATTGGCTTTGAACTGTCCTCCTCTGGAATTCAAGTATCATAGAGGATTAGCTATAAGCTAGTAAAATTACGTTATATGGTATTTATGATCTCTAAGACAAAGCGACTGTTTTAAGTCTGATTATTAAGACCAAATACAGATGATAGGAACCTATATGAGTCCCTTTTAACTTCTGCCCTGCCAGACGTTTTTAGAGATACAGTACTTCCGTTACTGTATCATTTGCCAAGATTTTTATCCACCTTGAGGTCTTTTTGTTGATGAATTTTCATATAGTCATAGAAAGTTGGAAAAAAATTTTTTTCATCATCAAAAAGCATTAAAGTTTATTATTTAAATAAAGGTCTCTCTCCTGCTCTCACCTTCACAGAAAGGATTCTGACACACCTCTGAGAAGGTTTTAGAAGTTCACTTTGGAACCCTAGAGGTGTGGCTCAGTTTACCAACCATCCCTGCGAAGTCCCTTTGGCATTCAGTGGAAGCTCTCGGATTGCCGTTCTTTGTCCTTTGAGAAAATAAAGCTACTATATTTTACAATACATGAAGATTTTATTTGGGATCAGTGTTTGTTTTAGTGCTCCAAAACTTTTTTTTAATAGGACTTTGTCCCAGCTATTTTGTAGAGGAAATGCTATGCAGTGAGCACTTAAAAAAAAAAAAAAAATTCCCAGACAGCCTGTAAGTCATTTATAAAAACTTTCAGGATAAATGGGTTATATACCTGGCACAATTCTTGTTTGTGGTGTTGGACTGCAAAGAATTCTGTATGAACTCTTTGGAGACTTTTCAGTCATGAGACCACACATGTGATGAAAGTGTTTTGAAAGCTGTGAAATGGCACACAGATAGGCTATGATGCACTTACTTCTTTTATCGCTGTCAGTGCTGGGAGAAAACTTTTCTCAGTTCCCTGTCGAGAACAGTGCGATGTCCCGAACCTGCGCTTTTGATGACCTAATGTTCCCTTCCGTGACTTCTAAGCTTTTATTATTTGAGTATTTTGAAGGAGCACTGCTGGCTGGCTTTTTTGTGCTCAAACACTCACTGAATAAATATTTTCTAAACACCTATGCACCAGGTACTTCTAGGTGCAAGAAATAGGAGGTCAGCAGCAAAGCCCACATGACCCCCCCCTTCAGAATGTCTGAAGTCTGGAGAGGGAGTCGAACATTTAAGTAAGGGCAATGCAGATGTTACTTAGTGACTGTCGTGCTGTGTACCACAAAGGCAGAGTGAAGCATTCAAGGACAGGGAATAACTCAGGGGGAGTAATATCTGTGGGGGGATGATTGGTGGTTGGGGGACTCCTTCCTCATGAGGTGATATTTAATCTAAGGTGAAAGTCAAATGAGCCTCCATATGGGGATTGTGATAATTAACTTCTCTGTCTTGAGTCACTCTTGCATGTTGAGAACATCTTTTAAAAAATTTTCTTGATGTCAGAGTTTCAGAGTGCCTTGACCACAACTAAGACTGAATTTGAGAAAATTCAGCCAGAGAAGGTCTCCTTTTATGTACAGAAAGCGTAAAGTATGGAGAGTGGTTGAGTAGCCTACCTAAGGTTGGTCAAGGATTCATTCATTCACAGATGGGAGCGCCTACCACTTGCCAGGAGCTGTGCTTATTATTAGTAAAGCAGGTTATGGTGATAGTTGATTTAAGAGTCATTTCATTACTGGTATTCCGCCTCTCAAGCCATTTCACTGTCAAAGGCGATATCCCTCTTGAAGTCAGACTCTTTATCATGTATTGAACAAACAGTGGTAATACTGTGCACTGCATATTTCTGGTTCTGGGTTTATGTAATGGTTTTGAATTAAACCTGAAGTCCTGTCTTGTGGTCTTCAGGTTCCAGAAGGTGGGCACCAGCTTAGTTTAGTGAATCCTCAAATCTATTCTCAAATACGTGTTTTTTTCAAATAAGAGATGATAAAAGAGTCCAACCACTGTTGTGGGGGTGGTCCTCGCAACTTTTATATAATCTTAATTCTCATAGTGAAAAAGCGTGAGCTCCCCGAAGCCAAATGACAAATAGCCTAACAGATCAGATTAGTTACAGATGTTATTATTAACGGTCAGTGGTAAGATATACATTTTCTTTGTTTCTCAATGAGCAGTCTTGTCTTAGAGTTTAGCAAAAGTAAAGCTTAAGATTCACATTATACTTTGGCATTTATTTCTCATTATACTTAATTGTCCAGTTTCACTATAGCAAACTTTAAATCTTAGAAGAATTGTCAGATTTTACCTGTATATTGTTCTTTTAGTATGTGCTGCTTCACCATGTTACCTTATTGGAAAATCCAGAGCATTTGTATTTTCTCCACTTCTACTATTTTCTTTTGTGCTGCAAGCATCTTACAGATTATCTAAGATTTGAAAGCGTTTAAATCAGATTGCTGCCACATAGTTGTTTGTGGTTTTTGAAGTCAGTGTTTTATAACAACTCCTACAAAAAGCCTAGGGAGGGAGAATATTTTCCTTATTAACCTAACAGGAGCAATTAGTTGCTAGATCAGTTCACTTGTATTGTTTCTTATATATCTGTTCACAGATACACCCTGGGAACTGTGGTTCTCACCTGATAAGCTAACCTGAACATTTAATCTGCCTTTTAAAACTAGTATGTTGAGAGTTAGAAGAGTGGAAATATGTCTCATGTAACTTGTTTGAAACTCACACAGTCTTAGATAGAATAAAAGAATGAAGTGGGTCAAAGGTATAGCTTACCTGGGCCTTGATGTTATGCACCTAGTTTAGAATGTTTTTGGCTGTCACTTCCCTGTGCTTCCTCACCCTTCACCCTTCATCAGCTGGTAAGCTTTGCCTTTAGTAAATCTTATTTTAAAGTTAGCTCACTATCTATTACTTTAAATCTCATGGGGTTAAGTTGGGAGTTACAGTCTTAGTTAGGCCGGGGTTGGGGAGTACGTCTCACTTAGAAAGCTAATAATCTCTAGTAGCTGCAGAAAGTTCCAGGGCAGAGGCTGTGATTTATTGGCTATGATCATCTGCTGACCAAATGTAAGAGTACATCGCACATTATGAGTCATCGGCAAAAGAGGAAGGAGGGGAAATTCGTTTGGGATCATTACACTCAGGATAGAAGATTCCTGAGCATGAGAGAAATTAGTATTGTCAGCGGACTAGCAAGAAGGTGAGAGGTGACAGTGGAATTAGTGAAAAATCTCTTGGAAACAGGTGGGAAAAAACTGCAGAATCCCCTCTTTTCCACTCCCTGCTTCCAGCACTTGGCCCTCCAGCCTGAGGTGTGGTCGCTTAATACCTTTCTTGTCAGAGTTAACAAATGCTCCATATATAAGCCTTCTCATCTATAGGAATACTGCCCAGATGTGGAAATTAGCCAGGGAAAAAAAGCTGACATAGGTATTCGTTCTTCAGCTTCTTGGCCACAGAATGTGTCTCTTTCTGTGATTACTGGTAACAAATTCCTACTCCATTGCTTTAGAACTCCCTCTGCAGTTATTCCCAACTTAAGGTTGTGTTTGGTAGTATTTTTTCTAATACACAGAGTGTTAGTTCTGGATATAATATTTCGCTAATTGTTACCTCTATAGGGAAGCATCAGATCTGAATCTCTTAGGTTACCCAATAAGGTAGCTGTAGAACATTCTGGTCTGTGCTATATTAAGGCTGAGTATCATGGGTAGTTTATAGAAATCCGTCTTGCTATTTTGCAGGTATTAAGTGTTGGATCTTACTCAGAATTCTAAAACGTTTACACTCTACTGGGCCTTAATGTGCCTCTCATGCAGCATTTTCACAAGTTTGCTCCATAATACTAATTCATCAGGATGTGAGTAAGTATAATAGGAAAAAAAAAAGGATTTTGTGGTCAAATAAGTTTGGGGAATGCTTGATTAAAAGAATTTCCTTAAAGACTCCAAAGCCTTTAATATGCTTTTATGCCTTGTGATTCTCCAAAGGAGGGATACTTAGTAATTTCCTAAACTTATTTACAAACCTCTTTGAGGACAGGACTGGTAACTCTACACAACCCACTGGGGAAAAGGCTTCTGTAGTCTGAGTTCCTGCACCTTCCAGAAAAGGCCAAGAGATGGATCCAGCAGATCTGGCAGTTAGTGGTAGAGATGCTGTGGCATCCAGGGGACAGGATGTTCCTATGCAGAAGATCAGGAAAGGGCCAGACCTCTGAAAAGACCATGCATTATTTCAGCAGTGAAGAAGAGGAAACCAAAGTTTTTAAACACATGCAGTAATTGCTTGGCTCTCAGAGTCTCTGTTTGAAACAAATAAGACCCCTCTGTGGAGTATTGACTCAGGAAGGTGGAGAGAAGGCAGTGCTTTCTCTTTTTTTTAGGGTCACACCTGGGGCATATGGAAGTTCCAGGCTAAGGGTGGAATGGGAGCTACAGCTGCCAGCCTACACCACAGCCATGGCAATACCAGATCTGAGCCATGTCTGCGACCTACACCACAGCTCACCGCAACGCCAGATCTTTAACCCACTGAACAATGCCAGGGATCGAACCCACATCCTTTCCGAGAAGGCAGTGTTTTCAAAGAAAGGAAGAGAGGAGAGGGACAGAGTAAGAAGGAACAGAGCAGCAGTGTGGACAGGAAAAGCGTACAGATTTTGAAAGGCCTGGGCCAGCCCAGGACTTGATTGTTGAACACCTTGCCCTCAGTGGCACCAGGCAACCCTGGCAGCTAATTATCTGAATTATTTAAAAGACGTGAATTTTTTTTCTTCTTTTTCTTTTTAGGCCGCACCCGCGGCATGCAGAGGTTCCCAGGCTTGGGGTCTCATCTGAGCTACAGCTGCTGGCCTATACCACAGCCACAGCAACTCGGGATCTGAGGCACGTCTGCGACCTACACCACAGCTTACAGCACTGTAGTCCACTGAGTGAGGTCAGGGATCAAACCCGCAACCTCATGGTTACTAGTCGAATTTGTCTCCACTGCACCACAGCGGGAACTCCTGAATGTTCTTTAATATGGCAAACTTCTGCTTATTTCTGACATTGGGCATGATCTGTATGTAGCATCAAACCCTTATTTTTTAAGTTTTGGTAGAATATAGTTGACTTACAAAGTTGTATTAATTATGTGTATAGCAAAGTAAATCAGTTTTACATATATGAACATCCATTCCTTTTCAGATTCTTTTCCCGCAAGGATTATTTCAAACCCTTATTTTAGTTAATCACTTTAGTCTCCTTCCATGGCAGACTTTTCACCATACTTGGTAAGTATTAAAGATCTTGAGATGTAGGCCTTTCCCCACTATCTGACAGTGGTGCCTAAGGGCAGTGAAAGAGCGTGAGCTAACTGCAAGAGAGAGATGGGGAAACAGACTGAACCACAGAATGGCTCACCAAATGGGAGGGTTCACTGTAAAATGAATGCATGTGCAAAGTGTGGAGTTGAAAGCAGTTGCTTGTTTAGTAACCTCCCAATTAAGTTGTTCACTTGGTGCCAATGCTATGCTTAGTCTAATGAAGATACAGAGGCCTCTTGACATGTGTATATGAGATAGTTACAAAATAATATTAACAGTGAAGATAGTTTGACACGAAGAGTGAAAATATGCCTAAGAAATTCAGAGTAAGGGAAAAGAGCCTTTGCTTAAATTCTGGCTGTTCTACCCTCTAACTCTGAGCCTCCACTTCTGCTGCAAGTGGAGGTGATCGAATATAGGTCAGAGAGTTCTGGAAACAGTGAAAAGCGATAACCTGAATCAGTTCTCTCAGACTCATTTATAAAGTTCTGTGAAGGAGAAGTCATTTTCCTTGATCAAGTTTAAATAGTATCTAACGAGGACTTTTGAGTTAAAATTTAGCAAGTAGAGCCGGCAGCAGAGTTGGGAAAGGCCAGAGGTGATTACGTCCTTGAGGGGTTGAAGGAAGGGCCACTTTCCTTAGAAGGAGTCTTCTGGTAATGCGGGCAGAGAGGATGTTCGGGGGAATTTGGTGCTCGTAGTATTGAAAGCAGAAGGGACTGGGCCGAATCTCGGGGACCTGGCAGTGCGAGGCCAGTGAGAAGCATGGCATTTGGCCAGTTGGCTGTGAGGGCCCCTGATCAGCAAGCCTGTTAATGTCTGGAGCAGTGAGAAAGCCATCGTGCCCTTTAACATACGCTGGCTCATGGCAGAGGAAGGAGAGGGGAGGGTCATACTGCAGGTGAGGACAGTCCGCTAAGTAAAAACTTTGGCCGTTCAGGAATAGCTTTTGAGGTTTTCTAAAGCAAACCAAAGTCACTTAAAAGCCTGCTAGTTCAATAAATAGCATAATTCTATACCCCTGTGCACAGAGGAAATATTTCTTCAGTTACACTTCCATGTTCAAATAGTGGTTGTTTATTAGCAGCACGTGTGTGAAAAAGATGGGGAGAGAAAAATGTGTAGGACTTATTCCTCTGATGTATTGTGTGCAAGTGGTTGGCTCTATTTCACATGTGCCATCCATATAAATCGTTAATACGTGAAAGAAGGGAAAGTATAAGTGGAGAGAATATAAGTGGATTTTATTTTTTTCAAGCTCTGTGTGAGTTTGCAGTTGTACTGCAAGGAAAAGCGCTTTCGTTCTGAAGTGGAGCCAGTGCCCGGGGAACTGTCATTCAGAGAACGGAGAGGATTTCTTCCTATTCTGTTTCTCTCTTAAAAGCATCAAGCTTCTAGTAATAGTGACACTTAATCTTTCATTCTTTTGTGTCATGGCCAACCTGATAGTTTAACCACTTGAGCTTTTTGAATTTCATTTCTTTCTGGGCCTTTTTTTTTTTTTTTTTTTTTTTTAAGGGAACTTTCTGTCACATAATATATAGCGTTCCTTAAAATAGTGAAAAATTCTTACATGCATATCTCATGGACTAGAGTAATACACCAAGTCAGTTTAATTATGTTTCCTATCCTTTCTTTCATCTTAAAGTAATCATTTAGTTTTCTTCTAATACAGAATGATATTTAGAAAGGCCAAGTCAGTGTTACTTGAAATTGGAAACAATAGCCAGGAATAGTTTGATGTGATTGCACCCCCCAGTTGATTTCCAGACGTCCTGACTTGCTTGCTTTTTACTTTCTCCTTAACTGACATCCAGGGGTCCCACATGCTTCAGTACCTGCCTTCCAGCTGCCTCATCTATTTGCGTTTCTTGGAATGTTACTGGTACCAAGGAGCAAAGCCACTCCACCCATCAGGTACTCTCTGTCACCCTGAGGCGTATTTTTGCCCCCGCCATGAAACCGGAGCCAGTAATGACACATGAAGCACTAAATCGGAGCTCTCAATGGACTAGATCCTGGGTGTGCTCAGGACATCCCTCTTACAGAATCAAAATTAAATTGAGCTCATGAGGGGTAGTTACACCGTCTCTTAAAAAGCCTCAGCAAAAATGTCAGATGCTCAGTTTTTTTTCTTAGGAGAAATTCTTAAGATGTGACTGAAAGCACCTCTAAATGATGTAGGTGGAGTTAGACTATGTCCTGCCACATTTTCTGTAATAGTAATGGTATTTTCTGCCATCATATGGAATGAAAGTGCTTTGCCTTGGAAGGTAAAGTGTGTGTGATTCCATGACAGTAGTACATTGTTTGGTGTTAATGTTCCATTTAACGACTGAGTTTTCTTCTCTCCCTCTCCAGGGGGAAGCTGTGTGACCTTAAGCAGGTTCGCAAAATGAACTTAGTAGTATCTGTCATTGCCTATCACAGAGTGATTGCTTGATTAAAAAATGCGATAACATATGTGAAAGCCCTTGAGAGGTAAAAGTGCCGTATAAAGGCAAGGGCTCAGCGTTCTGTCCTGTTAACTTTTAACTTCTTTCTCCTGTCACGGAAATGTCTACCACAGGCTGATTTAAATTGGTGATCTCTTGTAAACCACCTAAACTCGGAATAAGTGGTCATAGGTGGCTTGGGCTGTCTCCTCCCATTCATTTTCTCATGCCCCAGCTTGAACTGGAAGGATAAATGTGTAAATTTTACATTCATTTTTGGTCCTTAATTTAGTCATCTTTTTGGTAAATGTTTATTTCTGTCTTCCCTCCCTACCCCTTTTCTCCGCCTCACCACCTCCCAAGAGTTTGGTGGAAATCTCACGTAACAGTTCAACAAGTGACTAATGTAGATTGGGCTTGCTTAGTCTCTGAGTCACTTTATTATGAAACACTTAAACTTGAACATCTATCGGTAACAATGAGGAAATAATATAAAACAATTTATACTTTCTGATCTGATGGTTTTAGTGACTAACTCATCAGGCAACAATGAAGAAGGAAATTAATGAACATTCACAAAGCCAGATGAAATTATGTTAAAAGTCCGTCTCAGTAAATCACAATCACCTTCACTTCCTTCTCCCCATTTCTCAGCAGCTGGTGTTTCGTTGATAAGAGTGTTGGGCTAGGAAATAAAGATCTGGCTTCTAATCCTCTTTCTGCCAGGCTGTGACCTTGGACAAGTCACGTAAACCTCTGTACTTCAGCTTCCTCATTTCTAAAATGGGAGTAAGAATAGTATTTTTCCTACACCCCTCTCCGGACAATGGTAGATAGAAGAGAATGTGTTGTAACAAAAAAGGGAAAAAAAGTGAAAGATGGCATATGGTTATTAGACCTTGCCTGTCCTCATCTGACATCTGATATCTGAACGGCCACAGCACCAAAGAGTGAAGGAAGATCAGAAGGGAGTCGCTGTTAGCTCTTGGAGCTGGAAAGAGAAAAGATAGACTCCCAGCGTTTGGATTCCTGAATTGAATCCTGGAATGCAGTTTCCCATCGAAATAACATTGTGGCTAGGTTTCCAGGCTAGCCAATTAAAAAAAAAAAAAAAAAAGATTTAATCATAAGCAGTGCATTGTGATCCAGTTTCAATAAAACTGTAACAAAGCCCATGTGTGGGATAGGTATCAGTTTGGTGATTCATTTGTTCTGGAGGCCTAGCCTAGTGGATGTTAGTGAATTCAATTCTCTGACTTCCCTGGTTATTTGATATCTGCCTGCAGGCTGTTGATGGTTTGCTTAAACCAGATTTGGAAATGTCATCAGTTTCTTCTTCAGTGCCCTGGCCCTTTGACTAAAAAAGTCTGAAACCAACTCTCTTTGTCCCGGGTGAGGGGTGAGGAGCCCTCCTGGAATCCTGACCCCCTTGAATCATCACAGTAACCTACCCAGTTAGTAAGGAGGATATGATGGACTCTGAGCCCCAGGAAGGTTAAGGGACATGCTTGGGTCACATGCTTAGTCTCAAGGTGTGACTTGAACCTTGGTTTTTTTGATATGTAATTCAAGGCTCTTTTCATGACATCGCCATGCCTCAGGACAGATGTAGTTTGTTGAATTCACTTTGAGTTGTAGTTTTCAGTTGGGAGTAAGAGTGCTTTTGTCTAACCTTGGTTATAAAATATGCTTAAAATCTTACACATAAATTTTCCACAGGTGGAGTTCCTGTCATGGCTCCGTGGTTAAAGAACCAGACTAGTATCCATGAGGACACGGGATCGATCCCTGGCCTCACTCAGTGGGTTAAGGATCTGGCATTGCCGTGAGCTGTGGTGTAGGTCACAGACATGGCTCGGATCTGGTGTGGCTGTGGCTGCGGCGTAGGCCGGCGGCTGCAGCTCCGATTGGACCTCTAGCCCGGGCATCTCCATGTGTTGCTGATGCGGCCCTAGGAAGACGAAAATACAAAAATAAATAAATAAATAAATTTTCCACAGATAAAGGTTTAAGAGTAAATGAGAAGTAACTCTTCACACTCACTTGACATGCATAAGAAGGGATTCTGTTAATATTAAAGAACTACTTGAGGAAAAGAATATTGTTTATGAAACCGTTATATTAAAAAGGAGGTATATTCAGTCTTTCCATAATAATAATAATAAACCTACATAATTAACCTACCATTTCTCTAGTGCTTGCTATGCTCTAGGCAATAGTCTAAGTTGCATTTGTTAACGTAGGTTGAGGAACTGCTTTTTTCTTGCCAGCTTAGACTACAGATTTATTCATGATCTGATTTTAGAAGCAGTGGGGGAGAAGTCTCTCCATGGAAGAAGGCAGTGGTATGGCCAGTAGGTGGCATTTAATGGAGCATGTGAGGGATATTTCACTGGGGTGGTGGAAAGAATACTGCAACTGGGGTCAGAAGTCGTAGACTCATCCTTGCTCCTCCACTGTCTCATTGTGTGACACTGGATGAGCAACTCATCCTCTTAAGGTCATCAGTTTCTTTATTGGTAAAAAGAGGGTAATGATACCATGTGGGGCTGTTGCAAGGATGAAGTGAGACAGTGAGGCTTCATGTGGTCGGCATGGAGAAAATAGTAATTGCACCAGGTGGTTATGAAGTTAAGTTGGAGAGGAGAATATGAAAGCTGGTTTACGCATTTTTTAATGTCATCCAATTTAAGATGGTATTTTCCATTAACTGCCGCCTTCTTTAGTACTTCAGAGTAAAATGTGTGGGGAATCAAGGAAAACAGGTTATGGCTAGAAGATCTGGATTTTACAGGGTGGCCACCAGGTCTAGAACATAGGTGGACACACAATAAATGGCTTAACGGTATACTATTACAGCACATTTTGAAATCATTTTGTTTGTGCTTTCAGACCTGGTGACCACCTTGTCGTTTCAGCTCTGTCGCTATTCAGTGTTTGGTTCAAGGAAGTTATTTAATCTCTCTGGGCAATGAGAATCAAATGAAATGAATGATTCTAAAAAATGGACTATAGACTTGAAGAAAGAGGAAGAGGTGGTCTTTTCCAACCCCCATTCCCCTTGAATGATAAAACACCAGATCCTGGGGGCAGAGCCTCCTTGCCTGCCTGCTTGCATCTCTCACAAGTGTCCTATCTTACTAAATCTATTTCTTGCCTATCAAGAAAACATAAAAAATGTACTATCTACTGTGAAGCACCAAACTGTTTTTTTATTTTGATTATTGTTATTTTCTCGTGGTACAGTGTCTTCGATTAGATTAACGATGGAGAGAATTCATTTGCATTGAGTCAGGAAACTTTTCTCACAGGAGATGAAGCAGAAGGCCAAAGCAGTTTGATAGTTTTAGGAGTGGGAAGTAATTTCAAATGTCAGGAAGCCAAATGAATTATAGAGAAGGCAACATCAGTGAATTTGATAGTCTGCTAGATGGGAATGAATGGAGCAGTAAAGGATAAAGAGCATTAATAAACCACCGGATTATTAGTAATTCCAGAGTCTTTATTGTATTGGGTGAGATGTGATGACCGAGGAAATGATCCAGCCTGATGTCCTTGGATTGACCTCATACTGTGCAGTAGATATGTGGTCTGACCTAAAGACAAGGGATTTGAAGTTGGACTTCCTGTTTATCCGAATCCTCACGGAACTTGTGCATGTTAGAAGCTAATTTATGGATTTAAAGAAAAATGTAGTATTCCCCAAATAGATCTTTTGCTAGTTTCTTTTTGTTCTGACCTTATAGTCACATTAAATAGGTTTCTGATGGATACTTGGCAAGAGCAGAAGGAAGAAAATGACAAGCATTTCTCTTTCTGTTTGGTTACAGTGGAAATGGTGAATTTGTTCCCTTGGTGGTTCAGGTCCTCTGGTTCACAGAGGGTGTGACATAGAACACGAGAGAGAAGTTCTTACTGACTTCACGTCGGCAGCCATGTAGTGGCTGGGGTGCTCCCCAGTGGCCCAGGTGGGAAGGCTGGTCTTCCTGTCCGGGATGCTCAGAAAGAAAGGGCTTCCATGAACCTGAGCATGGCCCCATTCTCCTCCCAGGTCTTTTGCTTTCTTTAGGGGAGAGAGCACCAAGTGTGTATACCCATCCTCGCTGTCTCCCCTCCATGCGCGCGTGCACGCGCGCGCGTGCGCATGCACACACACACACACACACACACACACACACAGACTGGAGCAAGAGATCCTTCTCCCATTGTTTGGATTCCAGAGTGAGATGCCACTGGATAAGCTTCAGGATCATTAACCCACACTAAGTTGAGTGGAAAAGAGAAGTTCATCTAAACGAGTATGAGAAAATTGAGATCCCTGTTAGGACTCCCCTAGAAGCCTTGATATTGATGAATGTAACACAAAATAAGCAGGTAGGAAAGGGATTATGATATAGGCTTTGTGCACTGAGGGCTGCATTGAAGGAATTGCTAGGTCAATCCTAAAAGAAGCTTTGAAAAAAAATTATGCTAGAAAGATGGGAATACTTTAGATATGAAAAAGAATCAGTGGACTTCTTTTCTGTAAAGCACAGTGTTTTTTACATTAGAAAAACACCTGCAGACGCTTTTTCCAGTTCCACCTGCCCCTTTTTTTTGGGGGGGGGAGGGGCAGAACCTTAATCCTTGACAGGAAACTGTGTGCCATCAGGGAAACTTCTCGGTGACTATCATTTCATCAGCGTTGAAACCAACCCGAAAGTCAGTGTGGTTGTCCAAAGGTCTCCTTAATAATGTAGTTAGAATATTTCATTTGATAAACATTACCTGGCTTATCGTGTCAAAAACTGTTGGAAGAAATTTTGAAATCACTGATCGATAGATTTCGTTCCTACAGAGCATTTACTTATTTATCTGTGAACTGCTCATGAGTTTAAGCTGCCCTTAGTGTAACACTATATCCCAAACTCATGATGATTGTCGTAAATGTCTACACCAGCAGTTCTTTGTGTAAATACTAAGATATGCTTAAAAGGTCCCTTTGTCAGGCTGTCAGGAATTTCTGCATTATAAACTGCATTTAGTGGGGGAAAGAAAGGAAACGTTGGAAGAGGGAGGGAGACAAGGAAAAAGACTGTAGTTCTTTTCTCTCTTGCTATTTTTCAAAATGCATAGTGTGCTTCAAGGCCATTGGTTCCACATGGCTTCATCCTTTCAGCCCCCTTTCTCCTTGTTGCCTCTATCTGTCTGTCTGACATACCTAAGATGTGGGGCACTGAGAACAGAGCGTTTTCTTTAGTGCCTAGCGTGTCTAACACTGTACTGGGCACCTTGGATGCATCACCCTGTATCCTCACAGTTGGCTAGAGTGGGTACCATAACATTCTTGTGTAGATGAGGAAGCTGAGGCTGAAGGAGTTGAGGGGATGGCTCAAGGTGACACAGCTGGTGAAAAATCAAGAGGACGGGAGTTCCCCTTGTGGCTCAGTGAGGATGAAGGTTCGATCCCTGGCCTCCCTCAGTGGGTTAAGGATCTGGCGTTGCCCGCGAGCTGTGGCGTAGGTTGCAGACATGGCTCGGATCTGGCTTTGCTGTAGTTGTGGCATAGGCCAGTGGCTATAATTCCAATTTGACCCCTAGCCTGGGAACTTCTTATGCCTTGGGTATGGCCCTAAAAAGACAAAAAAAAAAAAAAAATTCCAGAGGGCACTGTTCAGTTGTTCTCTTATTTGACTTGGCCACGATGGAGAACGCTCTCCTTCCCAAATTGTTATACTCCCTTAACTTTGATGACAACACATGTCTGCCTTTCCTTCTTCCTTCCAGCCACTTTTCCATAGTCTTCTGGTGAGCCTGACTTCATGTCTCCACGCGTGTAAAGTCTTGGGATTCCCACCTGTTCTTGGACTCTCTTCTCGTCCCACTTGGGACTCTCTTCCTGGGTGGTGACATCTATGTGTATAACCTGAATGACTGTCTTTGCGCTGCTGAGTCCTAAATCCTCATTTCTGTTCCGGAGTGCGCCTCTGAGAATCACACCTGTGAACTCAGCCATGTTTGACTTCCCCACTTCAGGGTGCTCCTTAGATTCAGCATGGCCCAGAGAGGCATTTTCCACTTGATTTTTTGGCTGAGATTCTATAACTTAAGAAATGGCAATATCCTCCACCCAGTGGCCCACATCAGAAATCTGATTATCAACCTTAGGCCTCCTGGTTCCTCACATCTCACATTCCATCACTGGATTTTACTGATTCTCAAATGAGTTCTCCTACCTCATCCCCATTTTCATCATCTCCAGTCTCCCATGGTGAGTTTTTTTGGGGGGTTTTGTTTGTCTGTTAGTGTTTGTTTTTGTTTTTGTTTTGCGGGGACGGGGGGTGGGGGTGGGGGTGGGGGCGGAGCTTGCAGCATACATAAGTTCCCAGGCTGAGGATTGAACCTGCACCACAGCAGTGACAGGTGCCAGATCCTTAACCCACTAGATTACCAGGGAACTCCCTAATATGTTTTCTATCTAGTAACCCAAGAGCTCTTTCTAATTTGGAAATTGAGTATTTTGCTTGCCTTTTTCACACCTCTTCCCTCTTCAGTGATTCCTTATTACTCTTGTGGTCAAATTCAAATGTCTTTACCTGGTCTGTACCCCTGCTTAACTCGGTAGCCTCATTTTTTTTTTTTTTTAACCATTCTTTTATGCTAGCTCTTGGAATGTTCTCTCGCTTTGGGGCTTACTACACATTATTCTTTCTTCCGGACGTGCTCTTCTCTCATTTTCGAATAGCTGACTCCTTCCTGTCTTTCATCAACTTAGCACAGCTCCTTTTTAACAGCCCTTCCTGACATCACCCGGTCTCTGTCTGCCAAATGCCTTCCTCTCTTGTGCTTTCCTAACATTGTACACGTAAACATTTTTCATAGCATTCGTAGCTATAACCCTATCTTCTCTCCAAAACCATGTCTCGTCTTAGATATACAACTGTCCTCTTTTCATTCCCACTTCATTTTATTCCCATAGGCATTTCACTTGTAACCTTCCAAAACTAACCTTGGGTTTTTTTCTTTTTTTTTCCTCCCTAACCCGCTGTTCCTCCAGATTTCCTCATCCTGGGAAATGGCAACTGTACCATTTCATCTGGTCAGGCCAAACCCAATTTGTCTAAGTTCCTAATGTTTCACAGCCCACATCCAGTTCATCAGTAAGCCCCACTGTTTATACCTTCAAAGTGTAGTTAGAATCTGACCACTTCTTGTCACTTCTGCTGCCACCCTAGTATGTGCCAGGGTCTCCTTTTGCCTAGATGACTGCAGTAGCTGCTAACTGGCCTCCCACTTCTGCCCTTCCTCCCTTGAAACCTGTTCTCATCGCAATAGCTGGAATGGTCCTTTAAGAAAAGAAAACCAGGTGTTCTCAGTCCTCTGCTCAACCCTTCCATCCTCCTTAGCATAGCGGCTCAAGGCCACACACTGGCCTCTGTGGTCGACCCTCCCTCCCCTCCGCACTCCATCTTCCCCTCTGACCTCATCTCCTGCTGCTGCCCCTTTTTACTTTTCTTCAGGTCTCAGTTCAGATGTCATCTTTTCAGTGAAGCCTCCCCTAAGCGTCCACCCTAGAGGAGCTCACCCACCCCCGCCTTGTTGACTCGTTGTCTGTAGCACTCATTACCATCTGGCTAGTTTTATATTTTCTGGCTGTTCTTCGCAACTGGGATGTAACGTCCATGAGGGCAGAGACGCGGTCTCTTGTTCACCACTGCATCCCCAGCATCTGGCGCGGTGCATGACCCCTAGCGGGCACTTAGCAAATCTGTGGTGAAGCGTAATAGTAGTTAAGTCATGGATTTAGTCGTTTTACAGACCTGCCAATGCAGTGAGTTCCAGATCCTGCACTGATGAGCATTTTGACTGCTTGCCGTTACGCCGCCCCTTAGCCTGAATTTCCTAATCTGTAATATAGGGATGTTCTTACTTCTTAGGTTGTTTGTTTGGGGAAGATTAAGTAAAATAGTCTGTGTGAGGTACTTAGCTCAGTACCTTGCCCTAATAAACTATACATTGAGAGCAGTTGTTGCCACTGATCGTGCTGCTGATTCTTGTCAGACCACATTTAATTGCTTATCCACCAGATTTTACTTATTGAAGCGGAGTTGATTTACAATGTTGCAGTAATTTCTGCTGTATAGCAAAGTGATTCGGTTAGACATATACACACATCCATTCTTTTTCAGATTCTTTTCTCTCCATAGGTTATTAGAGAATATTGGACAGAGTTCCCTGTGCTATAAAGCAGATCCCCATTAGCCAACCATTCCATATGTGTGTATGCCAGTCCCAAACCCCCAGTTTCATCCCTCCCCCCAGCCTGTCTCCTTTGGTAACCGTAAGTGTGGTTTCAAAGGCCATGAGTCTGTTTCTGGTCTGCAAATAAGTTCATTTGTATCGTATTTTTTAGCTTCCACATATAAGTCATATCGTATGATGTTTGCTGTATCCTAAATGTGGCTGTTGTGATGATGATGACAATTAGTGGTTCCAGAAGAGAGGGGATGAGGGAGGGGGATTGGGTGGAAGTACTCAAAAGGTAAGATAAAGAAGTTCTGGGGATGTAATGTAAAATAATAATGATAACAAGGCCAGTTAATAATAATAGCTGCAGTTATCATTTGAGTGCTTACTGAGAGTCAGGAAATATTCTGTAAGTCAAACACCTTCCAGTAGAACTTTCCGCAGTCATGGGAATGTTCTGTATGTGCACTGTAGCAAGGGAGCCATTAGCTACTTGTGGCTTTAAAGCCCTTGCAATGTGACAGTGTGACTGAGGAACTATTATTATTATTATTATTTTGTCTTTTTCCATGGCCGCACCCGTGGCATATGGAGATTCCCAGGCTAGGGGTCTAATCGGAGCTGTAGCCACCGGCTTACACCAGAGCCATAGCAATGTGGGATCTGAGCCACGTCTGCGACCTACACCACAGCTCACGGCAACACTGGATCCTTAACCCACTGAGCGAGGCCAGGGATCAAACCGCAACCTCATGGTTCCTAGTCAGATTCATTAACCACTGAGCCACGATGGGAACTCCTATATTTTTAATTTTATTTAATTTTAATTAGAGTTGAATAGCTGATTGTGACTAGTGGCTACTATACTCGGATTTCAGAACTCTAAAGTCTTTAAATGCATTAAACCATTTAGTACTCATGACAATGCAAAGACTTTTGTAGAGTTATAGATGAGGAAATCAAGTTTCTGAGAGGTTGCACAAGATTTCATAGCTTGTATGAGGTAGAGCTGGGACTTAAAGGTTAGATCCTCAGGTAATCTGGTTCTGTGGGCTGTGCTGGCACCTCCTTGTCATTCTCAAGAACTGAAGGGCCACAGGCCAAGGGCCAAGTTGCTGTATCTGGGTTCTTGTTGCAGGGAAGCTGAGAAAGTGAATTTCTGGCTCCTGCCCCAGTGAGGTATCACTCAGAAGGTGGGAAAGTCCCTCATCTCAGAAGAGGGGACATAATTCTGCTGTCGCATCTCAGGTTCAATTCCTCCATGGTCCGGTTACCCAATGGCTACAGAGTTTGACAGGCTGTCTCGGGTCTGAGTCCCCTTTGATTGTTTGAAGGCACAACTCGGGATGCAGAAATACATGCTTATTCCTTTATGTCCATGCTGTTCCGTGATGGTCCTCTCTAACTAGTGAGCCACCAGCTTCTTTTTATAAAATATTTGGAAGACACTAAAGAGAGAATGTTAGTTAAAAACGTAAATGTGTGCATGTCAGACCAAGGAAGAAATATGAGTACTTAGCTTTTGCTATTGGTCCTGAACCCAGAGTTGATACCTTAACTCCCTTCTCCAATACCCGTTTCACATTCTCTTTGCTCTCAACTGACTCTCAGCTGACGTAGGTTTTTATCTGACTACAACACCTAGGCTTTGACTCCTCTGGCATCTGTGCTCTTGATGGAACTGCCCGAGTGGAGTTGTTTCTGATTCCCATTATATTTTACCACTAGACGTGGCAAAACCAAGACAGGCCAGGTTCCAGACACACACCTCCCTTTCCTCACTCTGCAGCAGCAGTTCTTTTTACCCTTGATAATTAATTCATTGTCCCAACCAGTTCTGTAACCTCACTTTTTGTCTCTCTGGTCAGTGTCATGAGAAGCTCAAAATTGCTAGGTTGCCATGTAAGCTTCCAGATCACTGAAGGCATTGGTGAGTCCCTTGGTGAAATCATTCTTTTCTCGGGTGCTGAGACTGTTAGACCAGCAGAATTTGAGTTGCAGACATGGGAGGAAAAAGGCAAGTTGGTCATTAGGTATGATGGGGGGGCGGGGGGAGAAGATTTGCAACTGGTTCTACTTTTGTCGCCTGGCTCCTAGGCGCATGTGTTCTGACCATCAGAGGAACAATGTCATATATTATTTACTGGGTACAGGCATCCTGTGGGATGTGACTCTAACCTCTTGAGGTGTTGTCTCTCAGGTAGCACTGGAACTGAATCTTCAGTAGATGATTTAGCATCTTAGAAGATCATCTCTCTGGATAATGGGGTTCTTGGTAAGACTGGTATATCCCATTACCATCAACCCACTGCTATACTTTTTCCACTGTAAAATCTGGAGTGAGATACCATAATGATAAATAAGGCAATGAGTAATTCTGTAGAGGACAGAGGCTTGGTGGACAAGAAAGGCAATTTCAAATTCAAAATAAGTGTCTTTTTCTATGAAGACTAACAAATGACCACTACAAGTTGAGGATATCTGCCTAAAACCAGGTATGTTTTCATAAAATGAAGCTGAGGTATAAAAGTGCATTCAGAGTTGTTACTTGGAGGCACATGCAAAGAAAGATTAAGTTGAAAGGGGGTTTGAATGAGTTGCTGCCATCTGTCACTGACTCATTGTGACCTTGGGCAAGACGCTTCACCACTGCGAGCTGCCCAGTCCTCAAATCTCTCAAACTGGGATAATGATACTTGTGCATATAAGGCTTTGACCCACTCAGCTGAGAGGTTTTGTTTGATTGCAAAGTGTTTGTTAATAACTGTAATAATCCTCACCTCACCCTCTACTCAGCATGACCTGTGTTTAAATTGAACAGCACTTGAAAAGATTGCCCGTGAAATGATGTCCTCAATATTTATGTTATTACATGCTCTTTTAGCATCTAATACATTTCTGTCACAACACTTCTCACAACTGGTGATAGTGTTCAACTGTTTATTTATTTATTTTTCCTTTTTCTTTTTTTTTTTAAGGTTACACCTATGGCATATGGAAGTTCCCAGGCTAGGGGTCGAATTGGTGCTATAGCTGTTGGCCTACACCACAGCCACAGCAATGTGGGATCTGATCCACATCTGCAACCTACACCACAGTTCATGGCAACGCCAGGTCCTTAAGCCACTGAATGAGACCAGGGATTGAACCTGCATCCTCATGGATACTAGTCAGATTCATTTCTGCTGTGCCACAGTGGGAACTCCCTGTTCAACTACGGTACCTTTTTCCCCCACTAGGCCTCAAACCTCATGAGAACAGCAGGGACCAGGTTATTCTGTTTACTTTTGAGTCTCTACAGCCTAGCATGGTATCTTCATGTGCTGATATGTATTTGGTAAATATTTATTGAATGGCTGAGTAAATAAATAGACAAATAAATAATGCAGATTTTTGTGAATTCTGCCAAAATGAAACAAAATAAGCAAACAACAACAGCAACAACAAAACCCAGTGAGGCAAATCAGCAGTTTGGTTCCCTCACCCCCCCTGCCCCCACCCCCCAATATGAGAGTCCTAGTACTGTATTGTATAAATTAGTGCTTCCAGTTGGTCATGATCTTATAGTGGGATTGGTGCCATGAGAAATTTATTGGAGTAATTTTCAGCAGCATAAATGTTTAGTAACAGATGCACAGGTTGCCTCATTTGACTGCCATCTGTTAGACAACAGTCTGTTCCAGTCGGACTGGTCGCTTAGAACCAGACCCATGGCACTCTCTCACATGTTTTAAGTTTATTCATTTTCAAAATTTTTCTGCAAGGCTTGAAGGAGGAAAGATGTTTCCATGTCTGGTTGGCCGCTGCCCAATAATGGTATATTACAATACCTTGGCAAACCGAGAAATCCATTCGATGTGTCATATTGTTCAACAAGGAAGTGTTCCCTCTTAAGTGTTTTTGTCAGAAGTCAAACCAAATAATAGCACTAGGAAACTCACTGAACTACAAATAATTGGGTCCAACAGAGTTCAGTGCACATTGTGCAACTGAGAACAGAAACTGGCATGAGATGAAGAGTATAATCCATGCTGGCCATCATTAGCCTGTGATATATATCTAGGTAGATATAGATACACTATTTTTTTAAAACAGGGCAGAGGCAGTATGGTAAACTCTGTAGAAAATATAATGTGTCTCCATTGGCACATGTAATTAGGTTATAGTCAATGAAAGCATAATAACTTTATAGTCAGTGAAAGCATAATAGCTTAGCCTGGACATGCCTTTCAATAAAAACTTCACCAAACTTTTTTTTGCTGTGTAAAGGTGGAGACAGTGTTGGCCTATATAAACGTACTTGTGCCTGACCAGTTGGGTCGGTGGTATGTCGTAAGTGTGGGCCACCTTCCATAAATGTCTTAGCACTTAGCGTAATGCCTGGGATGCAGTTGGGACTCTGCAAATATGTGCTGGATGAATATTCTTAGGACCAACTGAGGCAGCCCCTCTGGATTCCCAGCATGAAAGTAGATCCCATAGCCTAGATCATGCTGACTCTGAATTAGAATTGGAAATGCTTACGGCACTGAGCAGAACACAAAGCATCTTGGCTTATCACTACTAGGGACCCATGATAAACTTCTAAAGGCTATGCGATTTCCAAAATGTAAATCCTTGGTATATGTTATTTAGGGAACCAGATATCTACCGGTGGCTGTTTTGGAGAGAGTAAATCCATCTGAGTCTTGGTTCAGTTACAAGAATGACTAATTTTATACTAGATTCTCACAGGATTCAGAAGTGTGTGAATGACTCAGCCCATTAATATCCTGAGCTCCTGTGATCTCCCCTCCCAGTGAAATAATAGCTATAAGGCAATAATGATAATTGGAGGAGGAGACCTTGACTTTGCCCTGTGGCAATAAAATGACACACTTTGAGTAATTGCATATGGGTACAATGTTGTTTGAAAGAAATGGGGTATATTATCATCACATAAAGGCAAACATTTTCTATTAAAGCATGTTGAAAAGAATACATAGTTTCAGTGTGGGTAAGGACCGGGTTTGCCTTTTACTCCTCCCATTATCTCTTTTCCTAAAACAACACGCCTCTGTTCGTAGGGGCAGAGCCACTGAGGGTCTGACTTGGTTGCTGACAGTGAGCTTGCCAATTGCCTTTCCTGGTCCACATGAGAGAAGCACTACAGCCACAGGAGTGTTGGGTTCCAAATAAACATGGCTAAACATTCACAAGTGATTTTGAGCTCAAAGTGAGCAGTTAACTGAGCAGTTAGTTGGAGAGGGACTTCTGGGTTTTTGTCTGTTTTGTGTTTTGACTGCTCCATCATTTTGTAACAATTGATTCAACCAAAAAAATGCATATTTTGGAGTCAGTGTGCATATCCAGGCTCTCACTAAAGTCCCCAGTAACTCAGTCACTGAGTCTAGTGGACACTTCTCAGTCTTGTTTTTAGCTTGACTTCTCTGGCAGTGTTTGACAGATCTTGAAAAGTCCTAGACTTCTGGGACATCTTCTTTTAATATCCTTTTAATATCTTCCTAACTCTTGCCTTTTTCTTTCTAGACTCTTCTAGCCACCCCATAAATGTGGTATTCTCTAGAGTTTTCTCCTTGCTCCTTTTTTTTTTTTTTTGTCTTTTCTAGGGCCACACCCGCAGCACCAGGCCAGGAGTTGAATCGGAGCTGTAGCCGCCAGCCTGCACCAGAGCTACAGCAACACCAGATCCAAGCCGCGCCTGCGACCTACACCACAGCTCATAGCAACACTGGATCCTTAACCCACTGAGCGAGGCCAGGGATCGAACCCGAAACCTCATGGTTCCCAGTTGGATTCATTAACCACTGAGCCACAATGGGGGACCCCCCTCTTTTGTTTTTTTTTTTTTGCCTTCTTTTTATTTCGTCTTCTGGTATTGCCATTCATTTCCATGGTTTCCATTACAGTCCCTACCTTGAGTCTTCCATGCGGGTGCTCATGACCGTCTGCGGAGCTGCAGGCTGTATGTGCAGCCGCCCTGGAGAGATATATGATGATAAACACAACGGCTACCCGTCACCGACTGTTCTCTGGGACAGACAGCTCATTGTGCCCATCTCTTCCTCTCTGCCACACTGTGAGGGAGATACTGGTATTATTTTCTCTCTGCAAGTGGGGGCACTAAGGTTAGATACATACATTTAGTAACTTTTCTAAGGTCATTCAGTACTAACCTACTAAGGAGAGCCTCTTTTTTTTTTTTTTCTTTTCCTTTTTAGGGCCACACCTGCGGCATATGGAGGTTCCCAGGCTATGGGAATTGGAGCTACAGCTGTCGACCTACACCACAGCTCATGGCAACGCCAGATCCTGAACCCACTGAGTGAGGCCATTGATCGAACCCGCAATTTCATGGTTCCTAGTCGGATTCGTTTCTGCTGCGCCACGACGGGGACTCCAAGAGCCTCATTTTTAATCTCAAGTCTAGAACCCAAGTTTTTCATCAAAAATACTTGGGATTAGGTGTCAGAATGGAATCCTTTGCTTTCCCTTCTGTCCCCCACACCCATCTTTCCCTGGTATTCTCTATCCTATTGGAAGGGACAGTATTTCATCCCTAAAGTAGAAGTCTGGGAATGGCACCAGACCTCCAGATACTGTGCTCACCATAGTACTTGCTTTTTGTCAGTATGTCTTGTTTGCATTAAACAGGTTTCAAACTCATGGCTTCAGGCCATTGTATTGTTTGGACTATGCGTTGTTTTAAAAAGCAGACAATGTCTCAGAAAAATCCAGAGATCTAACTTGAAGACCCTGGGCTCACTCTCACATGGCAGCAGGTGTCTGGAATTGTGCGGCAGCATCCTCAGGCTGCCACCGTCTGCTTGCGCTCAGTCCTCCCCGCTTCCTGTTGTCCTCGCTATGTCTTGGGGGTTTCCTCAGATCCTTTGTGTCCAGCCCTGTGGACATTTCTGATGCCTGCTAAAGACTGTTGTGTTTCTGCAGCTGATCTTCTCCCCGCTCTAGTTTTTTTGCCTACGTGTTTAAGGGCTTTTCTCAAATGAAATCTGATACTTGCTTTCTCCCACTGTTTCTGATTTATGTGCCCCATTGCTCCTCCTTCTCAGTCCACAAACATGTTGAATGCTCTGTGCTAAAGTGGAAAGGAAAGAATTAAAAAAAATTTTTTTCATGGCCGCACCCACGGCGTGTGGGAGTTTCTGGACCAGGGATAGAATCCGAGCCGCAGCTGAGACCTATGCTGTCACTGGGCCAATGCCAGATACTTTAACCCTCTGTGCTGGGCTGGGGATCAAATCTGCGCCTCCATAAACACCCAGACTGCTGGAGTCAGATCCTTAACCCACTGCACCACAGTAGGAACTCATTTTTTATTTATTTATTTTTTAAGAATAAAAACTTTTTAACACCTACTATGTGCCAGAGTTAAATGCAGACCTGATGTGATTACGTCTTCATGGCACTGTGGTGGGTCTTCCTGATCGCTAGTTAAGAAATGAGAGAAATCGAGGACCTGGAAGAATCGTCCCCAAATCCACCATTTAGGGTGGACCCAGACCTACCTGCTTGATCCCGAGGTCCCTGTTCATTCTCCTCCATCATGTCAACTTTGCTTCAAGCTACTATTAACCTCTCTACAAATAAACACGTCTCTTTTGCTCTCTCTTTCCCAGGAGCTGCTTCCCATCTCTTCCTTCCCTTGCTCCAAAACTTTATTCACTTCGCTCCGCTGTTTACTAGCCATCTTTTCTGGAACAAGTCCCAGCCTCTCTGGTTTTCTGTTGTGGGATTGGGGGGATTCTCTTTTCTACCTCATTATATTTTTATCTGAATGAGATGAGGGAACTGTGGTCCCTCTTCTTAGGTCTACACGGTAGTATTCAGCATCCGTGTAATTCGCTAGTTCGCCCACATCATTTGAGCACCTCTTGTACAACAGAGAGTACTGGGCACCAGTGGACACCACAGCTCACAGCAATGCCGGATCCCCAACCCAATGAGCAAGGCAAGGGATTGAACCTGCATCCTCGTGGATACTAGTCAGATTTGTTTCTACTGTGCCATGACGGGAACTCCAAATAATGACTTTTTTCTTTCCCCTTTGGGATTATTTATCCTGAACATACACACAGCCAGAAACCATTAAAAATAATAGTCAATGCCCATTTATTGCACTGATTTAGACAATTAGTTTAATATTTTCCAGGCTCTCATTTTGATAGCTAGAGTACAGTGAGTTCTCTTTGCAGCAGACCTGCAAACAGATGCTGCAGATGATGCCAACTGCAGCATTGCATTTCCCGAGAAGATATTTGCTGCAGTGAATTTATGTGCATATAGCAGTTCTCTTGAGGTTCTTGTGTGGGGAGGACAACACTCTGTACTGCTAAGCGCAACAGGGAGTATAGCCAGTATTTTATAATCACTAGAAATAAGTATAACCTTTAAAAATGGAGAATCACTATGCTGTACACCTGTAACTTAAAAAATATTATGCGTCAACTACATCTTAATTTTTTGAAAAGGATTTTATTTATTTATTTGTTTGTGTTCGGCTGCACTGAGCATTTGAAGCTCCTGGGCCAGGGATTGAACCCATGCCACAGCAGTGACAACACCGGATCCTTATTCCACTGACCTACCAGGGAACTCCTAAAAGAGGATTTTTAAAAGTATAGAAAAATAAACTAAAGCACCTCCCGCTTCACATTGAAAAGTGGTTACAAAGGCAGTATACTGTTCTTATTTCTGGCTCCAAGGAATTGTGTGATAGAATAAAAGAAATTAGTGTCACAGAATGAAAAGGGGGGAAAATACTTGTCATTTTATGTTATTGTGTATCTGCCCTTAGGGATTGTACCTGGGTATTAAAGATAATGGTTACAGTGAAAAAAAAAAAAAGGTTGAAGATGGATGGGTAGGTGTGTGATAAAGCAAATAGCAGAGGAGTTCCCGTCGTGGCTCAGTGGTTAACGAATCCAACTAGGAATCATGAGGTTGCAGGTTCGATCCCTCACCTTGTTCAGTGGGTTAAGGACCCGGCGTTGCCATGAGCTATGGTGTAGGTCGCAGGCGCGGCTTGGATCTGGCATTGCTGTGGTGTAGGTTGGCGGCTACAGCTCCGATTAGACCCCTAGCCTGGGAACCGCCATATGCCGAGGCAGTGGCCCTAAAATTGCAAAAAAAGAGGCCAAAAAAGAAAAAAAAAGCAAAACAGCAGAATTTTTGTGGTGTCTAGGAGGTAGGTGAATGGTAAAGTACAATTCTTTCCATGTTTTTGCATGTTTCAAACTATTAACAGGGGGAAAAAATAAAGATTGAGAGTTTAGCCTTGAACAGAATAATGGGCATTTATTCCTTGTGGCAGCAAATAGTGGGAGTTCAAGGTTGAAGCCTCACCTTGTTTTGTAAAGTAGGAACCCCTCTCACTTGCTGGGGACAAGGGCCTGAGAAAGAGGAGTGCTTAAGAGAATGAAGGATGGGAGTTCCCCTTGTGGCTCAGCGGGTTACGAATCAGACTAGTATCCATGAGGATGCAGGTTTGATCCCTGGCCTTGCTCAGTGTGTTAAGAATCCAGTGTTGCCGTGAGCTGTGGTATAGGTCGCAGACGCCGCTTGGATCCCTTGTTGCTGTGGCTGTGGTGTAGGCCAGCAGCCACAGCTCTGATTTGACCCCTAGCCCAGGAACTTCCACATCCTACAGGTGTGGCTCCAAAAAGAATGAAAAAAAGAGAATGAAGGATGGAATGCTCTCTAGTAGTAGGAGAGGGGACTGAGCAGACCTAAGCCAGAGGAAGCCTTCCTCTGAAAGCCTAAGGAAGAGGAGGAAGCCACTGTGCTCAGGTTCCGGGGAAGGTAGAGGGCACAGTCGCCCCAGTGTGAGATTCCCCCCCACTCCGTGGTAGTTGTCAGGAGACAACAGGTTAATAGGGCCCTGAGGGGTGGTTTAAGACAGCAAAGGGTACCTGGGATGAATGATTCCCTCCGCTGTTTACTAGCCATCTTTTCTGGAACACGTCCCAGCCTCTCTGGTTTTCTGTTACGGGATTGGGGGGGGATTCTCTTTTCTACCTCATTATATTTTTATCTGAATGAAATGAGGGAACCGTGTCATCGTTAACATTTAAATAAAGTGATGTTATTGTCTTCCTCAGGTAAAAGAAGAACGTCCAGAAAAAATACCCGATCTAAAATTATTAGTGGAGGAGAAGTTTTTGGCTTTACAGAATGAGAATTCCGAGGCAGACTTTCAAAATAATGAAAAATTTGTGCAGTTTAAACAACAGCTGAAAGAACTAAAGAAGCAATGTAAGTCAGCATGCTTTGCTTTGGTTTGGCTTTTTGAAATTAGGGAACTGGATGAACGTTCACAGAAAACTGATTTTTTATAGAGTTTGCTTATCTGCTTGGCTTGATCCTCTTTCTAAATTGCTTTTTTATTGTTGCTGCAATTCTGTATTCTGCCTTAACTTTTGGTTCACATCAGCCTGTCCCTTTCTGAAAGCCAACAGTTTCCACAAAGTGCTAAGAAAATTCCTCAGCAGGTAGAGAAAAGTCACACTGTTGTCCCACTGCTGGGGAGGGGACTTGGGAATGTAAAACTGAAAGCACTTTTATTAAAATAACAATGGTATTTTTTCAAATTTTAAACTGCTGTGCCAAGCTTTACAATGACCATACCTTGATTCTAGTTTTGCTGCTTTAGACGAGTATGAGCAATTTTTTTTTTTTTTTTGGTCAAACAGGAGACCAAAATTCTCTTGATCCCTTCTCTCTCTTGGTAGTCGTATAAATTCCACATGCTTCTTAGATTTGTTGTCTTCCTGAGAAAATTTATTAAACTGAGATTTTTAATGAACATAATTTTGATTGAAAAATGAGAGTGGAAGATATTAGGGGTATCCAAAAGAAGTTTGTAGACAGTATTTGGCAGTTTGTATAGAAATATGTATTTCCTATACAGTGAAGTACATATGTCCCTTTTTCCCCCCACTTTTTCCATATAATCCACATAACAGTTTTATCTGATTTTATTGTTTTTAACTTTACACTAGCATCGATTGTTCTTTTAGTTTTGAGGTTCTTTTCTTCCTTAGGGAATAAAGAAGCAAATAACTTTTTTTGCACTTTAATATCACCTTCATCTGCATGCGTGGGGAACAGGAGTGCATGATATGTGAATTTACTTCATGCTCTTATATGTACTCAGGTAGGGATTCATATTTTGAAATAGGCTTTCTTTTAAATATAAGCATTTTCTTTAAATTGATGCTGAGATTTCAAAAAATGACTGAGGAAGCTGCTTTACTTTTGTCTATTTTACAAATAACTCAAGTTTCACAATTTGGAATGTTTTGCAATCATGATGAGACTTTTGCTTTTACTGTAGATTTAAACAGTAAGCATTTTTTCCCACATTTTAAGTCAATTTTTTTTTGTCCTTAAACAACGCAAGCTACCAAAATCTCTCTAACATAATTTGCATTGTTCCCCTAAATGGGTAGTAATAATCTCCCAAACAGGTAATAATTAGCTAGTGCCTTTCTGGTCTTAGGATGCTAGTGATTGCTGTTTTGGTGTTGGCCAAAAGAGCCAAGTGTATTTTATTTTTCTACTTGGAGCCAATAATCATAGAGTATGGCAGATTTAGCATCTGATCGTACCTCTTGATTTTTTTAGATGTTTTATAATATAGATTAAAGGACAAATATCCAAAAATAGAAATTTCTTCCTACTTTATACTATAAGGATTTTTGGAATCATATACTTACAGGGGAGCACTTTCTAGTTAAGAATATATAATTCAGCAAAATGATAATTATTGGAGTCATGATTATTGTTTCTTTAATTCTCTGGGAAAATGGGGGGTAGGAGAGAGGCTTCCCCAAGCCAACAGTGCCCATCATTTGTCTAGACAGTGAAACCTTAGAACAAAGTACCCTTATATGGGAAGCAAATCTTCCTTATATAAGGTCTTCTTACATATGGTAACACTGGCGTTAAGACAACTTTCCCTTGTATTTCCCCTAAAAGAGTCTTTTAAAAAGTTTTAAGATCTCAAATGATAGAACAAACAAAACGCTAATACTCTCTTAAGATGCTTTGTAAAGCGTATCTACTTTACTTGCAAAATGTAATTTTTGGTGCATTATTATTTGTAGTATTGATGAAACTTGCACCACGCCCACTGGATTTTATTTAGATTTCAGCCTAGTGAGGATGCTGATTAGCCCTGGGCTCCTGCAGTTTTTGTGGCGCCAAGTCAAAGGGACTGTGATTTATAAAGAAGCCAGTGAATCTGTTTATTAAGATATGTTCTGAAGGCAAGGAATTACAGCAGTAATTTTTTTTTTTTTTTCAAAGATTGGAAGAGACAAGCCAGGAAGAGATACTGGCTTCACGTTGCCCATTTTGACAAAGTAAAGGCCTGTGCGTTTTTATAGGGTCTACACATAGCAGAAGAGTTCTTTCATGAGCCTCACCCCACATTCTCACCAACTAGATGTTACAAGAACATAAATTGCCTGGGACCGAATTTTAAATTAAATCGGGATCTAATGAGAGAAATGCCAGAAAGCTCTTAGGTGGGGGTGGCGGCGGGGGGGGGGGGGGCGGGCAGCGACATGGAGATTGAAGCCAGGTGGTCTGTCAGGTGCCCTGACCTGAGGCCCCGCTCCCTCGGGCTGCCCAGGTGCGCTCTGCCGGCAGGAGTCCGTTAACCCCGTTGTAGCTCAGCAGCTGGTTCTCAGACTGTCTGGTCTCAAGATCCCCTTACATTCTTCAGATCTACTGAGGGCCCCCAGATAGCTTTCGTTTCCATGGGTGTCGGCATCTATCTTACTAGAAATCAAAGCTGACGACTTTAACAAATATTAATCCATTTAAAAAAATCAGTCATAACCCATTACATGTTAATATAAAGAACATCATGAACTATAACTATATACTTTCCAAACAAAAATTAATGAGAAGAGTGGCATTGTTTTACATTTTTGCAAATCTCTTCAGTTTCTGGCTTAATAGAAGGCAGCCGCATCCTCATTCAGTCTGTTGTACACTGCTTTGGTTGAAGCATACAAAGAAAATCTGGCTTCACATCTATGCAGATGGACTTGCTGAAAGGATCTTGAGACCACTGAGGTTCCTGCTTTGCAAACCACAGATTTAGGCCAGGGGTCAGTAAATTATGGCCCATGGGACTAGTCCTTCCTACCACTTGTTTTTCTATGGCCTGTAAACTAAGAATACGTGTTTTTTTGTTTTTTAACCTTTTTAAATTGGTTGAGAGAAGAATATTATGTGAAAATTATTCAAATTTCACTGTTTATAGATAAAGTTTATTGGAATACTCATTCCAATACAACATGCATTCATTTACATGTTATCTGTGGGTGCTTCACACTCTAATGGCAGAGTTGAATGGTTGCATCAGAGACCGTTTGGCCCACAAAACTCGTTTATTATCTGGCTCTTTGCATGAAAAGTTGACTGACTCCTGGCCTAAACTATAATTAGAAACAAGGAAAGGTTTTCTGTGTTTGTTTGGTTTTTTTTAACTTTAGATGTTTTTCTTAAATGCTAGGTATGTCTCAGGTATGTTCAGAACACCTTGTATGTCTACTGTATGTGAATCATTGCATCTGGGGCTCTGAAATCAAAATAGGGCAGTGTCCTGGTACTTGGAGAAGCAGTATACACAAACATGAAATAATACAAGAACCATGAAAACAAATACCCAATCAAAAGCAGAGACAAAAATCTCAAAAGAGTATTAAATAACAGTGTAAGCCCTAAAAAAGTCAGAATAGGAATGTAGATTTTATCTGTGTCAGTTGATAGGGGGCTTCTTGGAGCTGTGTGTTGAAAAAGATTTTGAGGCTGGATTGAGGCCTAGCAGTAAAGAGTGTGCTGCCTTCAGGATGATGGTGGGAAAGAAGAGGGGTAGTGCACGTACTGGTATTTACCATCCTTAGAATTCAACGGCAGTGGATACGTTCTACTCAGTTAAGGATACATCACACTAAAGGTAATATACGGCAGTTGTACCCAACACAGTTTTTTGTTTTTTTTTTTCATATTTATTTATGTCTTATGGATATTGCAAGGCATTCGATCCAACTTCTTTGGACAAATTATTTTTTACCTGGGTACCCAGTGTCCTATGTATTGGAGATATTATGTCTGCCCCAACTTGCCAGGATTATTACCAAGATTAAATGAGACAGTAGATCTTTGCAAACTCTGAAAGCTCCCTTGAGGTTTAAGCTTTTGAGAAAGAGCTAGTATAGCATGGTGAAGAGAATATGAGCTTAGCAGCCAGAAGATCTGGGTTCGAATCGCTTAATAAAATAGCCTGGTTTCCCTACCAGTGTCACTCATTTTTCTTAGTTTGGAATTTTGGAGTCATACAAATCAAGATTGATTGAAGATAATTTTTATACTTGGTGGTGGTAGTGATGAATGAGTTAGGGAATAATTTCACAGAAAAGAATTCTGTTTTCCTGAGTGCTAATCATGTCCTTACTATCCCAAGTTGTCACATAAACAATATGACTTGGTTTAGGGCAGACAGAACCAGACTGTGTTGGATGAAATGATTTTAACTTATCTGAACAATGTATTCATATTATGTTCTCTGTTCCTTCCCCTTTTTGCTTAAACTCCTTACACTGTTACAACTCATGGTTTCCTGCAGTTGTAACGTCAGGAGAACTTAATGAGCATATGTAGACATCTCTGTATAGACACTTTCCTCAAGTTATCTTTTTGGCGTCCTTATTCATATACCTGTTATATGATTAGCAAGCATCAGAAGTTTTAGTGTAGGTCCGCAAGGCAGAAATTGAGGGCATTTGACAATAATTCTTTCTTAAAAACCATTACAGTTTAAGGGCTTCACTTTGTGATGAAAATAGAATTTACTGTGAATCTGAGATCGTTTAGTGTTAAAATAATCTAATATGATGTAATTTTGATGGTGCCTTTAAATGTCAATTGACAGCATGTCTTTTAATGCAGATTTGCTAATCTGAAAATGTTCATCACAAACTTAACAGTACATTTAGGTCACATGAGATATGCAAAATGTAAGATATGGAGACATTGGAATCCATGAGTAAAACTCAGAAATCAGTTTCAGTGATAATATTTGTATCCATACATAGGCATTTACAGTGTAATCTTGTAATTATATGGAGTCACAAATTAACTGTGTACCTTCACTTGAAACATGCTCATTATAGATCTCAAAACTGATGAAATAGGGAGTGGTCATTCACATCGCAAAAGAATTTCCTCAAGGATCCTGTTAAATGGGGG
Source organism: Phacochoerus africanus (assembly GCF_016906955.1). Lineage (NCBI taxonomy): Eukaryota > Metazoa > Chordata > Mammalia > Artiodactyla > Suidae > Phacochoerus > Phacochoerus africanus. Next base: position 14,461,496 of record NC_062549.1, on the reverse strand, counting down.
GTTCCTGGGCGTTCCCTGATGGTCTAGTGGTTAGGATTTAGCACTTTCACCACTGCCACCCGGATTCAATCCCTGGTCTGGGAACTGAGATCCCACATCAAGCTGTTGCATGCCGTGGCAGGCAGACAGACAGACAGATGATAGATAGTTCCTTAGGAGCATTAGAATACCTTTACTATTCCTTGTGGGTTGCTTACCCCTTCCTTCAGCATCTATTCAAAGGCACAGTGTAGTTCCACGAGGGTAGGGACTTGTGTGTTTTGCCTCCTGCTATATTCCTTGAGGTCCTGGCACAGAGTATGGACAGCACAGGTCCTCGATGGTCACGAGAATCTTCAGGAGAACCGTCATCCGCTTGAAAGCTTAGGCCCTACCTAAAGGAGCCCCTGCCAGCTGTGCCAGTCCCTTGTTGCTGTGAATGAGGGCGGACCCAGTGTTGCCAGATCTTCGGATTCTTTTGGAAAACTCAGAAACTTAGCTGATTATTTTTCAGTTACTAAATTTTGAAACTGTGGTGCAAACAAAACTGTCAATTGGTGACCTCAGGTTTTGCCTTCTCGTGATGCCATTTTCAGTGCCTTGTTATGCACATAGCAAGGGACATCAGCATTCATTTGCCCAATTAACAGTAGATCACGATTTCTTCAGAGAAAGAGATGGCTTTGCTTCAGGATACTTCAAAGTAAGGCCAGACATGCATTTCATGTCTTTTGGGAATGTATGGTAGAAATCCAGTGGTTTCTATTGAAAAGCAGATGGAGACTTTATGATGAAGGGCCAGGTATGGGAGTTCCTAATCCAGAAGCAGGGGAAAGGTGGAGTTATAGAGAAGACGAGATGGAGAAGGTGTGTGTGAGTCTTGAAGCCTGGAAGGAAGGAGAAGAGGGAGACACAGAGGTAGTGCCAAGAGGGAGACCGTGTCTAGAAATACGTTGAATGCATTTAAACTACACCAAGTTGTGACCAACCTGACTTAATCCTGAACCTATAAATCTCTTTGTTGTAAAGTATAACTGTCTATCCAGACAGTGTATACTGCTGGTCTGAAATTAACTAAAGCCCAAGACCCTTTAAGGCAGGAGTAATCTTATTCATCTCTGTGTTCCTTTTGTTCCTCACCCAATCAGCCAGGTAGTACTTATGGAACAGGATTATTCAACTAGAAAAAGAGGGTCAGAACCTAGTTAAGGTAGTTTGATGATAAACCTTCTTTTCCCTTCAATACTGTGTCATCAATAGAGAAGAGAATAAGAAGAGGAAGAAAATTATTAGCACATAAAGGGTTGGGCTCTAAAGTCAGCAGCAAAGGTTAAGAACTTATATTGTCTTTGAAAGGCCTTTAAATTACTCAAAAAAGGCCACATACTTGATTTTGTGATTATAACCTGTTATAGTGATATGTTGGTGTAAATGTGTAGTGTAGACAGTAATATCATTTTTAACACCATAGTGGCATCATGCTTAAGAATTGAGTTTGGCTCACTTTGTGTGACTGCTTAGAACATTTGAGCAAATGTATAAAAATTTAAGTTTGTGGCCCTTCTGTAGACACTTGTATCCTCTCTGTGGCCCTCAGTAGCTCTTCATTTTTCCCTTGATGCTGATGAAGCCATCATCAGCATTGTTGGGAAATGGTGAAAGTCGTAAGTTTCATAAGAGACATTGGCTTTTTCAGGCAGAATTGCATCCCTGGCCTGAGAACTCATAGTCATTGAATGAAAGCTATGCCCTATGCGTTTTTATTCTTCGCGTATTTGCCGCTCTCTCTCTCTTCCTCTTCTCTGTGAGTCATTCCATCTGATTCTTCTGTCTTTCTGCTTTCTTTGTGTTTCCCACCCCATATGGTTTCTCTTTCCCGTAGGGCATTACTTAACTTCAGTGGTAGCTAAATGCTACCATTCCCATCTGAATGATGAAGCAGCTTCAGAGAGATTAAGTGATATGCCTGTGGTTGCAAAACTCTAAGCAAGCAGTAGAATTGGAAGACAGAAGATGCCAGGGGGAGGGAGAATTAGGAAGGGCTATGACCCTTCCTCTCTCTTCTGTTTCATAAAGTTGTTATTTCCTAGGAGTTTTTACATTTTAAAGCAGATTTGGAATGCCAAGTAAATAACTGAATTAGTGAAGAAAAAAGATAAATTCAACTTAGATTGTTTCTGGACTTCCCATGTGGCTCACAACAAATTAGATTATTTCTGTTGTGGTGAAGTTTTAGTCAGGCCATTAAGCAATCGGGGAGCTCTTTGGTAGTGAAAGACTGGCTCTCCTACATGTGCATTATAATAAACAGCAAAGATGCCCATCTGCTCTGCCTTCATTCTAGGTTTTCCCTGGTCCTTTTCAAAGACAGTAAAAATAGAAGTAATAAACAAGCTTTGTATAGTGCCTACTACATATGGTACTTAGTCAATACCTGTTGAATTAATGAATAATGTACAGGCATTGTTTGAGAACCTACCTATACAAGGGGTGTGGTATTTGTGTACATTATTATACACAAATGTATACAAATGGGTACTTTATTATTCCTGACAACACTGCACGAGAACTATACCCATTTTATAGATTAGAAAATATGCAAAGAGAGGTAATACGATTTCCGTAAGACCATAAGTGCAGAAATTCAAACCCAGGTTTTGGTGACACCAAAATTCATGTTCTCTCTCCCGTATGCCGTGCCAATGCTTCAAAACACTTTCATGCTTTTTCTTGTCTCAATTCAAGCAAGCATCTCATTCATCTCTTAAAAAAAACGGATGTGTCGTAGGACTCTTGAGTAGAGAGCAGTGTGTTTGGTCTCCCAAATCACAGATCTGCCTTGATAGCCTCTGATGACACTGGTGGAAGCTGCTTCATCTGGCTGAGAGAGAATCTTTTGCTTAGTCCCTTCCATGTAGAGGTCAGGGAGTAGAGGGTCACATCAGGCATTAGGTAGCACTTAATGTGTGCATGACATTGCCTTCAGTGCTGCCCCGAGACAAACAGGTAGCAGCTGAAGTCTATTTTATAGACAAAAAAGTGAGACTTATAAAAGGCAAGTGGGTTGGTCACAAGGTAAGTTTCAGAGTGAGACTTAAAACTGAGCCCTCCTCTGCCAGATCCCATGGTTTGGGCAACACATTCAGTAAATGGTGCCTAGGAATGCCATTTCCGGTGTGAATAGTTAACCGTGCTATGGCCGAGAGGGGCAAGATATTTATTGCGCCACAAGTTTAGAACAAGTTCCATGAAATGTATTTCAAGCATAACAACAGTAATCCCATGCACGCACATCATCCCTTTTGATCTTTGTGACGTCCACGTGCTGGAGAAGAACGTGTGAAAAATGCAGGTTCTGTTTTTAGCTGACTGAATCCTGGAGGGGACATATTTCCCCGGTGTCTCAGAGTCAGGAGGTCACAAGGATAAATACATGGCTGAGGAAAGGGGAAGCTTTAGGATGAGAGATGGCTCTAATTAAAGTTATTAGGAAAGAAAGGTTCCGTTATCAAGGGAGAAATGAGTCAGCAGCAAGTTTAAACACACTGTGAACTATGGGTGTTTCTCTGCCGGTGGCTTATTTTGAGAGAGTGTGATGCCATCTGTGCCCAGAAAGCAGCCTAAACCTAGAATAGGAATAAATATCCTGGGGACAGGACACATCATGCTTAAGAAAAGAATTATCTTGTTAAGTCATTAACTCTGAGGTCGGGAGGATTTACGTTTTATAGTCATTAGATGTGTGTAATGGGTACCCCTTTGTAGCCAACACCTCCCCCCTTTTCCAGCTCCTGGCAACCACCTTTTTTTTTTTTTTTTTGCTCCAAATAGTTTTAACTTTTCCAGAATGTCACATACATGGAATCTTAACAGTGTGTAGCCCTTTTTTTTGAATTCTAAAAAATTACAGTATAGTTGATTTACAGTGTTGTGTATAGTCTTTTAAGTGGCTTTTTTCACTGAGCACAATGCATGAGTTTCATCCACAGTGTTGCTAGTATTACAGTTTGTTGCCTTGTGTTGCCAAGTAGTAGTCACCGTCTAGAGGTACCATAGTGCATCTGTTCATCTGTCCCGTCACCACTTCAAGGAGATTTCAGTGGTTTCCAGCTTAGAGCCATTGTGAGTAAAGCAATCGTAAGCCTTCATGTCCAGGCTTTTATATGAGTAAAAAGTTTTAGTTCCTCTTGGATAAATATCCAGGCCTGGGACTGCTGGCTTGTATGCTGAGTATATATTTAACTTATAAGAAAGTGACAGGAGTTCCCGTCGTGGTGCAGCGGTTAACGAATCCGACTAGGAACCTTGAGGTTTCGAGTTCCATCCCTGGCCTTGCTCAGTGGGTTAACGATCCGGTGTTGCCGTGAGCTGTGGTGTAGGTCGCACACCCGCAGCTTGGATCTCGTGTTGCTGTGGCCCTGGTGTAGGCCAGTGGCTACAGCTCCGATTGGACCCCTAGCCTGGGAACCTCCATGTGCCAAAGGAGTGGCCCTAGAGAAGACAAAAAAAAAAAAAAAAGAAGAAGAAGAAACTGACAGACTGTTTTCCAGTATGGTGTACCAGCCTGCTTCCCACCTCAGTGTGGGAGGGCCGTAGTTGCTGTGCACCTTCACCAGCACTTAGGCTATTTTGTTTTGGTTTTAATTGTAGCCATTCTAATAAGTAGGTAATATTAGTTCATCGTGGATTTAATTTGTTTTTCTAATGACCAGTGATGTTGAGCATGAAATTCCTTTTTTGTATTTAAATTTTTCAAATGATGTTTATGTTTCTCTAGTCATACGTCTCCTACATTTATTATTTAATTCACTTAAGAATCCTTATAGGTGGTTTGTGGCAGTGGTTCTCACAGTTTGTTCCCACACCAGCAGCATCAGCATCACCTGAAAACTTCTTAAAAGCACAAATTTTCAGGTGCCCCTCAAGATCTACTGAATTGGAAATGCTGGGGATGGGGCTGAATTTTAACAAGCCCTCCAGGAGATTCTCCTCTAAGTCAGAGTTTGAGGATTATCAGTTTGCAGTAGCGACATGTACCCATCGCTGGATATCAGCATCAACTGTGAATCTTAAAAATAAACTCAGAGCGGAGTTCCTGTCGTGGTGCAGTGGTTAACGAATCCGACTAGGAACCATGAGGTTGTGGGTTCGGTCCCTAGCCTTGCTCAGTGGGTTAAGGATCCGGCGTTGCCGTGAGCTGTGGTGTAGGTTGCAGATGCGGCTCGGATCCCGAATTGCTGTGGCTGTGGCGTTAGGCCGGCGGCTACAGCTCTGTTTAGACCCCTAGCCTGGGAACCTCCATATGCCGCAGGAAGTGGCGCTAGGAAAGGCAAAAAGACCAAAAAATAATAATAATAATAAACTCAGAGCTCAATCTTCATGCCCAGAGATTCAGATTTAGTTGGTGTCAGGTGGGACTCTTAAGCGGTTTTTTAGATTCTCCAGGTGATGCTAATGTACAACCAAGGTTGAAAATAACTAATCTACCAAAGATTAGTTTAGCTAGGCATCCCGGAGGACACAAATCTGACTCCTAATTTCAGATCTCATGTAGCTGGTTATCTAAAGGAAGGTCCAGTAATACATAGCACGGTTATAGGCATGTGTAAATTACTCAGAAATTACCCAGTAAGTTAAATTAAATTTGGTGTTTGAATATAAACTAACTTTATTCTGTATCTGAGAGCCTCATTTTTATACTCCATGTTATACTTTGTATTCATTCATTCAATGAGTGTTTACTGAATATGCTGGGAATGTAGCAGCGAACAAAAGAGACACGTCCCTGTGCTCCTGGAGCTTACCTCTGGATCTTTGGTACCTTGTTAGCATCTCTTCACTTTATAGTATTTAAGTGGAATGCGGTACACATCTTAATAACTCTAAAACAAAATTGTCTATTTATGTGCATAATTGATAGCCTTAATCATGATAATATTTGCATATTTGTTATACCCAGGTATTGTCCTTCAGATGTCCTTCAGAGTTATCTGCCTTGTTATTCCGAAATCTTTTTTTCTTGATAACTATTTAAAGTCATTTACTTAATCAGCTTAATGTCAAGGGAAGATCCTGGAAAGATCCTGGAATTTGGAATCAGGAAATATACATTCAAATTCTGGCTCAACCAAATCATAGTTTGTATTTTTGATCAAATCAATGGGATTTTACATTTCTGTAAAGTATGGGTAATACAATAATAATAACGTTTCTTAGCCAGAATTATATAGGGCTTAAACCAGATATTTTGAAATGAAAAGTGAAAATGTTTTTAAAATTGTAATATAATCCCCCAAATATTAGTTTCCTAATCTTTCTTTTAGCTTGCTTAAAGGCATTAACATTAACAATTTTTATTAAAAGGTTATGCATTTTATACATTATTAGCAGTTACATAAAATCCTCAAGTGCAAGGAAACAAACTCAGAGTATTTTAGTCCTTCTGTAAAAGTATTAAAAGATTGTAATGAAGGATAAAATAGGCTGTCAAGTAGATAAGGAATGTTCTGTCATTGAGAAGGGTGTGAACCAAAAAACGGTGATAAGTTAACAAATCATTTTTCAGTACAATATTGGCTTTGGCTTGACAACCTTTTCTTGATAGGGAAGCAGAGAGTGAAGTGTCAGAAACAGCCCTAGTCACGTAATGAACCACGTTGTGTCTGGTGAAACATATGCATATGAGCAGATCCAGTGGAGCTGCAGCTATTATCACTGTGTCCTGAATGAACCTTGACTCTACTAGGGATTCTGTTACAGCTGTACATTGGATTTAACCGCAGAGGATCCACTTTGGATTTGATTTAGCATTAAAAAAAACCCAAAAACCTGCTGACTTACTTCAGAGTCTGCTTTTTAGTGAACTAGCACCTTGGATACACAGAGCACTGGACTGGGCACAAGGACCATAGGCAGGTATTTAACGTCTTGGGGAGTGAGAGAAAAAGAAACCAGTCACTTGAGATCACAGGGTCCTGGAACTTGACTCCCCAAACTTGGAGAGGAAATGAGAGTGGCCTAGGGGTTGATGAAAGGCATTGAGTAGAACTTTCCAAAATAAATATAATTTATTTTCTAAAATAAAAGAATAGAGTTTTCTGGGTCACTTAAATTAATCAGTTTTCTTCAGTAGCGGGTGCTTGGTCTTCATTTCGCAGCTTGCGTTTGGTTGGAATGTCAGCTGAGTGAGGGCAGGCACTTGGCCTTGGTACTGCCTGCAGTGCCTACACCTGGCATCGAACCAGTGCTTCATGTAGCGGTGGGGAAGGATTGAAGGACTACAAAGAGGGGTCAGAACTTAGTTTATGGAAACTTTATTCCCCCAGGGGACAAATATTCCCTGGTAGATCCTTTGATGCACACTAGTCCTGGGAATGAGAGTAGAGGGTAAGGTGTCATGTTCCTTTTCATCAGCGTCGCTTTGGCAGCAGCAGTGCTCTGAGTACAAAGTGGGGCTGCCAGTTGGTTGGAAGTATTCCCAGACTTTCTGGCAACCCTCCTTGCCCAGTTTGACCATTGGTGTTGCTCACTGGTGGAAAGCACTTCCTTCCTCTTTCCCTGGGGGGACACGATTCTTTGACTTCAACTGCATGAAGCAGGAAACTTCCAAGTTAGACTCAAGGATTTTTAATTCCTTCCACCAACCATCAGCCTTAGCAACCTGCATCTCTCCTGTTATGCAGTAACATTGATTTTTTCCACCCACACACAAAGCATTAAGTTGATGGTGCTTCTTACCTTTGATGGGATTACAGAATCAAGAAAACATAGTAGGTGCTTAGGTATTTTCCTTCTGCTTCAGAGCACAGCGGCTTTATTTTACATTCACCAAAGGCAAAACATTTTTCTACAAAGAGATGAGTGAGAATTTTCAATTAACAAGATAGACTGTCTAGTCCCATTGCTAAAAGTCTCTCCCAAGCCCTCTCCATTTCTTTCTGCTCCCACTGTTATACCTGCTCTAGTTTTGATTTTACCCCATACCTGCTCTAGTTTCGATTTTACCCCCTGCCTCCTACGTGTTCCCTGCTCCAGACTCGCCTCCTGTCTGTTTCTGCCAGAGGGACTGATCATCCTAAAGTATTGGTCTGGTCATGTTTGTCCACCACGCTCTTTCAGAGGGTCCCTCCGCCCTCCCCAAATAAAGACTCTTCTGGCCATCAGGCTCCCCACCTCCCCCCGCCACACACACACTTTCTCAGTACTCTCTTCTCTAGCCCTTTGATCCAGACACTTGCAGTTCCCAGAAAGTATCGTGTTCTCTTTCACATGTAGACTTTCACACTTACTAACCTCTTATGGAATATTTGACTTAACCCCTCTCTCTTCACTTGGTTACTGCTGTCCCTTCTCTTGCATGCAGATATCCCTGACTTCGTTCGTGGAGTCCTCCCCGAGGTAGATGAGTGCACAGCCATCGTGGGGGACCTTTAAGGACATTTTCATCTGGGGAGGGATATCTAATAGCAAAGGCGAGGAAGATTAGCACGTGAGAATGTTTGGCAAGAAGAGGAATTTGCAGTAAAGTTTAGAGTGGCTTTGAAATAGGCTGATTATTTTGCTTCAAGAGTGTGCAAGATGGAAGTCAATATTGGAATGTCCTCTATATAATCTCATACCTGAACATGAACAGATACTGTCATTAAAACATGGGTATGGTCGTTTAAAATACTGTCATTTAAAGGTCTGCATGCAAAAGCCGTTCAAGTCTGCATGTGAAAGAGAACACAATAGTTTCTGGGAACTGCGAGTGTCTGGACCAAAGGGCTGGAAAAGGGAGTACCGAGAAGGTAGGGGAGGGGAGAAGCCTGATGGCCTGAAGGGTCTTCATTTGGGAGGGCAGCGGGAACCTCTGAAAGAGTGTCCACTGCTTTAGCAATGGTTCATGCCAGCACAGATGTACTGACTGAAATATACTATCTCATCTTGACTGACTCATTTGACTCGACTAGCAAGTTCCCCTGCCACCCCACCTCTAAAAATAGAAAGTATTGTTGTTTTCAGAATTCTTAGCTTTGAGAAGCAGTAAGCTCTTCTGTTTTTGCGCTGATGGCTGTTGACCCGCAGCTGGATTCTGGTGATTGCCTGAGCTGGAGGCTGGAGTTCGAAGCTGAAGGAGAGGAGGAGGCCCCTGAGGAGCAGAGGGTTGGAAGAAGTGTGTTAAAATGATAGGTTTTCAGTTCCAACATTGTGGTTAATAAAATAAACCAATTGTATCTGATGATCAAGCTTAAGCCTTGATAATGCAATGGTAATTTAAGGTAACTATAACTGGCTAAATATTAAAGGTACAGAATATAAAGTAAGACTCTTTAAAATGTTTCCCCGGTAATTTTACCTTGGGGAATTAATTCTAATAAAATAATCCAAAGAGAAAATGTTTTTATACAAAGATATTTCTCAGTGTTATTCAGTGGGAAATTTTGCAAACAAATCAAGAGATTTGGGGAAATCATTTATCTAAAAAATGAAATGTTTAGAAAATTTTTATCATATAATGTTAAGTTTTAAAGCAATATAAATATTTTGAATGTATTCTGATCACCGTCACTAGATAAGAAAATACTGTAAGCCATGAACAGAAGTCAAAAAAGGCACAGTACACAATTACCAGCAAGTAATCCAGTCCGATCATAAGTGCCTGGGACATAAGATTACAGGGGTGAGTTGGAGCTGATTTATGGAGTTACTTGTTGCCTTAAATAGGACAGTTTAATTATAGTAAGTCATCAGGAGCATTAAGTTTTAGGTGAGCCATCTGATTATATTCAAGCTTTAAGAAAATAAATCTGGCTGTGATATATAGGATAAATTGGGGTAGGAAGAGGTCTTGTTAACAGTGGTCCAGTTCAGTGCAGATGGTGTCCTGAATTCTGACGGGGGGAATTGGAAAAGAAGATGAATGCAGGAGGTGTTGTGGAGGTAAAATCTGTAGGACTTGTCCACTCGTTTAAAGCAATAATAGACATAGGAGGATAAAGAGTTGAAGATGGCTGTGAGGTTTCTAGTTTGAATAACTGGGGAAGAGATGCAAGTAGCAAGATGTCTCATGGAAGAGCTGATCCTTGGGTGGGGAGGAAGAGTTAAATGGCAAGTGTATTGAATTTAAGCTTTTGGCATAGATCTTCAGCAAATGGTTGGAAATGAGGAAAGCGTTGGTGTAAGACCATGGATGGCTAAGGAGAAGGGCTCTTTACATGCTCCCAGGTGCGAGTTGGAGCTGTGGGAGTAGATGACCCGTGCAAGGGGGCAAGGGGACGAGTCCAAGGGAGTCAGAGAAGAAGAAAAGGAGGAGCCAGCAAGGAAAGCTCCAGTGTCTGGGAGGAGGACCAAGGGCCAAAAACAGTAAAGGGAGAAAGACTTTTTTCTAAGTATCATTTTCTTTTTTCTTTTTTTTTTTGTCTTTTTGTCTTTTGTTGTTGTTGTTGCTATTTCTTGGGCCGCTCCCGCGGCATATGGAGGTTCCCAGGCCAGGGGTTGAATCGGAGCTGTAGCCACCGGCCTACGCCAGAGCCACAGCAACGCGGGATCCGAGCCGCGTCTGCAACCTACATCACAGCTCACGGCAACGCCGGATCGTTAACCCACTAAGCAAGGGCAGGGACCGAACCCGCAACCTCATGGTTCCTAGTCGGATTCGTTAACCACTGCGCCACGACGGGAACTCCCATTTTCTTATTTTAGTTGAATTTCCTATTACCAAGGATGCACGAATCTCTCAGTCCTGAACTGAAAGTTATTCATATTTTTCAATTTCAAAAACTAAATTCCATAATCTAATAAGATGGGGGGGTGAAATTAGTCATTGCCTTTTTTTTCTACTTTTTTTTAGAGCCAAATCCGAGGCATGTGGAGGTTCCCAGGCTAGGGGTTGAATTGGAGCTACAGCTGCCGGCCTACACCACAGCCACAGCAAGATAGGATGCAAGTCTCGTCTGTGACCTACACCACAGCTCATGGCAGTGCCGGATCCTTAACCCACTGAGCAAGGCCAGGGATCAAACCCACAGCCTCATGGTTCCTAGTTGGATTCATTTCTGCTGCGCCACAACAGGAACTCTGTCAGTGCTTTTGGTTTTGTTTCTCTTTCTTGTTGGTAATATTGAGGGTTCTCTTCATTACTTTTTTTGCCCTTCTCACATATGGTTATTTAATAAAGAGTAGAAATCACATCTGACTTCCCCTAATAAGTAGACTTCCCCTATCCAATTTTGAAGCAAGAAGCATATTGTGTAGTTTTAAAAATTCTCATGGTGCATAAGGAAATGGAGATGAAGTGTACGCATTTATTAGAAATAGGAAAACAAAATGATAGCAATTTTTTAGAAGTTCTGCTTTCCTTGCAGTTAGAATATTTTATTCAACTATAATTAGAATTTTAAGATTATTTAAAAATAAATAGTAAACATATAGAAATGATTTGCATTGGCTCTGAAGTGCAAAACTGCTGTGGAATAGGAATTGGCATTGCAACACCATGCAAGTGTTCGGTTTAAAACGGTGTTGGGCCTCCAGCTCCGTCAGTCAACTTTTGTTGTGGAACAAACCGCCCCAGAACGCAGTGACTTAACTAACCATTTATTTGGCTTGGATTGGCCGTTTGGACTGGGCTTAGCTGGGTGATTTTGCTGCTGGTCCTGCTGGGGGCTCAGCCACACAGCTGCGGTAAGCAGCCTGATTGGCTTGGGGTTTCTTGGTCTGGGGCTCCCCCTCCTCCGCCCCCATTAGGACAGCTTGTCCCCATTCCATGTGGTCTCATCCTCCAGCAGACTGGTTTAGGTTTGCCCACAGAGTGGCAGAAGGGAGGTAAGATCCTCAAGAGCAGAATTAGATCTCTGAGGCCCCGGCATGGAAATGGCACAGTGTAATTTTTGCTAGACTCTTGGTCAAAGCAGTCACCAGGCAGCCCAGGTTCAAGGAGTGGGACAGAGGACTCTGCCTCTTGGTGGGAGGAAATAGAAAGTACTGTGGCCAGGTTTTCAGTCTTATTGCCCCAGCTCATGTTTGTTCGTTTGAAATACTCAAATATCCTATGTAACTACTGAAACAGCACTGGCAGAGAGAGAGAGAGAGAGAGAGAGGGAGAGAATGTGTGTGTGTGTGTGTGCATGCGCGCGTGGAGGGGGGTGAGAGGAGATTAACCTTTCTTCTCAATATGCAACCTTCAAAACAAGGGGGTAATTGAAGTAATCTCACTTTTTGAGTCATCCCTTTGATCAGGGACATGTTTATTCAGCTCTCGAAGCAACTGTAGAGATAATTTAGCGTAAGTGAAATTAAAATACAACTGGTGTTCTTTTATGGTATATGTTGAATATACATGTAACAAATGGATATTCAAAAAGGACTGTCTAGGGCCTCACACTAGGCTAGGTATCTAGGTATAGAGAAGAAAGAAATCTGGCACATTCTTTTCTTTCAAGGAATTTGTGTTCTTACCGGATGGGCAAAATCTATATGCACTTAATCCAACAAAGCCCATACTATTGATGGATGTGTCGAGGACTGGGCATAATCAAAGATCGTACACAGATGGCTATGACCTAGTCCTTTTGGTGGAGCAGAGAAACAGGTACTTCAAATCACTGTGATTCAAAGCAAAATAATGAGAGCCATGGGAGAAATAGAAACTAAGTACTGCTGAATTAGAAAAAGAATGGGAGGAGGCAAATGATCAGCTGCCAGGATGTGATTCATATAATTAACACCTGAGAAGGGAGGGGTCTTTGAGACAAGAGGGTGATGGCTTCACAGAAAAAATGAGTTTTGAACAAGACTTGGAAGAAGAGGTCAAATTTGAATAAGTGGAGAGGTGAGAATCCTATTTAGTCATTTTAGGATGAAGTTGTATTTTCCCAAGAAGGTAATTATTTAATTAAAGAGAGCCTTTTAAAGTGGCAGCTATTAAAGAGCGTGAGATGATACTGTAGAAAGACAGGAAAGCATTGTGCTGGGAAGATGGCTGGCAGGTTTTTCTCCCTCCAGTGGTACCAAGGCTTAATTTTCTTTCATCAGATACTTGTGTACTTTGGTTGGGAAATTAGAGAATATTTAATTTATAAGGGCTGTATACATTTCATTTTCACTGAGTCGTGCTCACTTTAGTTATGCATTGATTTGAAAATTAGAAACATATTATGTGTCCCTGCTGACAAGGAAATCAGAAATTAACAAAAGTGAGGAAACCCCCCTTGAGTAATGTCAGCTGGTACTTTCTACAAGCACGTCTGGATCTATTTAAGAGCTTAGTTGGTAGAAATTAATTGGGGGATTTCCTTTCCTAAATTTGATGAGTAAATTTGCTTTTCAAACTTTCTGTTCTAGTTTGTTCTATTTAAACAATTTAAACTGTTCTTGTTAATCATCTATTAAAACAACTATCCTGCACAGTCAGTGTTATATGTGTTCACTGTTATTTTCATCACCACCATCGTTGCCACATCGTGTAGAATGAATAGATAATTGCTCTCAGATATATGCTAATCGGGTTTTTCTCTGTGGGATTTCTTCTCTCTGTGACTTGCAGTTTTATCAGATAAGAACACTTATTGAGGTCAAGGACTGAGTCTCGTCAATTTTCACGTCCTCAGCATGTAGCATAGTTCCTGGTTCATAATAGACACTCAGTAATGAATGGTTTATATTATATATCTGCACACATGACCTATTAAGAGAGAAGTACTATAGGAGACGTGTGGGAGAGAGAGTAGCATTCAGCGTCTGCATACTGTTAGGCTCTCTTTCTGGTCCACTTTCTCTTTGCAGAGGAAAAAATGACTTATCAACTTTGTAAATCAACTACACTTCAATAAAACTTTAAAACATGAGAGAGAAAAAAGAAAAGAAAAACATGACCCCTCTCGTTCCTTTTTGCCCCTCCAGTCTGTCCTCCTGGAAACCCCCCAGCCTCCCAGAGCCGCCCTCCACCAGGCTGATTTCATCCTAGTGGAAAAGCTTTGTTAACCACTCCTACCCCAACTGGTCTCTTTTTGTGTGTGCCCTCTGTATATACAGATTCTCTGGCCCTCTTGAATCTTTTTACCTTTTTGATCAGGTGATACATACACATGGTGTAAAATGTATAGAGTACAAAAGACTCTGGTGAAAAGGGCCTTTGCCTCCTTAAGAGGCGGTTATTGTTGCCTCTGTTCTGTGTATCCCTGTAGAGAGCGGTGTGTGTTGGTGGGGGGGAGGGGGGGTGTATCGGTGGTAGCATGTTAGACATACTATTCTATTTTGCTTTTTTTCGTTTAATGGATTTTGGGTATTCTTGCTTATCAGTGCCTTAGGGCATCCTCATTCTTTTTCATGACTGCATGACACCTCACAATATTTAATTAGTCCCTTGGTGAGGGTGTTACTTTGTTACTGTCACTGCTGCAATGAACATTTTTTGTTTTTTTTTTTAAGGTCTGCACTCGAGGCATATGGAGGTTCCCAGGCGAGGGGTCCAGTCGGAGCTGTAGCCATTGACCTGCGCCATGGCCACAGCAACTGGGGATCCAAGCCGTGTCTGCGACCGACCTACACCACAGCTCACAGCAATGCTAGATCCTTAATCCACCAAGTGAGGCCAGGGATCAAAACTGCATCCTCAGGGATGCTAATCAGGTTCATTAACCACTGAGCCACTATGGGAACTCCTGAATATTCTCCTACATACAAAATTCCACACAAATCGGTCTGAATCTGTAAGATAAATCCTGGGAAACTGCTGAGTCAAAGGATGTGTGAATGTAAAAATTTTGACTTTAGAGGACAAATTGCCCTTCATAAAGATTATTTTATTTATTTAAATTACACAATGAATTTATTACATTTATAGTAGTACAATGATCATCACAATCCAATTTTATAGGATTTCCATCCCACACCCCCAGCACATCTTCCCACCCCCCAAACTGTCTCCTTTGGAAACCATAAGTTTTTCCAAGTCCGTGAGTCAGTATCTGTTCTGCAAAGAAGTTCATTCTGTCCTTTTTTCAGATTCCACATGTCAGTGATAGTATTTGATGTTGGTGTCTCCTTGTCTGACTGACTTCACTTAGCATGATAATTTCTAGGTCCATCCATGTTGCTAAAAATGCCGTTATTTCATTCCTTTTGATGGCTGAGTAATATTCCATTGTGTACATGTACCACATCTTCTTGATCCACTCCTCTGTCGATGGACATTTAGGTTGTTTCCATGTCTTGGCTGTTGCAGATAGTGCTGCCATGAACATTGGAGTACACGTGTCTTTGCGAGTCATGGTTTTCTCTGGATAGATGCCCAGGAGTGGAATTGCTGGATCAAATGGTAGTTCTATTTTGAGTTTTTTGAAGATTCTCCATACTGTTTTCCACCATGGTTGCACCAATTTACAATCCCGCCAACAGTGTACTAGGGTTCCTTTTTCTCCACAGCCTCTCCAGCACTTATTGTTTGGAGACTTTTTGATGACGGCCATTCTGGCTGGTTTAAGATGGTACCTCATAGTGGTTTTGATTTGCATTTCTCTAATGATGAGTGATGTTGAACACCTTTTCATGTGTTTTTTGGCCATCTGCATGTCTTCTTTAGAGAATTGTCTGTTTAGATCTTCTGCCCATTTTTTGATGGGGTTTGGTTTTTTTTTGATATTGTGCGGTAGGAGGTATTTATAAATTTTGGAGATTAATCCCTTGTCAGTTGATTCACTTGCAAAGATTTTCTCCCATTCTGTGGGTTGTCTTTTCATTTTGTTTGGGGTTTCCTTTGCTGTGCAGAAACTTTTAAGTTTAATTAAGCCCCATTTGTTTATTTTTGTTTTTACTGTCATTACTCTTAAGAGGTGGATCTGAGAAGATATTGCTTTCATTTATGTCAGAGAGTGTTTGGCCTATGTTTTCCTCTAAGAATTTTATAGTATCTGGCCTTATATCTAGGTCTTTAATCCATTTTGAGTTTATTTTTGTGTATGGTGTTAGGAAGTATTCTAATGTCAGTCTTTTACAAGTGGCTGTCCAGTTTTGCCAGCACCACTGATTGAACAGACTGTCTTTTCTCCATTGTATATTCTTGCCTCCTTTGTCGTAGATTAGTTGGCTGAAGGTGCATGGGTTTAATTCTGGGCTTTCTATCCTGTTCCACTGATGTATATTTCTGTCTTTGTGCTGGTACCATACGGTTTTGATGACTGTTCCTTTGCAGTATAGTCTGAAATCAGGGAGCCTGATTCCTTCAGCTCCATTTTTCTTTTTCAGGATGTCTTTGGCTATTCTGGGTTTTCTGTGCTTTCAAACAAACTTTAAAATATTTTGTTCAAGTTCTGTGAAAAATGTCCTTGGCAATTTGATAGGAATTGCATTGAATCTGTAGATTGCCTTGGGTAGTAAAATCATTTTGATAATACTGACTCTTCCATTCCAAGAGCCTGGTATGTCTTTCCATCTATTTGCGTCATCTTTGATTTCCTTCATCAGTGTCTTATAGTTTTCAGAGTACAGGTCTTTTGTCTCTTTAGGTAGGTTTACTCCTAGGTATTTTATTCTTTTGGATGTGGTGGTAAATGGGATTTGCTAATTTCTCTTTCTGGTCTTTCATTGTTAGTATATAGAAATGCCGTCAATTTCTGTGTATTAATTTTGTATCTTGTGACTTTGCCAAATTCATTGATGAGTGTTAACAGTTTTCTGGTAGAATCTTTAGGATTCTCTAGGTATAGTATCATGTTATCTGCAAATAGTGATAGTTTTACTTCTTCCTTTCCAATTTGGATTCCTTTTATTTCTTTTACTTCTCTGATTGCTGTGGCTAGGACTTCCAAAACCATGTTGAATAGTAGTGGCGAGAGCATGCATCCTTGTCTTGTTCCTGATCTCAGCGGGAATTCTTTCCACTTTTCATCATTGAGAATGATGTTAGCTGTGGGTTTGTCCTATATGGCCTTTATTATGTTGAGGTAGGTTCCCTCTGTGCCCACTTTCTGAAGGGTTTTTATCAGAAATAGGTGTTGGACGTAAAGATTATTTTAAATTCCCATTGAAAATGTATGAGAGAGCCCATTTCCTACGAACTGGCCAACTTGGGTGTTATTAAACCTTTTGGTCTTTGTCACGTACACAGCCCAGGGAAACGGCTCTTATTCTGCTTCGTATTGTTTGTTATCCTTTAGTACATCTTGTCTCCCATGTAGTTATCAACTCTTTGCACTTTTGAATGCTCTTGTATTTTCACTGACTGTATTCCTTAATTTTTAGGAGAGTTCTACTTTCTAATGTTCTATTCTATTGTCAGACCATGTATCCCAAGTTTTGGCATGAAAATTATAATCATTCTTTCATGCATCTTTGCATCGTTTTCCCCCAGTTAGTCACATGTCCTAGTGCTCTGTGAATATTATCCTAGGTGGACCAAATCTATATATGTAATTTTGAAGAAGAGAGGGCTGTTGCTTTCTAAATATTTTATACTAGTATTTTATAAAAATTTTTTTTTTTTTTTTGCTATTTCTTGGGCCGCTCCCGCCGCATGTGGAGGTTCCCAGGCTAGGGGTCTAATCGGAGCTGTAGTCTCCAGCCTACGCCAGAGCCACAGCAACTTGGGATCTGAGCCGCGTCTGCAACCTACACCACAGCTCATGGCAACGCCGGATTGTTAACCCACTGAGGGCAAGGGACCGAACCCACAACCTCATGGTTCCTAGTCGGATTTGTTAACCACTGCGCCACGACGGGAACTCCCTTATAAAATATTTTATACTTGCCTTTGTGTTAAATATTTTAACTAACATTATCAGTATCTGTTACTATGTATATCACTCATTCTCAGTGCTCAGACCCAGCCTCTTTTACCTACTGCCTTTTACCTCATTAGAGGTGCTAACACAGATTCACTTAAAGATACCCATAAGATTTTATGTCTTATTTCCTCGAAGCCCTAGATAGAGCCTTTCTGTGTCTACTCTGCAGAGCTGGGTGAGGTAGGTGGGAAGAATCTCATAAACGATGCCTTTTTTGGGTAACGAAGATGCTTAGGGACTTGGCCGAGCTAACAGGGGGCCCTCTCGGAGTGGAGTCCATGAGAGTCAGTTGGCTGTGCAGAAGGGCCTTCTCTAGACACTTCTCCAGACAGCAGGGGCAGAGGAAGGGAGTGGACAGTGAGGTTGTTAGCCAGGCTGAAGCTTGAGGAGGGGAAGGATTCAGGCAAGTGGTTCACTATCAAACTATTGAATGTCATTGCCAGGGTATGAAGTATTCTGACATCTTAGACACTTGGGAAGTTTGAGATGGTTGACCAGGTAAGAGACACAGCAGGCTAGAAAGTACTGACTCACAGAATCAAAATAATTCCTGTATTAAAATAACATATTTAACTGTGGGGTAAGAGAGGTCTGCTGTTTACCATTGTACACACAGTATATACTCCACACGAAAGCACCTGGCTGAGGTGGCAAGGGGTGACTAAGTGCCAGCCTGTGTTCTAATGTCTAAGGCATGCACCCAGTGGACCCGGAGGAAAGTGTGCCTTTTTCTAGTTCATCTGCTCATTCAAGTGTTCAGGGTAGGCAAGCAGAGGCTTTTTTCCATTTATCTCATGTCTTGGACTTAATGCAAAGAACATTCTCTAATCTGCTTTTAAAAGTCTTGGGATCAAAGTCTAATAATATTTCCTAATCCAAATATTGCTTTTAGCAGTAAATGATAACAATTCCCTTTTGTAAAATGAGAATGAAGAACTTAAGTATTCACCTTGGAAAGAGTAGACTACTTTAAGAAAAAGAAATCTTGAACATTTATGCCCTTTTTTCTTTTTAAGCTTTTATTTCTCATCCATACAGTTTTCTTTTTGAGAACACTGGAAGCAGAATGCATCAGGCCTTAGAAGAATGTCTCTTGTAGGTGATCTCCAGCCCAACAATGTGATGAAATGCATCCTATTATTAATTGCATTCTCACTTAGCCAAGGGTAAGCCATTTTGAAATGTCATTTGAGTGCCCATTTCCTTCCTAGACCTAAAGCTTCTCTCTTAATAAATACACATTTTTATGGAGTGATTTAGCTCAAATTTAATGTCATAAGCAGTAGAGTCTACATAAGGCACTAATGCTCCCCCCCCTTTCTTTTCTCTGTTTATCTGTCTGTCTAGCTCTCTGTTTAAAATCTTCCCCACATCACACAGAGGTCTAGAGGTCTGTAGGCCACATGAGCCTGAAATGTGGTTTGGTTTAACTCACACAGTGTTGGCATTTGACACACAGTGTTGTTTTTAAATGCACTTAGATAAGAGCTGTGCTTCTTAATTAGTCACTGTTCTGACCATTTCCTTTTGTTGCATATCTGATATACTTTACCTGTTTCCTTGATAGGCTTTTTTTTTTTTTTTTTTTTCCTGCACCCACCGCATATGGAAGTTCCCATGCCAGAGATTGAATCCAAGCTGCAGCTGCAACCTGTGGATCCTCTGGCAATGCTGGATGCCTTAACCCACTGTGCTGGGCTAGGGATTGAACCTGCACCCCCACAGCAACCTGACCTACTACAGCTGGATTTTTAACCCACTGCACCACAGTAGGAACTCCTAAGTTTGCAATTCTTGCTTACATTTAGGATACGCTGCGATCATAGAATTAAGGCAGGAACTTAGAAGGTAGAATAAAAATCTGCCCCTAAGAGTTTTAAAGAGCAGCACTTTACATTGGATAAAGGACATTTTTGCTTCTGGTTTTAAGAAATGTTTTTGAATATAATCATTTTGTACCCCCAAACACTCTTCGTATTTCATTACTGTTAGGCTGATCTAGGCCTTACAGCAACGTAACATAAGGTTGGTGGACAGAACTAAGGAACTGTATCAAGGTTTAGAGTATCAAGGGTCAGGAGTAGCCAAAATATACACAAACAGTGAGGTCAAGACAAGTCAGAGGGCAGAGCAAGGTAGACAGACTGGGAAATTGTAACAGCAGCCAGGACCCGTGAGAGTAGAGACTCCAGAATCTGGGCCTCTAGGACATCAGGAAATACATGAATATTAAAGGGATGAGATCAGAATTGGCAGGAGAGGAGACTGGAAACAGGCAAGAGGTTGAGTGGGGGGGGGGGGGCTGGGTCCAGACAAAGGGACTGAGGGGCCCAGATAAGGAAGTCAGCACAGGGTACCACATGAAAGAAGGGTGTCTGCCTCAGAGCAACCTCCTTTGTTTAGATTTTTCTTTTAAAATAATAGACTTTTTTTTGAAGAGCAGATTTAAGGTTATAAAAAAAAAAAAAATCAGCACAGAGTAGAGCGATTTTTTATTCCCCCCCACAGTTACCATTTTTAACGTCTTGTGTATTTGTATGGTATGTCAGTTACAGTGGATGAACCCATATCAATACATTACTGTTAAAGTCCATCATTTACATGAGAATTCACTCGTTGTACTATGCTGTTCTATGAGTTTTTTTTGGTGGTAAGATATATATAACATGAAATCTATCATTCCAACCTTTTTTCAGCATGAGTTCAGTGGTGGTAAGTGCATACATCTCGTTGTGCAGCCATCACGACTATCCGTCTCTGGCACGTTTCCATTACCCCGTGCTGAACCTGTACCCGCTAAATATCCCCATCCCCACCCCTAGCCCCTGGTAAGCACTGTTCTCCTTTTTGTCTCTGTGTATTTTACTATTTTCATTTCATCTTGTTTCGTTTTGTTTTTATTGTATTTAGGGCCCAACCCATGGCATATGGAGGCTCCCAGGCTAGGGGTCGAATCGGAGCTGCAACTGCCAGCCTACACCACAGCCATAGCAATGCAGGATCCCAGCCATGTCTACAACTGACACTGCAGCTTATGGCAACGCCAGATCCTTAACCCACTGTCGCCAGGGATCAAACCTGCGTTCTCATGGATGCTAGTCAGATTCGTTTCCGCTGAGCCATGACAGAAACTCCTATTTTACTATTTTTTATATCCTGTTTAAGTAGATTTACACAATTATTGTCCGTTTATGTCTGACCTATTTCACTTAGCACAACATCTTCAAGCTTTGTTTTGTGTGTGTGTGTGTGTGTGTGTGTGTGTGTTTTGCCATTTCTTGGACCACTCCCTCGGCACATGGAGGTTCCCAGGCTAGGGGTCGAATCGGAGCTGTAGCTGCTGGCCTACGCCAGAGCCACAGCAACATGGGATCCGAGCCACATCTGTGACCTACACCACAGCTCACGGCAACGCCAGATCCTTTAACCCACTGAGCAAGGCCAGGGACCGAACCCACAACCTCGTGCTTCCTAGTCGGATTCATTAACTACTGAGCCACGACGGGAATTCCTCAAGGTTTAATCTGTGTTGTAGCATGTATTAGATTTCATTCCTTTTTAATGCTGAACAATATTCCATTGCATTTATATACCCCATTTTGTTTATCCATTCATCTATCAATAAACGCTTGGGTTGTTTCCACTCTGGGGCCGCAGTGCTACTAATGAACATTGGTATGCAAATATCTGTTCACATCCCTGCTTTCAGTTCTTTATACCTAGAAGTAGAATTACTGGATCAAATGGGACCTGTGGGTTTTCGACAAATGCATAATGCCATGTATCCACCATTATGATATTGTAAAGAATAGTTCCACTGCCCTAAAAATCTCATGCTTCAACTCTTCATTTCTCCCTGCCTTTGCCTAAATTTTAGTATGGTCTTTCTATGAAGATTTAATTAGGGTTTACACTCCCTTTAATCTGGAACTTCCAGGTAGAGATGAGTAGGATCCTGGATATTTGTAGAGTTAGTGATCAAGGGAGTCAAAAAGCAAGAAATTCTGATTATTTTTTGTCCTTTAGGCTTTCAGATTCTGAAAGTTACCTCTACAGTAAACACAGAGGTAAGGAATACAGAGCTTAGAACCCATGGGTTTCAAAGAAGATCTTTGTGAGGATACAGTTTTATGTTTTATCTGCTTATTGCACAGAGATTTATTAAGCCTCTACTGTAGGTCAAGCCATGTGCTAGCTGCTTTCCAAGAGAACAAATGATGCCCTTCAGGCAAGTTAGAGACAATGTTAAGAGTTTCCATCTTTTGCACCATGGAGAAGCCCCTTCACAGTTGTTCCCCAACTGCGTTTCGAAAGATGTCTGTTAGGTAACTACACTTGTGCTAGGCTTTTTCAAGTTCATTGAAAATAGCTTTTGAGCCTCCATTATAATTTTCAGGCAGTCTGGGTGGCTTAGGCATTCTGATACGAGAACTAACTGGTCAGTTGTGGTTTTTTTTTTTTTGACTCCAAGCAGCTGTCTTTGTGCCAGTCCTGTCATTACAGCTGGGCCGAGGCTCTTTGTATGGCTGTTTTCCAGACGAGCCTCGCTCAGATTACCATTTCTCTCTCCTCTCCAGTTGCTTGCTGACCTAGGCTTTTCCACTATACTCCCTTTGTGCCAGTGACCATTCGAATGTAAAAGAAAAAAACGAACACGCGTAGTGGGCTAGCACTAGCCGCGAAGAGGAAAGGGCTCCATCCTTCAGGCGGTGTGTGCACTAAAGCAGTGGTCTCCATGTGTCCTCGATGGTTCTGCTCAAGAGGAGCAGACACCTCCTGATATTTTGTTTATTCAGATTTTATACATATTCTGCATAATGTCAGCATGTATGTTATTAGGAAGACCTAGTTTTTTTTCCCCTCATTTTTTAGATAAAATTTAAATAAAAATTCCAAAAGTTTGCATACTGAGGTTCATGCATCCTAATTTGAAAACCTGGGCTGGAATAATGGATGGCTTGGATTTTTTTTTTTTTTTTTTTTACTGAGTGGAATAGTTAATCACTGTATACGACCGTAGCATAGATTCTGTAGGTAATGCTGAGGATTCTGACAGCTGTAAACAGACCATTTAGGGAAAAGTCCTAGCATCCATCTCATAGTCACTGTGCTATTCAAGTGTAAGAATTCCATGTGCATTTGGAATAAAAATAGCATATTCTGAAAAACTGAAATTTTTTTTTTTAGATCAGTCGGTTATTAGCCATGCATCTCTCACCACCAATATATTTTTTTTCTAGTATAGTTGATTTACATTGTTGTGTTAGTTTCAGGTATATAGCAAAGTGATTGAGTTGTGTGTGTGTGTGTGTGTGTGTGTGTATACACATATAAATATATGTTTTCTAGATTCTTTTCCATTATAGGCTATTACAAGATACTGAATATAGTTCCCTGTGCTATACAGTAAGTCCTTGTTTGTTTTATATATAATAGTATGTATCTGTTAATCCCCAAATCCTGATTTATCCCTCTCCCACCCCCTTTCCCCTTTGGTAGCCGTAAGTTTGTTTTCTATGTCTGTGAGTCTGTTTCTGTTTTGTAAATAAGTTTATTTGTATCTTTTTTTAGAGTCTACATATAAGTGATGTCATATGATATTCGGCTTTGACTTACTTCACTTAGTGTGATAATCTTTAGGTCCATCCATGTTGCTGCAAATAGCATTATTTCATTCTTTTTTGTGGCTGAACTGTATTCTCTTGTATATGCACACCCCACTTTTGTCATCCATTCATCTATAAATGGACACTTAGGTTGCTTCCATGTCTTGGCTTGTAAATTGTGCTGCTGTGAACATTGGGGTGCATGTATCTTTTCAAATTAGAACAGCCATTATTTTTTAAACACCTGTTGAGTGTTCACATTACCAGGCTAACTGTTCACTATACTTGATACTGTGCAATGATTCTATTTGGTATCTATAGCCCACATTTCCTGCTGTTTTTGCTAGATACTTTTTAAAGCACTTTACTTCCCTGTGGCCGCACTATCAGGGAAACATGAGTCGTTGTGACTCTTAACACAGAGCCACATAAAATCCGTGAACAACAGTCCACTTAGAGTTTTCACGGCACAAACTTTTAAATGAATCATTAATAGTATCCTCTCTATGTCGTTGCTCTTTGGGGTCTGGAGGGGCGGATAGACAGAAGGAATTGAAAGAATAGCCTAAGATGCATTTCGTGTTTGCAGTGTTCCAAAGCCTGGATATAAATAATAGATGAGCATTTCTACTTAACTTATCTGGCTAGATTCCTGTGCCTAATGGCTGCATATATACCATAAACAGTGTGAAGAAGCAGCCATGGAAACACTTGTTTTCTTGTTGGGCTAAATTTACTCTGGGTTGAATATTAACACAGTGCCTGGCAGTACTTTAAAAGCAAAAATAGCTTAAGCGTGACTCACTCTGAGTCATTTACTGCTAGTGTGGCTATACTGCCTAGAGCTTGACATTGAACAAGTTGGCAGCCTGTATTGCTACATTTTTTCTAGGAACTCTGAACACATTTCATTCTTGTGAATTCGCTTGTGCAAGATATTAAATAGAGTAATATGTTTATTTTGTTTCAAAGTCAAATGAATTTGAGAATGGTGAAACTAAAGTATTTTTCTTGGGCTTTCTGGAAAAGCCAGATTCTCAGAATTCTGCTGTGGTTAAAAGACTTTATTTTATAAAGAATTAATAAAATGTCGTGGAGCTTTTGTTTTAGATGCCTACATTTTTCTGATTGAAAACCTCAGATTGCCCTGAAAATCATCACAAAAAGCAAGCCTAGGTCGTACCACCACGTAGATTCATTAATTTTCTGACATTACCTGAGTTAGATGGATTGTGTCATTCAGGACACTCTTTCTTTTACTTTTCCTTACTTCTTCTTTAAAAAAAACAAAAACTAAAAAAACGAAAAACCACGATGAGGCATGCAGTGAAGCCTGCCTTATAGTGTAGTCGGGTGTGTGACTGTAAACTTCTCTCTTGGTATTAAAGGTTATATAATGGGAAGTTCATTGGTTTTTGAAAGGCGGACCAAACCCACCCACGGGATTTCTATTGGCCCTTTAAATGTATTGCGTGCCTTTCCCTGGGCAACCCGCGTGGTTGAGGAAGGAGGGAGTTGCTGGTTGGCTGACTGCGGGAAAGCCTCTGAAGGTTCAGTTGATCTCATGTGGGCTCGGGTCAGGAACGGCTGGGAATCTGAAAGGATATCGATGAAGATGGTTTTCCCTTGATGTTGCAATCTTTACCATGTTTTTGTGTTTAGTTTCTGGAGTTGCCTAACAGTATAATTTCAATCAAGGCTTAGTTTCAGCTCTTTTATTATAAACTGTGGGGAACAGGATTTTTTTTTTTTTCTCCTCCTTAAAGGCGCTATCATTTTGCCTCAGGAGTTCTATGATTTGTATAGAAAGACAGCCTGAAACCAAAATGAGCCTAAGCTAATGCTAGATGTTATTTTGAAATTGTTTTACCATAAAATTCCTGCATTAGGAGATGTAACTCAGGCAGAGAATTTCAACATAGTTGCATAAATTGTGTTTCATATTACAACTTGTTCTCTACTTGACTTCATTGAAATTAATAAAAGGACTCTTTCAGAAGGATCTGGTGAGTTAGCATCATTGTTTAAAAAAAAAAAAAGGAAAGAACTTACTCATAATGTATCCTGTGTTGCTAAGTTTTCAAAGCTAGCTATCTCAGCCACACCCAAAAAGCCCTTTCAGAGGACTGAAATCCACTTACTCAATTATGCTGGCTTAGAATTTTCTTCCCAGTAAAGGAAAAAAAGTAAAAGAGCTGAGATCGAGCTGAAATTTCCCTGAGATATATGATGATTTCATGAAAAACTAACATTTGGAAATTGAGTGGCTGCCAAGTCTTGAATGTAATACATAGTTCCTTATTCTGTGGTTAAAGAGATCCTTTAAAGCAGGGCTTTCCGACTGGGGCTTTGTGGGTGCTAAAAATATCCCCAAGGTGCTTATTGTACCCCGGAAGGGGTGCCATCACCCTGCCCTCCATCTAGAGGAGGGAATGCCAGTCCCGCTGTAGCCTTCCCTTGCATGCTGGTCATGTGGTCCCTTTGCTGCTCATTTTGGTGGCACATAAATGAGTTATTTGTATGGCTTCAAAATGAACTCCACAGAGTTGAGTTAACCAGCCCTTTTTGGGTTGTCAACTTTGGTGGCTTAGTCTAAATGAAGCTCAGCCTAGCCCAGTAGCCATCTGTTATTATCAGTTACCTAGATTTGTTTTGTACATAGAATTACATTTGTTAAAACAACATGAAGACTTCATGCAGGGTCTGGCATAAAGTAGGCACTTAATAAAAGCTCGTCAAATCTGAATTTACTTATATGGCAAATATTACAACCTTATTTGATCCACAAAGCTTTGTTCCTTTCATTCATTCCTATCCTCAGACATTTATGAGCTCTTCTCATATGCCAGAAACTGAGATATTTGAGACAAAAAAATTAGCAAACCTTAACTCGGAAAGGCTGATGTGCAAGTTATTAAATACATTAGTCATATGCTTTTTTTAAAGGCTAGGTACAAGGCTGTCATTACATCACAGTAGTAACATTGTTTGTTAACCACTGACAGTCATGGACCTTCTTTGACGACTTCCTGTGTAGCCTACTCTGTTCCAGGGGCTGTGAGCTGGCTGGTGGTGTTCATCCCCATTTTACAGAGGAGGCTGTTGAGGCTCAGAGAGGTCGAGCAGTTTGCCCAATTTGAATCTTTTTGATTCAAACCCAGAAAATTTGACTGCAGAGTCCATGCCCTTCACCACTACGTAAACTGCCTCTCGTTAACTGGCTTGGCTGAGGGAAAAGAAAGAACCCTTAGAAGTAGAGGAAAACGGGAGGTCAGTGCCCAGTGAAGATGTGATCTCTTTTGTGAGACCGAGTTGTTGTTGTTGTTGTTGTTGTTTTAAATGAGTGATTGTGTTGGAGTACCCGTGATAAAATCTATTGCTAAAGCAAAGCGGCTTCGTAAGCAGGTTACGTCTGAAAGTGATTGACCACATACCCAGCATGTTTTTCTTAGGCCATAGCGCTAATCCCTAAAATGAGCTGAGTCTGAGAACCTAATGTTCCTTCCCATTACCTCAGAGGCTAAAATCAGCTCTCAAAGCAGCGCTGGGTTCTGCCGTTCAGAGAGGCACCGGGGGCCAGTGCCTGGAAACGACTCTGCCAACAGGAAAGCTTTTCCTTCAGGGGAAGGCAGTGCTGCTTCTCATCCCGTGGCTCTTTTAAGCTCTCTGACACCCTCTTTCTGTCCTTTCAACTCCATTCACCTCAAACCCAGCAATTCTGTTTTATAGCCAACACTATGAAATGGTTATTCAGAGCCCTGCAGCTCTTGTTTCTTCTTGGCCTCTTCCAAGTTCCCGAGAGCTGCAAGGAAAGTAAAAAGCATCAGCTCACCCTGTTCCCACATCCTGTAGTTTGCAGGCATCCCCCTGCTAATAAATAAGCAGGCTCTGAAGGTACAGCGAGAGAAGCAGCTTCTCCAGGGAGGTCCCCAATAGTTCATTGTTTCACATTGCGCTTTAGGGTACATGTGTTTGGATTTAGTAAGGTACTCCTCTTTTTTTATTTCTTGGTATATTTTACAAGGAGGTGGTCCCTTAACATGGGAGCAAATGATGCTCATTTGCTGAACAAAGTTGTTTGCAAGGCTTCTTGAGTTTGCACTTCAGGCAGCACAGCCTTTGGCAGTTGTAGGCAAATTATCATACTGTTTGGTGAGGAATAAAAATAACACACTTTAGCTGGAGAGCCAATGCATTTCCCAGTACAATATTGGCATTTTCTTATTCTTCAAGTAATCCACAAGATGATTTTTTAATAACTTGTTACATTTTCATCAACGTATATCCTTCAGTCTCTGAAATTGCCCCCACTTAGCACCCACATAGGTAATACTGGATTCTTGATACTTTTGATTCAGTGCAACCTTTATATTTATTTGTAAAAAAAGAATACATAACATTTGCTCGAAAGAAAACCAGAATCAAGCATGTTGTCCTGACCTTCTCCTTGGCACATTAAATTGACATATTGGGAGTCAGGATGATTATTTGAGAAATAAATACACTCCTACCCTGAGGGCATTATGATTTTTGACTAAATATTCTTGTGGCCCAGTTTTTGTGTGGGTTTTCTTCCAAACATGTCCGATCCTGACATTTTGAAATAACATTTTATATATTTGCCAGGAAAGGAAGGTGACCATACAGTTATCAGATGGTAAATTCTAGTCATGGGACATTTGCGTGGGTCGTTTGTAATTGAAGACAGAGCATCCTTTGTAATTGAAGATAGTGCAAATAAGGACGTGGGGAGGCCAGGAACAGAAAGTAGAGAGGTGAACGGCTGCTCTCTGTGCTCAGTGCCCCCTCATACCTGCAGCCAGGATCAGTTCCAGATCTCATCCTCGATGCTCAGGGACCTCAAGGGGTTGGGAAGCCAGTTTGGACGTTGCAGGCCACTCTGGTGTTTTTCCAGGTTTTCACTCCCAGACTCCTGGAGAAAGGAATGCCACTTGTCCGAGAGGGAGTGGGAATGACTCTTCAGAATGAGTGTGCTTTTGGAAACAAAGAGGTTGAGAAGGGGCTGGGAAAGAGGGAGAAGCAGAAGGATAAGCATGAATTGGGGAGAAACTTTCGGGAGGAAGACAGTGGAGAGGACGAGACAACTTTCTCTCTCCACCGCCCCCCTCCCCCTCCTCCCCATTTGACAGTCTGGCGATTTCCGCTTTCTCCCTTAGCTTCCTCTTTCCCCTGCCCCCTCGATGGCACTGCCCACCAAAACCTTGTTCTCTCCTCCCTCTCACGCATCAGTTTGTGTCCTTCCAACCCCTGTCTCCACCCACTCACTCACTTTCATCAGCTTCCGTCTAGTGATCCTATCCCACTTTGTAGAGGGGTCCACGGGGAGTGCCACCATCACAGCCATGGCTGGTGCAGTCGCAGTGCCTGTGGCCACTAAGGATCGACTTTCGAATCAGCAAGCTTAACCGACCCTTCAGGTGCCCTTCAAATCGGAATAAGCCCCTGCTCGCATCCTTGTCCATCTTCCAGTTGGGTTGGACAGTCTCCAGATCTGTGAGACACGGAATAGAAAAGGGCATCCCCTGTCCTAGACATTGGGATAGAGGTCTTGTTAATTATGAGATTAATGATGAGGTTAACGATGATGTTGACACTGGGGCTGCAGATAATAGTGAGGAAGTGTGGGGATTTTCCCTGATCTGTGGAAAGAGTGACTGCAGCTCAGAGAGCAAGTTGCACAGCTGACAAGTGGCTGAGCTGGAATGCCAGCTGACACCTTCCTCCTCCAGAGCTGGTGCTTTGCTACCTACGGAATAACTAGTCAAATGTTTACTTACTCTTCTTTCTGGTTAAAATGAAGGAAAACTTTTATTAATATCTTATTTTATATGTGTGTGTGTGTGTATATATATATATGTATTTTTTTTTTTAATTTATGACTGCACCTGTGGTATATGGAAGTTCCCAGGGCAGGGATCGAATCTGAGCCACAACTGAGCCTACACCACAGCTGTGACAATACCTGGATCCTTTAACCCACTGTGCAGGGCTGGGGATCAAACCTGCACCTCTGCAGCAGCCTAACCCACTGCAGTTGGATACTTAACCTACCCTGCCACGGTGGGAACTCCCATTTGATATTTTTAATAAGGGAACCGAATTGGTCACTAATCACAATGCAGGGCTCCATTTTCTATTACTATCTTTTTCTAAACTACCGCATTAACTCTTGGTGTTTAATGATGTCTACACAAATGTGTTGTGATTAAATATTAAAATATCAGGAAGTCTTTTACTGGGCTAATAAGGCTTTTTAGTGTTTGCAAATCTGGTTAGGCTTTAATTAGAATTCATTGATAGTGTTTTTTTAAATTTCTAACTATATAAATGTGTGTGTTGTAGAACATTTAGATAATATAAAAGAAAATAAAAATCACCTGTAGCCCTACCGCTCAGAAATAACCACATATTAATGTCTATTTTATTTCTGTTGCCTTTTTTCTTATATACTTGCAAGATTGGGATCAGTTTTGTGTCCTGATTATTTCATTCAGTATAGTGTGAGCTCATTAAGCATTTGAAAGCGTGGTTTTAAATAGATGGTATGTATGCATTACGATTTTCCTCTTTGAACCATCACCCTCAATTCATATTCACTCACTAGTAGTCTGTCATGGATGACAATTGATATCATCTGTTTAATAGTTTAAAAACAATATCTTGTTCTTTTCACTGAGTCTGAAATATCAAAATTTACCATTGTTAGGTCATTTTGTTGTTACTTTTAATTTATGCATTGGAGAGAGAAATAGTATATTTTTCAGGTACAAGTTTTGTTCTGCTGTGTTTACTTAGTCGATCAATAGACCTGTATTAAATCCTTTCCAGTACAAGGTATTAATTGCTGAGGCTAAGAAGAAGAAAAGCATGCTTTCTGCCTTCAAGAAGCTTATAATTCATGCAGGTAACATAGGTAAACATGATTTTATATTTAATACAAATATAATAGTAATATTACATCACAAAGAAAGAAATACCAAAGAAAAGCTGTAAGCAGCGTGCAGGAAGAACAGAAAGGAAAAGTGATGATCAGAGGAATCAAGGGAAGCCTTCCTGGAAGAGCTGACATTTGAGCTGGGCCTTGAGGCCTGGGTAGAATTTCAGCGGAGAAGGCAGGAAAGGACATACACGAGGCTGAGCATATAGTGTAATCAGAGTCACAGGGGCCTGAGAGCGCCTGTCGTGTTTGAGGAAAACCTGTGTTCCTCCCCCTGGATTGGTGCGTAATGTCATGGGGTGGGGATGGGGGGTCAGGGGAGCGAGGCAGAGGGCAGTAGTAGCAGTGAACCTAGAGCACGAAGGGATCAAACCATTGATCATCTATTAGCGCGTGCCTGGCTCTGGGCTCGGTTCCTCCTCTTGCATAGATAATCTCACTTGATTTACATAACAGTTGTGAGCTATTAATACCACCACTTGAAGATGGAAATACAGACTCAGGAAGCCTAAGTGATTTTCCCCAAAGTCATAAATAAAGCTCACAAGAGGCAGGACCAAAACTCAAACCTAGGCCTGAAGGTCATGCTTTTGTTTCCACTACATTCCTAGGTTGAGCTAAAACTATAGAAAACCATGAAAAAAACCCTCATTTTGGTGTTTGGATTATTGTAGGCAGTGGTTTTTG
The DNA here is from genome assembly GCF_016906955.1 of Phacochoerus africanus. Taxonomy (NCBI): domain Eukaryota; kingdom Metazoa; phylum Chordata; class Mammalia; order Artiodactyla; family Suidae; genus Phacochoerus; species Phacochoerus africanus. The sequence goes on along the minus strand of NC_062549.1, from coordinate 14,430,504 downwards.
TTTGCTTACTTGTTTGTTTGTTTGCTTTTTTTGGATGAGCAATATTATCTGAATAGTGAAGATACTTCTAGTGGCAGAGTGAAAAATGAGTTGGAAAAAGATAATACAAGAAGTAAGACAAAATGGAAAACTCCTGCAGAAACCCAAGCAAGATGTGGAGCATCTGAGCTACTGCAGAGGCAGTGGAAATGGAAGGAAAAGTGGAAGAGACTTTGAGAGAGAATTGAAGTCCTTTGTGGACTGATGGTCTAAAGGCAGTGAGGAAGCCTGGATTAGATTAGTCATCTCAACTTTTTTCAAAATCACATACCCTTAGTAGTTAAATACTTTTGAGCCTGTATCTAGTACAGAAGTTTTAATATTTTATGGCTTTCCCTGGTGCATTTTTTTTTCTGTGCATACCCATTTTAGAGATCACTGGAATTAATTAAGAAGAATGGGTGTTCCGGGAGGTTGGCCAGAGGAGGGAGTAGAAGTGAATTAGCATTTAGTTTGGGACATAATGGGTTGAGATGCCTAAAGTAGAGCAGTCATCTGAAGATGCTTCATACAAAGTTGGAAGTGAGTCATAAAGATTATAGAAGAAGGTTAACGAATCCAACTAAGAACCATGAGGTTTCAGGTTTGATCCCTGGCCTTGCTCAGTGGGTTAAGGATCTGGCGTTGCCATGAGCTGTGGTATAGGTCGCAGACTCGGCTCGGATCCCACATTGCTGTGGCTCTGGCATAGGCTTGGCAGCTATAGCTCTAATTAGACCCCTAGCCTGGGAACCTCCATATGCTGCAGGTGAAGCCCTAGAAATGGCAAAAAGACCAAAAAAAAAAAAAAAAAAGATTGTAGAAGGAAAACAGTGCCAAGCTTATGCTCTGGTGGTTGATTGTTTTAATGTTTTATCATTTGATTCTAACTAAATATTTACAGAGTTTTGAAAATGTTTTCCTTGGTGGTCTAAATTAAAGAGTCAGTATTCTTAAAATAAATCTTTTGTGTAATCTAAAACATGAAGGTCTTTTAGAATGTAGTTCATTCACCTGTTTAGACTTCTTAGAATATTCAAAGGCAGCAACCCTAAACATGTCTTCCAAACACAGGGGTTCATCCAAAGCTTAGAATGTCTTTACAAATGGCCTATGCTTTTCAGTAACTTTCTCAAAACTCTAATTTTCATTTCCTTCTGGCCAACCCTCTGTTACTGAGTTAATAACTGCTAAAGCCTAACCTAGAACACTTTCAGCTTACTAAGACCCTACAGTTTTATGATTAAAGGCACAAATGTCCATTGATCTTTTTGGTTTTGATTCAGTTTGGTTTGATTTCCATTAAGAATACGTCAGCCAACAAAATCTGTTGTCATTGATATTCAAACCATGTTTCCCTTTGGGGAAGTAGGGATGAGAAACAGCTGTAGTTCCTCTATATCTCATGAAGTCCGATTAACTTTCTTCTGTCTGTTTTCCGTTAGTGTCAATATCAGTATTCTTGCTGAATATTTATTGCATGCCCAATGAATAGTAGCAATATTGTAAGCTGATCACAGCTGATGTGGAAAAGCACCTTTCTGCTTTATTGCTTCATGGGTAAAAGGCACAAAGAACTTACCAGACAAGGTCCAGTTTACAAAATGAGTCTTTGGTGCATTTGGGTAAAATAGATTCTCAGAACAGGTACCTAAAAATGGAAATCTTCCTATTGGAGGAAATGACAACGGCAAATCAAGTCCATGGGTCTCCCAGATCCTGCCCCTGTCCCTCTTAGACAGCAGGGGGCAGCGGCATGAGATTTTAGTGCTCCAGGAGCCACGGGCCTTCTGGCTCTTCCCTTCACTGAGCTCTGTATACAGCAGCTACAGCTGCCTGGAGGGACAGCACATTTTTGAGACTGTGATAGAGAAGATTAAGGCCTTGAACAAAATCAAGGTATATATTTGCGGTTGATAAAAATTACAGTATCCTAGATGCAAACTATTGCATTTGGAGTGGTTAAGCAATGAGATCCTGCTGTATAGCAGTGGGAACTATATCTAGTCACTTGTGATGGAACGTGATGGAGGATAATGTGAGAAAAAGAATGTATATGTGTGTGTGTGACTGGGTCACTTCACTGTACAGTAGAAAGTTGACAGAACACTGTAAAGCAACTATAATGGAAGAAATTAAAATCATTTAAAAAATGACGGTATCCAAGTTTACATCTAACGTGTATCATCCTGGTCTCTTGTTTTTCAGCCTTTCTTCCAGAGAATTTTTGAGAAAACAAATATTTAGGATTGTTAGTCGCAGAGTAAACCTTAAAGTCTCAGAATGTTTATAGTTGTTGTACAGGTAGTAGCAGGATGATCCAGTGGGCAGGAAGTGCTGTGCCACATAATGAAGAGTTAGTAAATATGAATGAATGAATGAATGATTGCTGACATCCCTCCAAGAAAACAACTTGTTTCCGTAGCGTTTCAGTGAGTGCTCAGTCTGCTGCTGCTTTGTGTTTGGCCAGTGTAAAGTAGCACAATTATTGCAAGAGCAGAGTGATTAAAGCCTCTTAAGACTTTGTTCTGGTTCTGCCATTTTAATATTGATAAGTACTCAGAGACCAACCTCTTAAAGGCCTTTCTCGTTCCCTGGAAGAGTTTTTGTTTCCTTTTGTGTTGCCAGAGAACTCGGATCATACTCATCTGAGCACTTTTGCACACTGTGGTTACACCCGTAGTGAATAATGCAGTGTTGTAAGCAGCAACCCAGTTGTACAAAGGTTGTGACCAGCATTTTATTAAAAACAAGAAAAGATACTGAATAGGGTAGATGAGAAAATACCACAGTGTGACTCATACATCGAAGAATATTGTTTCATGAAACGTTTGTTTCACTTAAACATGTTTGCATATACTGGGTTGTCATGTAAAATGCATTTCTTACTGTAGGTCATGGTTAGAAAATTTTTGAGAAACACTTCATTATAGTATGATTCACCTCATCATGTAATTATTTTGTAAATCTGTCTCTTCTGCTAAACTATGCATCTCTTGTAAAAAGGGAATCCCATTTTCTTTGTCTCTTAATTCCTAATACCCAGGCCAGATTTGCCTGACACATACTAGTAAAATGTTTGTGAAGTGAATGAATGAAAGACATGAAATCCACTTAACTTCTCTGAGCCTCGTATTTTTCATAAATTAAAATGTTATTTGCCAGATTTCACAGAGTTATTGTGAAGAGTAGTTGAGATAATAAGAGTTGTGAAAGTGCTCCATTTATGTGAGTATGATGGGCAGAATAAGGATTACGGTCTGGCATAAATTTTGTTATCGTTATCGGGCGAATGAGCCTCAGGAGCTCTTGAAATCTTAAATCTGTTCTGAAGATGACATTTACCGCAGGACTGTTAATAGTACTGTATTATCCCTTTTCAGGTAGGTGTCGAGTTAGGACCCAATCTTGAACAATTAGGTATGTGCCTTTTCCTTTCTTTAACTTTTAATTATGGAACATTTCCACATACAGAGTAGGCACCGTAGAAGATGCCCTTGTGTGGACTCAGCTCCACCTTCAACAACCAGCTCATAGCTACTTGTGTTGCATCTCCATCATCTTCTGCCTCCCCCTTCCCACGTTACTGCGAAGCAAAGATGCCTTTCTTTTCCACTCTCCCACTTCTTCTCTCTTCCCCCACCCCCTCCCTCTTCTGTTTACCTTTTCAAGTAGGTAGAAATAGTCTTCACATTCCTTTAAACTAGAATCATTAGCACCAAGCAGTGGAGGTTGGGCGTTTAGACTAAAGTACTGTGGTACTGTGTGCGAATGAGCTGTTCTCTGACAGGAACTAGCAGGTAAACAAGATGTTTTATTTCCCAAGATTTTCATATGATGGTGACCAGCTCCATTGCAAAACAATGATCACATTCCAGAGTCGTAAGTAGTTCTGGAGGCTTAGTTACGCAATCGCCAACTCTGTCATCTTCTACAGAAATGTGACCTTACAGAAAAGTAAAGAGTCTGAAGCATGACAGATTACTTTGTAAACTTTTTGAATTTTTGTGTTCTATCATGTAATAATCCTCAAGCTTTTGACCTCTCGCTAGGCAACAAAAACTTCTAGCGTACTGTAAAGCTGTAAGAAACTCGGCTTTAAGACTGTGGCCCAGGGTTGTAACGTGACACTCAGAAGTCAGAATCCACTCGGAAGAAAAGAATTTTAAAAGCATCACTTACATTATTAATTTATATTGATCTTTTTTCGGTTTTTACGATTTTGTGGTTTGGGCCTAAAAGGATAAAAATAGAAGTACAAATAAGTTTAAACCCTAAAGATACTTAATTCCATCAAATTATATTTATGTAGGCTTTTTCTTCCTTATAAGTGTAGAGTTTGTTTTGATTTTGAACAAAACATTGCTAAGTTTTGCCCACTGTAGTAATTGAATAGTCAGTAACTTTGCATGTCTCCATTGTTTTGAGATTTTTACGTTCTCAAAAATTTTTTCCAAAATAAAATGAATATAAATGCACTTTTATTTGAAAATATTTTAAGCCATATTTGTACTAATACAAGGAGGTTCCCCCATACCCACGAGGGGAGGGTCGTGGGTTAGGTGTGACAAAGAGATGGACGAGGTGAAACTCACGTGGTAAGAGTGTCAGGACTCCTGAACTGCTGCAGATTGCAGACTGCGGGTCTCGGTCCGTTTCTGTCCCTACATCACCATTTCACCTGTCTTCCCTGCTGGAAACCTAGAAGAAATCTTTTATCCTTTCCTCTTTCATTCTCTACATCCAATGAATAGATCTTAATTATTTATTTAGAACGACCATGGCATCAGTTTTGGTCTTTATCTCCATACCTCTGGACATTAATTAGCAGTTGAGGAGAAGTGAACTAGTACATTTTGACCATACCATTACATGTGCATTTCATTCTTAAAACAGGCCTGAGGAGTAGGACAGTTATCTGCATTTTTCAGATTGTGTAAACAGGGTAAGATCTTTGAAGTACGTACATTGCTAAGGAATCTCCTTGCTCTGAATCTTTCTTGCCCTGTAATGCATTCTATTCTAAGAATACCAATGTCATCTCCCTAAAATGTGACTTTTAATGTATAATAACTTACTTAATAAGATCTATACTTGCTGATCTAGCACTTTATAAATTACCAGGGATTTTTCGCATCTGATGTCATTCTGCACAAACCTTCCTCGAGGTTAATGTTATCTCATATTACTGCTTCATAAAGAAAACTGTAATGATTTCTTTTTCCCATCAAGCCGGTTATGAACGCGTAGTATTGATGCCCTTCCACATTTTATGCTCTGACCCTGTGTCCGTTTAATCCCCTCTCTCAGTGTAAACTGGGGTTAGCTTTAGCGCAGGGAGCGAGCTTCCTCATGGTCCCCTCTGGGTACCATTCTCATCACTCCCCTGGTGTGTGCTCACAGTGCAAACTGTTCACCACTATCCCCCCACTGCCCCCCCCCCCCCGACTCCTGTCCCCCAACTTAAACTCTATCAGTCCTTCTGGGCCCATTTCATGTCCTGCCTTTTCAATTTTAAGCCTTCCCCAGTAATTTCTGACTTCCTGGCAGTCTTGAGTTCTTGATTTCTTTTGTCAGATGTGTTTGCCCTTAAATGTGATTTTAAAATTTCCCCCAACTATAAAAGTAGTATATGCTTGATGTAAAAATATCATGTAGGGTATTTGAAAGTGAAAAGATCACTCTTGGCTTCCTAATCCCAGTCTGTAGAAGCAACCATCGTTAGGTGTCTTTACCGTCCTGTTTCTGTATATAAACAAGAATATGCTCAGGCACATACAGACACATACCTGTTGACACACATGGAGATAGCTATAGATTACAGGAGTTCCCTTGTGGTGCGGTGGGTTAAGGATCCAGTATTGTCACTGCAGTGGCTTGGGTCACTCCTGTGGTACAGGTTCAGTCCCTGGCCCAGGAACTTTCACATGCCATGAGCTCCACCAAAGGAAAAAAAGATCTATTTTACCCACCTACATCATCCTGGAGCTTTCCTTTTTTACTTGGCAATATATCCTGGAAATCTTTCCATAGCAGTGAATATAAGTGATTTCATTTAAACATATCTCTTTATTGCCTCAGATTGTTTCATGTCAAATTATTTTATGCATATACATCTTTCACAAAAAGAAAATGGAAACTCCTCGAGAGCAGGAGTAATTACGTATTTGTTCTCTTTTCCATTTCTTTACTCTTTGTGCATTTATTACATATTTCCCTCTTTGTGCTGTGAGAGGTCAAAGATGTTTATTTCTCATAACCCCTAAGGATTAGGATCTAGTAGGTACAAATCCACATTTATACATAGAACCGTAACACAGGAAGAAATTGAGATGTGACACCAATCATCACTATCGGAAATGTGGCTGATTAGGTTATTTGAACAATTCTTCTGCTGGAAGTTATCAGAATTGTTGAATATGTATGAGAAAGCATCCTCAGAGCAGCAAAGGGCTGAAAATCTAAGGAAATATAAGAAAAAATGAGAAGCTTAGAGAACTAAAGCTGCTTTCGCTAGGAATGACTAACATAAAATTGAGGATAATGATTGGGGGAGCGGTTACAGGGAGGTTCTAGGGTTTTCAGAATTCTCTGTTGACCTGGAAGGAGATATGTGGGAATAATTTATTTTCTAAACTGAGTCTATTTGCTTTGCGTACTTTTTTTTTTTTTTTTGTCTTTTTCAGGGCTGCACCCGCGGCATATGGAAGTTCCCAGGCTAGGGGTCTAATTGGACCTGTAGCTGCTGGCCTACGCCACAGCAACACCAGATCCGAACCGCATCTTCAACCTACTACACCACAGCTCACGGCAACGCCGGATCTTTAACCTGCAGAGCAAGGCCAGGGTCGAACCTGCAACCTCATGGTTCCTAGTTGGATTCGTTTCCACTGCACCACAATGGAAACTGCTGCTTTGTGTACTTTTTTATATACATGTTATAATTTATAACAAGGAATTAAATGTAAAAAATCAAGTTATAAAACAATATACAGCGAGTTCCCTAGTGGTCTAGTGGTTAAGATTTTGTGCTTTCACCTCTGTGGCCTGAGTTCATTCCCTGGTCTGGAAACTGAAATCCCACATCAAACTACTGCATGCTGCAGCCAAAAAGAAAAAAAAGGAAGGAAAAAACCCCCCAAACCAGTATATATTAATGATCTCACACATGCGTATAGATTACATAAATGTTTCTGTGCATATGTGTTACATAAATAGAATATGTAATATAAATTCACACAATTGATATAATAGATATAGAAGTTATGTTTGTATATGTATATGGGGGGATGAAAAAGTGAGCGTGTGTATATGTTTTTCACATACTTAGAAAAAGATTCAGCACTTACTGACTGAAGATGGCCTTGAGAGGTAGAACAGGGCTGGGGAAGTAGTGAAAAAGGAAAGTAGTATACTTTGTGCTTCAAGCCACTGTAGTTAATTTTTAAAATGATTTTTATTGGGAGTTCCCGTCGTGGCGCAGTGGTTAACGAACCCGACTAGGAATGATGAGGTTGCGGGTTCGATCCCTGGCCTCCATCAGTGGGTGAAGGATCTGGCATTGCCATGAGCTGTGGTGTAGGTTGCAGACATGGCTCGGATCTGGGGATCTGGCGTAGGCCGGCGGCTACAGCTCCGATTGGACCCCTAGCCTGGGAACCTCCATATGCCGAGGGAGCGGCCCCAGAAAAAGGCAAAAAGACAAAAAATAAAATAAATGATCATTATTATTTAGTATATTTTAAAAAAACAGATTTTAAAAATATGGCTTCTGTCTCTGCCCTTATGTATAAAAGTACTCCCTCTGCCAGCCTCCTCACCACTCTGCACAGTACGTACCTTTTTTTAAAAATTGAAGAATAGTTGATTTATAATGTTGTGTTAATTTCTTCTGTACAGCAAAGTGATTCAGTTGTGTGTGTGTGTGTGTAATCTTATTCATGTTTTTTCCGTTATGGTTTGTCACAGGATATTGAATACAGTTCCCTTTGCTATACATCAGGACCTCGCTGTTTATCCATCCTATATGTAATAGTTTGCCTCTGCTAATCCCACACTCCCAGTCCTTCCCTTCCCTACCCTGCCTCCCCCTTGGCAACCACAAGTCTGTTCTCTATACTGTAAGTCTGTTTTTGTTTTGTAGATATGTTGATTTGTATCGTATTTTAGATTCCACATATAAGTGAGAGCATCTGGTGTTTGTCTTCCTCTTTCTGACTTGACTTAGGATGCTAATCTCTAGGTCCATCCATGTTGCTGCAAATGACATGATTTCATTCTTCCTGATAGCTGAGTGGTATTTCATGTATATTCATGTGTATATATACCACATCTTCTTTTGTCTGGATATATGCCCAGGAGTGAGACTGCTGGATCATACGGCAACTCTGTTTTTAGTTTTTTAAGGAACCTCCATACTGTTTTCCGTAGTAGCTGCACCCCAACGGTGTTCCCTTTTTTCCACCCCCTCTCTAGCATTTGATGACGTTTTGATAATGGCCATTCTGCCTGGTGTGCGGTGGCGCCTCATTGTAGTTACGATTTGCATTTCTCTAATAATTAGTAATGTCGAGACCTTTTTTTTAAATGTCTTGTTCCTTTGCTAGACTGTAAGCTCTTAAAAGGAACAAGACAATTTTATCTTTATATTTCTTGTATCAAGTTGACCCTGGTACATAGGTGGGGACCTATGAATACTAGTGAAAAAAATGAATGAATAAATGTACCTTAAGAAGGACTTAGGACCATAGGTATCCAATAGATACAACATTTCTTTAGAGGCTCTTGTTATACTTTTGAATATTATTTTGTATCTGGCACAGCAGTGGGCATAAAGTTGGCACGGTGAATACAGGTTGATTTGAATTTAACAGACACTTTGTGGAACCTGTAGGCAAATGTGGAGTCCACCACGTGGTGCCCCTCTTGATCCCAGAAAGCAGGAAAGTGAAAATACTCTCTGAAAATTAAATAAGGAAATGAACACCTAATATATTAAAGCGAAGAGAGGCAGTGTGATCTTATGAGACCTAAAGATGCCATGGGCAGAAAGATTTGATTGTAACCTAATTGAAGATACTGACGTCTTAAAAACAAATAAACATAAGAAGTCTCCATCAGAAGAGCATTTTCTCTGTCTCCGACACAGAGAAGAAGAAAAACTTTAAAGTAATTGTCACGATACCTCTGGCCAATGGCACCTGCCGGGTGAGGGCAAGCCTCTGGCCTGCCTGGCAGGTGGATTACCCCGTGGTACAGAGCCACAGAGCCTCATGCTGTTTTGCACTGGAATCCCACGTAATTAACTCCACTTGTTCT